>NW_028321903.1:1221000-2442000 GCF_036245765.1 Copidosoma floridanum | reverse complement strand
CGACTCTCAAGGGCAGAAAAAATACAAGGCACGGCTGGTAATTCGGGGATTCAAAGACAAAAATGAATACGATTTGACAGAAATCTACGCTCCAGTGTCGAGATTGACCTTGATCAGAACGGTTCTAGCTCTGGTAAATAAATTAAATCTAAATATATGTCAGTTAGACGTAAAAACAGCTTTCTTGAATGGTACTCTTGATGATGAAATATATATGAAGATACCAGAAGGTTTGAACTGCACAGACCAAGAATGTTAGGATAAAGTCTGTAAGCTGCAAAGGCCTTGTATGGGCTAAAGGTCAGCCCTAAAAAATGGCATGAAAGATTTTTGAAAGCAGCTATTAAAATAGGTTTGAAGTCATACATTTTAGAACCACGTCTGTTTACTTGGCACGAGGCAGATAAACTTCTTATTTTAGTTCTATATGTTGATGACATGATTATTGCAAGTAATGATCCAAATCGCTTAAAGTATGTTAAAGAAAGTCTGCAAAGCGAATTTGAGATGACGGATCTCGGTGAAGTAGAATCTTTTCTAGGTATCGAAGTCAGAAGAGAAAGGGAGAGGCAGGTCTTAACCTTGACTCAGACTAATTATATAGATAAAATTTTGGTTAAACTTGGATTCGAAAATTCAAAACCCGTAAAAACTCCCATGGTCACTGGATATGTATTGAATCAATAAAGAAAACAAAGAGAACAATCTGAAAGGCAGGATGATTTAAAGGAGACAAAATCGACAGAAAATGTTTCTTACCCTGTTAAATGGTTCCGGTACCACATGATAAAACCTGATATAAATTTCTTTTAGTATACCGGACATAAAATAGCAAAGTATGATATTTTACAGTAAATTTTTTATCTTCCCAATGTATCGATGTATATGATGTAAAAATATTTACGATGATTCGGAACGAAATATACCTGTAAGTGGATAACAAGTACATCCCTATCAAAAACTTTAATGCTGAATCAACTTTGATTCGATGTTAATTCCATGAATGATGGAACACTGAAATCAGTCGTAATTTACATTGTTGATTCAACACTGATTCAACGTTGAATCAGCGTTGATTCAGCGTTAATCAAAACGTTAAAATTAAATTTTAAAAAATTAAAAAGTAGTAGAATAACATTTGGAGCAGATATATTGACGTATATGTAGGTACTATCCGTATCGTAACACCAAAACAGGGGGGTTCAGTTATTTGATGTGAAACTGCATTAAATACGCATTATATTTTTCTATTATTAAATTAACGTTTAAATCAACGCTGATTCAATGCTGATTCAACGTTGAATCAGTGTTCATTCATCGTTGAATCATTGTTGAATTGTTTTGTATTGAGGTTTGAATCTGAGGGATTCTCGAATATTTTATCGTAAGGTTAACACACAAGAATTGGAAGCGCTGAATTAATAGAAATAATCAATTTATTATAAAACTTCCTATTTATTTTACACTTTTAACATCCTAATTTCTATCAGGCTTACGACTAATATACTAAGCCATATAAATTTACTTAATGCCTGAACGCTGAGTGAGTTTATAGAGAGAATTAAACTGTTGTAATAGAACGAAAACTCCAACAAAAAAGATGGAATGCTAGCTGGAATACAATAAGATAGTTACAATTCACAAAACAAAAGTAAAACGAGACACTAGATTGACTATAGAGATCTCGCTTGAGGTGCGCGGGGGGCTCGACGGTTAGAAGCGGACTGACGAGCGCGCGTTGTCTCTCGACGAGAGAGCCGCAGCTCTCTTTACAGGCAAGTCTAATTGGTCAGAGAGACACGACGAGTTGTACTCTCATTGGCGCATATTGATGTCAGCTCAACCTGTAAATACTGAGCATTAAGCGCGCCTATATTTAAACTCAATACCGAACATGAATCATTGTTGAATCAATAATGTAAATTATGACTGATTTCAGTGTTCCGTCATTCATGGAATCAACGTTGATTCAACGTTGGTTCAGCGTTGATAAATCGCTAAAATCAACGTTGATTCAGTATTGATTCAGCATGGAAGTTTTTGATTGGGATATAATAATTTACATCAAAATAGTCGTACATATTGTTTTATATAGGTTATTTTCTCTGATTTTGCGTATGGCAAACCTTGATTATTATTTACAATTTTTCGACTTGTTTGTATTACCCGTCCAGAATTAAATATCCCTATTTAATGACGCAAACTTTATGACATAGGTTTTTCTTGATACACTTCTGATAGGTTTGTATAAGAAAATTCTTTATACATTTAATTGTATCATGTCTTACAAGCAAATAACTATGCATAAACTATATATGATCATATACATTTAACTTCATATACAGGGTGACCCGTTTTAATCTATGGACCCGAATTTCTTCTAAACTACGGGGTCTACAAAAAAATAGTTTAGATGAAAGTTGGGCAGGACAGAGGGGGCCATTTAATGGTACCATTAGATTTGACCTTGAAGTCAGTTTTGAACGTCATTTCAAGGTCAAGATGGTTTTTTCAAATGGTAACCCCTATTTTTGAGTGCGGATTTAAAAAGAGCGGGAAATTTTACATCAAATTTGTCTTAAGTAAAAATTGACCTTGAAAAGTTGAAAATGAAGTTCAAATGTCTAAAAAAACGATTCGACGTAATTTTTCAAAAATGACGTGGTTTTCTGGGTAACACTACAGTTCATAATGCTTGAGAAAGATCAATAAATTGTAAAAGTACAAATTACTTTAATTATCTTGACCTTGAGATAAATTGTGAAGGTTATTTCAAGGTCGTAAAGCATTTTTGTATCCATAAATCCTGCTTTTGACTGCAATCCTTGTTTTTTGAGATTAGGTCCTAAAGAATGTTATTACTCTTACATGTTCATGATAAACCTAACCTTAAAAAGGTCTTATTAAGGTCAATTTAAGAAGTCAATCAGCAAGTTTTCAATTGCTGATTCTTATTAATAGGCGGTGGCATTTTTTAATGCGGAAATAGCAAAACAAAAGTACTTTTATCTTACTTTTAGCGTTACCCGGAAACAACGACGTGGACGTAGTAAGTTCTGTTTCCTTTGGTTTGTTAGATGTTCGTGAGTCCTCTTGCCTCTCACGTCGGGGTACTTGATTATCGTGAGTCCCCTAGCCTCTCACGTCGGGGTGTTTGATTATCGTGAGTCCCCTAGCCTCTCCGTCAGGATGCTTGATTATCGTGAGTCCCCTAGCCTCTCACGTCGGGGTGCTTGATTATCGTGAGTCCCCTGGCCACTCACAATAGCTGCATTTAGCCACAGATAAATTGTTCGAAATTTTGTCCGTTGGCTTGAAGACACATGCGCACACGTCTTTCAAAACTGTCCACAGTCCTGAGCAATGTTTCTCGAGGAATGGCTGCGCAAGCTGTACGGATCCGGTCCATCATATCCTCTCGCGTTGTTGGCCATTATGCAAAAACAACATTTTTCACGTACCCCCACAAAAAAAAGTCGGGTGACGTGAGATCTGGTGAACAAGCAGGCCATTCAATTGGGCCTCCTCGTCCTATCCACCTGCCCTGATAAAGGTTGTTTAAAAACTCCCGTACAATCAGTGCAAAATGAGGTGGAGCACCATTTTGTTGAAGCCACATTCTTTGCCGAGTTGCCAAGTTAAAATTTTCCAACAGACCAGGTAAGTGCTCCCGTACCAATGCTAAGTAGCTAAACCTGTTAACATTTTGATCAAAAAAGTAGGGTCCAATTAAATACCCATTTACAATTTCGCACCAGACCATGAGGCTCCACCGTTTTTGGTGGTCTACAGCTCTGTACCAGTAAGGATCTTTGTACGACCAATAGTGACAGTTATGTCTGTTCAGTTGCCCGTCGCTGTAAAAATTAGCTTCATCCGAGAAAAGTACATAGCAAAAGAAATGGGGATCATTTTAAATGACTCGCAAAGCCCATTGTCAGAAATTAATTCGAGCTACAACATGACGAGGTTGTAAGGCTTGCGTTAGAGTAATATGGTAAGCATGATAATTTAAAAATCGCAAGATTCTTGAAACGATACTTTGTGGTATACCCGTTTCTCTTTCAATCTGTCGAGTACTAATGTGCGGATCTAAATGGACAGCTGCAAGAATTGTTAATGTTCGCACATCATTATCTTCATAATCATGATGTCGGCGTTGGCGAACAAGATGCCCTTCGCGAGCTCTTTCTGTTAGGGTTCTTATTGTCATATCAGTAGGGTGTCTTCTATCTGGAAATCGTACAGCATAAAGTCTTGATGCAGCGGCGTAATTGTTGCGACATTCCCCTAAAACTAATATCATATCAACAATTTCTGTTGGTAGATAATCAGCCATATTAAAAAATTTGTTTCGGGTACACGAAATGTAAATAGTAATTTAGATTTACATAAGAAGTAAAATAATACAAAGAAATTCAATGTTTAACATAAAAGCTCGATAGTTTTCATTTATAAAAGCAAAAGTAGTCCAAAGCAAAGTAGTCGAGAAATAATAGTACTGATAAATTGCCCAAACAAATTTTTAGGAACATAATTACAAAGTAAACTGAAATAAGTTCCTCAAGCTTATGCGAAGGAAAATTGCATTATCCGTAAAAAACAATTGTATTGATAAGCTACGATTTTGTCTTTGATTTTGTATTCAATGTTACATCAATAATCAACAGCATAAATCTAACTGTGGTGAACTTAGAACGAGCGGCGAACTAGAAATTCAAGCGATTTTCGAGTGTATGCGATTTAAAAAAGGTTAAAACAAAAATTAACTAAACCAGCTAATATTGGCAAAAATTGTTTAAATTATCTGTGTAGTTTTTAATGTTATTGTAAGAATATAGGATTACCAATACATAAAGAAATTAATAATAATACTGAAGTAGGGAACACTTGCCTAACTTCAAAATCGGCTGTAATACGAATCAAAATAAGGCTAAACCATTTGTTGTCATAAAATAAAACAAAACAAATTAGAAAATTTCCAGCAAATTTAATAGTTTTTTTCAATCAGACTATTTTAAACAAAACAAAATTCTAGCATTAAAAACATAATACAATATTTTTTTGATAAAATAGACTTCTGACTTTTTTAGATGAAGGTAATAACAACTTGGAGGGTCTGACTCAGGCATTAATTAAATTAATTTCTGCCAATGGGCTTTGCGAGTCATTCAAAATGATCCCCATTTCTTTTGCTATGTTCTTTTCTCGGATAAAGCTAATTTTTACAGCGACGGGCAACTAAACAGATATTACTGTCACTATTGGTCTTACGAAGATCCTTACTGGTACAGAGCTGTAGACCACGAAAATCGGTGGAGCCTCATGGTCTGGTGCAAAATTGTAAATGGGTATTTGATTGGACCCTACTTTTTTGATCAAAATGTTAACGGGTTTAGCTACTTAGCATTGGTACGGGAGCACTTACCTGGTCTGTTGAAAAATTTTGACTTGGCAACACGGCAAAGAATGTGGCTTCATCAAGATGGTGCTCCACCTCATTTTGCACTGATCGTACGAGAGTTTTTAAACAACCTTAATCAGAGCAGGTGGATAGGACGAGGAGGCCCAATTAAATGGCCCGCTTGTTCACCAGATCTCACGTCACCCGACTTTTTTTTGTGGGGGTACGAGAAAAATGCTGTTTTTGCACAACGGCCAACAACGCGAGAGGATATGATGGACCGGATCCGTACAGCTTGCGCAGCCATTCCTCGAGAAACATTGCTCAGGACTGTGGACAGTTTTGAAAAACGTGTGCGCATGTGTCTTCAAGCCAACGGACAAGATTTCGAACAATTTATCCGTGACTAAATGCAGCTATTGTGAGTGGCAAGGGGACTCACGATAATCAAGCACCCCGACGTGAGAGGCTAGGGGACTTACGATAATCAAGCATCCTGACGTGAGAGGCTAGGGGGCTCACGATAATCAAACACCCCGACGTGAGAGGCTAGGGGACTCACGATAATCAAGTACCCCGACGTGAGAGGCAAGAGGACTCACGAACATCTAGCAAACCAAAGGAAACAGAACTTACTACGTCCACGTCGTTGTTTCCGGGTAACGCTAAAAGTAAGATAAAAGTACTTTTTTTTTGCTATTTCCGCATTAAAAAATGCCACCGCCTATTAATAAGAATCAGCAATTGAAAACTTGCTGATTGACTTCTTAAATTGACCTTAATGTGACCTTTTAAAAGTTAGGTTTATCATGAACATGTAAGAGTAATAACATTCTTTAGGACCTAATCTCAAAAAACAAGGATTGCAGTCAAAAGCAGGATTTATGAATACAAAAATGCTTTACGACCTTGAAATAACTGTTAGGTGACGACTTGCGTAAATTAATAAATTTTTATTTTTATTCTATTTTATCCTGTTATATTTCATTCCCAATGATAAAATTTTAAGACTTTTTACAGAGTCATACTCAACGAGAGTCGTCGCCTAACAAAGCTGACTGTGAACTTCGTGACTCTTGGAAGTGTCAAGTGACAACCGAAGCGAGCCATGAAGCCTATATAAACACATGAAGTCAGCAAGTACCGTCCCCATAGCAAGTAAGACAAAGAAGTTTAACTAAAACTTCGTGCAAGGTGCATTTCTTTGCGCGGCGTTTTAGTTTGTAGCCCGCTGCCGCTCATCAAGTGCAGACGTAATAATTAATTTTATAAGATTAACCAGACGTTCCGTCTATTTTTTCCTTTTCTGTTTTATTTTATATGTATACTAGTAATATAAAATAAAGTGATATAAAACTAATTGGAAAAGGAATTCAAATTATTATAAAATAATAAATAACAAATAAATAAATAAAAAAATTAATAATTATAAATCGACGGAAAAAGGAAGTTCAGGCCATCAGAATCAATAATTAGCGGAAAGAAAGGTAAGTTAATCTGGATATTATATTCAAAACTCTACTTCTTCCTTCCTTTTAATTTTTCTTAAACAAACAAATAGTTGGACTATCTGCTGTCCCGCAGCCTGTAAAGGAGCATGAGACTGTAGTCCACAGTTTTTAGTGTTTGATTTGAAGCTGAAAACAAACTTAAATGACATTAAACGTTATTTAACAAAATTGGTAGCAGAGCATGGTTTATAGTCTCTAGCTATTTGTTTGTTTATTATATATTCTCTTATTCCTATCTTTCTCTTAAGAAACACCAAACACCATTCAATGAAGCATGTTAATGAATGACGCGTAATACCCCATATAGTACACTGTGCGCGGAATCGTATATGCTGTGCTTTTGCGGATAGCATGGTATATGCGATATTTCGTTATAACTGAAAAAAAAAAAATAAATAAATAAAGTAAAAAAAGAAAATAATAAATATAATACTACATTAATAAATGAACGGAAAAATAAATGAGAGTTAACTGTCGTTAAAATAACAAAAAAATAAATAAGTTATAATATAATAATGTGTTTTAAATGATAATAGAAAAATAAGAAAATAGTGACCTCTTATACTACACGCTTACAAGACAGAACAAATACACTGTTTCTACCCTGAATCTGCTAACCAGAGCGGTTCACCCCTCTTGTCCTGCTGAAATAGCGGACATTATATACCCAAGATCTGCTAACCAGAGCGGTCTTTCTCTTCCTACCCTGAATCTGCTAACCAGAGTGGTTCATCCCCATTAGTCCAGCTGAAATAGCGGACACTCTTTACCCTAGATCTGCTACTTAAAGCGGTCTATCAAAATAACAAATACATACACACAGACATATTTGCACGTAATAGTGTTAGTAGAAGAAGAATTCTTTAAAAAAAACGGAGTGAAGATTTAATATAATTAATGATTTCTTTCATATACCCACGATTGTTTATAAAATAATATTTCATGAAACCTCCAACGAATAATTTTGCGAGTAATAAAAAGGTAAGAGAAGTGGTAGAAAATTGTTTATGCAGGAGCTTGTAAGAGAGAAAAACGTTCTAGAAAAAAAATTAAATTTTATTAATAATCAGTTACAAAATTACTATAACTGTGATACATTAAACAGTAATTTATCAAAAAACAAAAAAATCGAAAAACAAGTAGTAAGTACGTTTCAGAAAAATAATTTTTATAATTCAGAAATTAATGTTCAGCGGAAATGCGATAATTTTAAAATTCGATTAAATACACAATTTGATGAATTAATTGCTTTCGCGAAAAAAGAGTTTCTTAAAGGCACTCAAGAACATATAAACGCATGTACAGGAGATTACTCATATACATACGAATAAATAAAAAAATTATTAATACGGTATTTAAACCGTGACCGTCGAGCCTATTCTTGCTTAAAGAGGAAAAAGTGTTAAGTTACACCGCGCACTAGCTGATGCTCGCGTAGCATTTTGTATGTATAGCTACACATGCCACATTAGAAATCCCTGCGCCGTATACTCCCTTGCTTAAAGCAGATGATATCATATATAAGCGTGCTCGATTACACTCTCTCACTTTAGTTTTTGGGCATACACATAGTACACTTATCGTATACCTATAAAAATTAAAGCAAACTTATTGCACCTGCATGCGTTAAGCAAACGCTCACATTAAACACATACTCATTCACACACAAATAAATACACTGATATATACATATATATATATATATATATATATATATATATATATATACATACAATTATTTCTTTATTTCTTATGTCTTCTGCGATAAATGTCAAGGATTTAATAGAATATTTTTCCAAAACAAAGAAACAAAACAAAATAGTAGTATAATTTTTTTTTTGTTAGTATTACACACATAAATAATAAAAAAAAAAATTAAAATAAAAAAGGTTAAAAAAAAAAAAAAAAATAAAAAAAAAGGAGAAGAAAAAAACCGCACGTAGGGTATTATACAACTGAAAAAATGGTCAATGAAAACGATGATGCCGATATCACAGTAGCCGAAGCGCTGATGGAGTCTCTCAATGCCAACTTCTCATTTCAGCATGCAATTAAATCCATCCCTATATTCGATGGGAAAAATATTCCACTAAAGGATTATATAGAAGGTGTTAGAAATGGAGAAAGCTGGGTCAGAGATGATCAAAACGATTTATATAAAAGAGCAGTATTGCAAAATCTACTAGGTGCCGCACGCATAAGCGTAAGTGGCCAAGATTTCGAAAACCTTGAACCATTTATAACCCATTTAAAAAAAAGATATGCAACAGGAAAAACCGTTGCTTACTATTAAACTCAGATACAGAAAGGGTGCCAACGACAAGGCAAATCGGTTGGTAAATATTATGATTATGTAAACCTACTGCTAAGCGGTGCTTAAAAAAGCCTTGATGGAACGTAAAGGCAATGCATACAACGCGCATATGATGATCCCTATAAAAGACGTTAGACATGCTCATAAAAGGACTAGCACCTATGATAAGCCACCAGGTAGATGCGAAAGAACCTGCTTCTCTAGCCGACGCCTTCGATTACGCGTTGAGATTGGAGAGCCGAATGAGAGCGGGTAAAATTCTGGATACGCGATATCAAGGACTACCTCGTAGTGACTTTAGAAATAATTTAAACAACTCATATCAACAGCAGAATAGGTATCCCGATCAGCCATTCTCATCTCATCAAGTGGCACAAGTTAATGAACAACAGATCGACAATGAGAATAATTATGCTGATAGGCAGTATAATGATTATCAAAATTATAATAGATAATATCAACAACAAAATAATTGACAGAATTACTGTAAAAATTATCAGAATCAGGGAAGAAATTGGAATTTTCAAAATCAATCGAGAAACTCTAATTATTATCAGAATAATTTCGGACGATATAATAACGAAAATCCTTATGATTATTACACTCAAAGGAATGCTAATTTTAATCCTGGTAATAATCAAGGATACCGAGGCAGAGGTCAGAATTACAATAGGTATTCCCGAAATAATAATTATAATAGTTATAATTAACAAAGTTTTAATCCTAACTATTAGGATCAATACCAACTACCAAATCAATACCAACTAGGAGGCGACCGTTTGCCGCATCATTTAAACTCTCAGGCGGCTCACCCCAATCGTCGTTCGGAGGTGAGCCCCCAAAGACAGAATTCAACCCCTACACCGAATGTGTCAGCGCAGGTAATGAAAATAGCAACAGAATTGAAACCGTCCACATTGGTACCTGCCAGGGACTTGGCGTAGACGACGAGCCTACAAGCATAAGGTTATCAATCCCAGAAGGGAAAAATCACTTTATAACACTCATGCTCGATAATGGCGCCGCCACAAATCTAATTAAATTAGATCAGTTACACCCATATTTATGAGTAGAGACTAGTGAAATTATTAACCTTACTGGAATCACACCTCACCCAGTTTTAACTAAAGGAACAACGTATATGACCATACAAGGAAAACCTACAATTTTTCATGTGATTCCTAACGATTTTCCGATCAAAGATGGCGGTTTATTGGGTCGAAACTTTTGTAAGGAACGACGAGCCACATTATCATATTATCGTGATGCTATAATACTAGATGATGACGTAATGAACCCCATCCCTTTTTTAAAAACTCTTGAGGAAATAGAGCAATTGGGAAGAGATGAAAAAGAACAAAAAACCATAAAACTCAAAAAACAAGCACAGGAAAATTAAATTTTAGCTACAATCCTTGATACTAACAAAGAGACGGAATGCCTTAAGGATAAAATTAACCAACAGAAATTTTATGACGAATACATCGTAGGCCCACCCGAAAGATCAAATATACCTAAGTACGAAAAATTTGGAGACATAAAAGCTGATTTTCATTTTCGAGATGAGTTTGATAAATTGATCTTATCAGAAAGAGGTGAAAATCTTATGAAGGCCACTGATAATAAAACTGATAAAAGTGGGATATACAGTAAAAATAATGAATTAGTCGACCAACCCCATGCCATTGAACAGAATAAAAATACTCCTAGTGTAGAACATTGCCCTAATGAGGAACAAAAAAACACCAGTAAAGCAACTAAATACACGATTAAGGCTCGAACACGTCAAATAGTAAGAATTAATTTAATTAATACTAATTTAACTGAAGGATACTTACCGCGAACAGATGTAGGGTGTGATAACATATATTTAGGAGAAGGAATAGTAAAAAATGAGAACGGTCAATGTAATATTATGGCAATAATTACTAATAAGGATGATATTACGATTGAAATAGACCCAAGAGAAATCCTACCTTTCGAATACATTGCACCTAAATTTGATCCCGATACTAGCAGCGAACATGAAAGACTAATTGTTAAAAATAAACGAGATAGAATAAACGACCTAAAAGGACTCGTACGCACCGGTCATTTAAACTTGGAAGAACGAGACCAAATATATCAATTGATTACTGAATTCTCAGAAATCTTCTTGTTACCAGGAGACTTTTTACCGTGTACTAACCTCGTCGCACACGAAATCCCGACGGAAAATAACATCCCTATCAACACTAAACAATATCGTCACCCACCAGTACATAGAAAAGTTTTAGAGGAACAAGTAGCAAAGAAACTTAACGATAGAATAATTGAACCTTCGTCATCGCCGTATAATTCACCTCTTTAGATTGTTCCTAAAAAACCTGATAGCCAGGGAAACCCAAGATGGAGGGTAGTAATTGATTTCCGAGAACTTAATAAAAAGACCATTGGTGATGCATATCCATTGCCTAATATCGCAGATATTATGGACCAGTTGGGAGGAGCCGTATATTTTTCAGTTTTCGATTTGGCAAGTGGATTCCAACAAATTTCCATGGATGAACATGATAAGTATAAAACAGCATTTACGACACCCCATGGACATTACCAATATAGACGAATGCCCGAAGGCCTGAAAAACGCACCTGCCACGTTCCACCGACTAATGGATCTCATATTGAGAGGCTTATTGAATGTTGAAATGCTAGTCTATTTAGATGATATTATTATTTACGCAAAAGATCTAGTAGATCACGAGCGTAAAGTAAGGTTACTTTTTGATCGGTTAAGATCAGCGAACATGGTACTCCAACCAGATAAAGTTGAATTTCTGCGAAAAGAAGTAATATTTCTTGGGCATATAGTGAGTCAACGAGGGATTGAACCAGACCCTAAAAAGATACAAGCCGTTAGAGAATTTCCCCAACCAAAAACTATGAAAAATATTAGACAATTTTTAGGACTAGCAGGATACTATAGACGCTTTATTAAAGATTTTTCAAAAATAGCTAAACCATTATCAGATTTATTAAAAAAGGGAGAAAAATTCGAATGGACTGAAGTGCAGGAAAAGAGTTTTCAAATACTAAAGGATCACCTATGCCAAGAGCCTATTTTACAATTCCCCGACTTTAGTAAATCATTCAAGTTACCAACAGATGCATCTGACTATGCAATTGGAGCGGTATTGAGTCAAGAAAAAGATGGGTTTGACCATCCTGTCACTTACCTTTCAAGAACTTTAAATAAAGCCGAAATAAATTATTCCACGACTGAAAAGGAATGTCTAGCCGCACTATATGCAATGCATCACTTTCGTTCATATTTATTAGGAAATGAATTTGTTCTCTTAGCCGATTATGAGTTATTGAATTGGATGCGTACAAGAAAAGACCTAGGTCAGCGTTTGATGCGCTTGATGTTTCAATTCACCGATTATGAATACACTTTTAAATACAAACCAGAAAGACTTAATTCCAACGCTGATGCTTTATTTAGAAACCCAGTAGGACCATTTCTTTATGCAGAAAATAATATAAACAATGGATTACCATTACTAAGAGTTATGATGATGGGTCGAAAGAAAATAGAGGAAAAGAAGAAAACAGAATTACAAAGTCAGAGGAAAGGAATAGTAAGAGCACCAAAATTAACGGCGATCAAACCTAAAGCATTGCCAACAACCTCGAAGGAAATAATAGGAGTAACAAAACCAAGAAGCATGACCAAATCAGAACCAGATGTACCTATGTTGATCAAGGGCCCTGGACGACCCCTTGGTTCAAAAACAACCAAAGAACGGCCGAAATTAGATCATAGTGTGATTGCTTAAAGAACCCGAACAAAAACATTTCCACAGCCACAGAAATCATCTACATCTCAACCGAATATATTAAGAAATGTCACTAAAAATACATCAAAAGATTCTAGCTCATTAAAAGTGAATTTTTCAGAATCAGTAGCCTCAACATCACACGCTAGCGATACGAATTTAGAAACTACAGAAATAAAACATAATAGTTCCAAAAATGAGGAAATGACACAATTACTAGTAAGAGATATAATTAACCTTGGTGCATCGTCAAGAACAAGTATGTTCTCCGAAAATGACCCAAGCGATACTGAAGAATCGTCAAGAGAAGATACTCAAATACCAGTATATGACCCTAGACGAAGTGGATTACGGCAAGAACTGACTGAAACAGAAATAGACTCAAATACGGATACTGATTCAGACTCAGACATGACAAATACTGAAATTTCTGTTACACCAATTTTACTTGGCGAAAGTTCAAATGATGACGTTTTTGAATACCAACCTATAACTACGACAAATAATACTGATGAAGTTACTTATCAAGAAATAGAAGAGTTATCAAAGAGATTTAACCAAAGCCTACAAGAATATTTGGACAAGTCTAACAACGATGACGAGCCCGAACAGGCCGATTTTTTATCAGTAACTAGATTTTCTGATGGAGATAAACCGGACCCCGAAATTCAAGACATATTAACCGAAATGGACACCTACGATCCTGATAATTTTGATGATTCTGTATTAGATGAAAGAATTGCGGATATATCAAGACGTACAACAGGTCTTGAACCCCTATTCGATGAAGAAGAAATCTTAAGAAAATATAGGACAAGTGGAAAATTATCAATTACCCCACGTATTCAGGAAAATATACCCTTAAGTTCTAGCACACCGACACAAACGAGTACTTTTGCTGCTGCAAAAAACAGACGATCTAAAGCGCCGGACTTGCAACGAATAACAGAAGAAACCCCGGATAACTTAGAAGAAAACAACAAACAAATAAACTGCAATTAAAATAAATCAATGAATCGAACTATTGCACCTGATTTCATGTTACTATCGGACTTATACTCTTTTCAACCCATCAATCGATACAAACAACAGCACGGAAAAGTGTATGTAAGTCTTAGTGATAGTAGCAGTAGTACTGATAATTGTAAGAACGAAAATCGAGCTTAACTAGTAAACAATGTCATTACCACCAGATATTGCCTTACATACAAAAGAGACAATATAGTTCATTTTATTAGCAAGGATTGTCAACCAGTCACATCTGTCTCAAGGCTGTTGAGATCGATAGGTGCACTGGACTTTAGCTATTTGAAATCGAAGAAACCAAGAGTTGGCCAAATTTTAATAACACCTTATGGAGGACATAATATACTATCAATCGTTATTAATGAAACGTCGACTGATTTAGTATCTTCAGAAAGTCTTACAAAAGCTTTTAAATCGCTTAAAAAAATATTATTGAGACGAAATCTTAAAACCTTCCGAATTTCAAGAAGGGGAGATCTTACAGACAAATTAGAACCTGGATTGATAACACAAACTTTATTAACAATTTTTGATAAAACATCCATACAAATTACTGTCTCTCAATTTAAAATAACCACGTGGTTTTACCACGTGGTGAACCACATAGTTTAACCACGTAGTTTTTGTCTCAAAATGCCACATGGTTTTTAAAACCAGGTGGTTTTGTAATACCACGTGATTTTTTTACCAAGAAGCTTAATAGTTTTCACGAATGTTACCTTATTCTTCCTAGTTCTATTGATAAATTTTTTTCTTGTGTTGTTATATACTATCGTAATAAATACTTTCACAAACAATTTTCTTAGCGATTTCTGTTCCTCTATTAAAAAAAAACACGTGGTTTCACCACGTGGAAAAACCATGTGGTAAGCCACGTGGTCTTAAATCATAAATCACGTGATTTTGTTTCAAATTAACACAGGTTTCTGAAAACCACGTGGTTTTACTAAACCTATGGGGTTTTTTAAAAACCATGTGGTATTTTTAGACAAAACCACGCGGTTTATGATATAAAACTACGTGGTTTACCACATGGTTTTTCTACGTGGTATAACCACGTGTTTTTTTTTATGGAATTTTTAACTTAAGATTCCATTCAAGAGGCATCAAGGAATGCTATTAGTCTGGATAACGACCTTTATATTTTTTCTGTACATTAATTGACTAAATAACTTACTAACGTACTAGAAAGCTACGTATACTTTCTTATTATAGACTCCGATTATTGCGCAAGGATACGTTTTTTTAATCTACGTAATAGAAATATCAAGCGATTGTTTACGAAATGTTTGAGTACAAACTCTTCAACTTTTTTAATATCCGTCATTGTATGATCCACTGGAGGGTCTCTTTAGTTATACAACTTGATTTTATGGATCCTGTTCTCGCAATTTTATAATAGATGCTGAGGCACAAGAGTCTACACGACTATTGAGACATACTATTAACGTATGATTTATACTTTAATACGTATGTATAATAAAGGATAGAAAGAATAGTATACAGTAAAAAATTCTGGATGGCAAAAAACATCAAAAGTATTATTTATTACATAAAACATAATTATGTCTTATCAATTCCATTTTACAACAACTATACATTGGAGATCATGATAATTATTATTTTAACAGTAATAATAATCACTAATAAATAATAATAATGTCTTAAGTGAGAGAGTAAACTTCTCAACTAACGTTTGCCCAGGAAAAAATAATTCATAAGAACTTATATAAGATCTTAGGTAAGATCTTATGTCATTTCTTATATACAAACTTATATGAGCTTTTCTTTGTTATTAATAAAATGAAAAACAAATAAACACTTGGAAGAAACTAATGCCTTTTTACCAAAATCTCCAAAAGCAGAAGAAAAAGCCAGTTTATTAAAAGAATAACTGACTTAGACTGCCAAAAAAAACAATATAATTTAGTACGTTTAATTATTTAATTAGTTAAAGCACCCTCCACTGTCATATGATATAGGAGTAGAGATAAGTGATCCGTTGGGGGTGAGGCGGGAAAATGACATATACAAAAGTATTTAACATTTTCCATGATAAAACTCTATATGTAGAGCTCCTTTTGATGCATACGTCCAATAGGGGTAAGTGTACCTATCTCCGTGGCACCTACTGAAAATTCCAACTTAAATGCACCACAAAAAATGGTATACTAAAATTTTTTGGAATATTTTTTTTTTAAATCTTACACAATCTCTTACGGAATATTAAAAAAAATTTTATGAAGCTAAAACTGCAGTCGAATATTTTTAAAACGAATAAACACGGTATACTGGTATCACCGTGGTTGTGTACATATTACCGTGTACGTATTACCGCGGATGTCCCAATCACCGTGTCTATATTACCGTGGGTGAAGAAAGTTGTATTTGCGGAATATAAAAAAAAAATGCAAACTTCACCTACATTTTCTACATGACTTATTTACTGTTTTAAAAAAATATTACTTTTTTTGTACTTGCTTATTCATTTAGTAGGAATCTTATACATTTTTAAGCACTCAGCAATAGATTTTCCAAAATAGATACTTTTTAAAGCTAATTTTAATGTCTCTGGAGAGTAACACTTTTTGTTTTTCTTTATTTCGATCGATTTCTTGCCTTTCTTCCCTTTTTTAGTTTTCTTTATCTTGGTTACGTTAGATCGACGTGCTTATCTACTAATTGATTACGCGTTAACTGTCGTGCGTTCTGTAAGTATAGGGTTATGTTTACGTACGCTCACCGCAGAAATACGTACACAATCAGTTAATGAGCGCGTCGTACCGAATACCGTGGAAAATAATTATTTACTCAAAATATACACAAACATTTCTGTTTGAATTGCATCTACATTAACGTCATTTTAGATTATTAAAATTGAAAAATTATTTTATATGAAACATTTCTTATTTTAAGCAAGTAATCATCAGTTTTTCAAAATCCACGGTAATAGGGCAGAGCATCGAGATAGGTACACTTACCCCTAGTTGCATTAGCCCAGTATACACAGCAAGGTTATGGGTATAAGAGGAAAAAAGGAAAGGATTTGAACACGTTTCGTCCTATGCATCAAAAAGAGCTTTGCATATAGAGTTTTATTATGGAAAATGTTAAATACTTTCGTATATGTCATTTTCCCGCCTCACCCCCAACAGATCACTTATCTCTACTCCTATATCATATGACAGTTGAGGGTGCTTTAACTAATTGAATATAGTAATATTTGAGTCTTGGATCAGAGTTAGACTCGTGACATATAATAATGTTGCACAACATCCTGCACTGTTCGTCCAGCCCTTCTGCTTCATCATACATACGCCCGTGGTATGTGAATGCATATCATACGCAAAAATTCCATCCTGCGACACCAGCGTCTATGGTTAAGATCGTTGGCACAGCCACACTGATGAGTCCCGCCAACGATCTAGAACGAAACGTGTTCAAATCCTTTCCTTTTTTCCTCTTATACCCAACCTTGCTGTGTATACTGGACCAATGCAACTATTGGACGTATGCATCAAAAAGAGCTCTGCATATAGAGTTTTATCATGGAAAATGTTAAATACTTCCGTATAGTCATTTTCCCGCCTCACTCTCAACAGATCACTTATCTCTACTCTTATATAATATATAATTTAGTGATTGTAATAGTAATTGATTGCTACAATTTGTTCAATCATTCTTAATCTGTTCATATCTGTATATTTATCTTTTACAGCTTGAAGAACAAGAAGTGTTTTGTATAAATGATCATAATTTTGGAGATTATTATATTCAATACTAATCATTTATCAAAGATTAGAATAATATTGTCTTATATAATATATTGTAAACAAAATGTAGCTATTTGGCACGATTTCCGTACATTTCTTTGTTGTTTATGCTCGAAATTTATAGTATTATGATTATTTTTTTAAAAGTATTATTATATTTTTCTTGATGTGTACACCGTTAAAAATTTTTCGGCAAAACTTTATAAAATGTCATTAATTTGTATTATTGTATCATTAAACTTTTTATTAATTCTGTAGATTAAGTATACCTATATATCGTAAGAGTTTATAAAATTTAATAAAATTCTTAGTAAATTTAATAACTTTTTCAACAGCGTACCTTTAATTCGTGTTGCAGTATATGTATTTATATCAATAGTATACGTTTCATTTGGTGCATCTTAATATTTTTGTTCTCCTGTAAGCACCACGTTTACAATACCTTTTCTAGATTATTTATTCATTTAATTATATACTTAAGGGACCGTAGGTGGACCTAATTACAGATCAAATAACAAAAGTTTGTTGCCAAGCGCAGCACGTACAACAGTGTCTACAATGAAGATGCATGCTTCAGTTAATTATAGATAAACTATGTATATATAATATGTATAGTATAAATAAAGATGTATATATAATAGTCAGTAACAATCATAACGTAAGTAAATGTTTAGAAGTGTATTAATAATTTATAGTTAAAAGCTCTGTGAAAATAATAAAATCAGTTGACTATCAATTATATAATGTAGCTTTAGTCCTATTTTTTGGTTTATTTTGCTTTCTCTTCATGATACGACGTGATTATTTTGAAACTAAGTTTTGAAAAGTGTAAAAATTTTAAGCGATTCGTACATGAACGTTTCAAACATCTTTGACTGAAATTTTTCATTGTTTTACTATTGCATCTTATGACTTCAGCGTCTTAGTACATATATCTCTAATAGTTAATAATTAAGCATTAGCGTTGTTCGCATATGAGCCAAAATTTTTTTCAAAGTATAATATTCTACTGACAAAAATCACGTGAATTGTCACGTAAGAAATCACGTGATTTATACTGTGATTAATCACACAATGCATCACATGATATTTGCGAGCAAAATGTCACGCTACACATCATGAAAAAGTCACGTGATAAAACACGTTATTTTTGTTAAATTTACGTAATAAAAAATGTTATATTGTAATAAGTATTACAATTATCAAAATTATGATAATGATGAAGATAGAGATGATTACACTAGTGGTTATAGTTTTTATAAGGATTGTTATGATAATAATGAAAATTGAGTGATGTTTATGGTCGTGACGATTACAGTAACGAGTATGATAATTAAGATGACTATAATAACAATTAAGATGGTAGTGATTACGATCAGGATGAATTATTTAGGCTATTGGTATGATTATGATAATAATTAAGAAAACAAATGCAATGACTGTCATATTAATAACGATAATAATTGTTGTGATAAAGATGATGTTAACTATGACGATAATTACGCCCAATAAAAAAAACCGTATGGATTGATATGGATTTTTAGTATTGGGTGATGATTATCATGGCAATTAGAACAATAATACTATTGAAAATTTCTATAATTATAATTACAATCATCGCAATCATAAACATTATCATAGTCATTGTACGCCCGCACGTGTATGTGTGTGCATTTCAGTCTTAACAAATATTGTAATAGACATAACATTTATTTCAATCATAAACACAATCATCATTATCATGTGATTCGTTCAGTTGCATTCATCTCATTCATTAGAATAACTATTATTACTATAAAAAAATCATAGTAATCAGTATCTTCATAATTTAAATTATTATCTATAGAGTCAACATAAACCAACCTTTACATGAAGTTATCGAACAATTAGAAAATCAAGGAAATATCAAGGAAATGTACATACTTACGGATTTACATAGTTATAAACATCAAACTATAACCGCCAAATACGATAGTGATTCATTTACTAAAGTAACGGATGAAACACTAAATACAGGAGAAGAAGTTCAAACACTTTCTACTTTTAAGATGAAATCCACTATTTGTCAAGCAGAAAAGATCTCTTCACTAACACCATCAAGAAACGACAATGATACACCTAACATTGATCCAAAAAGACTTATGTGTCTTCTGCCATGGGATATAGAAGAAAAAAAAAGGTATAGAGATTTCTTTAATCATTTCTCTCAATTTGGCACCCTAGAATATTGTTATGCCGTTAGAGATCTGCGGGGAAGATTATCCCAAGGATATGTAAAATACATGGATCCTAAAAGCGCTATTTTAGCATTGCAGAACGATGAACCCGAATATCGCATGAAATATGCTGAACCAATTAAAAGGAGTACAAAATACAAAATGAACCGAAAATTGACTCACCAATTGTGTCAACAACAAGTTGAGTTAATGACCTACCACAGACATGTGATTACATCCAAAAGACAACGCTGTACACAAACTACAGAAACGAAGTCAATCCTTACCAAAACCGTTGATCTACGAGAAAATATCACAAGTAGCAGAAAATGAACCCAATACTTAAACCCTACCATTCAACTAGCCGCCTTCTACGTCGAACACACATTACTCAGTTCTAAGATTTTAACTTTAAGCTTTGTAAAATCAATTTTTTTCTTTCACGTATTCCTTCTTCTTAACTTCACTTTATTTTTTAATTTTATCTGTAGGAGTTATATGAAGTACGTTTATTATGAGTAAAACTAAAAAAAAAAATATATATATATACTCGTATTTACATATATATATATATATATATATATATATATATATATAAACATAAATAAATATAATGATTATAAAAATAATCATAATTAGGCTTTAAATTTAAAAGCACCTGTTGTATTCTATTTTAGCTGCATGTTACTCTATTGTCAAAATTTTTTTTCTCTCCTCTTTTGTAATATTAAGCTTTAGCATGTATTAAAACTACTTATTCAATTGTATTACAAATACGCAAATATTTCGGCATAGCATATGATAAGTAATAATTGTATCTATCCATGTATTCCCTACCCATTATCCAATAGTTTCATAAACCTAATTTTATTCTCATATCTGCATTCCATACATCACTTACGAACAATAACAACACGAAATACACTACAAGAACACTCATACATGTACAGTATCAAGTGATGATCCTCACAACATCCATCATATTTACGCTTGCAGAATTACACACACAATAGACAAACAAAACGCTAATATCACAGAAGCAATGTCTGATGGATCTCAGCTTAGCATACTGCTGCAGGGGGATTATAGTAGGCTAATGCTGAAAAAAATCCTGGAAAACATCGGGATAGTGAGGTCCATCGATCGGGAACCCTGTGCTATGGGGTACTCAAGTTACGAAGTGGCATTCCTTTCACCACGGAAGGCAGCGTTAGCGGCTGATAACCTAAATGCAGCGCCAACGCTACAGGAGCTATTCGACTCATTGTCGAATGTATCGGACGAGAGAAATTGGGCAAAGTCAACGGCACCTGTCCCCTTGCCAAATAAAAGACAAGTCAAGGTCCACAATATTATCGGAAAATGGACGTTGGTTAAACATAATGACCGAAGAACCAATTGACAAGCGCCAATTGGAAACATCGCTTAACAAATTTGGTCCGATGTTATCATTAGAAGAACAGCCATGTTCGGCCCCATACACCAGCTACGAGGTCGAATATTACCAACTATGTGATGCAGCAGTTACTGCAGCAACCTCAAATGAAACAACAACTATTAAAATAGAAGACAAATCATCTTAACGAAACATCGAAGCACCAACTAAGAATGTAGAGTCAACGACGGAAGTCAAAACCCTTACAAAAGTTAATGAAGAAGAGCTTAGTCCAATATTACGATTTGTAAGAGTAAATCGTACCAGGACTCAAATAAGCGCCATTTTAAAAAACCTACTAATACGAACTATATCATTGAATTTTTCGAAAACAAATATCCAATAGAAGATATTCATTTTTCAACCAAAAAACAAACACGGGAAGATATTGTTCCCGTTCATATAACGTATGGATCCGCTGAGTGGGCAGAAAACATGCGCCAGATAGTAGAGTATTGCATAACTCAGCAGCCAAAAAATGTTATCACAAAAAACCCAAAAACAGAAAATACGATCAAAATAAATAACGATCCAAAAGACAATGACTAACTTCCACGAAAAGTAGTATCTATGGTACCGGCCATTATGAGTCCGGATGAATACACCCGGTTGTTAATGACCTTTGGCCCTTTGAGCCATTCAAACTACTACCCATTAGATGTCAAACGCGATGATGGAAGACAGTTATACCTAAGCTTCGCTACATACTGTAACGAAGAATCGACGGAAAGGGCCCTCAAAGGACTTAAAATGTATGGGGCGAATTACTCCCAAAAAGACTCGCCAAAAAACCGTGAAATAATAACACATTCATCGTGTGGAAATTTAATATGCAAATGCCACCTTGAGGTGCACAGTCTTCTGTGCAAAACACAAATAAAATTAAAAAAGATCTGCCCATCATGCCAGGAAAATATCAACTTGGTAAAATACGACTGGCACTATAAACTATGCCTTGAGATGGGAGTGTCAGCAAATCTTGATGCACTTAATAGACTAGTAATTAACAACACAAAATCAAGGGCGAAGGCGAAGAAGACGTAATATTCACGAGTCCATTCCTTCCCTTACTCTCAGTCCTGAATAAACAAATGTAACAATTCTGTAAATTAATACTTTATTACATTACTATAAGGTCTATTGTAAAATTTTAATGAAATGTAACTCACAAATGTTTACTTATAAGATGAAAACATATAAAAAAAAAAAAATAAAAAAAAACAATAAAATAATATAATACAATATATTCACCGAGGACGGTGATAGTTTTAAGAAGGGGAGGCTGTTAGGTGACGACTTGCGTAAATTAATAAATTTTTATTTTTATTCTATTTTATCCTGTTATATTTCATTCCCAATGATAAAATTTTAAGACTCTTTACAGAGTCATACTCAACGAGAGTCGTCGCCTAACAAAGCTGACTGTGAACTTCGTGACTCTTGGAAGTGTCAAGTGACAACCGAAGCGAGCCATGAAGCCTATATAAACACATGAAGTCAGCAAGTACCGGCCCCATAGCAAGTAAGACAAAGAAGTTTAACTAAAACTTCGTGCAAGGTGCATTTCTTTGCGCGGCGTTTTAGTTTGTAGCCCGCTGCCGCTCATCAAGTGCAGACGTAATAATTAATTTTATAAGATTAACCAGACGTTCCGTCTATTTTTTCCTTTTCTGTTTTATTTTATATGTATACTAGTAATATAAAATAAAGTGATATAAAACTAATTGGAAAAGGAATTCAAATTATTATAAAATAATAAATAACAAATAAATAAATAAAAAATTAAATAATTATAAATTGACAGAAAGAAGAAGTGCAGGCCATCAGAATCAATAATTAGCGGAAAGAAAGGTAAGTTAATCTGGATATTATATTCAACACTCTACTTCTTCCTTCCTTTTAATTTTTCTCAAACAAACAAATAGTTGGACTATCTGCTGTCCCGCAGCCTGTGAAGGAGCGTGAGACTGTAGTCCACAGTTTTTAGTTTTTGATTTAAAGCTGAAAACAAACTTAAATGACATTAAACGTTATTTAACAACAACCTTCACAATTTATCTCAAGGTCAAGATAATTAAAGTAATTTGTACTTTTACAATTTATTGATCTTTCTCAAGCATTATGAACTGTAGTATTACCCAGAAAACCACGTCATTTTTGAAAAATTACGTCGAATCGTTTTTTTAAACATTTGACCTTCATTTTCAACTTTTCAAGGTCAATTTTTACTCAAGACAAATTTGATGTTAAATTTCCCGCTCTTTTCAAATCCGCACTCAAAAATAGGGGTTACCATTTGAAAAAACCATCTTGACCTTGAAATGACGTTCAAAACTGACTTCAAGGTCAAAACTAATGGTACCATTAAATGGCCCCCTCTGTCCTGCCCAACTTTCATCTAAACTATTTTTTTGTAGACCCTGTAGTTTAGAAGAAATTCGGGTCCATAGATTAAAATGGGTCACCCTGTATATTATTTTATTCTTAGTATTTTGATGTATTCTCGGTATATAAGGTCTTATAAAATGTCAAGTGCAAATACACACATGTGTTCTTATAATTTTAGTCTTTAAATGGTGTCATATGATGTTATTATATGATTCTCGTCTAATTTCTACTGGTTTGGTATTCAATGTGGATATGACTGACAATGTCAACATGAAACTTTTTGTCTTAGGGACCACGGAGCTGAGCTTGCCAAAATATTGTGTAAATATTAAACGAACAACTACAATTGTGATGTACACGTTCTGACGTGTGCTTCAATGTAACGGATTCACAAGATATCGATGGATTCCCGCGTGACGTAGGTACTTTCATAACAGTTAAATGATTTATATCAGTTTTTCTTCATTCGAATACAATGCTGCCATAGCTCAGCGGTAACACGTTGGATTCATATACCTGTGGACTCCGGTTCGATTCAAACTCACGGTGAAATTTTTCACATTTTATTTTCAGGGTGGTAATTTATACAAAGTTATGTAAGTACGTGATGAATGAAAATAATTGTCAGACTAAAATTTATGATCTATACAACATTAAATAAATACTTAGTATTTAAGATATGATTTATATTGAGGCTCTTAAGTACGTAATAAAAACACATAAGATATATGTTAATTATCATAAAATATATGATAGTCTAGTCAAAGGCAAGCCGCGAAAAAAGGCACGCTTAATACGTTTATTATTTTCACAAATGATTATTATAAATTTCAATAAAGTATTTTCATTTGACTGAAAATATGTTTGAATTTTATAATAGTGTATTAATCGAATTTCCCAAAAGATTTGAGTTCTAGACAGACATCCAGTCATTTTTTTAAAAATATTAAATTTTCAGACACGTATAATAATTTGCTGACAGTATAATTACAGGTAAAATATTTGAATATGATCATGCGTGAAACATAATAAGCACGTTATAACATCATATCACACGTATCGTAATAATTTAGTGGATCCTGATGAATAATTTGGTAATGTTATTAATCTCATACGACATGATACAATTTTGTGTCAGCTCTATACTCTCCCTAAAAAAACCTATAAGCAATCGTACGATGTATGTTTGAATCGGAAAAAATTTATATATATATTTTACAATACTGTTTAAAACTTAATTGTATGATCATACAAAGTTAATATAAAATTATCCTAGGATATTTATACGAAAACACTGATCAATATATCAGGTTTTGGTGCAAAGACACACATCTATCATGATATAATTTTTCTTATCGCGTTTTATCGGAACCATTCGAGAGGCTGTGGGCTGTCTATTATATGTAGCTAACACTGTACCGACTGTACTTGTAGACATCAGCTATCACGGAGAGGGAATTTACGGGTTTATCGCATGGAGGGTATCTGGCTGTTAGCGCATGCAGCCTCCCCATGCGTCTAAAACGCGAAGCTGATGCGCTGGATGCCAGCCAGTGCTTGTGTTAAGGCCCGTAGAGTGTTACATGCTATCAACACATGTGAGTACACGGCTGCGAACCAAGAAAAGCCGTAGCCGAAACTCATCGACTATGTCCGAGCTGAAAACGCAAGGAGCATGATGGGTTTAACGCATGGTGGCTCTTGCGTTTTGGATATCAGCTGATAGTTGGCGGCGTTGGCACGAGGCGCGAGCGCCTATATATATATGCTATGTATGTATATATACATGTAAATATGTATACATTTAACGCTGTTTCTGTTCTTTTAAGTATTACATATGAAAATGTGTTACAAGTATGAACTTTAAACGCTATGCAAGTTTTAGAAAGGAAAAAAAATTTTAATTAATGTAACAAAATAAAAAATTGTATAATATAGGAAGTTTTTACTTTCTTTTTTTCTCGCTTGTTTCTGCTGCATGTAATGAAGGAAAAATAAATGTTGACGTACTCAAAATTTACGTTTGCGTTTCTGACACAAGATAAGTATTGTTGCAATAAGATATTTCTTAATAAATATTTGACAAATAAATTATTACTGCCTATTCTAACGTACATATATGTATGTTTATATACATACACATATGTGTGTAAACTTATTTCTGATGTTTTGGTTAGAAATACCACAACATTGAAAATTTTGTGCGAATGCATCATCTTTATATACTAACGTACCAAATTAAATGATTTGCGATGAGATGCATAAGCTGTTACACCGTTTGTCACTCGTACACAATGCACATCTCAAAATTGCTGCACTTAGTACATTGGAAAGAATCGAAAGGCTATGAGAATCATATATGCATAACGTGTATACATATACGTATATAGCAGACTCTTGCGCCAACCATCAGCTGATACCCAAAACGCAAGAGCCACCATGCGTTAAACCCATCATGCTCCTTGCGTTTTCAGCTCGGACATAGTCGATGAGTTTCGGCTACGGCTTTTCTTGGTTCGCAGCCGTGTACTCACATGTGTTGATAGCATGTAACACTCTACGGGCCTTAACACAAGCACTGGCTGGCATCCAGCGCATCAGCTTCGCGTTTTAGACGCATGGGGAGGCTGCATGCGCTAACAGCCAGATACCCTCCATGCGATAAACCCGTAAATTCCCTCTCCGTGATATGCTGTAAATGTATTCAGTGACTCGGGGCCTCGGGGCCAAAATCTAAGGACTGAAGACCAACTGCTGTACCCTATCAACTTGTATCACCTAGCTATTAAAACTTGCTACCGACAGACGGCTCTGTCAGCGGTACTTACTAAGTGTATAGAGTATAGAGCCCCGATTCAGCATTGGGTTAGGCGGATTCAATATCAGAACTTTTTCCCTAGATCGTATATAAAGCTATACGATCTAGGGAGAATGTTCCGTCGAGCAGACAGCACGGCAGTGAAGGGGCATTGCCAAAGACACGCGGAAATTCAAAATTGTATTAATAACACAAGCGCCTATCACCCAATGACCCGGGGCGCTAACTGGCCACTCTTTTAAATAAATAATTATTAATAACATCAGCGCCTATCACCCAATGACCGAGGGCGCTTACTGGCCACTCTGTTAAATAAATAGTTTTTAATAACGCAAGCACTTATCACCGTATAACCTGGGGTGCTAATTGCAAATCTAGTAAATAAATAATTATTAATAAATATGTCAAGCACCTTTTTCCTGATAATCCAGGACACTTATTTGTAACACTATTAAATAATAAAAACTTGATCGATAACAAATGTAAACATATCACAATTTTTATTGCCTATCTAGTACGACAAAGATCTTTTTAAATGGCGCTTTTGTAATTCCTTGATAATTTATTATTCAATAGTAGCCAGTAAGTGCCCCGGGTCATAAGGTGATAGGCGCTTGTGTTATTTTAATAATTAATTATTTAAAAGAGTGGCCAGTAAGCACTCTAAGTCATTAGGTGATAGGCGCTTATGTTATTAATAATTATTTATTTAACAGAGTGGCCAGTTAGCACCCCGGATCATTGGGTGATAGGCGCTTGTGTTATTAATATTACAATTTTGAATTTTCGCGTGTCTTTGGCAATGCCCCTTCACTGCTGTGCTGTCTGCTCGACGGAACATTCTCCCTAGATCGTATAGCTATATATACGATCGAGGGAAAAAGTTCTGACATTGAATCCGCCTAATTTAAAACGCTGCCCCGATTACAAATCCTAGCTCCTAGCTTGGTACCACCTATAGGCAACTCACATAGCCCCCAGCTAACTAGCTTGGGAGCCCTGTCAATTTTACGATCGGGATTCTATATAGGTGTACGCATAGACATCTGAAAAATAGATTGCTTGTGCGCTCGTTCTTATGTATGGCGCTAAAGCACAAGTAGAGAGAGAGAGACAGAACATCGAACGTGTATATCTGTCTCTCTTGCCCGCTGCCAACGATGGGTATGTTTCTCAGCTGGCCTTAGACTTGTGAAGTTGGCGCCCGTAAATTTTTAATATTAATATTTTGCACCCATTTAGAGCTTAAACAATTCCTTCTTACTTGCGGATTTATCCTTTACTCGAATTTTGATTTGCGGATTAATAGTTTGCGAGATATTTGCAAAATAAAAAGTCAAAACTGGGCGCAGCGCTGAAGTGTAAAAAACTTTGTTTTAAGCGCTAAAGTGGGTTAAAATCCAATTCTACCTGTACGATTCGATTCCTCCTCATTTGCGGATTACGGAGGTATATAAATTAATGTAATTAAATGTCACGAAGTTTGTAAATAATGAATTTAATTATTGAGTGAGAGAATCTAGTAACTTTTGTCTAGTGACCTTTGGTACAGTGCTGTCAGTGCTACGTTCCTGTTGTTCGGTACATGTCGTTTCCTCCGTACAGCAGGGTCAGCAGGTTCTACAAAATATTTATCAGAATAGAAAACCTTAGTAGGTATTAATCTATTAATTATTAGTTATAAGTTATTCAGCTTTTGGTTCAATACACACACACACACGCACATACACATACATTACATACTTCAAACTTAAGGAAAAATTTATTTGTCAATAGGTACAGATTTTTTATCTTAAGAATCTAATTTCTGGAATCTATTGTGGCAAACACTGTGGACTGATATTCATTTATTACACGCGAAATTTAAATATTTGTTGTTATTTAAGAAACACATAACAACACAACTAAAAAGAAGCAGTACAGCTATAATCATTAAAAGACACAGCTAAGCACACAAATTATAATTTTGTTCGAACAAGTTTTAGAAAACAGCTTAAGTATTAAAATTTCGCGCGTAAATGATTAATCAGGCAAATTAAAGATCAAGTTACCGAAAAGTGGGAACGGATAATAGTGACACAGGCTGTGTTCGCCTAAGGCTCTGTTTGTTAGTAAGTCTGTTAAGGTCACGTGATCATTTATTATAAGTGCGAGGGAGACATCATGATGTCACCGTCTTAGTCGCACTTATCATAAACGATCACGTGACCTTAACAGACTACATACGGAGCCTATGCAAACACAGCCTCAGTAACGAATTAACAAGTACTTAATTAAAAGAAATGTTTATTAAATGGGTTCACACTAGATTGCATAGTCATCGAAAAATATGAGTGTGTGTGTGTGTGTGTGTGCGCGTGCGTGCGTGCGTGTGTGTATTGACCCAAAGGCTAAATAACTTATAACTTATAATTAATAGATTAATGAAACGACATGTACCGAACAACAGGAACGGAGCACTGTTTTAAAAGTCACTAGACAAAAGTTACTAGATTCTTTCTATTTACAAACTTCGTGACATTTAATTACATTAATTTATATACTTCTGTAATTCGTAAATGAGGAGGAATCGAATCGTGCAGGTAGAATTGGATTTTAACCCACTTTAGCTCTTAAAACAAAGTTTTTTATACTTCAGCGCAGCGCCCATTTTCGACTTTTTATTTTGTAAATATCTCGCAAATTATCGATCCGCAAACAAAAATTGAAGTGGAGGATAAATTCGCCAATAAGGAGGAATCGTTTAAGCCCTGAATGGGTGCAAAATATCAATATTTGATATTTACGGGCGCCAACCTCACAAGTCTGCTGGCCTTATTAGTTTACTGACCCCTACTGTTGGCTCTGTGCGAGAGAGACAGGTACCCACGTTCGATGTTGTGCCTCTTTCTACTTGTGCTTCAGCAGCGCCGTACACAAGAACGAGCAGTCTATTTCTTATATGGTCTATGGGTGTACGCACATTCTTACCGTTGGCAGGGAAGTTTACTACAGTAAATTCGAAAATTGCCGTAACTTAAATTTTGGGAATCAATGTAAGAAAAATCAACTGGCAGAGTTGTGGCTTGATTTTGTTTTTTTGTAGGGCTGAAGAGCCCTGAAAGGGGCCTATGCACTTGCGCACGGTTACCCCCTCCATCGTGCAAGTATACAAAACTTCCCCCACCATATAAGCTAAGGCTACGTGGATATAAGAAGGCGCTCTCGCGCACAGAGAGCAGTCGGTCAGACGCTACAGCGACACGAAGTCATCGGCCAGCTGGATGCACCGGCTACCGATGAGGTTTTAAGACCCATTCAACGAACCCGGAAGCAATCCGACTAGGGCCTAGTAGTCAATAAAGCAATTATTTACCAACACGGCGTCCATTTATTTACCTCGGCCAAACCGTCCTGCTTTGCGGGACCCACACACCACGTTCCTCAAGCTAGCAGCTACCCGGACCCTCGACACCGAGGCCCTCCTGGAGTTGCTCTACCACGACGCACCCGGGAAGCTCCTGGAGGCGCTTCTCGCACCACCCACAGCGAGCCTACCTAAAAGGAAGCGACGTTCAGAGAGGCAACGAGTCCGGCGCAATACCAGGAGGCGTACGTCTGCATCGGCCACCCGGCTTCGCAGTGTGGTGGTGATACCGCCCACCAACACGCACCTGTAGGAGCACCATCGGAGGGAGCAATCCGCTCTAAAAACCTCCGATCCATACGTAGCTCCCGCAACACCGGCTCGGACCCCTACTCTGTCACCACGAGTAGACGTGGCCCCCGGGTTCCCCACATTCCGACTAGCGCAGGCTAACCCTGAGCCACCCAGGGCAACGAATCCAGGGCATTCCAGGGGCTCAGTTTTCCAGGGTATTCGTAGTTCAAGACGTTGAGAGACCGGCAGGAACAAGGAAGCCTACTAGGCCCAGTCTTCTTCCTCCTACGGCACGCCACCCGTATGCCGAAACCCCTCGGGGTAGGCCTCGAACACTCAAGGTGGGACTCCCCGAGCTGAGGGATCCCCGGCGTTTTAACCAGGTAAAGAGGCGGTTACTCACGAGGCCTGTGACATCTACCCGTGGTACGATCATACTGCTATAATTTGAAGCCGTAACATCAATCGGCCCTTATCAGGGCCACAACTAAGTCGACGTATTGGAGCTCCCTTCCGACCGAACCGGTCCAGGAAGGGCCAACCACGCCGATTCTCGTAACAGGGCGTCTATTTTTTTAAGGTCAATTTTTGATATAAAATACATTTTGATATTGCTGCTAATGGCACTGTTGATTGACATTTTTTTATTTCCTACGTATTTGTTTAAGTTGCGGCTGGCTTATAAAATAGATTATGTGTTACTTCTTCAATATTAATAAAACTCTTCACCAAAATGAAAAATGACTAAAATTTTTTAGATCTTTATAAATTATAGGTTTCCCAATTTTGGTGAGAGTAGCGGCTGATGAAGATTTTGATTACCCTTGGAGACCTCGGGCCTCATCTTAGGTCTATCTAACCTGTAGTTGTAGTAGCGCGTCTTCCGTTCCACACTTCCACAGTCTACAGAGGCAGAGTACAGATGCTATCTATGTGCTACCATAGACATATAAAAAATAGACTGCTCATATGCCAGTTTGACAGTGCCTATGTTAAACCAACGCTGATGTTAAAGAGCGTGCCGATGTTTCGGCGCTGACTTGAGCGCCAATCCATCGTGGCCAGCAGAGGAACCGTGCACATGTTTTCTATTGGCTGGCGGCTTGTGGGCTCGGCTCGCGTTGAGAGGTAAGGGGAGATCAGTGAGGGAGACATGAGAATCCAAATGTGTGCATCGGTGATGGAGATGGAGATGGAGGAGAAGCTAAACCTATATGTATATGCATACAACGGGCTATATATCTATAGCTGTAGTTGTACACTGCCAATACGGAAAAGAGCTGCGCGTATTACTTTTCTCGCTTTTCCTCCCTGAAAGAAAGATAAGCTTTTTAAATGCAGTTGACCATTCGTTCAACTATAATAAACAAAAACATAATTGTCAGGTTATTAGCAATTTTTTTTTTTATTTTTTAAAAAATGACAAGCTCATCGCAATTAACATATTATTATGCTTTATTAATAAACGAACGCCTTTATCTCAATAATCTGGTGCGCTCAATTGTTCTTCACTTTTACGATAAATGACATTATTGAATATTAAATAAAGGCATTCACCAGAATGACACAGTACGCTCAAATATTTTTTGTGCTCAGTAGTATTATTTACTAATATACTGAACGCATTCATCCAAACGCCCCATTGCGCTATCTTTATTATTTAATTAATTTGTTCTTTTTCACCATTAATACATAATAGCTTAACGGCAGTAATGCGATAAAGCTTAAATTAAATCTTAAGCTTCGAAATTTTGCGATAAACATATGTAACTTTTAGTCTCTTCTGACCACGAGCTTCGATAGCTCAAGTGGCTAGAGCTGTGTGAGCGTAGAATTTCGTTTTGCGGCAGCGGGTTCTAATCTCACTCGGAGCAAATTTTTTTTTTATTATTATAACATTACTAAAAAGGTTAAACACTTTTTTTTATGATTACTTACGTATTTTGTTTGACCAGTGACCAAAAACATTTTTATATTTTTTTCAATGCTAGTATATGATCAAAGAAAATTTTTTTCCATTTACGGCTAAAAAAATCATTTGACGCATTGAGTACAAGATTTTCAAGTGCAGTTGATCATTCATTCAATTATAAAAAGAAAAACACAATTGTCCAGTTATTAAAATTAGTAATATTTAATATTATATTGCACTATTCAACACTTTTTTAATTCTGTATATAATTTAAGTGTCTAGAAAATAAATTAGCATTATCAGTTATTTCTTGCCAATTTCAAAAAAGCATATGACATTTGATATCTGCTCGGTGCGCGCAGCGCGCCGTGTTGCGCGCATGATCAAACAGTACACCCATCCTCATAGACATATATATATATGTGTATATATATATATATATATATATATATATATATATATATATATATATGTGTGTGTGTGTGTATAACTGTATTAGCGCGTTACTAGCCGCAGCGCTGTTGTTTTGTTCTTAACCGCGTCTGTTTTGTTTTTATCATACTGATTGACGGTGCTGTCGATCGCGCGAATCAGTCTTGCTTAGAGAGTTTTCTTGCATTAATCATATATCACCGTGACACTAATTTTTAGTAATTAGTATACAGTGTTGTGCAGTTTTTGGCAACGATCACTTTAAGACATTTATACTTCTTCATAGGAGATTTATCTTAGCATTTTATGGATTATCTTATCTTTGTGGATTTCTCTCGTATTAATTACGTTTCTTGTCTGACATTCATTTTTTTTTTTTTTTCACAATGTATGCGTTCAGTATACCTGCTATTTTTTTGCTGTGTTTTACGACTATGTAGCATTTTTCTGCCGTTGTATATACTTGTTGTTATAGTTGAAGCGAGTACAACAGAAAAATGGAAAAAAACAGCGTTTATGCAAGGTGCCAAAATTGTCACTGCCACAACGGCCCTTACAGTGGACATACGTTGCGTCGATTCCCTGCAGACAAGAAGTGACAATCTGTTTGGATTATGAACTCAGGTATTTTTTAGTTATAGATATAAATTAGTTTGGTGATAAGGCAAATACATATGTGTATTTTCGTCTGTATTTCTGTACGTTATTAGTTTTTATGTACACTCGCCACGGCTTCATTCTTTTACCGCAGAATTGGAATTTGCAGCTTGTTTAACTGTGTCCTTTTTGTTATGTTTTTTTTTTTATATCTCAATATGACATGTAACCTTATTGAAAAATAATTTAGAATTGCATTTATAATTATGATCTGTAGAAATCTCCAAATTTGTTTGGTATGATTATTTTTAGATAAACCTATTTAATTTTGAAATAGATCTACAAGTTGTTATTTTTTTAATAACGCAAGAAAGAAAGGGTTAAGTATGCGTTAAAGCGTGTGTGTTAGTTTATGTTAGTCCATCCATATGAGAAAAATAACCGCTAGTGTTGCTGCATATATTTGCGCTCTTCTCATCTTTCAGAACTTTTCTCCCGCTAACTATGTAATGTACGTCCTTAAGTCACAAAATTACCTTAATCTCATAGTAAAAATTGTGAAAGAATAAAACGCAATAAAAATCAATTATTGTATTTACAGTACACAAACATTTTTTTTTTTAATTCTTAAAAATGTTGAAAAAATATGTAAAAATCGTATAAACAATTATATATGTATTGCAAACGTCATAAATCAATAATAATTAATAATGAAACTATCTGCTAAGGTGTTGTATGGTGCGGATGGAACCGGAAGTACGTCAAAGGGGGGGGTGAAGGGGGAGTAACATGCAAAATCCACTTCCGTTACACATTTTCTCAAGGTCGTCAATCTGAAATCGTTGATTTACTCTCACGCATAACGTGCCTATGAGGCTCTTTTACAGTCAAGCTTGAATCAGATGGCGCCAGGGTACGTCGCGGCTGTCATGGCCGTCTCACTCACACAACATTACTTTTCAGTATTGTATGTATACAGGAAATTAAAGTGTAGTGGTAAAGCGCAATATTTGAAATTTTGAAATGAATAAGGAAGACAAGAAAGAATATTATGGGAGCTTAAAAGTTTCAGAGTTGAAAAAGCTTTTAAAAGGGAAAGGAGCAAGAGTCAGTGGAAGAAAAGTAGAACTCGTGGACAGGTAAGTGTACATTGACATTTTAGGTTATATTTACAAGGCTATTTATGTATTTGTTTACTAATGATTGGTCTCCCAATTGCTTCGAGCCACTTTTTTTATCATACTATCAGAAGGAAATTTAAATTTCACTTTCTTATCGCAGGATATTACACTGCACTTCATTTTTCCTACTATCTTTAAACGTAAATGCAAACAAAAATTGTCTGCAAACAACAGCAATCATTTACAAAGGTTATGTCTTATGCTTTGCTCATCACACAGATAGACTTATGGACACAATACACAACTGTAAATTTGACGGTGTGTAAGTGCGACGGCCATGACAGCCGCGACGTGCCCTGGCGCCATCTGATTCAAGCTTGACTGTAAAAGAGCCTCATAGAAGTATAACTTCAAAAACGAATTTCTTAAAACTAATTAATATCTTTCCCAGAATGTTAGTTGAGTGTAACAATCCTAATAGAACATCATAAGTTGTTAAAAGCAGACTTATGCTTAAAAGTGGCATGGATGGGGTAGATATATAATCCACAATAATTTCAAGTGTAGGATTTTTCCGTTTATAATAAAAAATACTTGAAATATTCAGACAATACTTTTACATTTTTGGCGATCATTTAAGTAAATGATAGACGCCATCCAATCAATCAAGAATAATTTTTAATATCGAAACTGATTGTACCAGCCAGAAATATTTTTTCTAACAGGTAACACTGCAATGAAATTCTGGGCACCGTCTTCCAAGCGATCTGCGGGAATTTGTGACGGACATTTTAATGATGCTGATTTAGTGAAAGACAATACCGGCAAATGAAAGGGTTTAAAACGGAACAGTACTCCTATTCATTGGCAGGCTCCTGAAGCAAAAGTTGTTTATGACAATTATATGCAAAAATATCACGTAGCACGCACACAGCAGCGATCTAAAGTAAAAAATATGGTACTTACAGAAACAACGGCTTTAGTTGACAATGCGTCTTCAGCATCATTTAGTAATGCTGATGTCTCGTCAGATAATGCTGATGGGGCATCAGAATCGCTAAACGAATGTCAAGGCGTTCAAATTAATCCCATCGAAGTATCAGTTGATTTCCATATCGAACAAAGTTTTGCTGTAAATAGTGAACAAACTTTCGGCGTGAATGACGTAGTAGAGGAAATTCCGATTCTCAGAAAAAGACCAAGTGATGTAACGTATCCATCCGGTAAAAGATTATAGATTTAGAAGACGACAAAGCCAAGTATCAAAGATTAATTAAAAATTTAAAACAACAAGTTAAACGTAAGGAACACTCCATCCAAAATTTAATGAACACAGAAATTCGTACCATCGACGACATCTTAGAAGGCAAAGGTCTTTCTAAAGCTGCAAATACTTTAATTAAAATGCAATCAAAACGAGACAAAACCGAATATAATGAAGAAGAAAGAGACCTTTGTAAAATTATTTATTATCATTCAGCAGCGTGTTACAGTCGGTTGCGGGACCTAAAAGTTGGCCGGAGAATCAACGGTTAGAGGGTGGGTCGCTGAATACGATGTTTTACCGGGATTAAACAATGTAGTATTGCAAATGCTTGATAAAATGCTTACGTCGTTACCTCCTGAAGAACGCGTGTGCGCTTTGAAATTCGATGAAATGTCTATAAAATCCGGTGAAGAGTTTTCTAAAGCTCAAGATTTAATTGAAGGGTTTGTTGATATGGGTGAGAATCGAAGAGGATCAAAATTAGCAAATCACGCGTTATTATTCTGTTTGGATAGTATAAATGCAAAAAATCCTTGGCGCCAATTATTGTCTTATGGATTTAATGAACATGGTGCATCGTGCGAAGAATTATACGATATTTTGTTGGAAACGTTAAGGGCTTTATTTAAGATAGGAGCGAATGTTAAGGCCATTGTTTGCGATCAGGGTTCTAATAATCAAAAACTTGCTTTGAAATTGCTAAATTCATCCGTTAAAAAATCTTTTTTTCATCTTGATGATCGTAAAATTTATGTAATTTTTGATTGGCCTCACCTTATTAAAAGATTGCTTGTTCAATTGAGATCTCATAGGTATATATATGTAAATGATGAAATTGTCATGAACTTCAGAGATATACTTGAGACGTGGAAGCTTGACTCAAATAACTGTACATCAAACGTATTAGGATATTTAAATCAAAGCCATTTCACACCAAACAATTTTGAAGTTATGAATGTTAAATCAGCTATGCAACTGTTGAGTCGTCGCATGGCTGCTGCTGTTCATACTGCTTCTCAGGATCCTCATGGGTTAGCATCAGATACTGCGGCAAAATCTGTACAATTTATTGAGACATCAGATGCAGTAATAGATGCTTGCAATAGTTATTCTTTGCGCACAGTTGACAAACAGAAACGCCCTTTATCCAATGACAATCCAGAGATCCTGGAACGCTTAAATTCATTTATTGATTGGTCTGAAAAATGGTATACTGTGGTTGTAACTAAAAGCTCTACGGGTAAAACTTGTATTAGACGCTCGAGACCACCTTGTTTTACTGGTTTACAACAAACAGTAAGAGCTTTAACTTTACTTTATCAAGATTTAAATTCAGATTTTCCTAACTTTGCGCTCGCGACAGGTCTTTGCAACCAAGATAGCGTTGAACATTCTCATTCCAAATTTCGAGGAAGATGCGGTTTTGATTTTAATCCTACCTGCAGAATGTATCGTTTAAGTTTTAGACACGTCTTATCAACTGATGATATTGGTACCAGTAAGCGAGGTAATGTTATTTTAAATGAAACTCACTCATCAGTTTCACTGAGTGCAAAACCTGTAAATACTAATGAAACAACATCGTTGGGTACAACTGAAAACAGTGAACAATCAAATTTTGATCTAAATTTTAATCCACATGTAAAAGAAAGTGTTATGTTACCTGAATATAACTCTGCTGAAGTTGACAAAATTAATGAACTTTTAAATGTTGCTGAAATAATGCAATCATTTGTACCCATCGATTCTAGTACAGCGCCAGATTTCGAAGAAAAACATTTGTTCGAACAAAATTCGATTACATTTCTCAGTGGCTATGTATGTAAAGCGTTGCTAATAAAAAATAAGTGTACTGATTGTGAAAAAATTATGTGTAAGCCTTTGACTTTCATTTATTATTCAATAATTTCACTTACCGTAAAAGTGAAGAACAATTGAGCGCACCAGATTATTGGGATAAAGGCGTTCGTTTATTAATAAAGCATAATAATATGTTAATTGCGTTGAGCTTGTCATTTTTTGAAAAATGAAAAAAAAAAATTGCTAATAACCTGACAATTATGTTTTTGTTTATTATAGTTGAACGAATGGTCAACTGCATTTAAAAAGCTTATCTTTCTTTCAGGGAGGAAAAGCGAGAAAAGTAATACGCGCAGCTCTTTTCTGTATTGGCAGTGTACAACTACAGCTATAGATATATAGCCCGTTGTATGCATATACATATAGGTTTAGCTTCTCCTCCATCTCCATCTCCATCACCGATGCACACATTTGGATTCTCATGTCTCCCTCACTGATCTCCCCTTACCTCTCCCCGCGAGTCGAGCCAACAAGCCGCCAGCCAATAAAAAACATGTGCACGGTTCCTCTGCTGGCCACGATGGACTGGCGCTCAAGTCAGCGCCGAAACATCGGCACACTGACACTCTTACAGCGTTGGGTTAGGCGGATTCAATATCGGAACTTTTTCCCTAGATCGTATATATAGCTGTACGATCTAGGGAGAATGTTCCGTCGAGCAGACAGCACAGCAGTGAAGGGGCATAGCTAAAGACACGCGGAAATTCAAAATTGTAATATTAATAACACAAGTGCCTATCACATAATGACCCGGGGCGCTTACTGGCTGCTCTTTTAAATAAACAATTAATAATAACACAAGAGCCTATCACCTCATGACCCGGGGCGCTAACATATGGATTGACTTACGACAGTAACAGCTTTTCAGCTTTTAAGATCAATCGACCTTCTTGCATCAACTCGTCAAAAAAGTTAGCGTGTAAAATTCTCTCCAACAAAGCCGAAAAAAATGCGCTGATAAAACTGTTGCAAAAAATGACCTGGCCAGGATTTGTGTATATTGTATTGCACTAATCGATTTTTTCACAAAACTTTTAGACACACAATTTTAAACACGAGGTAATGCACAATAAACTAATTATACAATATTTTCACTATTATAAAAAAAAACATACTCATAATTTGTGCCTAAGAACTATGTTGAAAATATTTTTCTGCATTTACTTTTAAAAAAACTGAAAATTTTCAAATCAATCCACAATCATTAAAAGAGTTGGTTACGTTACATATAATTTTGGTTAAAACGCGCAAGAAAAAAATCGATTGCGACTGTCAATTTTTTTTTTCATGTTTTCATATATCATCTTTAGAAATAATTAAGAATTGTAGTTTATTAGCCAGTACACTTATGTATAAACAATTAATATTTAAGCATTTGTTAAAACGTTTTTCCATTTTCTTAACCGAAAATTTACAATTCCACAAAATAATACGGACGAGTAAAAATCTTTTTCTTCTCTACAGGATATTTAAAAGCATCGAGTCTTGCCGGTTTCAAAAATCGCACCGGTGCAGCCAGCCAACGACGAGCAGAGATTATTTACAGGGCAGTGCAAGGGAAAAAGTACTGTTTATTCATAATGGTTTCATAAATATATACAAATTAAACTGGATCATGCTGAAATCTCAAGTTTTGATTTTTGAAAAACAAAATAATAGTTCTTGTACGCATTATAATTTATTGTATCGTTGCATTTTTATATTATGTTGAGCATAGAGTATTCAAAATTCCGAAATACATCAAGCTGTGCATCTTTTAAAATTCTATATAAATATTCCAGTTTTACCTGTTTAAAATTATTTTGATTTTCAGTTACTTTTCATGAGTTTATTTTATAAAAAGATACTTTTGTCCGTTCAAACTTTATCTTATGTACAATTTTTAAAATAATATGTAGTCAATAAAAATAGTAAACGATCAAAAAAACGGATTTTCATCAAAAAATTGCATATCAAGCTTATGCTTAATCGACAGGAAATTATCAAAATCGTGAAAAAAATTCATATATAAAGGAAAAAACAGTTTCCATTATAAATTTTTTGTGGCTACTTTAAAAACGTGTGAGCCGGTCGTCTAAGAAATCTGTATAGGCATACAAGAAGCTTCAAACGATATTTTTAAGTGGATTGAGTAAGTTGGTGCTTCACCGTTGGATAAGCCGTGTTGCCGTGTGTGCACGTGTGCAGCAGCCACACTTACAAAAGATTCGTTCACCTTACAATCCAGGGACGGTCGGGGACGGTGTGAGCGAGTCGGAGACGAAAGTGAACAAGTGCTCTTCTCCGATCGTCCGCGATCGTCCCTGACCGTACGCGATGCGCAGTTGTACACGTTAGGTTAGGTTAATGCTGTATGTAAACAATAGTTTGTAAATAAAGAAGTGCAAATACAAACAAGTTTGTTTACTTTTTGCATTAATCTAACCTAACGTGTACAACTGCGCATCGCGTACGGTCAGGGACGATCAGGGACGATCGGGGACGATCGGAGAAGAGCACTTGTTCACTTTCGTCTCCGACTCGCTCACACCGTCCCCGACCGTCCCTGGATTGTAAGGTGAACGAATCTAAACACTCACATTATCTCTGGTTCTCTCTCTCCTTCGCTGCTACTGTCGGTGGAATAGTGGGGGACACTGCTGGGTGTAGGGGACTCGGTCGCTCTCTCTGTCTCACTTACTCTTACAAGTTAAGTACAAAATCTTCTTCGCAATTTTTTTTCTCGAAATTTTGTGCTTGTCTAAATAATTCAAATAGACCAAATCGATAGGAAATTTTTTGTTCTATACGCTGTTATTTAAATTTTTACTATAGCTCTTACCGGTACTGAGATATAAGCGAAATATAATTTCAAATGCGATTTTAACATTGATCCACTACTCGAAAAAATTTTTATTTATTTTTATCGTAATCAGCAGGTCAAATTACATAAAATATCAAAAACGCCTTCTTCTCCAACAACTTTCTAATTCAGAAGTTTCTCGGTTGGTCTATATGTGAGACGTGACAACGTTCTGTAACTGCTGGTGGTGATTGCGGATTACACCCCATGTGCCCGCGGCCTTAGCTTTAGTAATCGAAAACATCTAGTTATAACCTTGCAGGCTTCTTATGAAAAATTGTCTACTTTTTCTGTGATGCAAAATATTAATCATCTAAAATAGTTACGAATCCATATTGAAATGAACTTTAAGATTGATACAAGAATTTTAATAAAAGTTGCCTGAATAGTTCATTGTTATATAAATAACGCTTTATCCATTTGACTGGTTTTTATACAAGGTTTTAAATACTTCCTAACTGATTGAAAATGTCTTTAGCTGATAAACTTTTAGCAGATCTTGAAGATGATGCTGATATTCAAGAAGAAGAAATTTTAGAACAGTTTTTCCCGGCATCCTTGTCGTCATCTAAATTAACAGAGAAAGGTGAGCTTATTTTTTTTCCTCATTTACAAACCATCTACTGTTGACTGTAAATTTGAACGGATATAATGACCATGTATGTTTACCAATAACATTAAATTTGGCAGAAATTAAAGTTGATTCAATTAAAGAACTTGCAAAGTTGCGAGACTCACCATTAATGCGAAAAGTCACATCCGATATTGACAGTTATAGTAAAATTACAAGAAAATCTGTGGACATTGTTGGTCCAGTAGAATCTGACCCAGAATATCAGTTAATTGTTGAAGCTAATAATTTGGCTGTTGAAATTGATACTGAAATTGGTTTGTTAGACAGCAGCAGTCAGTCTTATCGATTATACTGCACTATTATATTAATAGAAAAATATCCTTTTAGCTACTATACATAGATTTACAACAAGTAAATACTCTAAAAGATTTCCAGAACTTGAATCCTTAGTTGTTGAACATTTAGAGTATTTAATGACTGTCAAAGAATTAGGTAATGACGTAGATAAGGCCAAAAACAATGAAATTCTACAAAAGTTTTTAACTCAGGCTACTATTATGGTTGTATCTGTAACTGCTTCCACAACACAAGGGTGATTATCTTGTTTTTATTAATAACTTTTTAAATTTCATTTTAATACGTTTTTTCTGCAGTGCCCATTTATTAAAAAAAAGTAAGTCAATTGAAGGTAAAACAATAAATTTCTTAAAACGTCAATTTTAACCCTACTACTTATGAAAGGTAGTTATGAGGATGTCTTTAGATTTATATTTCTACTTTTGAAAATAGTAATATTGTTAACTCAATATATTAAGTGATTGATACCAGAAAATTATTTTTTTGAAGAGATGGAATCATTAAAACTACTATTTATAAATAGTTATTAAACTTGGCCATTTTAAAAACAAAATAATTTACTATTTTCCCTTTTAAATTACCTTTATATTAAATTCGACTTACATGGACAGCCAATATTTATGCATCATATTTACCTAATTTAATTTTGTATTCTACATCTGTAAAAGAAGGGAAGTTTGCTTTCATTAATTCAACAGATAAATTTATACAGAAAATTTACAATTTAGATTAGTTCATCAAACATCTATTATTTAAAAATGAAGATTCTGTATATGAATAAATTTATTTTTATTTTCTACGGCACAGGCAAGAACTTACACAATTAGAGTTACAAGCTATTGAAGAAGCATGTGATATGGCTATAGAGCTGAACAGCTTAAAACAGAAAATATTTGATTACGTTGAAAGTAGGATGGCTTTTATAGCTCCAAACTTGTCAGCCATTGTTGGAGCTTCAACTGCTGCAAAATTAATGGGTTTGTAATTATAGTGTTTTCAAATCTATGACTTTTTTCAGTCGTTCTGTAAATTCTTATAAAAAAAAACAATTCAATTCCATTAAATATTCCTAGGAGTAGCTGGAGGACTGACTAAGCTATCAAAAATGCCTGCTTGTAATATTCTATTATTAGGTGCCAAAAAGACTACTCTTACTGGCTTTTCACAAGTAACAGCTTTACCTCATACCGGGTTTATTTTTTATTCTAAAATTGTTCAGGATACAACTTCAGTAAGATTGTATTAAAATATATTAAAAATGTAGATGTTAATGTGGTCTGCAAATAGAAAGTAAAAGGATGTTATAACTACAATGGTTTATTTAATGTTGTAGGACTTATGGAGAAAAGCTGCGAGACTTGTAGCTGCCAAAAGTACACTGGCTGCTCGTGTGGATGCTTGTCATGAAAGCACAGATGCACACATTGGTGAACAATTACGAGAAGAAATAGAGAAGAAACTAGACAAACTATTAGAGCCTCCTCCAGTAAAGTTTGTCAAACCATTACCTAAACCTATTGATCCGGGTAGAAAAAAGCGTGGTGGTAAGAGAGTTCGCAAAATGAAGGAACGATACGCTATTACAGAGTTCAGAAAACAAGCTAACAGAATGAATTTTGCTGATGTAAGTATACTAGAATACGCCATTGTAATGTACAATAATTATTTATACCAATTGTGTACAATTGAAAAAAAAAAAAAAAAAAAAAAACAAGCGAAAACTTTCATTTATTTCGCAGTTTTAGGAAAAATGAGGGTATGGGTCCCGAGACTCCTTGCAAATGTGAAAGATCCAAGTATCATCCCCATTCATAAAAAAACTATATTTGTAGATGTCAGATAGAAAGCAATACTTCAATGTGTGATTTTCACTTTACCTTAATTAACTTAACTAATCAAGCCTTTCGCGAACACAGCTTCGAATAGGGCGTCAATACTTTTCTGCAATCCATTCGAATGAGCGAGTGCGAGAGAGAGGGCACATAATTCGTCATCTCTATCGCACTCGCGCATTCAAATGGATTGCAGATTGCTACTGACGCTCGATGTGAACAGGGCACACTGATCCATTGCCGTTTGGAAGGGAGGTAATGGACAGCTATCTGTTTGACATGTGTCTAACGCATATTTGTAAGTTATAACTAAAAAGGGGAGACGAATTATTTGTTTGTAAAAAAAAGTGGGAGTATGATTTCAATCCCGAAAAAGTTTATAATCAGGATAAGCTACAAAATTATTATTACTTCGTATACTTAATTTACTATTTGGATATTTGCTATTTTGATGAAAGACTTTTATACCAAGTAGTGCACGCGTGCAAGAGAGATGACGGATCATTCGCCCTCTCTCTCGCACTCGCGCATTCAAATGGATTGCAGAAAAGTATTGACGCCCTATGTAAACAGGGCACACTGTTCCATTGCTCTCGGTTGCAGTAGCAATACTTTTTCTCCCTCTTCTCTAGATAATATTGCTTTTATTGCATTGCACACTCTATTGATGTTACGTCTGAACGCATCCTTAGGGTGAGTGCAGACTGCCAGACTTCATTTAATCTCACCCTTACATCATGGCTCTGTAACGCAACTTCTACTCTCGGATATTTGAATACGACGTGTAGTGCGTGAACAGCAAGTGTGTTTGTGTACAGCAGAATTTCTTGTAATTATATTATTGAAAATAATTTACCAGTACCTTAACACATGATGGACGATCTAACGTTGACAGCTATCGTGCGAATGCCGATGAAGGTTAAGTATTGCATTGGTAATTTTTTTTGCGAGAAGAGAAAGCTCAACTGATAGTCTGGGATCCATCAAACATTCACCGGAAAAAATTATTCGCATGAAAATTTTTGGTGCCACATAGTTTGGAATGTGCCACTGTATCTAAAAATGCATGTTGCCAGATTAAAATGTGGCCAAAATTTGTTCAAACAATTTTTTTTACAAAAAATGTTGTCTAAGTTGTTTATTTGGTCTAAAAAAATATTTTTATATTCTGTGGCATACTTGAAACAAAAAACTAATGGGATGTACATACCTAATCCCCACAGTTTTCGAGTAAAAAATTCCCAAAGTTTTGAAAACTACGTTTTTTTCAATTTTCAGAGCCTTGGTAAGGTATCAAAATAAAATATTTTTGCAAGGCATACCACATAAACATTAACTATTAACCTTCCCGTACAATCTCAAAAAAAAATTTTTTATTGATGAAAAGGCAACATTGTATTTTGCAATAAACGTTCAGGGCATTTTAGGGCGAGCTCCGGTGCAAACGTATACCTTGTTTACAATTTGTGGCTCAGCGTGTCGTAAACATACATAGGTGTATACACTCGCACCGGAGCGTGCCCTGAAACGGCCTGAACGCTTATTGCAAAATATAATGCTGCCTTTAATTTATGGAAATTTTTTTTTTGTTTTGGAGATTGTAAAGGAAGGTTGGTAGTTGATGTTCATGTTGTATGCCTTGCAAAAATATTTTATTTTCAAACTTTACCAAGGCTCTAAAAAAATAAAATAAAAAAAAGCATTTCCCAAAACTTTAGAAATTTTCTACTCGAAAACTGTGGGGTTTGTATCCTAATTAGTTTTTTTTCCGAATGTGCCAAAGAATAAAATAATTTTTTTTTTGACCACTAAAACAACTGACGAAATTGTTTACAAAAAAATTGTTTAAACAAATTTTGACCACATTTTGATCTGGCAACATGCATTATTAGGTACAGTGACACAATCCAAACGGTATGGCATCAAAAATTTGTATCCGAATAATTTCTCCCGGGGAATTTCTGATCGGCCCCGAACTAAGAGTAATAAATGGAACTTGATTATTTAATCACAAATATTACAACGAGAGTTATGACGATTACATAAATGCTTATAAATATGACTCTCAATTAACACCGGCTACTAGTTAGTTGCTTCTGCAGAAAAAAGGGCGAGCCCACAGGGTAAAGTCCTATGTAAATCCTAAATCAGAATAATAATCGTAGGGGGTGAACCAGGAAGTTGAGATAAATTAGATCAACATAGGGTACTCCTGGTAAAGGTGCAGCTTGCAGGCCTCGGCTTGATATTAAATTTGGCGGGAGTGAAGTTAGGAAGCGGGAATTGTTGGTGAGCAGGCAACCGATCGATTAGGCGTTGGTATTGATCCGTGGTGTAGCCGCTAGGTGAGGGACACCATCTGGTAGTTGTTACCGTCAGTAGATAGACGTCAATAGACGTGACAAGATGTAAACAAACTCAAAACCATTGAGTCAAGTATGGAGCAACCAAAAATAGAATAATCAATAATATACAATGTACTGGTGTCTCGTACCTTCATGCAAATATTGCAAATACGAAAAAACAGCATAAGTTCATTATTTTACAGAAGACTTAACAGTTATTGTGATAGGAAAAAGTGTAACCTCAAATATGCTTGTATGCAGAGCACACTTTCGAAGCACTGATTTATTACAGCTGTTCCAGGTGAAAAACTAATTCGTCTACGTATATTTTAATTAAATAACATTAATGTATACGTCGAAATTTACCTCACGGTGGATTCAGAAACATCGACGCTCCAAAGATAACGTTATTTCTTAACAAAATTTGCGAAGTCATCGTAAAATTTCTACTTTTTAGCAGCGCAAACAAAAAATAAGATCTGAGAATTGTTATTAACAACGACAAAATAACTACTCAGAATACAAATTTTGCTAACGAAATAGGTTATTTCTCAAATGTCGACAGTTTTGGATACGTCCTGAAGATAATTTCAACGTATATGTTACGTTTATTAACTCAACATACATGTAAATAAATTAGATTTTTACCTACAACAGCGAGCATACAATCAGAAAATATAGAACAAATCTTTATAAGTATAAATTGTCAGATCCGCAGTGTTCTACACTAGACTGATAGAATTAGATTTCACACCATTGAGAAAAAAATTAATTCCTATAAGCAAATAAAAAATTGGATTAGCGAGATGAAAGTGGTAGAAATTTCTGCAACCAAAAACGAACCTCTGAATTTGTTAGCAAAGTGCCCAAAAAAAATGGTAAAAGTACCTAAATCACCTAAATCGCGAACAAATCAAAAACAGTAATAGATGGAAAAAAAGTTGAATACAAAAAAGATGCGCCTTTCCAAGCCACTCAAAAGTAGCCTTGTTGAAATTAATTTCATCAAATAGTTTTTTTGCAAATTGCAAAAAACCGCAAATTTGGCCGTTTTTTGAAAAATTCATAACTCAGTCCCATTTGGATATGAAGAGCTGAAAATTTGATACTATGTTCCTTTCGTAGTCCTTAACACATGCTCCAAATTTCAAGATGATACGATTAATAGTTTTTGCAAACCGTCGTGTTAAAGAAAAAATGGTCCCTTCGAAAAATAGCTCTAAAAAAGTTTTGAGACCACTTGCGGCCATTTTTCAAACGTTCTGCTCTTCGTCAAGAGTTAGTGTTCAACATGCTAAAATTTCATAATCCCATCTTGTTTAGAAGTACTGTTAAAATTGCATCGAAAAACAGTGATTTTCGCAGCAGGCCGTCGGTGGCGCGTGGTGGGGCGAGCCGCCGAATTAGGCCACACCCACTTCCTCGCTGAGCGCTCGGCGCACTTTAGAGCGTGTAGGTTTAAAATGACTACGCGTTGTAAGACCAACGATATCTCCGGAACTAAGCATCAGAAATTAATGTTTTTTTTTAAATCTGGGGTAGCTTTCAATAATATTGAGATTTCAGTAAAATGTGATTTGAGATAAAAAGTATTTGTGTAGGATGTTATGTAATTATTTCATAAGCCCCTCGGCGAAATATATCGATTTTATCACATGTCTTTTCAACATTTAACGAAACAATAGTCATCATAAGCGGGAAGCTATTAACGTACGTGTCTAAAAACGCATTATGAAACTTATTTCCTGTATGTACGAATTAATATTTTTATAAATATTATAATAATGATAATAATAATGATAATAATAATTATTGTTATTTATTGCAATGCTGACAATAATTATGACATACATACAGTCAGGAAATGAAAATATGTAATGTCTATTACAAAAGTACTAAAATTTGCAACAACTAGTAGAATAATATTCAGAAGTACCGTTTTTCCATGACTTATTATTTTAATTATTATGTCGATACGCGCAATCTCAATATTATTGAAAGCTACCCCAGATTGAAAATAAACATCAATTTCTGATGCTTAGTTCCGGAGATATCGTTGGTTCTACAACGCGCAGTCATTTTAAACCTACACGCTCTAAAGTGCGCCGAGCGCTCAGCGAGGAAGTGGGCGTGGCCTAATTCGGCGGCTCGCCCCACCACGCGCCACCGACGGCCTCCTGCGAAAATCACTGTTTTTCGATGCAATTTTAACAGTACTTCTAAACAAGATGGGATTATGAAATTTTAGCATGTTGAACACTAACTCTTGACGAAGAGCAGAACGTTTGAAAAATGGCCGCAAGTGGTCTCAAAACTTTTTTAGAGCTATTTTTCGAAGGGACCATTTTTTCTTTAACACGACGGTTTGCAAAAACTATTAATCGTATCATCTTGAAATTTGGAGCATGTGTTAAGGACTACGAAAGGAACATAGTATCAAATTTTCAGCTCTTCATATCCAAATGGGACTGAGTTATGAATTTTTCAAAAAACGGCCAAATTTGCGGTTTTTTGCAATTTGCAAAAAAACTATTTGATGAAATTAATTTCAACAAGGCTACTTTTGAGTGGCTTGGAAAGGCGCATCTTTTTTGTATTCAACTTTTTTTCCATCTATTACTGTTTTTGATTTGTTCGCGATTTAGGTGATTTAGGTACTTTTACCATTTTTTTTGGGCACTTTGCTAACAAATTCAGAGGTTCGTTTTTGGTTGCAGAAATTTCTACCACTTTCATCTCGCTAATCCAATTTTTTATTTGCTTATAGGAATTAATTTTTTGAAAATTCTAATTCTATCAGTCTACACGCCAAAATCTGATGATCTCCCAGTATAGTACCCTGTCTTCAATGATCAGGTGAGAATTCACCTGAGTTCTCAGCTGATTTCTCAGGTCAAATCTCATGCCAAGAACTCAATTGGAAACTCAGCTGAGAAACCACCCGAGATCTCACCTTAGATTTTTGAAAAAAGTTCTCCTAGGAGCTTATTACTTTTTCACTTCAAACAATTTCTAGTCGCTTAAGCTATACGTTTAAAAAAATTTTTTTTAAATTTTTTAACCTCACGCGCATCGGGACTTGAAAAGTTTTCGAGAATGAAAAAAAGCGTTATCTATTAGATAGTTTTGTTCTAGTTACGGGGATTTTGTCTGATTCATCACAACTACCCCTTTCAAGATATTATCTAGAGCTGCTTTATTCCTACAATAGAATGTGTAACGTCGTTGGAAATATAATATGGCGCGTGGCACAATATAGCAAACGAGCTTCTTTTTCACGCACTCTCAAATAATATGTGTTAAATGAATGGGTTTAATATAAATCATGTTTAATAATAATAACAAGCGAAATGCCAATTCCCATTCAATGTGGTGGTCAATACAAAATAATGAATCACATATGTTTTTGCGACTCCCATGGTATGGGTGTCAAATAGTAGGGCTTAAAAAATGGAGTATACAAAACTAAGTGCCTTTTACTAACAAATTGAATTTGTCAAGTCAGGCTGATATTTATTATAAATGGTAAAAACAAAATGTTTGTACGAGTCACATAAAAATTAGAAAAGGTCGAACAACTCTTTTACGAAACTAAAAAATGGCGAATATATTCGAATAGTTGCTTTCACTGTATATCACGAAAGACTTTAAGAAAGAATGATGTGCAATAAAGTACATACAAAAAATTTTAATAAGTTGCAGGAAGATATGCAATCAGTACAACAAAACAGATGCAATAGTTCTTATACAAGACATGGACAAGATTTGCGTACACGTTAAAGTGTTAGATGTAATGTATTAATGCCCAGTACCAAATATTTTAAACGATTAATTATCAAAAAAACTGTATTAAACAAACAAAAGCATGTGGTCTTATGTTTTAAACTTTATTTTGACTTACATTATAGCGTATTTCTTCAAAACATACCGTTCTAACTAAGTCACGTGATTTTTAAAATGTATTTTAGTGCACAAAAAAGTTTTAAAAAACTACCTTATAACTTACGACAAATCCTTATATTCTATTAGATAGAACCACTTTTTTTCACTCAGCTTGTTATACTAAGGAAATCAGTATAAATTGTCATGATACATCATATGTAATTCACAATATGTAAAAAAATTAGGGTACGAGACATAGGACAATGTACTGACCGTTCGTTATTTTTTATTTGAGAACAAAGTAATAAATTTATCCATGAGTTATCTGTAATATTAAACCATATTTGCAAGCCCCCCTTAGTACTGCAGTGCAATAAAAACCAATAAAAAAAAATTTTTATAAGACTGTGATGTGCGTTCGCACCCGTAATTTCATGTAAAGTCTATAGCAAATCAAAGATTTATTTGTGTTCATGGGAAATACATTTACAAGAAAAATCCGAACACAGCACGATACTTTAATGGAAATATTGGTTTTTATTATACATAACAGCGATTTAAAGCATTAATATTATTGGTTCTTATTGAGAATCCCTGCCCAATTTCAATTGTAGTTATTTGGTACTACTAAATTAGTGTATTAATTTTCTATTATGAATTTTAACAGAATTTGTACTACTACATGATCAGTTTCTTATAGATTATTATCGTCATTTGCAGATATACTTGTAGCTCTCCTTTTGGCCGATGAAGTTTATTGGAATTTATGAGAAAAAGGCGATTTCTGCGCGCGATTGTTTGAAATATGTTGGAACTTATTTTACTTAACAGCTATTTATATGATTATTTCTATTGGTTCGTATTTAGTAGTATACTATTGTATTGAAAACTGTATAAGATTCGATGTTAGAAAAAAAATCATCCACTGAAGAACACGGTACATTAAACTAAACGTAAAATCGATCATAAAAAATAATTTATTTTAAAAGTACTGCAATCAACAATGATCAACATGGGTCTGCCTATAGTTTTACGATTTGTACGTATTTATATGTAAGTTTTATTGCCAAAACGGGATAAGTGTCAATAAAATTTCATTTGCTATAAGCACTAACTGTACAATAAATAACAGACAAATAATTTAACGTACAGATTATAAAAAGTGCGTACAATATTAATTAGATTAGTTACATACAGTATGCAACAATTACCTAATTAACTACATATGCTATGAAATAGTGATTCTCAAATCAAAACACAAATAACTGATGAAGATAATATAATTATGAGTCAAAATATTTCTTAATATTTATGTAGAAATAAGAGTTGACTAATTCCTATAAAATCGAGCTTATACTAAATTCCACTTTGCAAATAACACTTTACCTATTTACCAAAAATAATGTATGGGCTGTATACGATAAGTTTATATAGAATTCATTTATCGTATTGAAAGCATAAGTTACAGGATGGTTTTACAGATGAGTCCTAACACATTTTAAAAATTTTTTTTTGTCAGCTGTAAACTTTTTATGTATGATGTAAAGTGCAAAAAGGAATAACGAATATTACACATTAGTTTATGTAGATATTTATTATTTAGCAAACTCAAAAACGATAATCATGAGAAAACATTACGTGTAGGAGAATTAAAGCTTGTTACAGCATACATGCGTAATTGAAATAAACTAGTATTTTAAGAGAAAACAAAGTTTTGGATAAAGGGAATGATGCCTAAAAATTAAACACTATTTGTAACAAAATAAATTATGTACACTGATAAATCGGGAGAGACAAATAAATTCCAACAGATTACGGTCATCGGCATTTGCACCCGTATACCCCAATTCGGATATGTAGAATTCTCAACATATGTTAACTTTAAGAGCATAGTTGAAAAATGCACTTTTCTTTTAAATTGCAATAAAAAAAAAAAAAAAAAAAAAAAAAAATTACCTGATACATTTGACACATCTGATAGAAGATACATAAGCCAACGGTTTAAGACAATACTTTTCAGTAAAGATTTAATTGGTTATTAATAAGAAAAAGTTATTAAAATATTCGTTACCAAATAACTATAAACGCAGATAAAAAATAAAATGAGATTACTAGTGGGAATCGTCTCATGAAAATCAAAATAATTAAAAAAAAAAAAATTTATTTACACTGATAAATCAGGAGAGACACATAAATTTTAATACATTATTCAGGCAATTGGTTTACTATCGGTTTTTGCACCCGTAAATTCCCATTCAGTTATATAAACTTGCAACCGTTTAATAATATCACAAGCATGGTGACGAATTGCGATTTGACTATAAAATACAATAAAAAAAGTATAAAAATTATCTGATAAATCAACCAATGGTTCACCAAAATTCTTTTCAGTAAAAATTTAAAGGGTTTTTACTCATAAAAACGTATACAAATTTTATCAACGAATTACTATAAACACACATAAAATGTATTATAGGATTACCTCATACGATTAGATTCAATGTTATTCCTATAAACTCTAATAAACTATTTATTTGGCTCTGAAAATACGATCTGAAAAACTATTATTTAAAAAAAATTATGGGCTTTTTACTATAAACTCGAATAAAATAAATTTGCTATATAAGCGGCAAATAGGAAACATTAAAATTTTTATTGGGTCTTCATTTTGTGCAATCAAACTCACCGTTTTTTTTTTTTTGTTTTTAGTGGACTACAGTACTAGGGCCTTTTTCAGCGTTTCCAAAAAATTTTTTTATGTGACCAAACGTAAATTTAAAGTAAAAGCCCTTTTTCTGAACAAGCATTAATGACAGTCATCAAGTTCTGAATACGGTGTCATAAAAATATAAGTACTGTGACGACTGAGTCTCACTAATTTTTCCTATACTTCCTATTGGATTTCAAACGATTGTAATATCAATCATACGCCAAAGCTATCTTTATCCTTCAATCATACATTGACTAATAAAATCTTGATTAATATTTTATTACTATGGTAATATTTGACACTAGTCGCGTGGTGTTATATTTCTGTTGTGTGGCCGCCATATTGGACTAAGCGTAGGGCCACTTAGCTACGTCTACTCCATTTTTTAAGCCCTATTATTTGACACCCATATTATGGGAGTCGCAAAAACATACGTAATCTGCCATTTTGTATTGACCACCACATTAAATGGGAATTGGCGTTTCGCTTATTATCATCATTAAATATAATACATATTAAACGAATTTATTTAAAACATATTCTTCTACAGTGCGTGAAGGTGAAGCTCGTTTGCCATATTGCACCAACCGCTATATTATATTTCTAATGACGTCACACATTTTATTGTAGGAATAAGACAGCTCTAGATAATGTCTGTAAAAAGGTAGTTGCGATAAATTAGATAACATCCCCGTAACTACAACAAAACTTATTATTAGATGACTTTTTTTTTTTTCATTAAATGAGGTAGAAAAATTAAAAAAAATTTTTTTAAAACGCATAGATTAAACGAAGAATACAATAATTTTCTTAATGAATATTATTAAAAAAAAATGTATTTCGTGATTGAAATAATAATGGTAATCTTCATGTTACTGTTCTTGGCTAATGAAAATAGAAATAAGTAATAACGTTTACGTAATAAAACCTATTTATTAAGTGTAAGTTGCTGCAAAAAGTTTAGCGTTATCTTCATTTTTTCAAACAATAATTTAGACAATAGGATATTCCTAGTTAGCATTATTTGATGAAATCATAATAAAAAAAGAGAACGAGGGATTGTAGAAAATTAAAAATTAAGAAAAGTTAGTAATCGTGTGCTTAGCTTAAGAAAAAAAAGCTAATTTCAATAATTTTCAAATAATAATCGCGCAAGTTACAAATTGTAATAATTGTTATTTTTATTTTATGCGAATAATTGAATTAATGTCATAAAAATGTAGATTGATATAATACACATTGATGAATAAATAAAAAATTTCATCTGAAATAAAAAAAAAACTCTCTTGAGGATTAATTAGACTCCGCCAACAGATAGTCTTGTTTTAACCACGTGGCCATTGACGCATCATAAAAAAATAGTATATTTGCTATACATAAATTGTGCTGTTAGGCTTAGTTGCTTGGGTTAATTTTTCGATACTGTGTTTTCAGATCGTAATAACTCATCTTTCATGATAATTCATTCATCGATACATACTGCACACGATAACTCAACTACCACCACCTGCTTTATGGGGGGCCTACTACGCTGGGGGATTGTGAGATTTTGGCATAAAAAAAATTACGGATCTGGCCTTCAATACTCAAAAAGATGTATTCTATACTCTCTGATGAAATCAGTGCTCCGAAAGTGTGCTCCGCATACAAGCATATTTGAGGTTACATTTTTTCTTATCATGCAAGTATAAATCAAATGCATGCATAATTTTTTGTCCTTCAGAAAATACTAAACTGATGCGTTTTTTTTTGTATTTGGTTTGTGGCACGCAACACTAGTGCACTGTATATTTAAATTACCTTTTGTTTTTGGCTACTCTATACTGAACTCAATAGTTTTGAGTTTGTTTATATATGTTGAGTTAGTTTTGCAAGTGGACGCAAGGGCAGTTGCACAGACGGTTACGCACGGTGGATTACGTAAAAATTGATTGAATAAGTTTTTATTGGCCTTTGAACATGGCGATGTAACATAGCGATATCTAGGGAACTAAATCAAGTAACTGTGGTGCGAAGCGCTCGCGCCATCTTCTGGATTTTCATTCAAATAGTTAAGTAGTAGAAACGAATGACACAATATTATGACATACAAAAACTATAGAGCTTAAAACTATGTTATTGACAACTTTTCATTTATTGTAGTTATACTTCTATAGGCGTGTTATGCATGAGGGCATTCTCCCTCCTTCGCCTCGTCCTCCGTGACGTACTTCCGGTCTCCTCTACGTCACATAACGCCACGCCACACAACCAAACTTGTTGAGTTTTATTACCTTCTTCTTCTTTTAACTAATTTTGGAAAAAAGAAAAAAAAAAAACAGTTTCCAAAGAGATTTAGAGCCCTGACTTTATGCTTACTAGTCAAAGCCTTTGCCCCCTCTACTACAAGCGATCCTGATGTATGGATTCAATACCTGCATCTTATCGTGTAGTTCGTAACTAATTATTAGTGTAAATTTATATTCACCATAAATTTATTTATTGAGTTTGATTATAAATTAAATTAACAAATAAACTATAACAAACTAATTTCTATAATATATATTATAAACTAACTTTTTAAATTAAATGTTTTTTTCAAAAACTTACAAATAAATATATTTTAGCAGCGCAGCTTTCCTAATACATATTTATATATATACATATATATATATATATATATATTTGTCCCTATTTTATTAATTTGTTACTTTTCCAATAAATAAATAATTGTATATACAATTTTTCAAAGTTTACAAAAATTAAAAAAAAATTTTTTTGTTCTATACCAGTACAATAATTGATTTTTATTGTGTTTTATTCATTCAAAATTTTTTCATTCATGATTGAAGTTATTTATTTACTTAAGGATGTTCTTTACATGGTTAGCAGGGGAAGGTTTAGAGAAGTAAGAAGAACGCTAATGTGTGCAGTAAAGCTAGCAATTGTTTTTCTTATGTGGATGAATTCACATACATGTTTTTACGCATACTTGCTCCCTTTTTTCTAAATTTATTTAACAACCAACTTGTGGATTTTTTGAAAACTTGATGGGTTAAACTAAAAGTAATATTTTGTACCCAAAAAATTGGCAGATTTCCATAAATGATATAAATACCATTTCAAGTGATTATTTCATAAAGTAACATGTTACATTGCGATTTTTAAAGCGGAGCTTCTTATGTAGGGCCCTCACTTGACGAAAACAGGGAAAAGCATCACACTTTTTCTTGTCCCCTTTGTTCCTGTCCGTCCCCCCACCACTGCATGATCTCTCAAAAGTGAGAGTAGTATACATCCCCATAAAAATACCTTTTAACAAAACAAAAAAGTAGGTGAGTTTAATATGTTGTTGAGTTAATATTTTAATAATGTAAGAAATTTCTAAAGCCTTCATACACTGGCAATGAATAATATTCTTTCTAATGAATCTGTTGCCTTGAAAAGTTCTGAAATCCCAACATAAAAACAGTGGAGTTTTTTTTTGCGCAACATACATTTTGTATAACACTCGTGTTGTTATACTATTTAGTACTTGTACTTTAGTAAAATAGAACTTAATAATATTGAATTTTGACTGGTACTGTAAATAAACCTTTTTTTAAATGGATTAAAATAATTCTCTAATATATTTATATACTTTCAACGTAGCAAGGCATTATTGTATTTAATGTGAGGTTTGCATAAAGTATCAGTCAAAAGTCAATATTATTTAGTTTGATTTTGTGAAAGTACGAGTACTGAACAGTATTATAACACAAGTGTCATACAAAATGTATGTTGCGCAAAAAAAAACTCTACCGTTTTTATGTTTGAATTTTAGAATTTTTTAGGGCTACAGATTCATTAGGAAGAATACTATTCATTGCCAGTGTATGAAGGCTTCAAAAATTCCTTACATTAAAACATGAACTCAACAACACGTCAAACTTACCTAACTTTTTTGTTTCGTTAAAAGGTATTTTTATGGGGTAATCATAACTTTTCAGAAAAATACTATTTTTGAAATTTTTGTATTAAAAATCTTAACGACTTTACATATCGTTCATACTAAACAAAATGGATGGAAACAAAGTCTTTACAACATGGATAAGGTCATCTACAATGGTTTTACTAAATTTTTGGTTAAAATAGCTCATATGAAGATGTTTTGAATACATATATGTGTGCAGAGGTTAATTTGTACAAAAAATTCATAAATTACTCGAACGAAGAAAATATTCTTATAAATACTGTTTAAAGATTTTCACCTATTAGGCTTTTTTCTTTTTTTCTCTTTTATTAAACTACTTTATCGTATGATTCTCAGCAATTTTTTTACAGCTAATTACATAAATTAAATTACTCTTTTTGGATAAAATATTTTAATAATAATACACATCCAAAATCCTGAATGTTTATGTATTGATGGAATCTAATTGAGTTATTGGACGAGATTTCATCCAGATGGCCGCGAGTCGGACCTTGCCTGTCGCTGACAGTCCTGCTACCTCTAGGGGAACCTTGGTCCCTTGTCCTTTTAGCACCAGGACACTATCCACGGGATCGTGGACGGTCCCAAAAGCATTTATAAAGTTAGCGCAGACGTAGCAATCAGCGTCTAACTCGGGCAGTACAGTGACGTCCACGTCCCGTTTAACCCCTCCTAGTTCGAAAGGTAGAGTGACGAGACCTAAAGGTCGAGACGGTCATCCGTCGGCCATCGCTGCGCTTCTTAGCGTGGGGCAGAGCTGACGACCGCAGGAGTTCGCTATCTGGATCCTGACTGCTCGCATGACGGTGTGGGTAGCACCGGGATCGTATAGCGCTCGCAGCTTGTACCCGGCTATTTAAAGCTGTAGCCACCACCGGCGCGCCTCCTCCGATGCTACCGCGGCCTGTGAGGGTTTGGGAGAGAGAGGCGGCGCTATACCCTCGCTTACGTCTGCCTCCTCTCGTTACCCAGCGTTTTATTAGGAAAGTCCCGCGCATAATGGCCTAAGTGGTTGCATTTATAGCAGCGCGGCTGTGACTCCTGCGAAGGGGACCTGTCTCTCCGGGTGCCAGGATCTCTCGTGCCTGACCCCACGTTCGGGTTCGACCTCGGTGAGCGCGAACCCGAATCATAGTGTCCATTTCTCTTGGGCGAAGGAGGTGAGGGTGATCGTCACCCCTGTTGACTGGGACCGTTTGAGGAGCGGGAGCTCTGCTTTGGCTCATTGGCATATTTAGCCAGGTCTGTTCGACGCTTCTCGTCAATAGCAAGTTTTCTGACCTTCTTCTTGGTCAACTCACCGATTATTTCTGCCGAGTACTCGTCCATCATATCGAACACGGCTACCTTAGGAGAATTAGCCAATTTCTTTGGCAGCTCCTCGATTCCCTTTCGAAGGGAAGCTTGTACGCTGCGGATGGCCGTTATCTCTTGTGAACTGGCATTCAACGGTTGGGCTTCGCTTATACCCGCAATCCTTGGCTGTTTCTTGGCCCCTGTAGCCTTAGCCTTGGGCTTGTACGCCGGTTCTGGCAGGTAAAAGTGTTCAGATGAGGATGGTTCATGGAACACACTCCTAAGTTCCAAGAGGCGCTCAGCCTCGGTGGTTCTTCGCAGTAGCTTTGCCATGCTGCGTACCTCGTCTCGTTGGATTCGATCCTGTAACTCGGGACGCATATTCCTGTGGAACAGATCCAACTGACGTTCGACCGGCCACGGAGGTTGAATTCGTCGCACGATATTCTGAATCTGTGTTAAGAAATTTCGTACAGGCTCACCAGCGTACTGGGTGCGCATTTGCGCATCTGACGTTAGACGGCGTTGAACCTCTTCGCCTGAGCCATACCTCTCCTGCCGTACAGCTACAAAATCGGCTCAGCTGATCCATTGGTCGCATTTGTTGCGGAACCACGTCGCTGCAATGCCGGTCATAAGTTCCGGCAGAGCTTGAAAAAGCTCTACTTCCGTCACACCCGAGGCCACGTGGTACTCGGTAATGCACGTGAGAAAAGTGTCGAAATTTTCGTGACTTTCACCCATGAACTTTACGTTCCATCGCCGGACAATTTGTCCTAAGTCCCGGCATCCAGAGTCGACCTATGACCTGCCTGACCCCGACTGTATTTCCACTGGAGGCGAGAGATCCCCCCCCCCCCCCGACCAGGCTTGACGTATGGAGTCGAGTGGTGCAGCCGAATACGGGGGCAGGTTAAAGTACGTCGGGCGCGTTTACGAGCTCACCGCATACGTATGTGGCCACGTCATGAACGCTTGTGTCTGCGTTGTACGCGCAGGTGGCGCCGTTGAGTATCCACTCATTTGCGGGTAGCTTACCGATGCCATGTATGCACTTGTTACCGCGCATACCAGGCATATCACTTGCACCCAGCCGACTGGTGCATGTAGCTCTAAGGGTTCGATCGTTGTGTGTGGTGGTGGCGCTAAAATATGTGACGACGTTGACGGTATGGCTACACTAAATCGACTGTTTCCGAGTAGTGTAGCTTGCGATCCTGAGAGATTTGCAAAGGCCTGCTCGCCGAATATTGTTTCGCGCCTTCTCGCCGGCACGTTGTCTCTTTGTCCTTCTCATGAGTGTTGGAACGTCATATTCCTCATTTGTGACTGGCTCTGGTAAGTTGTAAAGGCTGAGCTTACTCGTGTCAAGTTTGCGATACTTTCATTGGCTTTTAACAGCGTATCGCGCAGCTATTTGTTCTCTTCTTCAAGAGTCCGCTCTGACTGAGCTTTTCTATACTCGTCTAAGTTCCCGATAGGCAAGGACGTATTAATCAGAAGCTCATCTGCATCCATAGAGGCTGTTGAACGTCAGGAGCTCCGGCTTGCGTGTTTGTCATTGCCAACATTGTCGTGGCTCTTAGATGTTCATGCACCTCCTCGCTATCCCGCACTATTTGTAGTGGATGTCCGACGTCATTTCCCTCGTTGTTTGCTTTTGCAACCTCCTCACAGGCTTTTGCTATCATGAGGTGACGAGCCTCTATACGTCGTCCTATAACTGCGTTTACGTCCTCCGCCGGCTCGAAGTCGTCGGGGACATATCTCCCCGCGAGCCACTGATAAAGGCAGTGAGCTCTGACTGCTTTACTGCCAGTCATTAACAGCTCGATATTTTCTAGGAAATCGATGCCCAGGTCCTCTTTTATTATTTACCTGCAAAACTGGGTTCGATTGTCGTCTTCAGAGCTAGCCGGTGTTGTCATGGTCCTTTGAGGTGTTAAAATTTGCGCTACACAATTTATTGGCAGTGGTGTACTGTGCTGCAGCGCAGAGATTAGCTTGGGGGAGAAAGTTGACGGGTAGGGGAAGTTTGTGCCAAGGCGTTAGCTGGACACAACTTTTCCGCCTGTATTTAAACCTTGAGACTTTCAATGAAATTTCAAATTTAATATAGCTCTATATTTAAAGCTGTCAGCTGTAGGGATATTAATTCCCTCAACTCTCCCTTTTTATGTGTATTGTGTGTGGTACAGTATGGTATACAGTTGTGTTTAGTGTACCTTGCACACGTACACTACTGATCATCGCACTACGAGTTGCGAGAAGCCAACAGCCGTGTATACACGTATACCGGCATATACGCGCTGTGTACTCTACTTGCTCTGTAGATCAGCGTTCACTGCCTATGACAACAAAATCAAGTTTGAAACCGCAGTGAAATTTCAGAGACATCAGTAATCAAATAATTACCTACGTTACCGAGGAGAGTTCATCATGCAGAAATACAGCCGAGTGACATCATAGTAGGAGATAATCAACCAGAAGAAGTAGTGGGGGACTTACTAGCGATATTAATCAAATATAGAGACTGTATTGCGTTTAATATAACTGAATTAGGGCGCGCAAAATATTGCGAATTTGAGATTAAAGAAAAGTCAGGGTCTGTTCCCATAATAAGGAAACCTTATCGAGCGAGTCAGGTGAAGCATAACAAAATTCGAGAAATAATCCAGGAATGGCGAATGCAGGTATATATATAGTTCACGAAACAAATTTTCCTTATGCAATTCTTGTATTTCTCGTAAGCAAGAGACATTGGGAGAAACGTTTGTTGATTAATTTTTAAAGACTAAATCAACAAACGCAAAAGTTGCCCTTTCCTTTACCCGAGATTGACGATTATTTGCTCGAAATCGGGGACAATAATCTATTCATCACATTAGATCTTGCTCACGGGTATTTACAGATACTGGTAGCTGAAAACTCTAAACATAAAACTGCTCTCATTACGCCTGACGAGACAGTTAAATGTAATGTAATGACATTTGGGCTAATGAATGCACCGGCCTACTTTTCTAAGGTTATGCATAAATATATGGGTCCTTTAAAAAAACACACGATTATGTACTATCTTGACGATATTATTTTACCTGGGAAAAGTTGGCTGAATCTTCGAGAAAAACTTATTTTGACTCTTGAAGTCTTGTGACGAGCAAGGCTAACCTTGAAGCTCAGTAAATGTCGATTTTTAATGATTTTGGTATCTTATCTTGGGTTCAAGATTTCAGGTACGGAAATTGCGCCGGCTGAAGCCGAGTTGAGCTGATTCCCAACTCGACTACTCCCATTGCGCCAGGGGAACAAAAAGTATTCGCGATTAAAGAATTTTCAGAATCCAAATTACCAAATTAGTATTGCAGCACCACTGCATAAGTTGTTACGATCGGACATAAAATTTGAAAGGATGAAAAATGAAAATAAGGCTTTTGAAGCTCTAAAAGAGGCTCTAATTAAGAAGCCAATTTTGCAGCCGTTCAAATCGAATCGAGAAACCGAACTGTACACGGATGCAAGTGCGCAAGGGTTGGGTGGATTACTTCTTCAACGTGATGATAACAAGTTAATCCTAGTGTATGCTGTAAACCGCTGAACAAGTGAGACCGAAAGGAATTATTATTTCAGTAAGCTTGAGCTGCCCGCAGTAATCTGATGTGTATCACATTTACGACCCATGTTAACAAATATTCGTTTTAAAATAGTAACTGATTGTCAATCATTATTATGTCATAATACACAACGGACGCGAAACGCTTAAGCTGTAAGGTGGCATTATTTACTAAGTGTAGTATATTAAGGGAGGGGTAAATACACGATAACACACGCACGTTGAACTTACTAGTAGCTTTATTGCTTATAAGGTACACACGAAGGATCGAACGATTAGCCGTTATGAGGTTAGAGAATCTGCCTCAAGCATGACCACACAATGCTGTAGTCAGAGGTTGTCTCGCGAGAATGCGCCTGCTACCCGCAGCCCGAGTTGCACACGAACGCGTCCTGCGGGGTCCCGACATAGGGAAGGGATACGAAAAGTACGCGTAGGGCCACGACCAGGTGCGAGGAAACGCGAGGATGGTCGAAGAAAATTTACGGTTTTTGTGGCTTTGAATAATAGAGGGGGATGGCGTTATAAAAGGGCGTGTACAAGGGAAATCGAGTGCTTTTTATTGACGAGCTCGACAAGCTCAAGCGATCGTTCTAGCCTTTAGTAGAACGATCCTAGATCGTCATCATGTGTCTTATGGGTGATGCAGTCGAAGTCATTCTGCTACGTCTGGGCTGATAACCATGAGTAAAAGAGATCATAAATAAATGGTGGAGTGTTGCTTGTGAATCGTTTATTCACGACGATTCCTCATCGTAGAGGTAGTAAAACTTTTAGTGGTGGCCTCGCAGACGTGCCTTACTTCACGCCAGGAAATTTCGATTTAACTCGAATAGTTCTTTCGTAATACCGTGTAGTTTAGATTTAGAGATCCCGTCGGGTATTACGTTATTCTCTTTTTTTGTTGATAAGTACATGAATTGGATTGTGTTCAAAAAACATACTGTATAATATGATATTACAGTATAAGTACTGGATTGTGAACAGTTATTAGTTATTTGTTAATAAACAAGTTTATTATGGTCTAGAATATTAAATGAAAACAATTTATAACTAACAAATTGTTTTGCGATCACAAATTTATTATTAGATTTATTAGAATTTCCTAACTTATGATTAATGTTTGGGCAAGTTCTTGGTATCGCTCGTCATTCCTGAACAAACGGATTTAGAAATGCGAAATCAGCTTTGCTTTGTTTCTTAGTTTTGTTCCCGTACATGGACTCAAAAAGGCTCTTTTGTGGTGGCACTTTGCATTTCATTGACGTCTCGCTGCACCACCCTTATCAAAGTATCCCATTGTTTACAATCATTTTGCTCGACATTCGTTGTAATACAGGTACTAAAACCGCATGAATTCTTTCTACTTGGCCATTTGCTTGTGCATGACAAGATGAAGTTAAAATATGCTTAATGTCGTGCGTCGAACAGAAGTCATCAGAAGACTAAGAAACAAAACAAGTACCCCCATCTGAAATGACGCGTTTAGGTGCTGCAAAATCGTATATAAAATCATTTATTGCTTTCACAACATTTATAGCCTTGGTATCCCGCATTGCTTTGAGATCCACATATTTAGTTAGATTATCAATTATCGCTAGTAAAAATTTATTGCCGCGACTTGATCGAACAAAAGGCCTCACTTGATCGAGATTTACCGTTTGAAAAGGACGGCGGCCTGGATGAATCGGGTATAATTCTCCTAGTTGGTAACCTAGCTTTATTTTTTTAGCAATACATTGAAAGCGCCCGTAAATATGTTGTTTTTTATACCTTCTCATATTGTTAAAATACTGTATACGCAAAATTAACCGAATAGCCTGCTGTAGCCCCGAATGCCCGTGACAATCGTAAAAACAAACCATCGTGTGCAACTCGGGCTGCGGGTAGCAGGCGCATTCTCGCGAGACAACCTCTGACTACAGCATTGTGTGGTCATGCTTGAGGCAGATTCTCTAACCTCATAACGGCTAATCGTTCGATCCTTCGTGTGTACCTTATAAGCAATAAAGCTACTAGTAAGTTCAACGTGCGTGTGTTATCGTGTATTTACCCCTCCCTTAATATACTACACTTAGTAAATAATGCCACCTTACAGCTTAAGCGTTTCGCGTCCGTTGTGTATTATGACATAATAATGATTGACAATCAGTTACTATTTTAAAACGAATATTTGTTAACATGGGTCGTAAATGTGATACACATCAGATTACTGCGGGCAGCTCAAGCTTACTGAAATAATAATTCCTTTCGGTCTCACTTGTTCAGCGGTTTACAGCATACACTAGGATTAACTTGTTATCATCACGTTGAAGAAGTAATCCACCCAACCCTTGCGCACTTGCATCCGTGTACAGTTCGGTTTCTCGATTCGATTTGAACGGCTGCAAAATTGGCTTCTTAATTAGAGCCTCTTTTAGAGCTTCAAAAGCCTTATTTTCATTTTTCATCCTTTCAAATTTTATGTCCGATCGTAACAACTTATGCAGTGGTGCTGCAATACTAATTTGGTAATTTGGATTCTGAAAATTCTTTAATCGCGAATACTTTTTGTTCCCCTGGCGCAATGGGAGTAGTCGAGTTGGGAATCAGCTCAACTCGGCTTCAGCCGGCGCAATTTCCGTACCTGAAATCTTGAACCCAAGATAAGATACCAAAATCATTAAAAATCGACATTTACTGAGCTTCAAGGTTAGCCTTGCTCGTCACAAGACTTCAAGAGTCAAAATAAGTTTTTCTCGAAGATTCAGCCAACTTTTCCCAGGTAAAATAATATCGTCAAGATAGTACATAATCGTGTGTTTTTTTAAAGGACCCATATATTTATGCATAACCTTAGAAAAGTAGGCCGGTGCATTCATTAGCCCAAATGTCATTACATTACATTTAACTGTCTCGTCAGGCGTAATGAGAGCAGTTTTATGTTTAGAGTTTTCAGCTACCAGTATCTGTAAATACCCGTGAGCAAGATCTAATGTGATGAATAGATTATTGTCCCCGATTTCGAGCAAATAATCGTCAATCTCGGGTAAAGGAAAGGGCAACTTTTGCGTTTGTTGATTTAGTCTTTAAAAATTAATCAACAAACGTTTCTCCCAATGTCTCTTGCTTACGAGAAATACAAGAATTGCATAAGGAAAATTTGTTTCGTGAACTATATATATACCTGCATTCGCCATTCCTGGATTATTTCTCGAATTTTGTTATGCTTCACCTGACTCGCTCGATAAGGTTTCCTTATTATGGGAACAGACCCTGACTTTTCTTTAATCTCAAATTCGCAATATTTTGCGCGCCCTAATTCAGTTATATTAAACGCAATACAGTCTCTATATTTGATTAATATCGCTAGTAAGTCCCCCACTACTTCTTCTGGTTGATTATCTCCTACTATGATGTCACTCGGCTGTATTTCTGCATGATGAACTCTCCTCGGTAACGTAGGTAATTATTTGATTACTGATGTCTCTGAAATTTCACTGCGGTTTCAAACTTGATTTTGTTGTCATAGGCAGTGAACGCTGATCTACAGAGCAAGTAGAGTACACAGCGCGTATATGCCGGTATACGTGTATACACGGCTGTTGGCTTCTCGCAACTCGTAGTGCGATGATCAGTAGTGTACGTGTGCAAGGTACACTAAACACAACTGTATACCATACTGTACCACACACAATACACATAAAAAGGGAGAGTTGAGGGAATTAATATCCCTACAGCTGACAGCTTTAAATATAGAGCTATATTAAATTTGAAATTTCATTGAAAGTCTCAAGGTTTAAATACAGGCGGAAAAGTTGTGTCCAGCTAACGCCTTGGCACAAACTTCCCCTACCCGTCAACTTTCTCCCCCAAGCTAATCTCTGCGCTGCAGCACAGTACACCACTGCCAATAAATTGTGTAGCGCAAATTTTAACACCTCAAAGGACCATGACAACACCGGCTAGCTCTGAAGACGACAATCGAACCCAGTTTTGCAGGTAAATAATAAAAGAGGACCTGGGCATCGATTTCCTAGAAAATATCGAGCTGTTAATGACTGGCAGTAAAGCAGTCAGAGCTCACTGCCTTTATCAGTGGCTCGCGGGGAGATATGTCCCCGACGACTTCGAGCCGGCGGAGGACGTAAACGCAGTTATAGGACGACGTATAGAGGCTCGTCACCTCATGATAGCAAAAGCCTGTGAGGAGGTTGCAAAAGCAAACAACGAGGGAAATGACGTCGGACATCCACTACAAATAGTGCGGGATAGCGAGGAGGTGCATGAACATCTAAGAGCCACGACAATGTTGGCAATGACAAACACGCAAGCCGGAGCTCCTGACGTTCAACAGCCTCTATGGATGCAGATGAGCTTCTGATTAATACGTCCTTGCCTATCGGGAACTTAGACGAGTATAGAAAAGCTCAGTCAGAGCGGACTCTTGAAGAAGAGAACAAATAGCTGCGCGATACGCTGTTAAAAGCCAATGAAAGTATCGCAAACTTGACACGAGTAAGCTCAGCCTTTACAACTTACCAGAGCCAGTCACAAATGAGGAATATGACGTTCCAACACTCATGAGAAGGACAAAGAGACAACGTGCCGGCGAGAAGGCGCGAAACAATATTCGGCGAGCAGGCCTTTGCAAATCTCTCAGGATCGCAAGCTACACTACTCGGAAACAGTCGATTTAGTGTAGCCATACCGTCAACGTCGTCACATATTTTAGCGCCACCACCACACACAACGATCGAACCCTTAGAGCTACATGCACCAGTCGGCTGGGTGCAAGTGATATGCCTGGTATGCGCGGTAACAAGTGCATACATGGCATCGGTAAGCTACCCGCAAATGAGTGGATACTCAACGGCGCCACCTGCGCGTACAACGCAGACACAAGCGTTCATGACGTGGCCACATACGTATGCGGTGAGCTCGTAAACGCGCCCGACGTACTTTAACCTGCCCCCGTATTCGGCTGCACCACTCGACTCCATACGTCAAGCCTGGTCGGGGGGGGGGGGGGATCTCTCGCCTCCAGTGGAAATACAGTCGGGGTCAGGCAGGTCATAGGTCGACTCTGGATGCCGGGACTTAGGACAAATTGTCCGGCGATGGAACGTAAAGTTCATGGGTGAAAGTCACGAAAATTTCGACACTTTTCTCACGTGCATTACCGAGTACCACGTGGCCTCGGGTGTGACGGAAGTAGAGCTTTTTCAAGCTCTGCCGGAACTTATGACCGGCATTGCAGCGACGTGGTTCCGCAACAAATGCGACCAATGGATCAGCTGAGCCGATTTTGTAGCTGTACGGCAGGAGAGGTATGGCTCAGGCAAAGAGGTTCAACGCCGTCTAACGTCAGATGCGCAAATGCGCACCCAGTACGCTGGTGAGCCTGTACGAAATTTCTTAACACAGATTAAGAATATCGTGCGACGAATTCAACCTCCGTGGCCGGTCAAACGTCAGTTGGATCTGTTCCACAGGAATATGCGTCCCGAGTTACAGGATTGAATCCGACGAGACGAGGTACGCAGCATGGCAAAGCTACTGCGAAGAACCACCGAGGCTGAGCGCCTCTTGGAACTTAGGAGTGTGTTCCATGAACCATCCTCATCTGAACACTTTTACCTGCCAGAACCGGCGTATAAGCCCAAGGCTAAGGCTACAGGGGCCAAGAAACAGCCAAGGATTGCGGGTATAAGCGAAGCCCAACCATTGAATGCCAGTTCACAAGAGATAACGGCCATCCGCAGCGTACAAGCTTCCCTTCGAAAGGGAATCGAGGAGCTGCCAAAGAAATTGGCTAATTCTCCTAAGGTAGCCGTGTTCGATATGATGGACGAGTACTCGGCAGAAATAATCGGTGAGTTGACCAAGAAGAAGGTCAGAAAACTTGCTATTGACGAGAAGCGTCGAACAGACCTGGCTAAATATGCCAATGAGCCAAAGCAGAGCTCCCGCTCCTCAAACGGTCCCAGTCAACAGGGGTGACGATCACCCTCACCTCCTTCGCCCAAGAGAAATGGACACTATGATTCGGGTTCGCGCTCACCGAGGTCGAACCCGAACGTGGGGTCAGGCACGAGAGATCCTGGCACCCGGAGAGACAGGTCCCCTTCGCAGGAGTCACAGCCGCGCTGCTATAAATGCAACCACTTAGGCCATTATGCGCGGGACTTTCCTAATAAAACGCTGGGTAACGAGAGGAGGCAGACGTAAGCGAGGGTATAGCGCCGCCTCTCTCTCCCAAACCCTCACAGGCCGCGGTAGCATCGGAGGAGGCGCGCCGGTGGTGGCTACAGCTTTAAATAGCCGGGTACAAGCTGCGAGCGCTATACGATCCCGGTGCTACCCACACCGTCATGCGAGCAGTCAGGATCCAGATAGCGAACTCCTGCGGTCGTCAGCTCTGCCCCACGCTAAGAAGCGCAGCGATGGCCGACGGATGACCGTCTCGACCTTTAGGTCTCGTCACTCTACCTTTCGAACTAGGAGGGGTTAAACGGGACGTGGACGTCACTGTACTGCCCGAGTTAGACGCTGATTGCTACGTCTGCGCTAACTTTATAAATGCTTTTGGGACCGTCCACGATCCCGTGGATAGTGTCCTGGTGCTAAAAGGACAAGGGACCAAGGTTCCCCTAGAGGTAGCAGGACTGTCAGCGACAGGCAAGGTCCGACTCGCGGCCATCTGGATGAAATCTCGTCCAATAACTCAATTAGATTCCATCAATACATAAACATTCAGGATTTTGGATGTGTATTATTATTAAAATATTTTATCCAAAAAGAGTAATTTAATTTATGTAATTAGCTGTAAAAAAATTGCTGAGAATCATACGATAAAGTAGTTTAATAAAAGAGAAAAAAAGAAAAAAGCCTAATAGGTGAAAATCTTTAAACAGTATTTATAAGAATATTTTCTTCGTTCGAGTAATTTATGAATTTTTTGTACAAATTAACCTCTGCACACATATATGTATTCAAAACATCTTCATATGAGCTATTTTAACCAAAAAATTAGTAAAACCATTGTAGATGACCTTATCCATGTTGTAAAGACTTTGTTTCCATCCATTTTGTTTAGTATGAACGATATGTAAAGTCGTTAAGATTTTTAATACAAAAATTTCAAAAATAGTATTTTTCTGAAAAGTTATGATTACCCCATAAAAATACCTTTTAACGAAACAAAAAAGTTAGGTAAGTTTGACGTGTTGTTGAGTTCATGTTTTAATGTAAGGAATTTTTGAAGCCTTCATACACTGGCAATGAATAGTATTCTTCCTAATGAATCTGTAGCCCTAAAAAATTCTAAAATTCAAACATAAAAACGGTAGAGTTTTTTTTTGCGCAACATACATTTTGTATGACACTTGTGTTATAATACTGTTCAGTACTCGTACTTTCACAAAATCAAACTAAATAATATTGACTTTTGACTGATACTTTATGCAAACCTCACATTAAATACAATAATGCCTTGCTACGTTGAAAGTATATAAATATATTAGAGAATTATTTTAATCCATTTAAAAAAAGGTTTATTTACAGTACCAGTCAAAATTCAATATTATTAAGTTCTATTTTACTAAAGTACAAGTACTAAATAGTATAACAACACGAGTGTTATACAAAATGTATGTTGCGCAAAAAAAAACTCCACTGTTTTTATGTTGGGATTTCAGAACTTTTCAAGGCAACAGATTCATTAGAAAGAATATTATTCATTGCCAGTGTATGAAGGCTTTAGAAATTTCTTACATTATTAAAATATTAACTCAACAACATATTAAACTCACCTACTTTTTTGTTTTGTTAAAAGGTATTTTTATGGGGATGTATACTACTCTCACTTTTGAGAGATCATGCAGTGGTGGGGGGACGGACAGGAACAAAGGGGACAAGAAAAAGTGTGATGCTTTTCCCTGTTTTCGTCAAGTGAGGGCCCTACATAAGAAGCTCCGCTTTAAAAATCGCAATGTAACATGTTACTTTATGAAATAATCACTTGAAATGGTATTTATATCATTTATGGAAATCTGCCAATTTTTTGGGTACAAAATATTACTTTTAGTTTAACCCATCAAGTTTTCAAAAAATCCACAAGTTGGTTGTTAAATAAATTTAGAAAAAAGGGAGCAAGTATGCGTAAAAACATGTATGTGAATTCATCCACATAAGAAAAACAATTGCTAGCTTTACTGCACACATTAGCGTTCTTCTTACTTCTCTAAACCTTCCCCTGCTAACCATGTAAAGAACATCCTTAAGTAAATAAATAACTTCAATCATGAATGAAAAAATTTTGAATGAATAAAACACAATAAAAATCAATTATTGTACTGGTATAGAACAAAAAAATTTTTTTTTAATTTTTGTAAACTTTGAAAAATTGTATATACAATTATTTATTTATTGGAAAAGTAACAAATTAATAAAATAGGGATAAATATATATATATATGTTCTAGGAAAGCTGCGCTGCTAAAATATATTAATTTGCATTTCAAATCTTGTCCAAGCAACAAGAATAGTTGCAGACCCTTCTGGAATGCTACGTTCAGCGTGAAGCTCCCTTAGGACGCACTTTATGGGTCGAGCACGAGATCGAGTACACGACCTGATGGCTAATCAAGCGGAAATTCTACCCTGTATCGGATAATATCCAGAAGGTCATACACGCCCTAATGAGTGAGGTGTTGGATAGTGGAGTGATCAAGCCATCCAATAGCGGCTGTGCAACTCCCGTAGTCATGATACGTTAAAAGGATGGCAAGTATCTGTTTAGCGTTGATTTCCGGAAGATGAACGCTGTGACAGCGCCCGACTCGTATCTATTGTCACATATGGATACCATCTTGCGCAAGCTGAGAAAAGTGCGTTTTATTTTGATCCTTGAGTTTTGCAGTGCGTACGCACCAGATACCGTCAGCCGAGGAGGCTAAGCCGGTTAGAGCATTTACAGCGCCAAGGGGGGGGGGGCTCTTTCAGTTTTGATGGTTGCCGTTTGGCCTGAGTAACGCACCAGCAACTTTTCAGTGGCTGATTGACCGCCTCATTGGGCCAGAACTCGAGCCCTATGCCTATGGCTACCTCGATGACATAATAATTGTCATGGAGACATTCTAGGAGCATCTCAAATGGCTTACGCATGTACTGAAACGCGTTTGTGATGCAGGACTTACTCTCAACTGAAAGAAAGCTAGTTCTGCCAATCAGAGGTGAGAAACCTCGATGTTCTCGTAAACCGAGATGGTTTACGATCGGATTCTGCCAAGTTAAAGCCAATTACGGCATTACGGCAAAGCCATAGCTTCGAGGTAGAGCACCGGAAAGAGACTTAAAACTGTGTATCCGACGCCCTGTCGTGAATGCACAGGAGGACGAGAGTGGCGCTGTTGTGGCGTTAGTTTGAGGCCCCTGCTGGAGATCCTTAGTACCAAGACATGGTACAAAAAGTACGGGATGACCCACGGAGACAACCGCGATGGAAAATCGTTGGGGCGATACCTATATGCGTATCGCCCCAACGCGTGATGCCACGGTTGACAAAACTTTTGGTGACACTGAAGCCTGGAAGCTGGTAGTACCTAAAAGCCAGCACGATCAAGTACTCCAGGAGTGGTATGACATGCCATCTACCTGCCATATAGGCTGCGTGAAGACATTCACGTGTGTCTTCAGGTTGTATAACTGGCCGGGATATTACCAGGATATCGCTCGTTACGTGCGGAACTGCTTGGTTTGACATCAAACCAAGGTACACCAGAGGCTACCTCCGGGACTTATTGGGTGAAGGATCATCACCGCTCCATGGCAGGTCGTAGCAGCTGATACGATGGGCCCCCTACCGAAGACGACGCACGGCCATGAACATACCCTCGTGATTGAGGATTTACTTACAAGTTGCACTGAAGTTGTGCTGCTACGACGAGCTAATGGAAAGGCTGTCGTGAGCGCGCTGAGAGAGCGCGTCATCTGCCGCCATGGTACCCCGGAACCGCTGCTGACGGATAACGGCACCGAGATCCGAAACAAAGACGTCCATGGGTTCTTGGAAAGCCTGGATATACGACACATGCTTACGCCACCGTATCACCCGCAGGCAAACCCAGTCGAATGTCTGAACCGCACGATCAAGACCATGATCCGTGCCTTTGCCAAAGCCAATCATAGGTCATGGGACGAGAAGCTGCCCGAACACGTGCTTACCTATAACATAGAGAGGCATACTTCTACAGGTCCCCCCCCCCGCCACGATGCTTAACAGCGGTAGGGAACCATGTGCCCCAGGTACGTGGAAGCAGCCTAGCGAAACGATAAAACACATGCCAATGCCACCGGCCATTACAATGCGAAACATCGTGTGTGGTTAACGCCCCTGGTGACCAGGTATGGCGGGAAAACCACGTCTTGTCCTCAACCACGCAGGGCGTGGCAGCGAAATCGGCCCCAAAGTATGTTGGCCCCTTTACCGTTGTGAGGGAATTGGGTTCCAACACCTACGAGTTGGAATCTGAAGAAAGCACGCGCTCAGGCCCTATTCGCGTGGGGCAGTTGAAACCTTACGTGAGTAGAGCCTCGGCGACGGTGGGAGAAGATTCCTCTTCTAACGACTCGGGGTCCAAAAAAGAAGTGGTCATCGCTCCTCAACCACCGTTGGAAAGCGGCGAACAGGCGAAGCGCGACCTGCTTAATGCGAACTTACTTGATGTAAGCGAAGCTGCCGGACCAGCTGAGCCAAAGCAAGGCCGCCCACGTAAAGCGACCGTAGTGTCAAAGCCATCCGCCGTGGCTAAGACACCTGCGAGCGATGGTAGACCATGCGACGATGTCTGAACATGCGACCAAGCGACGGGTCCGTCGCTAAATGACGCGCTCTGTTTGCGATCTCGACAACTAACGAGTTGTTAGTTTTGCAAGTGCCTCCATCCAAACCGATCCTGTTTTGTTTTTCCCTCTCCCAGTAATCCTCCCCAAAGCCTTCCCGAATGGCCCTTAGGAGGTAGAGTTGAATACCTCTGGTATCCAACGTCTAGTCAGGGGGTATGATAGTGAGATACCATCGAGACATCATCGGTAGGCTAAGACAGATAGAGAAAGAGGGAAAAGAGGAAAAGTGAAGATGACAGTTAGGAAAAGAGGAAAAAGAGGGCCGGCAAACGCGCGTGAAGCGAGTTTTTTTTGTGGTTTGCGAGGAGCGATTTCTTTAAGGTTATTACGTGAGAGGCAATTTATTGATTTTCATGCGAGAAGCGTTGGTTGGAGTTTTCTCCGTTTTTGGCGGTTGTTGCTACTGCGGCTGCCCTTGAGTGCCCCTGGTGCAGTGTTTGATGCAAAGCGTCCAGGCCCTGCTGAGATAGCAAGCGATGCCAGACTCAAGGTCATCAGGGCTAACCTCGACGACATCGTCCTTCGAACGCTGCCAGTAGGGACGCCTACTGGCCTCAGCGCTCCCACTCGATCACTACTCCTGCGAGATCCGGTCTAGCAGAGGCATCGCCTAGGAGATTATAAGCGCCCGTGAGTACCTGCCAACAGGCAGTTTGAGAGTGTCTTTTATAATTTTGTATTTGATGTTATATTCTTTTGAATATACTCCTTGTTGCAGAAAATATCAGTAGCGAGTGCTTATTTGTTGTATGCCCGATTTCTTCCGATGTGTTGTGATAAAGTCGTCGCGAGAAGCGACGACGCCTGTAGCCGCGATACTTGGCCCCTGCGGTGTCTCGACGGACGAGACCCGCATATATATATATTACAGGGAGTGTCGCTGCGGGTATCCGGGCATTACAGTCCTGGTTGAGGATAAAGCCTCCGCGTCGTGTGCACCCCGTAACAATGTATCAGCTTCCTTTGAGTATGAGACATTTGGCGCGTCAGTAAATGTTCGTCCCACTAAGACATCAGTTCACTGCACATTATCCGGCACCATACATACTTTAATTCGTTCAATTTCTACCCAATCTACTCTTATTTAAGCCTTTACGTACCCTGGTGAAGTAGTTTTATTATCTGTTGATCCGTATCCTAAGATTTGGCTAGGTTGATGTACCATCGAGGGTTGATTTTGTAGTACAACGCTAGCCTTAACTGTACAGTCCGAACTCCCTATATCTATGAAGGCGTCTAAATAAATGCCATTCAATGTAATCTTTATCATGTATTTTTCTACGCTAGGAGTACTTGAAAATAAGGTTATATTTACATTGTGTGCAGCTTCTTCGATTGGTCAATATCGTAATGTATGTCTCGACGTTCGACAACCAATGCAAAAATCTTCACGTTTAGGCTCCTGACAACTTCTTGCTAACTGACCGTGTGCTGAGCAATCACAACAACAAACTTCGCTTCGAAAATTTGAATTTTCAACTCTTTGGCTGCCTTGGACTGCTCCAGTCATAGAGACAGCCCCACCTGCTTCATCAATATTATTAACATTCAACCTATTTGGGTGTTTCTTTTGCGGTGTTTCTGAAAATCTTGCGTTGGTATTATTCATGTTTTGTTTTGGCTGAACTTAATCAAACCCCTGATGCGTCATGCTCTCCCAGTCTAATATATCATGGAGCAAACTATTCATATTTAAATGAACTCTTGCGGACATCGCATTGTATAATTCCAGGGACCAGAAGATCAACAAATATTTGTTCCTTTGTATTAATAAAATCTAAACTTACTTCTCGACAAAGTCTTTCTTTCACGGAAATATACTGTGGAATCAATTCACCTCACTGTCGGACACGTTGAGTCATCTTCGTCCAACGCGTAGTCATGCTTTCACCCCAAGTAAATGTTTTTCTAAACGCATTGCAAAATGGCGCCCACTGATTTAACTCACCACAACGAGTTTGAAACCATTCTGCGGCTCCACACGGTTAATGCATGCGCGCAGTTTCAAGAGCAAAATGTGATGGCCAGCGATTTAACAAACACTTACTTTCTAAATTTTGAATCTATTCATTTGCGTAAAGTGATAATTCATTACCTGAAAACTTATCGATGTTTCACGATGGATCAGGCATCACCTGAAAATTTTGTGTTGACCTCATGTTCACTACATTTTCATGAGATTCGTGATTTTTATTTGTGCCATCCATTCGGTGGACGAGTGTTTGAATCAGCGTCATTTTCTGTTAATCTCTACGGCGACTCTTCCAGCATAAGCATAACAGCTCTTTCAAGTGGACTCCAATTAAGATCGTTTCTGTCTCGATTTTTGCCAGATCCACTTGATGTTGTGTTGGCGTTAGCATTTTGACCTGTAACCGCATCGACAGTCATCGCATTTAGTCTTTGAGATTCGTTCAACTTTGAACTCATATTGCTGGGTAATTGATTCGTTGGTCCTTGAGAACAAAGGTTTCCGACGCTGGAGCCACTATTTTCCGCTCCTCTACCAAAACCTACCAAAACTGCTCGTTCTCCGTACCTCTGCAGCTGCTCAAAAATTTTCTCTCATGGTATCAGGATTCAATTGAGTTGACCTCCATCCTGGATTTGATACCAACCCCAGAGATTAGTAGAGAGATTGCTGACTGCAATGCTACGGTGCGAGTTCACTTTTTGCCACTGTCTTGAGCGCCCCGTCGTGGCTAAGTGGCCGAACCATAATTGTTTTTTTATTTGAGAAGTGAGGAAGGGGTATGCCGAGTGTGTGTCTACGGATTCGCACGGAAATGGGCATGTAGGAACATACTTAGGAGACGCGTGGAAGGAGTATACTGAATATATGTGCCTACGGAGAGAGGAGGGGAAATTCCGACTATAACTATATAGCTATATGACTGCTTATATCATAGTGAAAGCAAGCGACGAGTCTTTCTCGCTATACTTACTTCTTAAATAAGATCTGAAAAATTAAGGGGGAATAGAGAAAAAAAGGAGATTTGACATCTCATATGTATAACACAAAAAATCTATTCTTTCAATTTACAATTTTCTATAACATATGAAAGTTTAAGAAAAGCTAGCTATATTATTTTTCAGAAATTAAATCATATAAATAAATGCTTACACAATTGTAAGCTCAGACTTTCAAGGCATTTATTTTTTAATTCTTCCTGTACTTTAGATTTTTTTAAAGTATGGTATATCATAGAAAGTACGTTGAAAAAATATTTTTTGAGGTTGACAGTATGACTATAAGCACCTTAGATATAAATTACTATTTTTCCTTATCATAAACGCTATGAACTGTAGGCCAAGTCCTAGAGGTTATTAATGAACATATGTGACTTCGGATCATACAATGACCGAAGTTTGAATAGCCGAGATGGCTACGGCTTATGCCATTGATGACATAGTTTTGCAATTTGGGATTCAATTCCGATTGCCGTCAGATTTTTTTTTTTTATACAATTCATTATTCTGTTTTAATTTCTTATTATAACTTGCGTTTTAATTTACACTTTTTTTGGGCATGTCAAAAAAATTATATTTTTAATACTGAGAATAACAATAACATTTAATAATGACAATAATAATAATTATAAGAAATAACACGATGAAAAATCTTGATTAACATGAGCTTTTATGGGACAGCTGCCGTAATTCGTTTAAAACTATAATAGAAATAATATATGTCACCAAAACTTACAGGACTGATAAAAACTATTCAAGGAGTAATCGTACAAAGTTGTAACTCATGTTATTGTACTTTTTATAAATTAAAGCATTAAAACGATTAAAATCCCTTTAAAAATCACTTATTCGGTTAGTATTCTGATATGTTTATCCATTGTATTCAACGTATCTGTAACGTCCTCCTTTAGAACGTTGCCCTGTTTACATAAATAAGGACCAAACTACCTAAAACTTGAAAGTATAGTAGATTAGACTATTCTGCAGTTATTTCTAGATGACAAATTTTTTTTTTTTTTTTTTTTTTAATTTGTAATTTCATGTGTTTTTCCCTACGGCATTCATATGCCATTACCAATCCAAAATCTTTTTTGTAAGGTCATATGTAAAACCACATAAAATGTCATATGGCTTTTCCGAAGTAATAACACATGGAGTTCTGTCATCTATTTTTCAGGTGGGTAGGCTAGTTAAAATTTCCGATCGGGAATATGTGTAAATGTGACGTTCCCAATCTGAAAGCATATAAAATAATACGGCAAAAGTATGTGCTATTAGAAAATAGTAAATAAGCATTAATAAACGTTGCATTTTTTAAATAAAATAATGCTTAATTGACAACAATTATATAATTTGAAAAAAAATTTTTTTTTATATTAAACATATATAGGAAAATGGTACAGTCCAACGAGCTGCAATTTTCGTGGGTATTTTTTTATGCTACTTCAAATATACGTTTGATATTTGAATAATATCTGTCATAAAAAACCTATGTGTGATGGACGTCCTGAAAGGACATTCACTGGTATATTATACCGTATCGAATATCCTATTGAAGAAAGCGATACTACAGGATGGTTTTTCTTAATTTTCTAAGTACAATTATATTTTGCGTATCATATATGGACTAAGAATAAGTATGGGAGCATATGTTGTGAGCGTGACGTTACAGATGTAATCAGCATAGGCAGTTGGAAGTCATTTTGAAACCTTCGGAAAATTCAATGAAAGCGCAGTCTTGTACTGGCCAGCCTATATATTATTTTTATTGTAATGTGCCATAATGTATTGATTACAATTGTTAACTTATAAAATATTAATTAAAAACATAACCAATTACCGTAAACATACTCACTCCCACGATAATTGCACCACATTCGTGCACAACATTGTTTTATACAAGGTATTTGTACACCCATAATTGTTTTGTTTGCCATATAATTTTATAGAAATAACTTCATACTTGGCGATCCAAGCACCCACTGTCTACTGGCTTATAAATTGTAAGTATACTTGTTACAGTTAGTAGTGGCTTAGAACTTGTAAAAAAAGTTCATAAAACGATAAAAAATTCATCAAAAGTTGCCAAGTAAGTAAAGTTTTTAAAGAGCTACGAGAAAACAAGGATTTGAGAGTTCATTGCTTGAAAAGTCGAGTTTTAAGAGAATTTTCGGGAGCTACGAGTGAAAAATCTAAAGTATTACATATATTCATTTTAAAAATATATATATCAAGTAATAAAAAGTAAGTGTAATATAATGATCCAAGTTTGCTAAAAAATTAACTCTTTGCTTTATTTATTTCTTATTAACAATGAAAAAATAATGTTTTTTCCAGTTTTTTTGATGTTTCTCATCTGTAATAGATAAATTGGTACATATCGTGGATAAAAAATTTGCAGAGAATTTTATTATACATAAAATGTATCGCGTAGCAATACTTTATATGCCATTGTTAACCCACTAATAATAGTATTTAAATTTAAAGAGGTACTTTTTATTTAACATTTAATAACCCTAAAATAAAATCATCAATAAGTTCAAAATTTGCCGAAAATTCTTTTATCATTCATGGGAATAAGTGTACCATATTTCATGACTCCAAATTCTTAACTATTTGAGTTCTTGGAGATCACATTTTTTTTCGAAACTGAAGGGGGTTATCGTGGTGCAATACGCGCTAAAAATTTAGTGTATCAAGATCCAAGCTGATTGTACACCTTTTTCTTTCCGTAACGATGAATTTTTATGAGTGAATGTACTCGCGCATGCGTAGTTTGAGTCTAGTTATCTGTTTGCTTCGTTTTCATCAAATTTTTGGCGAAATGTGCTACTTTACTTTACAACATCTCATAAACTATAAAACTAGGCCTTCTAAAGTTTGAAACAATGTTTCTTAATATAGTCAGCTTCAGCATATTAGTTTTTTACGAAAATCTATAGAAAATTAAATAAGTTTTATGAGAATAAGCATCTTTGGCAGCGAGCTCGCGACGACCTCTCCATAAGAGCCCATGTATAAAAAAAAAACTTTAAGATTTTTTTTTCAAAAACTACAACTGTAGAAAACTATGACTGTTAAACAAATTAATACAAAATCAGTTGTAGTTAGAATTTTTTTTTTTCTTTTTTTTTTAAAACAACGTGTTCTAATTAAATGGTTTTAAAAAAATTTTGAGTGCATAAGGATCTAAATTGGGAAATCAAAGAATCATTTCTGTATCATCGAATTGAATTTCAAAAAAAAATTTGGTTGCTAAAAAATCAAGAAGTTGTAAACTTATCGTCTTGAAATACAGTATGCAATTTTTACTTACGAATATTTGAATTGGTTAGGCAACGCATAGATTGCGAGTGTGTTTGTGTAAAGCAGTATTTAATACAATTTAATTAATAGTGGTAACTTTCCAATACCTTTCCGTTTGATGGATGATCTAACGTTGACAACTCTTCTGCGATGGCTCGTCACGTATTTGAGTAATGCTTCGGTAATTCATTCTGTGAAATAAAAAGTTTAAGGAAGTCACTATCTAAACTTGGTTTATCTAGTCACAAATATTACATCAACAGTTTAGATAATTTAAATGAATACTTAATACAATAACTTGCTCCATTTATCTCGGCTACTACCTTACTGATGGCAGTTGCGTGGTGATCTTACAACAATAACGATTCTACTGGAACAGCAATCTGGCTTCTTAATGTTCCCTAGTTTAGTGTGCGAGTGAGATAGCTGTGCTCGTGAGAAGCACTACGTGTCCACTTCTTGACACATTCAGTCCTGCCTCCACATATTAATCTGAGTTAAGATTGAAATAGAGCCGTGCCTAAAGCCTCATACTCTTTTCTTGAGAAGCAGCCCACCAGTAAGATAGCAGCTGAGATTAATGGAGCAAGTTATTGTATTAAGTATTCATTTAAATTATCTAAGCTGTTGATGTAATACTTGTGACTAGATAAATCACGTTTAGATAGTTATTTCGTTAAACATTTTATTTCACAGAATGAATTACCGAAGTATTATTCAAATACGTGACGAGCCATCGCAGAAGAGTTGTCAACGTTGGATTGTCCATCAAACGGGAAGGTATTAGAAAGTTGCCACTAATAATTTAATTTAATTAAATATTGCTTTACACAAACACACTCGCGATCTACACGTTGCCTAACCAATTCAAATATTCGTACGTAAAAGTTACATCGCAGAGCAACGATGTTACAAATCATACACCAGTTGTAAATCAGTTTGTGACTATTAATATTTGGATTTTTCACAACATATAGCTAATTTAAAGATTTGCAAAAGTAGATGTTAAACTACATCATCGTTACATAGGAAGAAGGAGAAATCTCTGAAACTCACCTAAAAGGTGGCTATCTTCTAATCGCTTCTAAAGAGGCGTTTATTTTTGGAATCTGACCTATTCTATAAATTAGATGATACTTTATATTTTTTTTAAATTTAACGTGTTAATTATGTCATTATTGAATTTAATAAGTATTTCTTAACATATTAAAACAGAGTTTTAGTAAATAAATAATAAGTTATTATATGTACATGGGTTATTCTGCCGTAAGTGGTTCAAAATGTCTTGAAGGATCGTAAAAAAAAAGTTGGTTGAAAAAATTATTTTGCAATGTAGTTGAAATACCATATACATTAAATACGGTATTTTTTATGAGTCCGTTTAAGTCATTTTGTGAACAAAAAATATCTGCTTCTGATGCGTGTAACTAAGCTGTTTGTATAGTTAAAGTGTTCTAGTTCAGATTCAATCAAAGCTAGGATCAAACCCTATATAAAAGAAATGATGTTTTGTGTCTCCGTTCAAAAGTTATATTGTTTAAAGAGGAGCGATTAAAATCGCTGAAAAAGAAATTTTATAGATTTTTGCCAGAAATTTGAAATTAACAAAAAATCCCAATAACTTCTAATTGATTGCACCAATTATAACATTTTTTTTTTTTTAATCGGTAGAGCTTCATTTTAGCAGTCATTTAAGTCTATTTTGGACCACCTTAAATAGTGTACGTACTCCTTTGCCACTAGTGTTAGAAGTGCAATCGATATTCATCGATGTATCACGCGAAAAAAGGTCAATTAAAAAAAACACCGAGACACGTGTCTCATGTTTTATCTCAACAATACTGGAAAAAAAGTTTCGTAAAGTTCCAATGTATGAAAGTTAGAAAAAGAGACACTTTTACCACTAAAGGGTACTGAAGTGACAGGTACGAAAGTGACATTTTGAGCTGTGAAGTACTGTTGCGGATTGTAGACATAACATGAACGATTTTCCGCTTATAAAACATCTGTCGTTAATAAATAGTACAAGCTCTGCGATCTACAAGAACCGCAGCCTAAACCACTGTGCTATCGTCGCTGGTTATTATAAATTGTAACGTCTATATTTTCTTGCATTTTTTTTATTCAATTTTTTTCAAACAATGATTTTTGTTCATAACTTTTTTTAGTTTTTTCTTCAATCTAACATTATTATGTTGTAAAATGTCAAAATTCCCGCTATCATTATTACCTACAAAAAGTGTAAAATTTAAATTTCTTGAATCATTTTCAATATTATGAGTAAAACATAAATTTTTATATTTAATTGTGACCACAATTTTATTTATTTTCACACAAATTTTTCATTGAACTTCTGTTCTGAAAGTTTCATTTCTTTTCATAAACATATTTATATCAATGTAAAAAACGTATTAAAAAAAAAGTTAAATATTTTAATAAAGTTTACCATTTCCTCTTAATCCTAGATAATGCGCAACGTTTAAAAGAAAAAAGTTCATGTGCAATAAAAACTTCATATTATTTTATAACTTGATGTACATATTATTATAATACATATGTATTCGTATTCTTTTTAATGTGTTAATATTACAAATTTAATTTTACCATATTAATTAATTAGTTAGGAGAAATTTTTTTTCAATTAAAGATATTTGATAAAACTAAACTGTATATGTAAAAAGTATATTTGCCTATAATAATACAGTACAATTTTGTTTTTTATAAAAGTGAACAGTATAAAATAATTATTAACATTAACCGTATTATGTCACATAACAATATTTAAATAATAATTTTATTGATTTCATACATTTATTTACTATTTAAATGAACTGTGCAATAGTACTTCGTACAATTTTATACTTTTGCAAATGTATAAAAATTCAATTTTTTTATCTACTTCAGATTAGTTAACGTCAAAAATATCGTTCCAAACAGTATTTTTTATTTCCAAATTATTATTTCGTTCTATTTGATAATAAATTCCATCTCTATTTTTGCATCTTGATAACATGACGTATAATTGACCATGCAAAAACGGTGGTTTTTTCAAACACAACTCAATATCAGTAAAACTTTAAGCTTGAGATTTATTTATAGTCGTGAACAACGCTAAGATAAAAGAAAATTTTTTTCTGTATAAAATAAAAGGTAATGATAGGGAACTAGGAACTGTTGTGTCAATTAAACAAGGATGGATACTACGTTTCATAATGCGGAACAATGTTTAAAGATATGATGATTCAACACTTTTTGTATAATCATGCTTCTATTACTATTTTTTAAAATGGAAGAATGTATCTCAAATCTCCTCCTAAAACAATTAATCACCAAAATGGATATTTATACTTCACAAATCACGTATATTCTTTCGACTATTTCTAAGGCTTTGTTTGGGATAATAAAAGCCTCGTCCCATATGATCAATTTTTGTATTTATTTAGCTTTAAAAAGCAAAATAAAAAAATGAAGTACTTAACTCATATTAAAAAATTGGAGGATTGGCTGGGAGTTGTTTGATTGTGTTTTCTTCAAAAATTTGTTTTTGTTTGTTTTAATCATATACAGCTTAACTTACAACTGTATAACTTCTACCATATATTAAAAATTCTTGCAAACTCTATGTAGCTAAGCCAGTAAGTTAATTTATACACTATGTCATGAGTAGGTAGTAGCCTAGTGCAGCTAAAGAAAGGAGCTAAGCAAAACGACACTAGCGTTAGTAATGGCTGCCTGTGGAAACATAACTAGCTCGGCCAAGTGTAGCTATATATACTACTGGGAGGGTCTGAAACTTAACTTTAGCTGACAAAAAGTTTTCATTAGAAATTTTATCGTAATCTTAATGTGGTTGTACTATTTTAAATTTATTACATTATATCAAAATGTTGTCTAGCAAACGCTTTTTATTTTTCTGTCATTATTGATCTCTTAAATACTTCTCATAAAAATATAGGTAGTAACTTTTTCTATTTAATCTAGCAGGTGCCGTATTTTAGGTGTTTCCACTAGTTCTACGCAAGGACAACAAGTTGTGTCATTCATTGAGCATGTGACCAGAGAATTACAATTTATTTACAAAAGATTGACGCACGGAGCGTGCATGGGATAGAGCCCTGCTAGTATACACACACATATCAACCTACATTATATAGTTGTACTAGTGGTCCCCCCGTTTCGGCTTCGCTCGAGACTCGCTAAATGGAGCAACGTAGTGTGTTAACATGTAATGTAAAACGTTTTCAGTGAAAAATTTTACATCTATTCCTGACACTTCTTAGAACAAAAATCTTCTTATCAAAAACAAAATTTGTTCGGAATCCATACAGTTTATTAGGTCAAAAGTAAAAACAATATAGTTATGCTGAAAAGTACCGTGCATTCCTTATGCCAAAAAATAATCGTTGGCCTTAAAGAGCCGCTGATTTGCAGTTTCTCCCGTATAATCTACGAAAAGAGCTATTTTTTTAAGCTGTAAAGATTTAAAACACACAAAAAAATATTTATTAAAAAATTTTTTAAGCTATTGCATAACTTTTATCACAGGCTTTGAGCGCAGTAACCGAATCAAGAAATCACGATATTAGATTTTGCGATCTTCTTATTCTTGTAGTATTGACGTGTCAAATATGCTATGCAATAGCTTCACTGCGGCAGTCCTCGAGTGTTACACGTCTGGTTTTTTTTCTTATCTCATAACTTTATTACGTGAGTAACAGTCCTGGAAATTAATCTCTACATTTTTTATCGCCACAAAAATACAAATATATATTCTGCCTATTTTTAAATCAGAAAAATTTAAGATATAACTGTGAGGGTACAATGATACGTTGATTTTGATGCTGCTGCTTCTATCTCATTAAATGTTCTGCATCAGTTTCTTAAAGGCCTAAAATTGTAAACATTAGATGCATTTAAAGTTTTCTTTACAATTTGCTCCCTTGCGACTTTTGGGACGGTTAGAACTTTTGTGAGCCCTAAACGCTGTTTTTTTTCAACTTTGTGAAGTTCTTATATATTTGTTGGCAAGGTAATTTGACGTTCGATGGCCCTAAAAAGGACTGATGAGATTCTTAAGTTAACTCTTTCTTGACTGAAGTTTCCTGCAAACGTGACTGCCTTTATACCTCAGAGTGATCGTCTCTAGTCTGCTGTTGTAGCATTCGACTGATCGGGAGAAAGACTAAGAAGTCTGAAGTTTTGGAGCTAGTAGCAGAGCTCTTTTCTAACGCCTCCTGGTACTACGCTGGAGACGTTGGTGTCTAAAGCACCTTTTTTTTTTGCAGACTCAGTTGTTTTAGTGATCTACCACAGGGATATTGGTTCGTGATGCTTATCCGTTGGAAACTCTTCCGTTTGCTCAAGTTTATTTTCCCTTTATAGCTGTTAAATTCTCCCAAAGCAGACCTTGAAGGGGATTGGTGGTTCCTGGTTGAATAAAAATTCTCAAAATTCGTGCCTCCAATGGATTTTTACTCAAATTCAACGTTTTTGGGCTTATTTTGTTCCTCAGAACTCAAGCTACAAGGATCTGAGTCCCTCGGACAATTCACTATTTTTAATATATATGTATTTCAGGTATATATAAAGCAATTTTCGATAGTCAAAATACTCTGGATACATAATGCGTTGTTAAAGTTAACCAATTTGTACAAAAATTGGTATACGGGAGTCTTAAGGGTCTGCCTCTACTGAATTTGGACTGGATTGAAGTTTTTTTTGGCTTACGTTACTTCTTACATTGAAATCTACAATTATTTCATTCCCTTGGAGAAGTGGTGTTAAAAAATATATGCGTATATACAGGAAAAATTTCAGTAATTTGTGAAATTCCGACGTTCGAATCATATTTTAAACTAGTTTCAGATATCCCAATATGCTGAGCTTATAAGTACGTGTTTAGTATCAATAGACAATAAATGTATGGTTACTAAATAATATTCAGAATACAATATGATGGTCGATACAAAATGGCGAATTGACTTTTGTTTCACAACGCATGAGACATGGGGTTTAAAGGGAAGGGTAAACCGAGTATAACATATGGATAGAACGTAATCCGTTTGTAATCTAATAATGCCATAAATGAATGTTTTAAGAAATACATATCATTTATTAAGAGGAACAAATTTCGTACCTACAAGTATCTGTTTGTTAACAAATAATTATTCTAGTATTTAAGTTTGGTGTAATAGCTGATTGTAAATAAATAAGGCATTGATTTGTTAACCAATGTTATAGTTGTCCATTGTACGTAATATCTTCATTAATAAATGAAGAAGAGAAGTAGGCATTTACGCATAGATACGTACAGATGCGATTATGAAAAGATTTGTACATAAACTTATTTTTCTCTCAACAATGTCAATCTACATTGATGAATTTTTCTTCTAAGAGTACCAATTCACCGGAGTCGACCCGTATTTTCCAAAAAAAGTTATCACAATTATTATATTGATTAATATTTTCCGATTTCCATGTAGTCCAAAATATTGGTAGGTACAAGTTACGTACGTACGAAATCTATTGTAGGAAACATAGGTTTTATACATGTATAAAACTGTAAATACTACGTCGAACAGTTTTGAGGTTTGTTACAGTTAGTTGGTGACATCGTTTTTTTTTTGTTACTCGTTTAGTGGATCATGTGTTGCATTGCGATACTTACCAATATCCACTCTAAGAGAACGCTGTTGAAGCTGAAGCGCCAACTGTAGTTACAATAATATACTAACGTCGTGGTACGCACGCCTTACCAATTTTGGGAGCGCTTCATTCCCAAACGGTAGCGCATGTGCACCAACACGCCGGTCAAGACCTATACCATTTTGTTCGCACAGTACTTAATCCAAGTAAGGTAACGGACTTATACTTGCGCTTAGTGCTATACTATTTTCCGATTCTTGAGACAATGACGCTCCTATTTAGATAAAGTATTTGTGCTACGTCTCTAAATAAATATATATATATATATATATATATATATATATATATATATATATAGAGGCATAAGATGTCATAGGCTATAACCTTGTTTAATTAATTAGTAGGAAAGTAAATATGGATGGAGTGGATTAAATTACATAATAATTTTTTGCTTTTGCATGGTGAAAGCTTTATGTATTTTTTATACAAAATATTATTTTTAAGTATTTATTGTTATTTTTTTAAATATATATTGCAAGTGTTTGAAATTATCACCAAATTCACCGAAAAATAACGTATTAAATTGAAGAATAATTGTGTAGGTGTAAGGGTTTAAGTATAGATTGACTCATCTCAAGATTCAATCGACTCACTTTAGATTGAAAATGGCTTTTTTCTGTTTAATTAGATGCTTATTTTCTTTGATTTGAAAATCAATTTATTTAAAGTAAATTTATTGGATCTGAAGGTAAATGATAGATTTACAGTGGCTTTCTACCACTATATAGCACACAAATGAAATGGATTTATAAAGTTGCCTGATTAAATATAATAATAAAAAGATAGTGTTACATGGGATAGGGGTGATTGTAAAAATAGAAGAAAAATTGGTATATAAAATTTACTATATAACAATTAAGTAAGATCCTTCATTTTAGAATCAGACACAAAATACAGGAATCTTTTCCGTTTTTAATTCGATTTCAATTTTTTTAAGCTTATTATATATATACTTTAAGCTTATTATATATATATATACTCTTTCAAAAACTTTGTATATTCTTTCAAAATGACGTTATATTAAATTTTCCAAATAGTACAAAAAGTTTTTAAAAATTACAATTGAATAAAGAATTTAAAAAATTTCTATCTTTTCTGAGTGCGGTAGTAAAATTTAGAATTATAGATGATTGCAAATAAGTAAATCTTATAGTAGTTTTTTTTTTGTTGTTAAAATTACTACTTTCTCGTACTACACTGTATATTTATGATTATATTATAACAGACAGCTACATTAATAATTAAAAATGTTGTACTATTTAGTGGTAGGAAGACACTTTAAGTGTTAAACATACAATTCAACGTATATGTTGTGTATACAAAAATTTGTCAGAATGTGTGTATAAACTTTTTATCACACATATCTTAGGAATTTCTTTACTTATTTTAATTTAATAATAAAACAAGTATTTTTTATCAAGACAAAATGTTTAAATCATACACTTATAGTAATTCAGTATGATTCAAATATATGTTATTATAACATATCAAAGAAATATAATTTATTTAAATGAGGAAACTATTTGCCAAAACTTTTAAAGCAGTTTTCAACCTTCAATAGATTCTGTCATTGTTGTCATGGTTATTGGAAATTCTTATTTGCATGACACTATTATATCGATCAACGTTATAGCGCGTGTTTACAGTGCGAATTTTAAGCGAACAGTATGGTTGTTCTCTCGCACCAAACAAGAAGTGTGTCAGCTGTTCTGTAGTTGGTAAGGTATCTAACCTAACGTACTGGTATCGTTGCTGCCCTACTTTTGGGAACGCTGCGGTCCCAAACGGGAAAGCAGCTCTCCCAAGCTGCGAGGGCGCTGCGGAACCAAAGCAAGATATCGTAACTGTTCCTGTCGGGACTGCAGCGTCACCAATGTTCTCTCAGTGCATTGAAAATCATTACTTCGAAAGCTTCAATTCTCCTATAAGAAAACCAGTGACATAATTATTGATTGTTTATGTAGTTTTATAAGAGATAGTTACTATATTTGAGCAATGACTACATGAGAAGATATCAAGAGAAGTATGGTCATTCGTTTCGTTTTCGACATTTTTAAAAGTATTATACAGTTTTCTATAAATTGCAGTGTAAAACCTTTGGTTGAGATATGAATCCCGCTTCTGGTAGCGGCCGATAACATACTCCGATTTGCGAAGTCGATCAAACCTTATACTTTTACTGTGTATTGTAAGCCGTGAACAGCCTTCTTCTGGTTTTGTTTGTGCTCATTCAGTGTTTACTTGTATTATGCACATAGTATCCTCCTATTAATATCATCTCGGGGACAGTGACCGTAATAGTTGTTTAACTGTACTAGAAAAAAATTAACAAATACATTTTTTTTATGAATGTTTACGCACAGTTCGTAGTTCATAATGTGTACTTAAAAGTTCAAAATAAAGGACATCTTGTATCTATTAAACAGTAAGAAAGGCTTATCGTGGGAAGAACATAAAACTTGTGTTTTAGAATACTTAATTACCCAATGGAAAATTTAGGCAAGTTATGTCTTAAGAAAAAAGATGGTTAAACGGCCTTAAACTTTTAAGTATTCGAGTAGGTTGTGCCTGGTATTTCGCCGGAGACGTTATTGCTGAGAAAATTTTTTTATTGGTGGCACTTATCAATCCTAGTGATTCAGAGTAGAATTAGATGTACGTCGCTTATCCCTTCTAGAAGAGTATCGTTGGTAGCTGGGGTATACAGCTGCACGACCAACACTTGTACGGTTGATGTAATGCCGGTAGTCAACTACAGAAATCTCTGAGACGCTCCGGCCTATTATAACCACACTTATTTAATTCTATTGCAGGCAGCTTCGATTTTATGTCAACGCCACCTAGCAGATTGTACTAAACTAACGTGAAAGCTATCGAATTTTTGCAAAACTTTGAGCTTATTTATTGCTACTGCTACTTTCATTAATTTTTTCAAGATAAAACTATACCAAAACCATCTAGGAAGTGTCAATAATCAGTATGCAAAATTTTTGCCACATCGGTTGAGTAGTTTTGTGAGCTGTTAGTTTTTCCCCGACGCTCCCCCACCCCTGCTCCTCCCCGATCTAACCCGCTCTCCTTATGTTCCCTCGCAGCTTCCCTAGAAACCATCTAGTTATTGCCTAGTCTATACGTGATTTTTAACCTAATATTTTTGGGTCAGCTCCTCCCTGCTTCCACCGCTCCTCAACTTGTCCTCCACCAAATTTATTTTTCTTCCTCACTGTTGACCTTACATACTCCCCCACTTATCTTGTTATACAAAGAGTCATCAAAGTATAAACACGTGATAAGTTATTGATAAACTAGTGCCCCCCCTCCATCTCGGCTTCACTCGAGACTCACTTAATGGAACACCGCAGTGTGTTTATACGTGATGTAAAACGTTTTTAGTTAAAAATTTTATGTATATTCCTGATACTTCTTGGAAGAAAGAATTTCTTATTATAAACATTTCTGTTCGAAATCGATGTAGCTTAGGTAGTCCAGTAATAAGCTGTAAAAAGTAAAAAAATAAATATAATATTGTTAAAAAGCACCGTGCGTTCCTCACGCTACATAAAAATTGTTGGCCCTAAAAGGTCGTTCGTTTGCACTTTTTCACGTTATAATAAATGAAAAGGTCTATTTGTTAAAATTGTAAAGATTTTACTGACAAAAAATACATAATTAGTAAATTGTTTTTTCCAATCTTACAACTTTCTTACCACAGCAACAAAGTCCTAGAGCTTAATCTCTTAATTTTTATTGCTAGAATAAATATAAATACACATTACACAAGCTATTGAAGAACCTTGAAGATTTAAGTGATTTCTGTTGAGGTTATAATGGAAAGCTGATCTCTCACGTAATGGATTCTGTATTTGTCTATCTAGACGCTGCTGTTTCAATCTCGATAAATGTTCTGCATCAGTTTCCTGATGTCTAAAATTGTATACATTTGAAGCATTTATAATATTTCTATTAATTTGCCCTTTTGCGATTATAGGAACGGTTAAAACTTTTGTGAGCTCTAATGGCTGTTTTTATCAACTTTGTTAAGTACTAACATATTTGTTGGCAAAGTAGTTTGGCGTTTGATGGCCCTAAAAAAAAATGGTAAACTAGAACTTTGTTTGACTAAAGTTTCCAGCAAACGTGACTGCCTGGATACCTCAGGGTAATCTTCTCTGGTCTACTGTTATAGCATTAGACTGATCGGGAGAAAAACTACTACGTGTAAAGAGTTGGAGCTAGTTGTAGAGCTCTTTCCCAACGTCTCCTGGTATTGCGCCGGATACGTTGGTGTCTGAAGCACCTTCTTTTTTGCAGAGCTCAGTAGCTTTGGTAATCCAAGGTAGGAAGATTGGTTCGTAATACTTGCCCGTTGGAGACTGTCCCTTGTGCTTAAGTTTATTTTTCCTTCATAGCTGTTAAGTTATTGCGATGAACAACTCCGTTCGTGACGTCTGCTAGTGAATGACTGACTTGGTTCAACAGTGGCTGGCTTTATACAATCTTTTAGTCGATGAATCATTGCCGGAATTAGTAGTAAACATGTAGTGTTGATACTTGCAACCATTCCTTATTATTATTTTTGATGATAAAGTCGGCTACGGATAGCTTGACTTACTCTTGGAGTTCTGCGTATGGAGATCGTGCTGGAGGAAGGTACGCCGCTGAACAAAGAACATTTTGTCTTCGGGACCTTTCCTGGACAACGAACCGCTCATCGTAAATCGGGAAAGTAAGCCTGGAAAATACCTTCTCTGGGGATATGCTGTTAGGACAAACCACTGAGGGGATAGACGTTGAGGCCTTTGTCTTCCTTGGCTTGCTGTTAAAGCAAAATCTGCTCTGGTAGTGCCAGGTTAGTTGGAAGAATAGCCATGAAACTCCAAATTGCTGAAGCAGATTGTGCTGTGGTTAGACGTCTCCTGGTATCACACCAGAAATTTCAGCGTTTAGAATGCCTTTTATTGATGGCATTCGTTCATCTTGATGGTTTGGCATAGAGTTTGACGTAAATTGCTTCTCCATCAGAGGTGAGTGTCGTCAGTAGCTGGGATACCCAGCTGTATGCTTCATGCACTGCTAGTAAAAGACTGTGATATTCGATAATTTTCTCAGAGTATTATAACCAGACTCGCTTAATTCTATTGCATGTAGCTTCGATTTTACTTCTACATTAGCTAGCGGATCCTACTGAACGAAAGTGAAAAGCTAGCGTATTTTTGCAAAACTTTAAGCTTATTTATTGCTATTGTATTTTTTTTGTTAAAGATAAAGACTATACTAAAACCATCTAGGAAGTGTCAAGAATCAATGTATAAAATTTTACTAAGATCGGTCGAGTAGTTTTCGCGGTTAGTGGTTACAATGGTTTTTGCAACTTTGCTTTGTATATTAGTAAGGTTTTATTTTATAAAGCAGGTTTGCTCACCACCCAAAAGGTACTGCAATGGCGCAGTAGGTTCCTGTATTTGTGAAACTTTGCGCGTGTGCTGAAGTAGTTTGATGGTACAATAATTTTTTAAGTACTTTAATTTTTTTTTAAATACAATAAAAGTACAGGTTAACAAAAAATGTTTCACTATTATGATGTTACACAAATTTATGGGTTCAAAAATGATATAACATGAATTATGTTACAAATATTTCTTCCCATGCAACATTTAGAATTTTGATATTATTTTTTTAAGCCATTCAAATTATTGTTATTTATATCCCTACATCGGGATAAAGCTACGTACGACCGACCATGATAAATCAATAGTTTTTTGTATGAAAATCAGAGAAGACGTGATATCTTAATTTAGAGTTATTATAAGAACTTTATTTCCACTGTTTTCCTGTGATAAGTTCTGCTTTAATATTCTATTTAAATAACTTCGTAATTTTTGGACGTGTTCCATTATGTACACCATTAGCTATACTTAAAATTCTTATTAACATTACCATATTAAATAATTAATATATAAATTTCATAATTAGTACACATAAGAAAATGCTGGTTTAGGAATTTTGCGCTTGGAGCAATGGGTATTGCATGCAAGGGGAATTATAAGGTCAGCATTTGAAGTCCGCATAAGTCACTTTCTATATACGTATATATATATATATATATATATATATATATATATATATATATATATATATATACATATATATTTGTAATTTGTAATTAATTTCTTATAATTTATAATTAGGTTTTTGTAATTTATAATTAAGTTTTAATTTATAATTAATATAACTAAGTTTGACTAGTATACATATACTAGTGAGGCTCCGTCTCCCTGCGTGCTCCGCGTGCCAACCCCCCCCCTTGTTGTGTTATACGTTTAATTTTTTCAAAATAAGCTTTGCAGTAATATTTTACAGAGCCTTAAAAAATAATAAAATTAATTGTTAGTATAAAAAAAAAATATGTTAAAGTATATTTTGACAGAATTAGGAAGACTACGGCATTTTTCAAAAATACTCGGAAATACATGTTTTACGCTAAGGAATGATTACTGGGCTGCTTTTAAGGGAAAATGAAGAACAAGCTGCTAATTTCAAATAAAAGTGGTAAAGTTTATATAGAAAGAGAGATGTGCTCTTGACTTTTTTTTGTTAAGCTTTATTATTCCTTCTAGTAGCCCTCTTTTTTAAATGAGCTGTCTATCCTGTATGTGTCAATAGATATTTCTTGAATCTTGTTCTAAACTCTTACAACTATATCTGCCCCCTGCGCACTCTGCGCACCGACCCCTGTAATTTCAAATATAGATTTACAAAGTATGGAAAAAAACACGAATTAAATTAATTGTTACTTAGAATTGATATATGTAATAAATGTATATTGATCATAATGAGTTACATGAATTTTTAACAATCATTTTTTATTGTCCCTGACTAATGCCTAATTTTTATATATTTAAAACGACAACGTATTAAATGATTTCAAATATCGTCAAAAATTTTAAAATTAGGATATCGTTAGAATTACGAATTGATGTTGTTTTAACAGTATCGTTAGTTAATTGTTTTTTTATTTTTTTATTTTTTATAACTAAAATTTTGGCCCATTTGTATTTTTTTCTTCGTTTACTTTTACTTCGTTATATTCATTTTAAAAAGTTACATAACATCTAAACGAAAATGTCACAGTGAATTGAACTGCCAAATTGCAACGGAAAAAAAAATTTTCCTTTTACATCTACAGAGAACTTGGAGTCTAAATTTAAAGTTGGAGATAGATTTGTATAAAAAAATTATTTCTATTACTACTTTTTTTTAAGAATTAATAAAATTTGAAAAAAAAAATTTTTTCATCGATGGTCCTGGTGGATCCAAAAAAAATTTTCTACATAAAAGATTAATTAATTATTTCATATCAATTAAAAAAAAAAATTTTTACAATGGCTTGGACAGTTATTGCTTCTATTCTGCTTCCAAAGGGAATGACCACTCACAGAACTTTCAGACTTCCTTTAGACTTAAGCACTGTAGAAAGTGCGTTCTTCCAGTTTGAGCCAAATAGACAAAAATTACGTAATGTAGAAGTAATTATTTGGGATGAAGCTTATATTAAACTGAAAAAAGCGTTAGAAATAGTTGATAGGACTTTAAAAGATTTATCTAGTAGTAATAAACCTTTTGGAAATAAAATAATAATTTTAGGTAGAGACTTTCGTCAAATTCTCCCAGTAGTAAAAAACGGAAGCAAAATTACTATTGTTCAAGAAACCATAAAATTTTCCAATTTTTTGCCTTTGTTTGATGTTTTTTATTTGAAAAATGATATACGTTCAACTATTAAAAAATTTTCTTCATTGCTACTGGATATAGAAGAAGGCTAAATTAAAACTTTTATAATTCCTCAGACACGGAAAACAAATGATGTATGTTCTCACATTTTTAATAATGATCATAATTCTTTTATAAGTAAAGTTATATTAACATCTCACAATGAATACACACATTTTTTAAACAAAAAAATTTTAAGTCATATATTAGGAACATTAGTAACAAATTATAGTATTGATAAAGCATCTTACAAAGGAGTGGATGAATCAGATGATAATATGTATATTGATTTTCCTACAGAATATTTAAATAGTATTAAAGAAGGTCTTCCTCCACACGAATTGAATTTGAAAATTAACGCTATTGTTATGTTAATACGAAACTTGAACATATCTGAAGAACTTTGACATGGTACTATATAACGAATTACAAAATTATTTAAATACAACATCGAAGCTGAAATAATCACAGGTGAAAAAAAGGAAATAAAGTCTTTATTCCAAGAATAACACTACAAACAAACAATTCTTCTTCGCTACCGTTTATATTGTACAGAAAACAATTTCTTTTACTTGAGCTTTTTCTATGACTATCAATAAATCTCAAGGTCAAAGTCTTAATGCCTTAGGATTATACCTTAAAAAACCATTATTTTTTCCTGGGCAATTGTATGTTGCATTGTCTAGATGTAGAAACCCAAAAAAAATTTTTATCCAAATTGTATCAGGAAACGAATTGGAAATAGAAAATATTGTTTGGAATGAAATTTTAGAGTAACAAAAAAACGATTCCATAGTTCATTACTATTTTTATACTTTCTCGCAAATTTTATCTTTCATCCAAGAAGCAAATTTAAGTACCGTCTAGTACCCAGACTTATGAAATCATAAACAGTCCGTTTTATGTAATAAGTTTCCAGATACACCATCCTGGATGCAAAATTTTATTAGTGTGACAAATGTATCTTAAAATTTTTAAATCAAGAGTGTCTATCATCGCACGAAAAAATTCACAAAAAAAATTTTTTGTCTGTGATCCATGTAGCATCATAATATTAGAGAAGAAAAACTATTTGCGTCACAAAGGAATGCCAAAACATTGAGAAAACTTTCAAGTGTATTAAATGCGGAAAATGTTTCAAAAGATATTATCACTTATGGAGACATTTGAAAAGTCATGAAAGAAATGTTCAAAAAAATATTTATCAAAATTGTGGGAAAGGTTATGTAAGAGCAGAGCACCTAAAAAGACATTTTAGAGTATGTAATCAAAATAAACATCGTAAGTAAGTTAATTGTAACAAAATTTTTTGTCATGTTCAAATAAAATTCTATGTAAAAATTAGACCATTTGTAACAGTTGATATATAAGGCTTTACAAATTTATTCACATTATGTAGGAGGGAGTTAGGTGGGAGTATGGAGGGAGCTGGATGGAAGTTGAGGGGAGCAGGGGAAGCTACCAAAGAAGTAGGATTACTCAAAAAATGCAAGAAAATGAAAGAAAAACTACCTTTTTTGGGGGGGGGAGCAACGCGCAAGCAGGGGGATGGTGGGGGGAAGCAAAACTTCGCTCTAACTCTTACGACTATATAATATAGGAAGATATATATAAATATATAGAGTATGATTTGCTAGTATATATCGGTGCCCTCCGGTGAATTTGGAAATTCAAAGTGATCAGTGATCCGTTGGGGGCGAAATGTAAGAAAATAAATAAATACAAGTAAAGTGTATTTAAATTTTCTGCGTTGATTTATTGATGCGCAACGTTTCGCTGACAATATGCGTCAGCCTCATCAGGCGCAGATACGCGAGAATTCGTAAGTTTGGTTGACTTACTCGTCACCTGTCGACAGCACGACAGGTGACGAGTAAGTCAACCAAACTTACGAATTCTCGCGTATCTGCGCCTGATGAGGCTGACGCATATTGTCAGCGAAACGTTGCGCATCAATAAATCAACGCAGAAAATTTAAATACACTTTACTTGTATTTATTTATTTTCTTACATTTCGCCCCCAACGGATCACTGATCACTTTGAATTTCTAAATATATAGAGCCCTACCAATTTCTCCTCCACTAAATTTTGTGATCCTTGCACACCCTTTTGCACCTCTTCACATCAGTTGATATTTACCGTTCCTCTGGAATAACCTTTCTAATTAAACTAAAACTATCAACAATTTTTTTTAGCTCCTTGTTTCTCTCTATTGCATTTTATTCAAGAAAAATATATAATTCTAAGGATCATAAGAATTGAAACATATCTATGCACGTATAATTATTCAATTTGCCTTATACTTAACTTAAGGAAAAATATTGACTTCATTTTTTTTCTCAAAAAATAAGTATCAATAAAAATATTATTATAATATGAAATTGACACTGTAAAATATTAATCATATAACAACAGTTTAAGAATCTTCATTATTCCTCTACCTCTCTCTTCACAGCCAGTATTTTAAAGTTTTTATTTTTATGACTCATGTTCAGTGACGGCTCTTTTTTTATCAATCTTATGCTGCACTAGAAATTAAGTATCAATAATATCCCAAATGCTGAATCGTGTGTTTCATGGAATTGACAGTTATAAATAATAAATAAAGCAACTTATGGACACTTGGTTAAGCAAAATGGCTTGATAATATAAAAATAAAGTAGCCATATTTTAAGAAAAATAATAAAGGTTGCCTAAGTATATGCTTATAAAGCCCACTGTTTTCTTAAAGGCACTTTGCTGTCTTGAAACAGTGCTAACTTTGTACTCCGTGACTTGCCAAGGTGTCGAAATACGACAGGAACCAGCTACGAAATTTAAATGCATGGTCAGCGCTCATTCTAACTTCTATTTAAGTTTATAGTTGTAAAACTAAAAGCTTTCTGTAAATCCTTATATATTGGGTACCATAAAGATTTTAGTTTAGTGTGTTTAGGGTGCTACTTGCTCGGGCCGGCTGGGAGTCGCCACTCTTCTTTAGTCCCACCTGCGAAGACTGCTCTTGCGTTGTGTACACAGCGTAAAAGTAGTGATTGTGTGTAGTGATTATTTATGTAGACAACGCACAAGTGCCCGAGAGATATTAGAAACAGGCACACACACCCCTGACCGGAGGAGAGAACCCACCAAAACGAGCTGGCGTAAACAATGCACCGAAAAGTGCCACCACGTAGCCTTCTCAGTGGTAGTAAGTTTAGATTTGTCAGCCCATCACATCTTTTTTATTTACATGCATGCAGCCATGTCAATTGTGGTTATCTGGCAGTAGCGACAGCAGTATCGGTAGCAGTAGTGGTAGCAGCAGCAGTAAAGGTAGCGGTAACAGTAACGGTAACAGTTCGATAGCAGTAGAAGTAGCAGTGGCAGGAGTAGTACCAGTATTAGTCTTAGTAGCAGCAACAGTAGTAGTATTAAGATTCCACGTAGGGTTGTTACGTACTCTATTGTCATTAATCTCTACCTTCCTTTTTTTCATTCCGCATGAGTATGCGAGTTTTTTGTCGGTTTGCAAAGTTTCCCTTAGATGACTTAATCACCCATCCTACTACATACTATTTACAGAGCGCAGTGATTGTCTCAAGCACATTCCAGCTGTTATTAAGTTTAATGAAAAGATATGTTCTAATAAACCATCTAACATGCTGACCTATTAAAATCAATAGTGATATTACTCGATGAGCTGGTCAATTTTTGATGGGATTTGAACCTCCGATCCCTCGAGTTCCTGCTAGGAGGCTAGCATGATAACCACTAAGCCATCAAAGCTCTGTCATTAAATATTTTGTATTATATATGAATAAACCATATGTTATTGTAAGACATTTTGAATAACTCAATACGATATTTAATAGATTGAGAGTGATGCTTACCAAGAAGATCTTGGATATTCACGAGGTACAATTGGGAAAGCAGGAACTGGAAGAATTCGGTTACCACAAATCGATGAAAAGACCAAAGTTCGAATTTCTAAAACATTACAGAAAAATTTCCAGAAACAGCAACATTGGGGTGGCAGCACAACAGTTAAGAAGCAAGTGTCTGGAACTGCGTCTAGTATTGCCTTCACACCCTTGCAGGTATGTAATACTGACAGAATTAAAAAAAAAAAAAAATAGCAATTGAAATTTTTTTGTTACACAATTTATAGTGTTTAGTAATTTAATTGTGTTTTTTAAGGGCCTAGAAATAGTTAATCCACAGGCAGCAGAAAAAAAAGTAAACGAAGCAAATGCAAAATATTTTTCTAATACTGGAGGCTTTTTAAAAATTAAAAAATTGTAATCTTTTTAGTGTAGCCTTCACAATATATATTTGAGTTTACTAATAAATTTTTATGAGTACTATATCAAACTTGACTGTTACAGAATTCATAATAAGATTCTTATATATTCATGATAAATTTTTAATATCAAATATTCAAGGATTTAGTAGGGGGGTCAGGTTGGTTTCCATGACCTTCTTAATTAGGACTGACCCACCAAGATTATTTTAATAAATTTTAGTTTGCTGAACACAATTATCGATGGTGGGTCGCTGTGCGAGTCGTAAATTTTTGTTATTAACGAATTTTTTGAACAAATAATGAAATTTTTTAATTTTGGTGGACAAAAAATTTATTTAAATTCTTTAGCACATTTTAAACTAAAAAAAATTTAAAATACATATACCTAAGCCCGACAGATTTTCAGTAAAAAATTGAAGTTCGATAAAAGGCGTTTTTTGCGATTTTCGACTATGTATTACTCAGCTGTGGGTGCATTATTATTAACTTACCTGGGCTTCAATATTACTTTAAAACTTATACTTTTAGATAAAAGAAGAAAATTCTAAACGTTACTTGCTTAACAACTGCGGTATTAATGATCTACAAATGGACATTTTCATATCCTACTGTATATTATATGCAATCTGTACGTATATATGTAGATCCAATCTGTAGACAGCTAGGTGGTACAAAATCGAACATTTGTAGATCAGCGATACCGTAGTTGTTGAGCAAATAACGTTTATAAACCTTTTTTTTATCTAAAAGAACATGCTTTAAGGTAATATTTGAGTCCACTTAAGTTAAAACTAATGCAGAGTAGAGTAATACGTGGTCAACAATAGAAAAAATGCGCATTTTGGAACTTGAAAAATTTTTTACTAAAAATCTATAGGGCTTAAGGATATGCATACCAATTTGATTTCATGTTCAAAAAGTGCTAAAGAATTAAAGTACATTTTTTGGTTACTGAAATTGTAAGATTTTTTAATTTCCTTGTGAAATTCATTAATAACAAAAAATTGACCCCTTGGACAGCGACCCACCATTGATAATCGTGTTCAGCAGAAAAAAATACGTAAAAGTAATCTTAGTGGGTCCGTCTTAGTTAAAAAGGCCACCGGAACCTACTTGGCCCCTCTACTGATTACTTTGAGACGGTTTACGAGCCAATAAAATATGGATCAGCAGAATCAATAAAGAGCGATGGATAACATTCCTGTTATTTAATTACCTTGTATTTTAGACTCATTTATTGATAAAAAAGATACCTCTGCAATACCTCTTGTTTTAAAGTGAGGAAAACACATTTACTTAAGGATTTTGTGTATCAAAATTGAAACTTTTTAACTTTATTGATTTTATTAAACTCATTAACTTTATTACAAATTAAAAATTGCTTTATTTGATATTATATTATGTATGCGTAACCCAGAGACAGTTAAATTGTAGTACAAATTGTTCAATTTTGTGGATTTACAAAAAATGTAATTATCAAAATAAATTTCTGGAAAATTCGAAAATTTCACGATTTTTTCATTTTGTTCATTATCATTCTAAATTATTTAACCTTGTTAAATATGTGTATCATGTATGTATAAAACAACAGTGATCTTTTTATGGAAAAGTATTCGTAGTTTGGAAAAATTGCATTTGTTTATTAAAAATTCTCTAAAGTTTAATGCAATCTCATCCAGTTCCAGTTGTCAAAACTGAGTCCTCCAAAGCACATTTTTTTCGTTATGATATCTTGTTGAGGACGTTCATAACTAAGTGGAGAGAAACTTCAAAGAGGTAAGGATGGCCAAATATGTGACAACATCGTAAGTTTGTGTTGTCTGTTACTTATACACACGTACACACTAATACTGTGGAGTATAATTAAGAGTCGTTGTTTACACATAATTGAGATTTCGATACATTATGATTTACTACATTAATCGAGACTTTTTGCGTGATAAACTTATATTAAGTTGTCATAGTTGATTTTGTAGATACTCTTACTTTATTCAAGGTGAAGACTTCCTATAAAGAAAATGTTATACACTTAATAATCTTTCTTAAAAAAATCTAATCACTAAAAGTGCACGCAATGTTACATTTGGTATTGAAATTTCTAAAAAGTTGTCAACAAAATTTCTATAATGATGTAACGGAATGATATCTGAAATAATCAATTAATTGTACAAGATGCTATACGAAAAATAATCTGGTGTGTTAAAAAAAACTAATACCAAGGTATGCATCTTTATCATCTGTTTTATCACAACTCATTACGAATTTTTTAGTACAAATTTCATGCCTCTTGTAACGTTGCCTTAATCAAAATTTGATTTTATTTCCATTTTTTGGTAGTAAAAATAAGTCATGGATGACTCTAGAAATTTATTGTACTATTTATTTAATAACATTTTTTCTTGTACCTCGGCTGAAAGCAAATGGGCTCGATTAGAAGGTATGGCATCATCTTCTAAGTGTTTTCCAGCTTCGCCTTCGGCTTGGGTAGCAACTCATACCCGGGAGGGAATATCGTACTTTCTTCACTTGGTGCTTTATAAACTATATTGTAGAAAAAAGAAATGTTAAAAATTCTACCATTTTTTTTTGTAAATGCCGTTTTAAGTAATTCTTCGGAAAGATGATGTGTTCGAATAGGGTTTCTTAAACAATTAATATATTACAAATTGTGTAGTAATACAAATAAAAATCTTACTTTCTAACATTATTAATTGTATATATTTGAATTTTCAAAAAAGTTTTGCGAATAATCCAGCATCAAATTATAACTTCAGCATTCGACTTTCATATTCTTGTAGCAGGTATTTTTTCAGGAATTGAAATAAAATGGATTTGCGTAAAATAATTATGAGATAAGATAACTTCAATTTTTATTACCCCGTTTATTTATTTATTAACATAAACATTTTAAATTGACCCAGAAGCTAATTAACTACTTAAAAATTTATACTATGTATTTTATTTTTCAAACTGCGATTTTTGTTAAGGCGTAGTTTTGATGGTTTTTAACCACACTCTTATTGAATTGTCATTACGCTCCCTATTATCTTCGGGTGTTTGACTACATCCTTGTCGTCGCAAGTCTCACGGTTACGTGAAAAGTATTATCTAGAATATTTCGGGAAATGCTTCACATAGCTGCAGCCGTTTTTAGCAAAACCACCTTAGTAAGAACAAATTATTTTATTTAGTATGCTGTGAGGATATGTGCACTGGATATAATCTTTAATAGATTTCAGATCAACTGCGATTTTCTCACACCCCAAATCAACAACTTTAACGTGTTATATAACTCAATCATAAATCAAGTATGTGGTATGTGCTGCTTTGCTGCACAGAACATAAAACTCTATCTTAAGACGTCATTTCACTGTATTTGTATAAGCTTTGTCTGTAATATAAATCAGACTATGATAGCATGTTACTGAACTTATTGCTAAAATGTATTTGATATTTTATGACGAGAATTCATTAAGCAACATCAGAAAATCTATTAAAAGTTATTTAAACATGTAGTGAGGTTGTATTACTACCAACGTATGCTACTTCTGTAGATGATAAAGTTTTGAGGTTGAAAACAGTTCCTATTTTCGCACATCCATGAATACCAAACAAACAGAGAATTTTGGAGTTGTGACATTAGATCACATGATATTGGTTTGAATATGAGTTAAAATTTTAATTATTCAGTATTGATTTACTGTACTACATTAAAAAATTTTCTCATACGCATACTGAGTACGCTATTTTTCATAAACAAATTCATAATTTCATAAGCAAGCGAGTTCTCTCTTATAAAAATATTATATTTACCTTATCGTATTTTTCCTCATAACACAACAGACACGGAGTGTTATCCAGATTAGATACTTTTTTTTGTAAAAGTTGGCATGTACTTATGTATTTAATTTGTTACCGTTTTACATATTTTATTTTTAAACTTCGTGCCTCGTAAAAATTTCAAACTTCGTATCTGATGGCAATGTCTGCTCCCTACTGGGTAATGACGACTCCCCGCAAGTACTAAAGCAGCTTTCTTGAATAAGAGATACTATGCTGCCACTCGAAATTATCCCACTTTAGAAAATTTGTACGGCTATTTGAATCTTGTTCGCTTGGCAAAAATTTTGTAATACATGGCAGTAAAAAATCACTACTTCGCTGTATATTCTTCCTCTCTCTTCCTCTCTCTCTCTCTTTCTCTCTCTGTCTCACTTATTTTTTTCCGTACCCTTTCACTCGATTGTCCAAGGACTGAGGAAATAAATATCAATCTTATTGTCAATTTAAGTCCCATGGAAGCAGCATGGGGAGTACAAGAATATCCAATTTGCGATTGGAGTCACAAAGTTGTAAATCTGCTGAGCACCTTGAGAATAAAACAAAAATTAATTTTCGAAGAAAATAAACTTGAAAAGGTAATAAAGAAATGGCAGATGCATCCAACAGCTTGGTTCGAGTTAAACAAAACTGATAATTTTGCAAAATCTTTAAAGTATGTTAATATCCCAAAAAACTATATTTTTAATAATTAAATTAATTAATAATTTGCATTACCTCTTATTTTAAAGTGAGGAAAACACATTTACTTAAGGATTTCGTGTATCAAAATTGAAACTTATTAACTTTATTGATTTTATTAAACTTATTAACTTTATTACAAATTAAAAATTGCTTTATTTGATATTATGTTATATATGCGTAACCCAGAGACAGTTAAATTGTAGTACAAATTGTTCAATTTGGTGGATTCAAAAAAATGTAATTATCAAAATAAATTTCTGGAAAATTCGAAAATGTTACGATTTTTTCATTTTGTTCATTATCATTCTAAAGTATTTAACCTTGTTAAATATGTGTATCATGTATGTATGAAACAACAGTGATCTTTCTATGAAAAAGTATTCATTTTTATAACAAATTGCATTTGTTTATTCAAAATTCTCCAAAGTTATGTTTTTGGTAAAAAGAACGAGAAATATGTAAAATACTGCAACATATAGATTGGATACGGTCACCAAAAGATCATGAAAGATTCATTTAAAATTAATGTTAAATAACAAAAAAGGAGCAACTTTATTTGAAGATTTAGAAACATAAAAATATAAAACATTTAAAGATACAACAGTTGCCAGGGGTTTAATAGAGTGTGATTCATAGATTGATGATATTTCCCAAGAAGCTATTATTACTGTTATGCTTCCTCATCAAGTAAGAAAATTTTTTGCATGGTTTTTAACATCAGAGAATATACAAGGTGATAAAATTTGGAATAAGTATAAAAACTATTTTTGTAAAGATTTCAATCGTAATAAAAAAAATTGTGCTCTTCTGCACATCAACCAAATTTTTGAGCATGGAGACAAATCTTGTAAATCATTTAATTTACCTGCACTGATTAAAATTGACTTACAAAACAATGATGACGCAGAGGAAGTTGCATTCTGTAAACATATGTTTGATTTGATGTATGCTCAGCTAAACAATGAACAAAAAAATATTTTTAAAATTGTACGTAATGACGTTGGGAAGATTTTTTTCATACAGATGATCCTGGAGGATCAGAAAAAACCTTTTTATACAAAACATTTATTTATTACTACATATCACGAAGAAATAAAATTTTGTCAATAGCATGGACTAGCATTGCGTCAGTACGACTACCAAAAGGTATGACTAGTCATAGAACTTTTCGCTTACCTTTGGATTTAAACAATATTGAAACTGCAGTTTTTGAATTCGAATCTGAAAAAAACCATATTCGTCAAATTGATATGATAATTTAGGGTGAGGCTTCTATGATTCCGAAAAAGCTTTAGAGATAGTTGACAGAACTTCACGTGATATATGCAATACACATATACATTTTGGAAATAAACTAATAATTTTGGGAGGAGATTTTCGTCAAACGCTTCCTGTTATAAGAAATGGTAATAGAAGTATGGTTATATCTGAAACTTTTAAGTCATCATTTTTTTGGAGTTCTTTTTATATTTTAAAATTAAATACAAACATTATCTTGGTTGATGAAAACTTTTCTAAAGTACTCTTACAAATTGGAGAGGGAAAAATAAAATACTGATCATTTCAGAAAAATCGAAAGTCAATGATGTATGCTTGAAAATATTTAGTAAAAATAATTAATTTTTATTAAATAGTGTTGTTCTCACTTCTCGTAATGAATAAACTATTTTTTTAAGTAACAAAATTTTAAATCTAATTAAAGGAAATACGACAACTCATTATAATATAGATCATGCCACGTACAAAGGCGTCGATAAATCAGATGATAACATTTACATAAATTTCCCTAATCAAATATTAAATAATATTTGTGAAGGTTTGCCACCACATGAGCTAAATTTAAAAGTTGGAGCAATAGTTATGTTAGTAAGAAATTCGTGTATAGCAGATGGTTTGTGCAACGGCATACGATTAAAGATAAGAAATTTATTTAAGTATAATATTGAAGCTGAAATTATAACAAGAGAGAAACTTGAAAATGTAGTATTTATACCGAAAATCATTTTAAATACAGGTAATATCTCGTCGTTACCTTTCACACTTTACTGAAAGCGATTTCCTTTGGTTTTGGCATTTGCTATGACAATCAATAAATCTCAATGGCAAAGTTACGATAAAGTCGGTATATACTTAAAAAAGCCTTCATTTTCTCATGGATAACTATACGTATCGTTATCAAGATGCAAAACTAAAAAAGGGATATTTATTCAAATTGAACGCAAAAATAATTTGGAATTAAAAAATGTTGTTTGGGAAGAAATTTTCGATTAAAGGAAGTACACTTTTTGAAAAGAAAAAAAAAATTAACGAATTGAAAGTGATCACATAAATTAAAACATCATTATATAGTAATAGCATATGACATTATACGGTAATATTTTATTATGATACAATTCGGTTTAAAATTATTGAAGTGAAATAATTTATTTAATTTATTAGATTATAACCAGGACATTTATAAAATTTTCCAAAATAAATTCATTCTTTTAATTTTTTTTAGCAAAATTGGTTTATTTTTGTGATTACTTCATATACGTATTAAAAAACAATAATTTAAAAGAATCAAATTTTAGGATTCTGTACTAAAATTCTTATCTTATGAAAATTAGAATTATGTATAAAATAATAACTTTTACATATTATACAGTTGTTTTTTGATTCGTATACATAAAAGGGAATAGGTTTGAGACAGACGGGTTTTAAAGAAAAAAAAATTACATGCATATGTATAGAAATGCGAATAAAGTTTTATTTAATTACTGTTTCTATTAATGGTTTTTTTTTTTTTTTCATTAAATCAGGCATCGGGAAGCTCTGTCTCTTCGTGGTTTAATAGGGATACTGGCGATGGCTACCACGGTTTTTATTATTTTTTTACTACTTGAGTCTCAATGAATATGTGCGATCATATCATGTCATACGATTACACGTATTTATTCAAAACTCAATGTAAAAAAGAAATAATACAAACAAAAAAAAGTCAACGCGCCTCAGATTTAATACTTATCAATATTAATATAAAATAATAACTACACTTAGTATTTTTTTAACTTGTAGTTGATAAGTACAAAATCGATATATTTGCCTCCTGGGCGGTGCGGAAAAAATAGATAATTATAATAGCTAAGAGATCGTTTACTGTGAGTTGTAGGAGCTGCGGCTTGCAATCGCTAGCTCCAGCTTACATAAAATATAGTGGGTGGCTGCGGAAGGGCAACGGGGAGGCTCTTATAATGGTGCGGGGGGGGTAGGGGTGTGGGGGGCTTAGAGAGAACTAAGGGAGATTTTTAATGGGTCAAAATTAAGGTGGAATAAACGGAATTTTTCCTTATTTTGCGGAGGGGGGGCTACGGGGGATTCGTGGGGGCTTTGAAAATTATGCGAGGAGCCAGGGGGGGCTCAGTGGGTCTTCGGGTATTATTTTATTGGGTTAAAATATCATTGACAGTATACGAATTTTCCCTTATTTTGCGGGGGGGGGGTTGTAGGGAGGTGAAGGGGAGCGTGGGGGGTAGTGTGGAAAGCTCCGCCTTTACAACTTTATAATACAGGAAGATATTGAATTAGAGTGCTATACGTCTGGCTCCTAATAAGGGTACTACTATAGGTACTGAGCACTTGGAAGAAGGAAGAGGGATAGGGAGGTCTCCCGTTACAAGGAGAGGGTAGGGGAAATCAGGCAATTTTGCTGCGAGAAGGTCGCTTATCCCCTTTACCAGGAGCATTGTGTGGTGAAAAAGCACTTATGAAAAATCACAGAGGTACTTGCCCGAAAAAGTCTGCACTGGCCGGGAATTGCACCACGGTCTCCCACGTGCCGATCCACGACCTAGCCGACTAAACCACTGCACGCTCTTATATACATATTTTTCTATACTACATAGTTATTTTTAATGAATTCAGCCTCAAACCCCCTCCATTAGCCTCCATCCCCACCTATCCCCACAATTTAAACCGTTTTTTGGTCAAGCAGTTTCCACAACGTTAATTCGGTTAATTTGGGGTCGGTTTCATTCCTTTCGGGTGAATTGTTGTTCCTATATTATATAGTTTTTTCAAAGGGATTCAGACTCTAATCCTTCCCCTATCCTTTGTCAATCCCCTATCCATCCCTTACAATTTAAATCGTTTTGTGAGTGAGGATTATTAAAGTTTATTCGGTTACTTTGTTGTCAGTTTAGTTCTTGAGGGGTGAATACATGTGCGGTTAAACCACGGGTCTAGATGAGTTTTAAGGACTTGAGGTTGTTTAGAAGAAAATCACGAGTAATTAGAAAAACTTGAAATTAGTAGTATAGATGGTCAACTATTTAGGCCAAGTCTCTGTAAAATTTGGAGTCGATTGGGAGCTTGTTAACGGAGTAAAAAAATCGTAAAGTTGCGTAATTTTAACCGCTCAACTACAGTGAAAATAAAGAAAGTGAGTTGTACTCACAATCAACTCGCGATAGCTCTTTTCGTTATATCAAACTTTTTTTGAAAAAACAGCCACACAATATTGAAAATATTCCGTATCGATCAATACCAAGATCATTAACACGTGGGGATTTCTGAGCAAAATATTTGAACGTTAAGATGAAAAATTACGTCATAGTTAACTTGAGTTAAAAAAAAATTGAGTAATAGAAATATGATTAAAACAACAATACAGATTTTGTTCCATATTGATTTTAAACATATTTATGGAGTAAAAAAATATAGTTTGGATAGTTTACAGGGCGAAAAAAAATATCCACAGCGCCTAATGTATAAGCATAAGAAAATCTCCCCTCACTTTCGTCCATCCCGACCTTACTTCCAAATACCGTTAACAGTTTTGAACATGATTGCGTTTTGGTTGGTAGTTGTTTTGACTGTGCCAATCAATTCGAGTGTTCTACAAGAGACTTCGATATATTTTTAAGGAGTCTTAAACTTGTATGATAATAAAATTTTTTAGACTTATATCCTGTAATAATAACAAAAAATAAACTATTCGTGTACTAAAATAACAATTTATTTCAAAAAAATTGTCCATTGTGCATTTATAAATGGTGAATTTTCATATTTCTTTTTAAATTTTTCAACTTTAAAAATCCTTTTCCACATTTTGTACAAATTTGTTTAATTTCACATTTACTGTGAATTTTTATATGTCTATTTAAATGTGTTGATCTCTTGAACTTTTCATTACAATATATGCATGTGATTGTTTTTTCTAAACTGTATTCCTTTTGATGTCTATCAAAATTTTGTTTTAATGTAAATACAATTTTCAAAGTACCACAAACGTAAAATAATTTTGGATATGTCTTCTTAAGTTCCATCAACTTTTCAGGGTTCGAAAATTTTGTTTTGCATATATTGCAAAAGAATAAATCTTTTAAACTGAAACATGATTTTTTATTACAAGTTGTATTTCAATAACTGTCTGAGTTCAATGATATATTTTTACCCCACTGCATTGTGTGACCTAAAGTAAGTAACAAATTTAATTTTTCAATTGGTAATGTCTATTCATTGTAATTTTTTTTTGCATCAATTTTTATCACGTTTTCAAGGAATCTAGAAAATATTTGTGTACATATTTAAAACAGATAATTAGTTTTTTTTCTGAATGTTTTATTGTTCAAAAATAAAACTTACATAATTCGAAAATTTACAAATTACGGATAACATTGTAAAACATAGAACATTCGTAGATGGATCAAATTTTTTTACTCTTAAATTTTTTAAAAGCATTTCTCAATATAAATAATGTCAATGGATAAATATCGAAATTTTTTTTTATTATTAAAAAATTTCGGACCAAACAATATTTTGTACTTCAAATTTATTTTCAGCTCCAATTAGAATGAAAATATTACTTGGAGTTTCACATTTTGAAAGGGCAAGATGTAACTGTCCATAAGAAAATAAAGGTTTTTTAACATATAATGCTACATAATTAAAACGTTGACCTTGAGATTTATTAATAGTTACTGAAGAGTTAATACAAAGGGAGATTGTTTTTGTACAAAATAAAAGGAACTGATGAAGAATTACTTGTACTGAATGTTATTTTCGGTTTAAAAGTCTTACATCCTTTTTTGTCACCTGTTATTATTTCTGCTTCTATGTTATTTTTAAATAGTTTTTTGTTTTAACCTTGTACCATTACAAAGGCCATCGGAAATACTTGAGTTCTTTATTAACATAATTATAGCATTAATTCTTAAATGTAATTCGTGTGGTGGAAGTCCTTCTTAAATATTATTTAAAAACTCTATTGGAAAGTTTATGTAAATATTATCGTCTGTTTCATCAACTCCTTTATAAGTAGCATGGTCTATGCTATAATAAGTTATTTCTTCTTCTTTTATGTTTCCTAAAATTTTATTCTTCAAAAAACAAGTGTATTCATTATGGGACGTTAATATTGTATTATTTATTGAAAAACTATTGACATTAATAATTTTTGAACATACGTTGCTTCTTTTCCATTGTTTAGGTATTTTTAAAGAATCTATTTTTTCATTATCAATATCAAATAAAAACGACGAAAATTTTTTATCTATTGATGAAATATTTGTTTTCAACTATAAAATTAAAAATATATTCCAAATTATTAAGTATTTAATAGTCTCTTCTATTATGTTAAGTTTATTACAATATTTAACTACAGGTAGAATTTGACGAAAATCATCTCCTGAAATTATTAATTTGTTACCAAACGATGTGTTTGTATAACACAAATCTCTTAGAGTTCTGTCAACTAATTCTAAGGCTTTTTTTTGGATCATAGAAGCTTCGTCCCAAATTTTGACTTGAACTTCACGTAGTTTCTTTTACCGGATTTTAATTCTAATAAAGCACTTTCAATTAAAGTTAAATCCAATGGTAATCTCAAAGTTCTGTGGCTCGTCATTCCTTTTGGTAATAAAATTGAAGCCAAACCTGTCCAAGCCATAGGTAAAATTTTTCTGATTACTGAAATAAAATAATATATTAACGTTTTCCATTAAAAAGTTTTACCAGAACCAGCAGGACTGTCAAAAAAAATTTTGTTTTTGAATTCGTAACTTCTTGAAAAATAAGTTCTTAATCATTATTTAACTTTAAAAACATTTCACGAAATTTTGCTTTTTAAATTTCACTTTCAATTGTGCCATTAACAGAATTTTCTTCTGTGTGTGTGATTGGTTATGATAAACCAAAAATCAACGCAAGATTTCTCATTAGAATTAAAAATTTCATTAAAATATAAAAGAGCTGTATTTTCATTATCTTTAAAATTTTCAACGAAAATTTTTTTATATTTTAGCCAAATTGTATTTCCTTAAAAATTTTCGGATATGATAAAGCATGCAGAAAAATTACGTAATCGAAGTGGTAACATCACATTACTAGCTTCTTTAAAAATATCGACTGCTTCATCATCCAACGTAAGCAGCTCAGGTCAACAACAAGCTCTCAAAAGAACAAGTTTGGAGTTGAAAAATTTCTACAGGGATAAGCAGATCTGTTTGAAACAGCAAAGCTTAGAAATAAAGGTTTGTAACGTGTTTTCTTATTCATATATATTTCATTTTATTTTTTACTATTTATAAAACTCATATAATTTTCTTATGTTTCAGATGGCTGATTTAGCAGCACTTAATTGGCTGGCCTGTGGAAGATTCCTTCCAACAAAAAAGATCAACGAAATGGTTCAGGGGCAAAGTCATGTAGTGTCGAAGCTGAGAAAAGCTAACACTAAATTCGGCACGAAAGCTATCGCTGAACTAGACGACCACTTCCAAATATTTTTACCTAATCAAGTATCTGAGTATCTTGTGAGTAACGAACTATCATTTAATAGTTTGTTGGAATCTATTGATAGAAAGAAGCTGTCAGTTCGCTATAATGGTGATAGTGCTGAATTTTTTAACCAATAAATGTTTAACCATACAAATACAAAAAAAAGAAAGTTATTTTTGTGAAACTAGTTTAACGTGGAAAAAAATAAATGATACAATGTATTACATAATTAGAGTTTTTATTTATCTCAATGAATTTTATGTAAGACATAACATTAGCATATATAGTTAAAAAATTTTATTTGCACACATAATTGATAACATTAAAAGACCACAACAAGTTTTATACAAATTTATTTACAACATCTGAATTTTAATAACTTTTTAAAGTACATATCACTGCTCGTAGAAGCCTCCAGAAATTGGCTGATTGTGGTTATCTTTCGAATGGTAAATTGGTAGATTAGTTAGAGCTACTCGTGCTATAGCGAATACCTTAGTCGACCAGTTAGGTGTGCATCCTTTTTCAAATACTTGCTTAGCATTACTTATTTGCACTTTATCTCCCACTTTAAATTTTGGTTGTTTTCTCAACCCCATTGTTCTTGATGAAATTTTTATCAAAATTTCATTTTCAGTAGCAGCTGACACATCCTTTGATTTCATAGCTATTGTCCGATGTTTCCGATTATTATAGGCCGTCAGTAACTTAGGTAAGATGTCAATCTACTTATATCTGCTACGCAAGCTGAAATTGTTCCACATATCATGCTTTAGTGTACGATTGAATCGCTCACATATAGACGCTTTAAGGGTACTATAAGTTGAGTACAAGTTAATTTTGTTCTTTTGCATGAGACTTTGAAAATTCACTTTGTAAAACTCTTTGCCATGATCTGTTTGCAAATAAGTTGGAACCCTTCCCTCTGTTAATATCGACTTCATAGCTGCAGTCGCATCTTTACCGGTTTTGTTCTTTACGGGCACAGCCCATGCATACTTGGAGAATACATCTATAACTGTAAGCAAATACCTATAACCTTTATTTTCATGCGCATAAGGTATCATTTCCACAAGATCAGCTTGCCATGTTTGATCCAAGCCTCAAATATCAAACTTTCGGCAAAGGTAGCTGCGTCTCGCAGGTTTATGAAGCTCTTCCACTACTGCTTCCATCTCTCTTAACTGTCTTTTGGAGTTATACTAGATATATGTGCTACAATCTCCTCAACTGTATTTATTTTACGCTGCAAATTTAGTATTGTTTCTGAGAATACATCACTTAAATTGCTCAATAGTAGATTTATTTTCTCTTGTTCATTCAAAATGAAACGTTTTTCTTTCTGTAAAGTAGTGAGATTTACAGCATCGTGAGGTTGAACAGCTGGTGCAACATTGCACAACCTTTTATTTTCCAAGTCAAATTGACCATCCGCGGTGAGATTATATCCCATTCCTCGAGGACCTCGACTACCACCTTCCGACTTAGCTGATCCACGTCCGAACACGTGAATGCTTATTTTGACACTGAAGTAGAATTGATAACGATGCTCAATACATGATATTAGCTTCACGAAGCTCCTTAACGATTGAATTCATTTCATTAGTGTGACTAGGATTACTGGCTGATTTTTCTGCCACTAGTTATCTTAGCCGATTGACCAGCTCGTTAGGGTCGTCCCAGTAGACGTAGTCCATTTGCATGTTCAGCCTAGCAATTTTAAATCAAGGTATGGACCCGCCTTTCTTATTAATTTGAGTGACATTAAATAATGAGGCAATAACATTATTGAATTTATTACTATAGTACGGACGAATCTTCTCATTTTTGTCAAATTTTCTTTTATGGGCACTAGACGTTTCCAAGACTTGTTTGTATTTAATTAAATTATCTGGTGTCATGTGCTTTTTATTATGATGCTTTTTTATAAGTAACTCCATTAATCCATCAGTCATTGGATATCTTAGATTCTTTATTTGAATTTGATTATTTTTGAAATATATAGGCGAATCACCAAGTATATGTTGTCCGTTTTTTTCCTTTCTTATCCCATAAATTCTATCCAGTTCTGACTCCTTTCTATCAAGTATTTGTAAGTATGGATTCATAGGTTCATTTTTATCGACGTCATGCGCTGAATCATCATCGTCGCTTTTTTCAACAACCGTATCATAGTCTTTGACAGTATCATTCGACGAAAAAGTATCTTCTTCATCATCACTGTTACTATTAGCTGGTTGGAAAATTGATGCGTTGGTATTATTAATTTTTAACTTAAAAGGCTTAAAGCGTTTTTAAAGTAAAGTTTCAGAGCTAAGTGGCACATTTTTGACTTTCTTTGTGTCATCGATAATTTTAAGAAGTGGATCAGTAACAGGCTTGAAAGTCTCTCCAATCTGCTTTTCAAAATTTTCTCTTCCTGACTTTAACAATCGATGCTTACGTCAACCAGCTTCTCTAGCTTTTTCAACTTACCAAAGAACGTCTTTTTCCTTACGAAAAGTGTCTATGTTGATCGCTTGATGGTTAACAAGAGACTAATACGCAATTAATAAGCATGAGTAATATTTATAGCAAAAGAATCAAATCCTCTCCTATATCTACCATTATCAACATCTCTTTCCTTGTCTATTTTGACAAATCTATGTTTTCCAACTCTCCAACAGTTTACACATAATGTTTTGAATTCCTTGTACGTCATATCAGTATTAACATGATCATTATAGATGTGCTTCAAATTCATGTCATCTTGTCGAAATAATACTAAAAGGTTTAAATTATCTCTGACTAAGTGCTTTGGAACTTGAGCATAGGATTGGCATAGATAGAAGCAGTCAACGCTTTTGTGACGTTCCATGCAGAAAAAGGCTTTCACATTATCTTGTTTTTCACAAGCAATATCGTCAAATATCATTATGGAGTTGGGTAGTGCCTTATCCGGAGATATGACTGATTCACAATCGCTGAATGAAAAATACTTTACACCATCTATGGGCTCCAACAGTTGTTCTAGAAACTTATACTTTGGCGAATTCAGCGACTTTGAGTATAGATAAACACTCTTAAATCTCAATCCGTTGGGGTGAGTAATTAAAGCCAGCAAGCTGTTTGTTTTTCCACAGTTTGACGGACCACAAAGAACAACTCTTATCGTATAGGGTAGCAAATCACCATGGCGTTTGATTTTTTTATCTTGCTTAACGATTCCGTCGAAATTCACGACAGAAAGTTTTATATTGTGATCAACGACGCTTATGTTTACTGTATGCTGACTTAACTGAGACTGAAACATGATACTGTAAATGGTTTGCCTTTATATTTTGAACCTCATCTGTCATCGTATTTCCTAATCTTGCTTATCAGTTTGTTGAAGTTTACGACAGGAAGTTAAATATTCTGTTCCCCGGAGCTTGTGATGACTGCATGCTGAAATATAAAACTATAAATAGTGCTCTACATACATTTTCGAGCTCATTCATCGTTAAGCACTTGGAAAGTAATGATCATTCATCATCGCAAAGGCTGTGGAATTATAAACACACTTATCAATAAACTGCCTATAGAGCTGCACGTACCAGGATATCAATATTGTGGACTGGGCGCTAAACTAGCCAAGAGATTAGCTCACGGAGATCTGGGTATCAATCTATTGGATCAGGCGTGCAAGCAACACGATATAGCCTATTCTCAGGATCGAAAAAATATTACAGCAAGAAACACCGCTGACAAAATTCTCGCTGAAAAGGCGTGGCAAAGATTCAAAGCCACAGACGCTAGTTTAGAGGGAAAAGCTGCTGCTTTTACTATTACCAGTACCATGAAATTGAAATCCAAACTCGGCATGGGAGCATTTCCTAGTACGAATTCTAGTAAAGTGAGCAACAACAAAATGAAGCCGAAGAAAACTACTTTAAAAAGCTTGATTCGAAGTGCTTCAAAGTTCATGATTCCTAATCGTAGTGCTTGAAAAGCTATAAGTTCGGCGTTAAAGGGAGCGCAGGATGCTGTGAAAAAAAGCTGGTGGTAGGAAAAATATTGTAATACCTCGAGTATTGCCTATCCCGCAGAAAACTGGAGGATTTCTACCATATCTTATTCCTGCATTTGCTGGCCTAAGGGCTATAGGCACTATCACTAATGGTGTAACTGGAGTTGTCAAGGCTATTAATGATGCTAAAGTTGCTCGAAAACAGCTAAAGGAGAGTGAGAGGTATATTAAGAAATGGAAGCACACTTACTTGGGAAGGGGCTGTTTTTAAAACCACATAAGAACGGCTTAGGTCTACATTTAAGGCTTGGAAAAGGCTTAAAAGATGGAAAAAAAAAATTTCCACGTCAAACTGCCTTACGAAGCTTTCACAGACTATGACCTCATCGAGTATGCAAAAATTTTGAAAATACCGTATTTCCGTGGAGTTTTCGTGAGAAATGCTTTGCCAGCCGATGGCCTACGTTTTTCCGAATCAGCAATAGTCAATCTTGATGATAAGGATGGTCCTGGTACTCACTGGCTTGCCTATAGAAAGCGAGGCAATAACGTGACGTATTTCAACAGTTTTTGTGACCTACAGCCACCGATTGATCTACTGCTATATCTTGGTGTTAGATGTGTAAAATATAATTATGAAAGGTTCCAAGATTTTGGTACGTACAACTGCGGCCATCTTTACTTAAGCTTTCTTTGTAAAAAAATCCATTACCAACCAATATAAATGTATCCCAATACTCAAGTAACATTAGTCATTGACAAACCGTCATGGAAGAATCATTGACATTAAGTTTATCAGGAACATCATCTATTCTTGAAGCACAATATTTTCCACCTATCGAGTTGTCACCAGGACATAACTACGTTATTGGTCTAGTAGAACTCCTAACTTTTAATTCAATTCCAAACATCGACGAAGGTGATAATAAATTTCACGTGATCAAGTGGTTGTTTTTCCAACTGGCAGCTACGAAATTCAAGATATTGAGTAATTTCTGATCGACGTGTTACAACCCGACGATATAGCTATTGGCATCAAACCAAACAATAATACTCTTTACAGTGTGATAACGTGTAGTCATACTATTGACTTCAGGCCGAAAGATTCTATAGGCCGTCTTTTAGGCTTTACTGAACGAATTCTTAGAGATACCAGTACTCACATTTCAGATTTACCTGTTGCTATTCTCAAGGTTAACACATTGACAGTTGAATGTAATATCACTAGTGGAGCCATTATAAACGGAGAAAAAGTTCATACAATCCACAAATTCTTCCCTGCTGTACCACCGGGATACAAGATTGTCGAAGTTCCATCGCAAATCATTTATTCACCCGTTGCTGTTAAAATTATAGATCATTTTCAAGTACGCATTGTTGATCAGGAAGGTAACTTGATTAATTTTCGTGGAGAAGTTATAAGTACAAGATTACACTTGAAACAACTCAAGTGAAATGGGCATAGTGCACAACAATAGTAAAGTTGGACGAGGCTTCGAAAACAAATAAACGAGAGTGAGGACAAATAGTCATCCACGAGACAACAAAATTGGACGAAGCTATAAGAATAAACCAAAATGGATGAGACGGACCAGTCGTCGACAAACGCCCAAAGCGTTAACACGTCACAACGTGCAGTTCTTAAAAAACTTAGGCCTAAAAGTAAGAGCTCTTGGTGGCAAATAACTTGTGCTTTTTTTGCTGCCTGCGAACGAGAAAAAGTCGTGATGGAAGAGATTCTTGGGATTCAGTCAGGTGTCGTGTTTGATGAGTCGGTTGCACACTACGAAATTCATGCACATCGACCCCTCATTGCATCAGCATTTAATAGCAGTGATGAAATTCGCATCTTAATTCAACATCAAGATTTATGTCTTTTACCCTCTCAAAGTTCCCTACGTATTTCTGGACGTATAACAACTGGAGATGATAAATCTCTTGAGAAAACAAAACTAGTTAATGACGCCATCTGACGTCTATTTGAAGAAATACGCAGCGTTGGCCGCGATGGTCGAAAGTTGGCTGCCAACCGCAACTTTCAGAGCGCTTCTTTATCAGCACCACCGACGGACAAGCTGTGAACTATCGCTGTGAACTGTATATAGAAATATACAAATGTGTGCATGAGCGATAGTTCACAGCTGGGCCGGTGGTGGCGCTAATAAAGAAGCGGTCTAAAGGTTGCGGTTGGCAGCAAACTTTTGACCATCGCGGCCAACGCTGGAAATACGATATGAACTAAATGGTATGGAAATTGATAGGTGTAAGAACGTTGGATTGACAACTTTAATGAAAGGATGGATATCTTTCTCTCCCAGTCAGAGTTTAATGCTTGAAAATGCTGGTTGGATAGACATTGAAGAGAAAAAATCTATTATCAATGATCATTCTTATTTTGAAGTGTCAATACCTTTGAGTATGATATTTGGTTTCGCTGAGGACTATCGCAAAGTTGTGGTTAATGCAAAACATGAATTAATTCTCACAAGATCAAGAGATGATGTTAGCGCCATTAAACAAGTACCAGAAAATCAAATTTTCGAAAAGTATAAGCTTAAATTGACTTAGATTGAGTGGCTTGTGCCTTACATAACTGCATCAGACAGACGAAAAATTCGTTTGCTTAATGTTATTGCAAAAGACAAGCCTATTTCTATGAGTTTCCGCAATTGGGAGTTGTATGAGTATCCTCTTTTGCCAAAAACTTCTAGGCATATGTGGACTATCAAAACTTCCAATCAGTTGGAAAAGCCTCGTTTTGTTATTTTGGGCTTTCAGAATAAGCGAAAAAATGATCCAGCTTTTAATGCCAGTCTCTTTGATCACTGTAATATCAGCAATGTAAAGCTTTTCTTAAACTCACAGTACTATCCTTATGGAAATCTTAATCTTGATATTAATAAAAATTAGTTTTCAACATTATATGATATGTATAAGAGTTTTCAAGTCGCCTATTACGGGAAAGAACTAGAACCTATGCTGAATAAAAAAGATTTTATCACACACATGCCTCTTATTGTAATTGACTGCTCTAAGCAGAATGAAGCTTTGAAAAGCGCGCCAGTGGACGTGCAATTGGAGTTTGAAGCACGAGAGAATTTTCCGGAAAATGTATCTGCTTACTGTCTCATTCTAAACGATCGCATCGTAGAGTACAATCCCATTAGTGGTGACGTAAGAAAACTTGTTTAAGCACGTATATAAAATTAAAAAAAAAAAAATACTAGCAGCGAAGTCAGTCTTAATCATGATGGAACACATGTTGGATATGCAGGGCTTTAAGAAGCCTGGCAACGATTATGTGCTTAAAGAGTTGGCGATTCTTCCACTCCATGGAGATGATGAGCCTCAAGTATTTCTCTTCAAGCCGCCATTTCCTTGGCGCAAACTAAATGATAAATACAAACGTGAAAATTTATGGCTTGAGCTATCCTATCATGGGTTAGATTGGCAATCAGGTGTTATCGACGACACAGAAATTGGTAATGTTCTTCGGGAAAATCTCAAAGATGCTAAGAAGATTTTTGTGATTAGAGAAGTGAAGAAAAGGTGGCTCGAAAGGTTTAATTTTCAAGTTAATGATATGGTTGACTATCCAGAGTTTGAACTCCCAACATCAGCTACTGCATGTCCTCACCATAATGGTGCGTATAGATCTATGTGTGCCACTCACAATGTCAAACGAATGAAAAAATTCTACTTTCATATGGAATGGGAAGATGTCACTGATTCTAAAGAAGATGTATGATAAAAAACTCAATGAAACCGTTTTTTTTTTTTTGAAACTATGTCATGAATAAGTGTATTAAATTATATTGTTGTTGGAACTAATACTATTGTTGGTATCAAAAACGATGACCGTGTGTAGGCAAAAAAAAAGAATAAAGTAAGCATAAAATTTAAGATTAAAAAATTGAAGTACATCTTGCCGTGTGGTAGTACAAAAAAATTAGCGCCGTCTGAGCTGATGAGAATTTGCGTATTGCTTTAGTTATCATGTAACGATTGAGCAGTCAACATCAACAACATGGGTCCGATCTTTAGCAAACCAAAATATGAGAGCCTCAGTAAGGAGGAGGAGGAGGACTATAAAAATAGCCGAAAACCTCTTATAGAAAAGCACGTTGAGGCATCTCAACCAAAAGTGAAGGGAAATTATTATTCCGAAAATATTCGCTCTTATCCAAATAAAAATGGATATGATATATTGAAAAAAAATCAATAACCATGAAATTCTTGTGTATTTTTCTTTAAGCTACCAAAAATATATGTGTATTAAATTTAAAATTTTGTTATTATTGAAACCCATTTCCATACTATGCTAAAAATCTCAAACTTAAATTCATAAGCTGGCTGAATTCCTTGGCAAGGTACTGCACCGAGCAAGCCAACGTTGGTCGCAGTTAAACGGGATTCGCGATCCGCTTTTCCCAATGAAATTTTTTCTCCAACAACTCGATACATCTGCTCTTGAGAAGAACAAAAAAAAAACAACGATTACGCTGAGACTCCTAAACAATGAGTGGAAGAAGAAAATAAAAAAACATGCGCTGATAAGAAATACATGTTCGTGCTTGATCATCTTCCTCTCGCACTGTACGTTGGGCTTGTCACCTACACCTTTCGGACACATCCTGATGACGTCGGAGCTCGATTCGCGGTTGAAAAGAAAGGGAGCTGTCAGTACCATCCGACGTCACAGCATCCGGAAGCCCCCCTTCCCCTGACGTTACCGCCCGAGTAGTCCTCACCATCCACCGCCCCAACTACCTCTCCTATACCGCCCGTGCCCCTCCTCCCACTGCCTAATCAGCCTCTCCCCCTACCACCACCTCTCCTCCACCCACAGCGCAACTATAGCTAGAGCCTCTCCCCCACCACCACATCAGGGGGGGAGCTGGGGGGTGCCAGAACCGCCATGGTTTACTTACTTTACTTTTTCTTCCATTTTGTTACGATTGCAAATTTCCGCTAGGATCTTATGAATTTATTGTTATTATCAAGACAAAGTTGTAAATAATTTTTTCCTCTTTAACACATTTATCTAGGTATCGAATACCAGTAGAAAAGGTCACATTTTTCACTTGTTTATACAGTTCTCCGATAAATAACATAATTTCTTGTGTCATACGTTTGTACATTAAATAATTTTTTTTTTTAAATCATTAGATCCAAACAAAAATTAGGAAAATTTTTACCCAACTAGAATTAGAGACTGTACAAAAGTATTATCTTACATACATTATACCATATAACATCATCTTAAGTTATTTTATGTAGTTTTGTTTAATTTATTGTATTTCTTATAATTTTAATAATAATAATAATAATAATTCTGTTTTTATTGTTTTGTTAAAAAAAGTCATTGTGAAATATGGTGAAGAAGTATCATTTAGGATTCACTTTGCATTCCTATTAATGCATGTTGAATTAACATAGCAAAACAAAAACGTTTTCAAAATATTCATGTAAATTTTATTTAGTTCCACACTTTTGAAAACACAAAACTTATTTTTACAATAAAGAAACCGTCAACAAGTAATGCTTCTAAATCATTTATATTACTTAAAAATTGTGTAAGTTGTATCAATTTAGTATGCTGAAATGTAATGGGATTGAGATTTTTTTAATACTACCATACTCAGTGGATATAAACATATTTACACGCATAATCAACAATTGAGGACCCGGATCGAATAACTCGCCCGACGCTCGAAACGGAATTTAAGTTCGCGACCAAGGGGCCGATTTTCAAAAGTCCTTAAATCGCTTTTAAAAAAATACTAGCTTATAGACAGTAAAAAGCCGCATCTTTTTTGTTCACACATTTTTTTTATCCGGTTAATACTTTGCGAGAAAAAAAATAAATACCGTACTTTCTGAAAACTCAAATCCAATGGATTTTAAAAACATATATCGCTGTTTCTCAGCCAATTATTATCGAAATCGTTTGAAACTTGGTATGGGATCGGTGAATACCTTAGCGTTGCTGATAAGCTGAATAGAATTCGTTTTACTTGTCATGAATTATAAATATTTAATGACAACGTGGTAGTGCAATAATTTCCAAACTTGTAAACTTTAACGAAAAAAAGTATGCGGGGAAGTTTCAGCTTGACAAAACTTCCAGCGACAAAGTTGTTCCTTAAGACTCGAAGAAGTTTTCCTCAAAGTTTCAACTCGATTATTCAAGAAACAGCTGAGATACAGAACTTTTTGTTACTACGTGCACAGCTGGTAGTAACTGCGCCACGTCGGCTGTGGACCAGCTCCTGCATAAGGTTAGGTCGTCTGCTGCATACTGGTGACAGCTTTTCGCCTGCCGTCGGTCATACGTGCATTGTTTACACTTTATCCATGAGACAGGGGCTGGATGTGTCGATTGAGCTTACAAGAGGATTGCTATTCACTATCTAGAAACGTTTAGATTATTATACAAGTAAAAAATGTCGAGCAATCAGTATTCTGAAGGAAGTAGAAAAAGAAAAAGAAACGAAAGTGATTGGGAGTTTAATAAAAGGAAACGTGCAAGGAATGAAGTGAGCTTTTCTGTTAACTCTTTCATGAATATCGTGTTTATAGTGATATCAGTAATTTGACGTGAGATTTATATTATTTTATAGGGAAAAGAGTATACGCCACGAGCAAAAAAAGTTATTCCAGAAAAAGTATTTCAACCTGTTGATTATTGTTGCACAAAAAAATGTTATCTAAACATTGAAGTTATAGATCAGCAGAATTTTTTTGATTCATTTTGGTCTCTTGGTGACTATACTTCTCAAAATGTTCTACTTACTGGTTTGATGACAAAAAAATATCGTAGCTCACCTAAAAATACCGATAAAAATTGTCCTGTTTGTTGGGAATACTGTTTTCATTGTTCATCTGTTCAACAAACAGTTTGTCAAAATTTTTTAATAGTGTTGTTGAGTATCAAAAAAGGGAGATTTGCAACTTTACAAAAGAAACTGAACAATCACGAAAAAATTAACGATAATCGAGGTAAAACCAGTCATCACCTTATTTTAACTGAGGAAATGAAAAATATGATACATGATCATTGTACTTCTATACCACATTCAGAGTCGCATTATAGCCGTGAAAAATCATCTTTAAATTATTTTGATCATCCCCATTTAACTTTAACGACTTTATACAAGTTATTTTGTATATACTACACTAAAAAAACAGGTGATGTTAACCCTCCGATGAAAGAATCTACTTACACTAAGTATTTCAATCATAATCTTAATTTTACTTTCACAAAACCACGTACTGATGTGTGTAATTTTTGTTATCAAAATCAAATTAATAAAGACAATAGTATTGAATGGCAAAGGCATAAAGATAGAGTAAACGATTATAACAAGATAAAAAAACAAATTTTGACAGAGAAAAATGTTTTATGCTTAGAATTCGATTTTGGCCAAAACTTGCCGTTACCTAAAATCCCGGTGTCTGATCAGTTTTATCGTCGTTTACTTTGGCTACATATTTTTAATGTTAATGTATTCGGTGGTCATAAAAGAAGTTATATGTATTTGTTTATGGAGGGAAATCTAAAAAAAGGGGCTAACACTGTATGTAATTTTCTATTAGATGCAATACAAAAAGAACTAGCTTTAGATTGTTATGATAAAATATATTTATTTTCGGATTCATGTGGTGGACAAAATAAAAATTATCTCATGCTCACTTTTTTATCTCTATTATCAAAAAAATTGGAACTTGAAATACATCACATTTATCCTGTCCGTGGTCATTCATACTGTTCATGTGATAGAAATTTTGGATTAAATGGTCAAAAAATAAAAAAAATGGAGACGATAGAGACACAAGAAGATTACTTTAAACTTATACATATGGCGAGAAACCCTCCATTTATAATTGTAAAAGAAAAGGATGTAGTTGTCAAAGATTTTGAAATTTATTTACCAAAGAACGTAAATATACCTAAGAATTTACAAATAAGCAAATATGTCAGAATAATTTACTATCCAAATAGCTGTATAAATGTTTATACTGCTTATACAGGTGAATCAAAAGAGTATAGGATAGAATCTCAAGTAACATTCGATGATTTAATCAAAACTAAACCAGCAGAAGCGGTTGGACTTTGCAAAGAAAAATTACAAGATGTAAAATCGCTGATGCAGTATTTAAGTAGTGAAGGGCAGGAGATTTACAATAATTTTTTTCGAAAAGCTGTGATAAAAACTAAAAAAGAAACAATAAAAAAAGAGTTGACTAAGACAAAACTTATAAATAAAGAAACTGTAAAATCAAAAGCGGTAGTTAAAAAAGAGACAAAAAAATGTTTATTGAAATAAACGGATTCCAAATAGAAAAATGTATAAGTTTGATTTAAGAAATATTTTATATGCATCACATGTATATACGTACTTCGAATTGTGTAAATATAAAGTGATACTACAAAACTATTTGATATTAATTCAATATAAATATCCTGCCCCTGTCTTATGGATAAAGTGTAAACAATGCACGTATGACCGACGGCAGGCCAAAAGCTGTCACCAGTATGCAGCAGACGACCTAACCTTATGCAGGAGCTGGTCCACAGCTGACGTGGCGCAGTTACTACCAGCTGTGCACGTAGTTACAAAAAGTTCTGTATCTCAGCTGTTTCTTGAATAATCGAGTTGAAACTTTGAGGAAAACTTCTTCGAGTCTTAAGGAACAACTTTGTCACTGGAAGTTTTGTCAAGCTGAAACTTCCCCGCATACTTTTTTTCGTTAAAATTTACAAGTTTGGAAATTATTGCACTACCACGTTGTCATTAAATATTTATAATTCATGACAAGTAAAACGAATTCTATTCAGCTTATCAGCAACGCTAAGGTATTCACCGATCCCATACCAAGTTTCAAACGATTTCGATAATAATTGGCTGAGAAACAGCGATATATGTTTTTAAAATCCATTGGATTTGAGTTTTCAGAAAGTACGGTATTTATTTTTTTTCTCGCAAAGTATTAACCGGATAAAAAAAATGTGTGAACAAAAAAGATGCGGCTTTTTACTGTCTATAAGCTAGTATTTTTTTAAAAGCGATTTAAGGACTTTTGAAAATCGGCCCCTTGGTCGCGAACTTAAATTCCGTTTCGAGCGTCGGGCGAGTTATTCGATCCGGGTCCTCAATTTTAAATGTAGTCCGGTAGCTGAAGCATCAAAAAATAGCCAATAAGGAACAAATCGGAGATAGCGTCCAAACTTTGCAGATCGCTTCGTATTATGGTCTGTAAACATGGAAAAATAGTTTTGTCCAACCAAACCACGGGCTTCAATTGTTATTAAACAATTAGTAAAAATTTACCATTTTTTTTCTTAGTTGTTCTCATATAACTTTTTTTGTGGCTGTCGGATTGCAAAAATAGCTAAAAATATTTTGTCCGTCATTTAATTATCTACCAATCTGTGTAAATTAGATCATTGGAAGACTTTTTTTCGCGAAGTTATATTGCAAAAAAGTGCAAAAATCGTCGTTATAAATTGTCATTTTGAAACATCCATAACTTTTATAATGTTTGATGAAAATGCTTCAAAATTTGGTATTCGATAGCTCTTATAAAGATCTTGAGCCGTGCTCAAGGCTTTTCTTGTATTATAAAAAATAACGTAAATAAACTATAATTAATTAAAAAATTCATTTGATTGTCCTGATCGTTAAAATTAAGCTAGACTGAAACTTTGAAATGGATTTTATTCAGAATACAAAGGACTTCAATATTGTAAAAAAAATTTTTTTTTTCAATTTTTACCCCGATTTTTTTACAAAATTTAATTTTGCTATACTAACAAATTAACATTACTCGATCATTTTTTATTGTGGAGAAGTAGAACTAGTTCCATCTAATAGTGTCTATTTTTACACAAATTTACAAAAAAAAATTTTCACGATATGATGTTTTTAACTATAGTTATTAACAATTTAGTGTTTTTTGCAATTGTTTAATTTCCATCGGTTTTTTCGATTTGAAAAAAATATTATAGTATCTACATAGCATCTGTTGTTGTAATATATGATTTACAGATTTTTTAATAAATAATTGAAGTTAGAAAAAATTACTTATTTATACAGTTTTACGTGTGATAACGGCCTGTGTACGGCGGATTGCATATTTCAGGCGTTTCTACACCAGTTCGAAAAATCATATTATTTGATCTTTTACTTTTATTATTGTTTTGTAATAACTAAAAATACATAAACATACATTTTTATACAAAATTTATTATGTGAATGCAAGAAAATACGATGTACATGATATTTGTTGCATAAATTTTTTATAAAATACTATTTCTTATATTTTACGTTTTTTTGTTACTGGTGTGTGATCACTATCACTCTCGGTGTCATCTTCTATTTCGGCGAACAAGATGTCAGAATCGTCTTCTAATATTATATAATTAGGAAAAGCATTTTACTGTGAAGGTAAAAATTGTGCTAACATGGAAGACAGAATAGTGTCTCTTAGTGAAGATGAAGATAATAACGACATATACAGTACTCAGAACGTAGAGCATGAGCAAATTCAAATCCAGATGAGTGAATTAGTATTAGAAGACGATTCTGATGACATCTTGTTCGCCGAAATAGAAGATGACACCGAGAGTGATAGTGATCACACACCAGTAACAAAAAAACGTGAAATATAAGAAATAGTATTTTATAAAAAATTTATGCAACAAATATCATGTACATCGTATTTTTTTGCATTCACATAATAAATTTTGTAAAAAAATGTATGTTTATGTATTTTTAGTTATTACAAAACAATAATAAAAGTAAAAGATCAAATAATATGATTTTTCGAACTGGTGTGGAAACGCCTGAAATATGCAATCCGCCGTAAACAGGCCGTTATCGCACGTAAAACTGTATAAATAAATAATTTTTTCTAACTTCAATTATTTGTTAAAAAATCTGTAAATCATATATTACAACAACAGATGCTATGTAGATACTATAATATTTTTTTCAAATCGAAAAAACCGATAGAAATTAAACAATTGCAAAAAACACTAAATTGTTAATAACTATAGTTAAAAACATCATATCGTAAAAATTTTTTTTTGTAAATTTGTGTAAAAATAGACACTATTAGATAGAACTAGTTCTACTTCTCCACAATAAAAAATGATCGAGTAATGTTAATTTGTTAGTATAGCAAAATTAAATTTTGTAAAAAAATCGGGGTAAAAATTGAAAAAAAAAATTTTTTTTTTTTACAATATTGAAGTCCTTTGTATTCTGAATAAAATCCATTTCAAAGTTTCAGTCTAGCTTAATTTTAACGATCAGGACAATCAAATGAATTTTTTAATTAATTATTGTTTATTTACGTTATTTTTTATAATACAAGAAAAGCCTTGAGCACGGCTCAAGATCTTTATAAGAGCTATCGAATACCAAATTTTGAAGCATTTTCATCAAACATTATAAAAGTTATGGATGTTTCAAAATGACAATTTATAACGACGATTTTTGCACTTTTTTGCAATATAACTTCGCGAAAAAAAGTCTTCCAATGATCTAATTTACACAGATTGGTTGATAATTAAATGACGAACAAAATATCTTCAGCTATTTTTGCAATCCGACAGCCACAAAAAAAGTTATATGAGAAAAACTAAGAAAAAAAATGGTAAATTTTTACTAATTGTTTAATAACAATTGAAGCCCGTGGTTTGGTTGGACAAAACTATTTTTCCATGTTTACAGACCATAATACGAAGCGATCTGCAAAGTTTGGACGCTATCTCCGATTTGTTCCTTATTGATTGCTTCAGCTACCGGACTAATGGTACTACTAATGAAGATACAAGACTCATGACAGCGACAATAAGAATTTTCAAGAAGCATCGATCAAATACTATGTTTTTGTTCTCAGACTCAAATTTTCAAATTGTTTTTACTAAAAACATTACTGATACCTGCTTTACTGCTCTCCTTAAATAAACCTATATGTAACAACATATAAATTAATTCCATTTACGAAAACGGTGACTATTCGTAGTAAGTGCAAGTGGTAAGAGTTGTGTGATGTATAACATATTTAGTGACGATAGTTTGCGCATCACTATTCTGCCCTAAAAATGTTGTTAATACTGCTTGTAATAAAAAAAAAAAATCAAGACTTTTTATCACACATATTTGTATATACTTAAAAAAAATGGTATTCCTGTTTCAGTTTGAATAACCTTACATTCACGAGTTTTCCTTGAAAAAGCAGAGAAATAATACTTAGACCTTATGAACACCTTTTTAAGCCATCATACATTAAACAAAAAATTTTCAGTCTGTTATAGATGTATAAAATGATCCCAGAAATAAAACTAAACAATTGAGTAAGTCAGTTAATTAGAAAAAAAGATTATAAAAAAATCTGTGTCTAAAGCCTGATAAATCTGGATCAAAAGCTAATGGTCTAGCTGACGGTGCTAGACTTGTGATCTTATAGCGTTAGCATAAAAAGTTCCGTATACTCTTTGTATTTTTTAATTATTTAATGTTGATTATTTAATTTTTTTAAATCAATTGTATCATATATTATGGTTGAAATCAACACTTTTGTTTGACACACATTATTTAAACGTATTGAAATTTAATCTTCAGTACCAAAACTATAAATAACTTGCTTTTTGCAGTGCAGCAAAACTGTAGCACTAAATAAACTTTCATAATTATTCAAAAAACTTTCGGTTATGCTGTTAAAACTTAATCTTTATTATTAAAAATGTTAAACAAAATGAATATGATCCTTCTTTACAATTTTATTAATTTATTTTTACTGGACCATGTAAACAGAATTAGAGGTAAGTGTACCTATCTCCGTGGCACGCACTAAAAATTCCAACTCCAATGCACCATAAAAAATGGTATACTAAAATTTTTTGGAATATTTTTTTTTTTAAATCTTACATAATCTCTTACGGAATATTGAGAAAAATTTTATGAAGCTAAAACTGCAGTAGAATATTTTTAAAACGAATAAAAACGGTATGCTGGTATTACCGTGGTTGTGTACCTATTACCGTGTACGTATTACCGCGGATGTCCCAATCACCGTGTCCGTATTACCGTGGGTGAAGAAAGTTGTATTTGCGGAGTATAAAAAAAAATGCAAATTTCACCTACATTTTCTACATGACTTATTTATTGTTGTAAAAAAATATTACTTTTTTTGTACTTGCTTACTCATTTAGTAGGAATCTTATACAATTTTGAGCACTCAGTAATAAATTTTCCGTAATAGATACTATTCAAAGCTAATTTTAATGTCTCTGGAGAGTAACACTTTTTGTTTTTCTTCATTTCAATCGATTTCTTGCCTTTCTTGCCTTTCTTGCCTTTTTTAGTTTTCTTCATCTTGGTTACGTTAGATCGACGTACTTACCTACCAATTGTTTACGCGTTAACTGTCGTGCGTTCTGTAAATATAGGGTTATGTTTATGTACGCTCACCGCGGAAATACGTACACAATCAGTTAATGAGCGCGTTGTACTGAATACCGTGGAAAATAATTATTTACTCAAAATATACACAAATATTTCTGTTTGAATTGCATTTACATTCACGTCATTTTAGATTATTGAAATTGAAAAATTATTTTATATGAAACTTTTCTTATTTTGAGCAAGTAATCAACAGTTTCTCAAAATCCACGGTAATAGGGCAGAGCACGGAGATAGGTACACTTACCCCTATTATGATTAAATTTATGAAAAATAAAATTTTTTGAATCGAATTTTACATGAAATAACATTTTATAAGGTTTCTATGTTCTAACGAAATGATTTTGACAGGCTTTGATGATGGTTGCAAAAATTTTAATTTACTTGTAAGAATGGAACAATTTATATATTGTCACGTACAGTATGTATGGAACATACTACGTGGGATGGGCCTCAGCTATTAGTATTAGGAAGAAGCACAAGTGGGGGAAGAAAGAGCATAAAAAGGCTCGCAGCAGTGGGCACAGGGCTCTTGAACGTCGGGACTAGAAGGAGGATAGTCGCGATAAGTCACCCGGGACCGCAAAGCGCCTTCCCTCAAGGAATATATCAATAAAGTAATTGATTGAGTTTAACTGCCGCGTTGTTATTAAGCACCCCGAACCTTTAGAATCCTACGTAACAGTTTTGGTGCCAGGTGTGGGGTAGGTTTTGTCGCGAAATAAAATTTTTTTTTTACACGTGATTTTTCGAAATTTTCGGGCAACAATCGGGAAGCACACATAGTGCAGTGCAACAACAGGCGCAGAAAATTCAAGGCAGTCACCTGCAGCTGCTATCGAGTAAGAAAGGACAAGAGTCAACATCCAGTTTTAAAAGGAACCATCGTAAAGAGGATGACTTGGAGTATATTGGCGCTCATCGTCTTGTGCCTTCTGTCAAAGTAAGTAATAATTCTTTTTATCCTCCCAAATATATATACTTATTGTCCCTCGGGGTTGTTTAGCTAAGGAAACGACGTACAAAAAATAATACTTAACCCAAATACGGCTAGTTCCTCTCGTTTTAGAAGCCAGTAAAATAGAAATGCAGAATCGGAAATAAATTAGGAATCCTTTTTTCTCTATTATTTCTTCGTGCGTGGACTGAAATTAACTAATATAATTAAGCTCACATCACTCTAATATAAAAAAAAGGGGGAAGCAAATAATGATGTCCGACTATGGGGAAGAGATTGATAACGGTAGGGATGGTTTGAACGAAGCTTTTTCCATGACACAGGAAGATTCAGATACAATAACGGTTATGCTTGAACACGACCCCGAATCGTATGCACTCTATGAGAAGATGGATAAGAAAAATCAAGTTCTTATGTTAAAGATATTTAAAAATGTAAAACCAAAAATTTCATTTATGAAAAATCCTAATACAAAATTAGCAGAGCCAACGAATGAAACAGCAGAAATAGAGATGTTGGAAATTGCACCAGAAAAATCAGAATTAAAAGAGAATGTGATTAAGGAGAACGTAGGGGTGGACAGGAAACGTGATCAATTAGGCGTGGAAGGGCTAGGCAAAACGAGTATGCAGGAAAAGTATACCAAACGGCGAGAACAAGAAAATACAAACAGTGAACAACCTTTTATACCATTCTGCGATTGGCCACCTCTGCATTCAAATGACAAAAATTATAACTACTATACATCAAACAATAGGACAGATAGACTGAGGTTTGGATACGAAGAAAATCATAATGACGTGTATACAAATACAGAATACCTTTTCCCTGCATGTGACCGACCAACTGAGCTGCCGATAAATAATCAGGCAGAATCTTTTCAAAGGACACAAAGTAACATACGCGATAATCCTCAGCATCAAACTATGCAATTTTTTCCTAGTAATAGGCAACAAACAGGGGTACCGTTAGCCTTAGGCTCGAATCTTAATATATTAGGCTACCTAAACAACGCAGTAAATGGTATACCACTGTATAATGGAGACCTCGTGCAGTTCCCCTTATTTGAGCAAATGGTAAGGATGATAAAGGGAACAATACCTGCCCAGTATGAAAAATATGTCATAGGACTTTTGGGAAATAAATTGCGAGGCATAGCGGACGATCAATTCTGCACGAGATTATCGTTATTTAATTCGATTGACGAGCTTCTGTCGGCGCTATCACGAAGATTCAATAAAATAGGAGGAATAGAGACACTTGCAGCGGAGCTTAAAACTGTCACGCAATGGAATAACGAATTAATTATGGAATATTGCGGGCGAGTCCAGCGACTACACAATGGAATCATGATGGCACATGAGGCGAACCCATACTTGACGCGGGCCGAGAAAGACACGTCGAAAAAGAGATCAGACGGGGAAGCAGTGAGGCAGTTTCTGTACGGATTAAAGGCACCGTATAACTCGAACGTCGCAGGGTTCCAACCAAAAACGCTAGAGGAGGGAAGAAAATATAACTACGATAGTAATAATTATTATAACAATAATAATAATAATAACAGTAATAGTTATGGTGGAAATAGTTACAATCACAGGAAAGTAGGTCATAATTTTAATAGATATGACCACAGGAAGGACGATTATCGGGACAGGCGAAATAACCCATACTCCAATCAGGATAATCGCAGGGATGATTACAGGAGAGATAATCGTAATAGACAAAGTGCGAGGGTAAATAGCTCGCAAATCGGGCATTTAAACTCGCAGGATGTTCGACGCGATTCCCAATCGTCGGGCATAACAAAGCAATAAATGAAGAAATTTATGAGAGGAAGTTAGGAGTGTTAGAGGAGGGTATGTATAATGACAAGCACAAGGTATCAGAGACGTATGCCGCGACGCGTAAAAATTCTAAGGCTGAAGAAAAAGATAAGCAGCAGCTATCTCGCACAGTGAAAATAAATTTATCGAAAATAGGATACACACCACCCACAGTAATTCTAAAAAGCCCTTATATGAAGGAAGGTGCGACATTTTATGCCGATACAGGCGCGGAAATTTCAATAATTAAAGAGAATTGTCTCGATATTGGAGTAGCGGTAAATAGTAGGGAAAAATTAAAAATAAAAGGCGTAACGCACGGAGCTCGCCAAACTTTGGGATCTATAAGATTACCCCTAGAAAACTTTATGTGTACCCTACACGTAGTCCCCCATGACTTTCCCATAGAGGTGGAAGGAATCATAGGATGGGATATTTTTAAGTTGTATAACGGTCAGATAAATGCCGAAGACAATACACTTAAATTGAATGGAAGGAGAATTCCGCTACGAGAATCAGAAAGTTTTGAAATTGTGCCGAAAACGAGGCAAGTTATATATGCGTATATAAAAGAGTCGCACAGGAAAATTAAAGTGGGCTGAGTCCCACTACAAAAGCTTACAGAGGGTATTTTGTTTGGTAATTTTATCGCAACGAACAATAATGGTAGGGTGTATGCCGAATGTCTAAATATATCAAATGAAATAATAAATGTACCAGTCCCAGTGGTGGACCTTTTAGAGTGCGAGACGACGAAGAAAGCTGACTCATCGGACGTCAATGGGGATGACGTAGAAGCATTAGAAAGAGCCTTTGTACGGATGTTTAGAGAAACTGGAAACCCTGAAGAGAATGAAAAACTAGGCGATGAGATAAGAAACGACGCCAGCTGCACATGTTCGAAGAAAAATATCGTGGGAAACGTGGGTTGTGATAAGGACGGCCGTGACAACGAGAATACTCAAATACTTGAGGAAAACAGTAAAACAGACGTCCTAAGTTGCAGGAAAGAGCGAGTCGACAAAATAATGGAGTTAGTCGACATATCGGGGTGCAACGAAGAAAAGAAAAAACATGTGCGAGGGCTTATAGAGATTGACCCGTACGTTTTTGGACTTGACGGGGAAAAACTGAAAGCGACAAATCTTTTAAAACATAAAATAAATACGACTAAGGATAAACCGATAGTAACGAAACGGTATAGATATCTGCCAGCTGTGAGAGAGCAAATGAAAGTTGAAATTAAGAAATTACTCGAACAAGGCATAATAGAGCCTTCAGAGTCACCGTACAGCTCAAACATGTGGATAGTACCTAAAAACGCAGGACCGGATGGCGAAAAGCGCTGGCGGGTAGTAACGGATTTCAGGCAACTCAACGAGATAACAATGGGCAGTTGTCATCCACTTCCCTTCCAGAGCGATGTACTGGAACATCTGGCGACAGCACGCTATATTACAGTGGTAGACTTGAAGCAGGGATTTTTTCAAGTCGGAATACATGAAGACGAGGCTCATAAAACAGCGTTTTTGGGACCGGATGGGCACACCAGTACAAAAGAATGCCAATGGGTTGCACGGATTCTCCGAACACGTTTCTAAGAGCAATAACGCTTGCACTGGCAGGGCTGCAGGGCCATGAGGTAAAGGTATATTTAGACGATATAATGGTGTTCGCGTCCAATCTTAAAGAACATCGCAAACGCTTTATAAGATTGTTAGAGCGATTGTCAAGGGCAAATCTTACAATTGAGCCAAAGAAGTGCCAATTCTTAAAACGTGAAGCAAAAGTGTTAGGTCATATTGTAGGGAATGGTGAAATAAAAACGGATCCAAAGAAAATTGAGGCTGCAAGAAAATATCCAAAGCCTACAAATGCAAAGAAAATCAAACAATTTCTTGGATTTGTTGGATATTATAGGAGATTTATTAAAGGATACGCTAAAATTGCTCAACCACTGTCGAAGCTTCTAAAAAAAGGTACAGAGTTTAAATGGGAAGAGCAGCATGAACAAGCATTCAAATCGCTCGTAGATGCACTTTGCAGCAAGCCTGTACTTAAAGCACCCGATCTAGAAAAACCATTTGTGGTGACAACGGATGCATCTGACTATGCCATTGAGGCAATATTGAGTCAGGGAGAAATAGGAAAAGACAATCCGTGCGAGTATGCCTCTAGATGCCTAAAGCGCAGCGAAATTCGATACCTTACGTACGATAGAGAATTGCTCGCAATAGTATATGCAAAAGAGCAGTTTCGACCCTATCTATTTGGCAGAAAGTTTACAGTGGTTACGGACCATGAGCCTCTTAAACATTTTCACTCATCAAAGAAGCCAGATATAAGATTTAATAGGCTTAAAGCTGAATTAAGGGGCTATGAATTTGACGTTGTTTATAGACCAGGAATAGCTAATAAGGCACCGGACGCACTGTCCCAAAATCCGATCATAGAGGATGGAGAGAAAAATCCTGAACTACCGCGACGAGAGTTATATGAACTTGCTGAAGAGCAGGAGAGAGATGGTCATGGTGACATAAATGCGCCACCCGCACGAATATTCAAAATGCGGACAAGAAGAGAGAGAAATATAATAAGAAAGGATAAGAAATGGCAGATAGAAATATCTGATTCAAAAGAGTCGAACAAAAAGGTAGAAAGGAAAAAGCCTCGCAAGACGAATAACTCAGATGAGTTGACGGTCAATGAACACAGCGACGCTGATTCAGAATCAGAGTGGCCGGTGGCGAGTGAAAATATAGAGAGTAAAGGAGCAGAACCACGTAAGAAACAAGGGAAAAGAGGCAGGCCGCGTAAACAGATAGTACAGATCGCAGAAGAGAATAAGGGGAAAAATATTCAAATAGGATCCTTAAACAATGGTGAAGAACAAATCCTATCACAGGGTCCGACGGAGGATAAATTAGCTTACATGTGCAAAGAAGAAAATTTGAAAAAAGGGGTGGGAATAACAAGCACACCGTATTTAGAACTAGAAGTACAACCGAAGGTGCAACGAAAAAATCGCAAAAGACAATTGGACACGCTGCATAGGCACCCGCCAAATTTTTCAGTAACACCGCAAATAGAAACTGCGTCGAAGGAGATTATCATAGCGAACTGTGACTCACTGGTGGCTTTAAAAGGAAAATCCGAGCCGGTAAAACATTGGGAATTCCAACTAGCCGCAGCTAGCCTAGCGAATGAGGAAGGTAAAGAGGAAGAAAAAACTGTAGGTACAGAGATCATAGTCATAAATGCGAATAATGATAAGCACGGGGGACACCAGCAGGCACAGGAAGGCCTGGTTACAGAGTTGATCGGAAAGAGAGAAAGAATGCTTGACCCTCTAGATACCATCAAGGTGATGAGTTCGGACGCAGGTATGTCTAGCAGAAATGCGAATAAAGGAGAGAAGGAGAATGACCAATGGGCCCAAGCTCACGCGCAAAGTGTGCTCCAAGAGAGTAACAAGCAGCAACAAAAAATACCGAATACGGTCGAAGGGGACCGACTGACGCCGAAGGAAGGGGTACAAAGCAGACCGTCTAGTGAGAGTGTAAGCGAGAAGCAAATAAATGAATCACGACGGGGTACACGGATGAAAGAAAGTCCAGAAAAAGGGACGAAAGTAAACAAAAAGATCGGAGCGTTACTTAATGACTCAATAGATAACTTCCAAGCGAAAGTTACAATAGATGTTAAGCGCCGAGACTTTAAAGGCAAGCCGGGAATCATAATAGACGCTTGGGAATCCGATACTATCACCGATCAACTTCTGAGCAATCCAACGGTAAGTACAGATAATGATACAAACATATCTCAACAGCCCTCGAAGGAGAGAACGGGCTCAGAGGATAGAGAGAAATTCTTGAGCGAGGAAGATACCCCGTGTGAATCACCACAGATAAATGAAAACCCATCGGGGAATGAAAGAATAAGAGGGGTAACGGACGATTATACCGATGAAGGTAATAAGCTTGAAAGTAAAACAGGAGGCGGAAATGTAGCCGAATGGAATTTAGAACAAAACTGCATGGAGTCGAATAAAAATTTAAAACTCATTGAAGAACTTCCGGTAGAAATACCAGGTAATTGCTTATTCGACTCTCTTATTTTTTCCTGTGACTTGCAATTGACGGTGCGAGAACTCCGGGATTTACTACAAGGTTCAAAGTGGAAAAATATATGTGTTGACCCGAAGGAGGTAGAAAAAATTCTGCAGTCCAATACAGAATATGGTAATGATGATTGCATATTGTTGTTCGCACAAGAGTTCAGCAAGAATATTTGTATACATCTATAGGGCACTAAGAGGGGAAAAAAGTGTGAGATTTTTGAAAGTTTCACGATTAATGCCAATGAGGAATATGTACACTTGCTTTTCCTCAACAACCACTTCAGGCCACTCGTTGCCGCAACCCGGCATAGCGAGGAGGAACAAAGCCCGGTGGAAAGGGAATCGCGGGTTAGTGACGAATCGGGTGCCAATATAAATTGGAAAAGTGAAGTAAACGAATCATGGGAAGAAAAAGAGGAAGGAGTTAAAGAAATAGAGCGTAATAAAAGTGACTCCATGAATGAGGAAGTTTATGAAGATGGGGACACGCCCCCACCTGATCCACCACCACCCCCAGACTCTTTAAGTAGTTCAGACTTACTAAACAATGAGAGTGATGAGGGGGCTGGTTTAAACAAGGCCAGACTGGAGTCGGAAAGCGAACCAGAGGAAGCAGACCTTCAAAAAAAAGTATTATCAAACCTCCCACAGCTAAAAAAGTACAGAGTATGCAGGACACGGTTACCGCATGAAAAACCACCGTGGCTACCGGGAAAAGAAACAGACATACAACCATTCCAAAGAATGCATCGGGCAAAGGATCACATATTTCATTATCTAGATAACCTAGTATTCGCGACGGTAACAGAAAGCGTGCCTGATACGGAAACAATAGACGCCCTATATGAGCGCGGATACATAGATCCAATAGCCCTAAATAATGAAAAAAAGATGGTTGGTGACGTCATGAGAGAAAATGTGAGAAAGGTCGCGGTAATGCGAATGTATATTAAATCGCATTTTGAAGATACGGCGCTAAAATCGGACATCAAGAAATGCATTACGTCACTCAAGGCACTAGTAATGATAAATAAAATAAAGTCTATAGGCGTGATACGTGACTTGGCAATACTCAACATGAGCCAATGGATCTACTTCGTGGAACAATTTGAGGAAACTTTCAAGAACCTCAAGGTCACAGCGACCTTTTACATGAACACCTTAGTTATACCACCAGTGGATCAAAGATATAAGGTTATTAAGGAGTATCACGAATCAACAATCGGGGGTCATAAAGGAATGAATAAAACCTACAATAAGATATCAAGGGACTATTATTGGAGGCACATGAGGGCCGATGTAAGGCAATTTATACTTGGATGCAGATCATGTCAGACTAAGAAACTAGTGCGCGTAAAAACAAAGCAAGCTATGCTCGTTACAGATACGCCCAGCAGACCGTTTGAAAAAATCTCGATTGACTATTACGGACTAATTAATAAGCCTTCAACAAACGGCTATACACATATTCTGTCAATACAGGATTGGCTAACCAAGTTCATTGTATTAATACCGGTACAAAGAGCAACAGCTGAAGAAACGATAAGAGCTTTAATGAATAAATTTTTACCATACTTTGGAGCGCCAGAAAAATTATTATCAGACCGAGGAACGCATTTTATAAACAAAACGATGGACGAGTTTACGCGATTATTCAAAATTGAAAAACTTGGGAGCACGGCATTTCATCCTCAGAGCAACGGGGCAATTGAACGCATGCACCACGTTTTAACAGAATACTTAAAGGCCTAAATTAGTGAGACCGAAAAATGGAACGAACTATTGCCGTTGTGTATGCTTGCTTACAATACGTCGGAACACGAGAGTACAGGCTACACACCCTACGAGCTTATCTTTGGTCAACAGGCAAAACTCCCGTCAAGCTTCAAGAGGCCAGAGGTGGGTCAAACATATACAGAGTTACTGCTGCAAATAACGGAGACACTCGCGCAATTACGATCGTTGGCAGCAATGACCCAAACACAGAACAAATACAGATCAAAGTACTATTATGATAGGGCGCTGAACACGGATTTTTTTATGGAAGGTGAGATGGTGTATGTACTAACAGAGCCATCTAAAGGGAAATTTGATGACCAATACGAGGGCCCTTACGAAATAATCGGCATAAATTACAGGAACCATACTGTGAAGTTACAGAGAAATGAAGAAATACGAGTCTCACATGTGGACAAAATAAAAAAAGCTTGTGTATTGAAATCTCCGCGTCCAAGGGATGAGATGATAAGAAGAGGAGAAGAAGAAAAGTGAAAGGGACCAAGCGGCAACTTGCTCCCCACCCCAATAGTTACTTACGAATAATAGCATTATAGACGAATAGGGGGTAGAAATAGACGTGAAAATAAATACCACTTCTCTCGGGAATTCCTTTTCTTTCGCGGCCCCCGGACGCGCCGCGAAGATTCATTAAATACAGGCATACGGGAGAAGACACGTAACGAAGGGAAATATATTACGTTCAAAATTAGCACAGACTGAGGAGTTAAGGAGAAGAGAGAAACATGCAATATAAGAATAATAATAACAATCATAATAATGAGAGGGAATGAATAAATAACTTGTATAATAAAGTGATATTCTATTTTTATTTCTTTTGTTACTCTTTACATGAACGATGTATGAGAGGTGGGTAAAAAGTGCGCGTGGCTCTATCTAACTAGCGTTAAAACCATGTTAATACAATTAACACATAAGTGTACACTTAGAACACATACGCAGAACACGAAAGACACGAAAATTGAACGGCATTAGATAAAGCTCAGCGAGGGAAAGTCGCACCCGAACATATGCATGAGCAAACGTAGTAGCATGTATATACACGTACTAATATATAAATTAAGTTAACATTTAAGAGATTATAGGGAAATCCACATGTAAACGGAAATACAAAACTCTAACGACAACGGGAGAGTTACGCGTGTGGTTTTCTCTCAAAGCGCGTTATGTATATATGTGTGTGTATGTGTGTATTTACATATATATACATGGATGCGTGTGTACGCGATGCAAAAAAAATCACAAGTGTGGAATACGAAAGGGAAATAATAAAAGGATGAAAACACTGTATTTGAAAAATTATATTTTTTTATTTTTCCTCATTTAAACTAATGGGAGCCACAGCCCTTACGACAACCACACGAGTGGCTCATTCCCTCCTTTTTTCGCCGCCGGCCACGACCCAAACCACTCCTTCGAGAAGTCCCGTTAGAACCCTCTCCCAGCTGCAGCGTTTGCAACCGCTGAAGGCAGTCGGCGACGCTGGGCTGAGAATTAGTGGTAGCAGCGATCAGCGTGGAAGGGACGAGGCATCCGCTGGCAGAACGTTGCACCTAATAGCAAAAAAAAGTAAGGAAAGACGAACTAAATAAAGAAATAAATAAACAAATCGAAATAAGGAACAAGAAAAAAAAAAAAAAAAAAAAAAAAATTACCTGGATAACCGGTCGGTGATCGAGAGGATAGTTGGCGGCGCCTTCCAGGAGGACGTCCACCACTAGCACCAGGATGGTACCGTAACAGCTACAGCCGACGGCCAGAGAGTAGGAAGCCCCCCCTACCAAGGTGGGGCAGTGCAGCCACAACACCTTCCCAGTAAAATAGGGGACGGGCGCCTTCTCCTCCTCCCGCACAACCACAAGGAATGGAGACCCCGAAGGGCATCGCACCTCGCAGGACCCTACCCCTCCTCGATAGGGGTAGCGCAAGGTTGGCAGTGGCAACGCGCCGGAAGGCCACCCCGGTAACAGTAAAGGAACCGGGACACCGAAGAAGGCGTAGGGATCGACTATCAGTCGCACCCCAAGTTAAATAAAAAAAAAAAAGAGAATTGCATTAGGAAGAATAAAGAAGCCATAAGAATAAAAAATATGACGAAGGCCAAGAGCACTTACCGAACCATGCTGCCCACAATATATTGGCGCTAGCGCGGTCGGCCCGCTGAGCACAACAATGCTTTGTCCAGGGGGCCGTCCTACAGCGGGGACATCCCGGCACGCATAAAGTCGCATAACCTACAACCCAATAAATGAAACACTTAAAAAAAAAAAAAAAAAAAAAAAAAAACAACTTCGCTTTCATACTTACGCTTTGGCAATCTGGCACGGCGCACGCGGGTTCCTCGTGGAGAACAGCCCCCAACAGTAACCCACACGCACCGCCACTGGCGACAACGAAGCGCGTAGATCGCGAGTCACCTAAAGGCAACCGGACAAACCCAAGAAGTCGATCAAAAAATTGGCTGAAATCGGCCATGACTGTCGAAGTTAACTGCAAAGATCGTGCACGTAAGGAGACGTGGAATACACTGACTCAGCAGCGACGTTGGAAAAGCAAACGCAGATTCATACACCTATGTAAATCCCTTCCCACCTTAAATGAGTCACTTGAAGGAAAGGGAAATAAGGAAGAAATAAGAATAACGTAGCATACAAAGTCGGGAAACGGAAGTTTATAATATAGAGCAATAAAATTTTCCCCTTTTTTCTTTTCCCTCTCATATCCACACTCGCCTCCGCTGGGAAGTAACCGAAGGAGTGAATGCGTGTAACGTAGCCTAGTAAGGAATAAGACTATTATGTACCTTATGTTTATAGCATACACATACATGGTGTAACAAATATAGATGTACGTAAGTATAACATTAATATTATATGCAACGATACACCCTGAATGTAAAGACGGAGCCACACTCGCTACTTACCGTAGTAATTAGTCAAGCCCTAATACTAGATTGCATTTAATAATTATTAGGAAAATATGTGTAACGAATTGTATGGCAGGGGCATTTGTATTTACACAGAACGTTAAAACAAAATAAAAATAAAGAAATAAGAATAAAATAAGAAGGAAGGTAGAATTTTTCTCTCTCTCTCGTAGTTGTTCTCTCTTTCCTTAATCAAGGGTAACCTAGGGACCTAGGAGCTTACGATAAATGGGAGTGAGAACGGGAGAAAGGATAACTATTTTACGTTTTAGGGGTGAAACCAGGCTGGTAGGAGGACAACCGGGGGAGATAGAGCAAATCGAAAGAAATCCGGGGATACTAGTAGAGAATCTGGGTCCAATTCAATCAGTCGCGTTGACATGGAAAATAATATGGTATGTAGATTGAATCAAATGGCCCAACAGACAGAGGCATTTCTACAAGCAAGCCGACAAACAAAATGGAAATGTAGGGTAACTATAAGGAAGAGGGATGAATGTGAAGAGCAGGTAGAACGGGCTACTAAAAGAGTCCCAGGAGCCTTACAAAGAATGGAAACGGCGTACAGGGCAGTAGTAGGCCAAAAAGTCGATGATAACCAGATCAAAACGGTACAGACACCCCAGGAACAAATAAAGATGGTAGTAGAGAGGGATGGGTTACAGGAGCTTGGTAAGCAAGAACATGGACTGGAGGATAGGTTGACGACAGGTACTAAACTGATAGACATAGTACAACGTATACATGAATTAGTGCAGGCAAAAGAGGAATTTTTTGACTGGAAAGAATACGCATGGTTAGCATCTGAAATAGCGTTGGGGGCGGCTGCAGGATCGGTCGGGATTTTAAAATGGGGGGCCCCACTTATACTAAACTTATCTAGAATGTTTGCAGAAAGAAGAACCAGAAACAACGTCGCAAGAAATGAAAATCCGGGGAATTCTATGGCACTACAGCCAATACTTATCCAAGTACGGGGTGAGCGGCGACAAGAAGATCAACTGACGGGCAGTAACAAACAGTTACCATAAGAAACAAACAAACTTTAGCTAAGTTACAAGTAGAGCCTTAATACCTAAGCATTGACGATGTCTAGTAAAAAAAAAAAAAAAAAAAAAAAAAAAAAAAGAATACGTATGTAATAATGATAATAATAAAGTAAAAAAATAAAAAGATTTTTGTCATGTTGTGTGGAAGACGCTGCATTAAATGTTATGAATATAGTATAACACAAAAAAAAGGAAATATAAAAAAAGAAAATGAATACACAAAACACAAGTTGTAAGTAAAATAAAACCGAAAGAAGGAAAACAATAATCATAATGAGGAAAATGAATGTGTATGAAACAACTCAGGAAAAAAAAAATGTAAGTAAATAAGTAAATACTAAATAAGGTAATAAGCAATAAATGGTAATTGAATAATCATCAATGAAAGTAAGACCCACAAGGGCATATTTATCAATTTATTATGTAAGAGGGAAGAGCGCAAACACGAACAATTTATGTAATAACACAATTATAAACTTGCGGAAAACTAATCAAAGCCTGTAAAAGAGAAATTAACGAGGATGTTCATAGGAACACCTCATTAATTTTTCTTTTATGATTAGTATACATTACAACACGAACAACATGATACAGACACTAATTAAACAATCATTCCCGAGGTGGTACAGAAAAGAACGTTGTCGAGGGCGAAAACGAAGCGGCCTCGGACGTGTCACGTACAGTATGTATGGAACATACTACGTGGGATAGGCCTCAGCTATTAGTATTAGGAAGAAGCACAAGTGGGGGAAGAAAGAGCATAAAAAGGCTCGCAGCAGTGGGCACAGGGCTCTTGAACGTTGGGACTAGAAGGAGGAATGTAAAATTTTAAATAAATACGTAACGATATAAAATTTTAAATAAATTAAACAAAATTATAGAAAATAACATTGAATAATGTTATTATGTCTTAAGGTTATTGCTTATTTACAGTCTCTGATTCTAGTTGAGAAAAAATTTTTCTTATTTTTGTTCAAATCTAATAGTTCTCAAGAATACTTTATTTTATGTATAATCTCGTGTTGTAAGAATTAATATAATTTATCTGAGTACTATGTAAATAAGTAAAAAATTGTTTTTGCTGCTGGTATTCGATACCCAGATTAAAGAGGAAAAGGTAATCTACAAATTTGTTGTGACAATTACAATAAATTGATTACACTTTTAAATATCGACTAATTTTCCCTTGGAATAAAAAGTATAGGTAAAGTATAAGTAAAATCCTTGAACGAAAAGTATTTGTAAAATCAGTTACTCGATTTATTGTTGACGAACGTGGTAAGAGACACGAAAAAATATAAAATGTATATTTATAAAATGTTAATTATCAATTAGGTAACCAAGGTGGTAAATATTATTCAAGAAATGATAAAATTATAAACATAAGTTTCAGATGTACTTTATAAGATTGTAAATTCTTTTCCGAGTGTCTAATCCGCTCTGACCAAGCGGATAAGACCCTCGATCACGAGTCCTCCAGACCAGGTTTAAATCCACTAGCTGCAGCAAAAAGATGCTTTTTATTTAATTATTTTTTACTATTTATGTTAGCTTTCCGAACAGATTTTAAGCAGAAAAAACTTAAAGTTACATGGGTTACAATTTATACTCTTTTATTTTTTAGTTGCCGAATGTGTTGCTTAATACTGTGTAGGGTATCTTGATAGACTATCGTGCAGCGAGAAGTCTTACATGATATCCTATAAGATTTTGTGTAGGATATCTTGTAAGATATGGTGTAGTATATCTTGCACCATGTCGCGCAGAAATTTTTTTTCGGATTAAAACTTTTTTTATGGATAAAAAAGTATTAAAATTTTTCCAGTACACTATAAATGCCTATTATTAGAAATACGAGAACATTGGTTAGTTTACTGTTATGTTTGTTAATAAACGTTTGAAACTTTCTTAAAATAGAGACAGGGATGAGGATCCGTAACTATCAATGAACTAAGTAGTGTTTGGAGAAGCTCTCTGAGTTTGTCAATTTATCGTGCTACCGTCTACTTGATGTAAGTTAAATTATATCACTACATAAATATACTACGCTATATTTTTGAGTTCATTAATCTTCAAATCGGTGAAATAATAATGCTTATTACAGTTTGGTTTAACGGTCTCAATCGTAATCAAACAAGTCCCTTTAAAAACTGACTTTTTAGAATCGAGGCCTTTTATTTGGTTACAGCTATAATAATCTGTAAATATTGTGAACCCAATCGTCGTATCATTTTTTAGATGTGAGCTGTCAACGATCATTTATTTAACAGGTGTACACTGAGAGAAAAAATTTACTGTGCTAGAATAATAATCTGGTTTTATTCGGCCGTCCAGGGACTTTTAACTTTGGCCAACCTAATGATTACCATTCTAGTACAATAATTTTTTTTCTCTCAGTGTAGCGCAGGACACAGTTTCAAAAATCTCACATCGTAAATCATAATGGAAACTTTTTGTCAGACATTTCTGAAAAAAGTTATGTATTAATCTTTGTAAATTTGATGACAACATGTTCAGATTTAAAGTCAATAGACAGTATGGTTTTACAGAACCTATGATAATTTTATTTTATTTGAAGTGCTGTCGGTGGTTGACCATGGTAAAAATGGTTTGAGCCCAGAATCATTTATTTGAGAAGCTTTATATGACTTTCAATTCAAAAAATTATCAGTGACGACTGTAATTGGCAAGGAAATTACTGAATTAAATGTTAAATCAAGAGGCGTGGCTTCAACCTGATGTTAATTTAAATTATAAATGTCAAGAGACATATTTGAAACAAGTGATTCAAATTGGCTAAGAGCCTTTATTCTAGGTTTATCTAGTGACAATCGTGTAGGGTTATATTATTATCTGTTGTCATAGTATTATGAATATCAAGTTCCAAAGTAATACGCTGTTGGCTCTCATTGTTGTTTACACTCACAATTTGTGAATCACTTTTACTTTGTATGTCAAAGTCTTGTGAAGCAAGTACTACTACACAATAATGTTGTCACTTTTGCTATCTACAGCATGTGGAACCTGACAGAAGTTTCAGGTATCTTTAGATTTTTGTAAAGAAAGTAGTATTTGGTAGTTATATATTTCAGTAACAATCGTGTTAAGAAAATTTTATCAAAAAATAACAGTAGTACAAAAAAAAAATTTTTTGCCTATAAAAATTTTGTAAATCATGATTTATTATACTTAATTTTCATTTCAAGAAATCCTAATGTAAGTGTATAAACGTAAAAACTTAAAAACTGTTAAATTGTTCAAATAATACTGTATAAAAAATTAAATAATCTATTTAGTTACTTGATTGTCCTTTGACTGGAGCTCATTTTGAATATCTTCTCTAGTTTGGATTGAATTTGATAAATCGACCAGTTCCAAAAAAAACAATTTCAGTAAAAAATTATGTCAACAGTAACATTGCATAACTACAGATGTATCTTATGTATAATAGAATCTACTGCTGATACATGAGTTACTTTATACTAGAAATTGAACAGGCTCTTATCTTGTCAAGCACCTCTCTAAGCTTGACTATGATTTAATCGACATTATTGTAACTTATCTTGAGTTATATAGACTTTAAAAAGCTTATTGAAATTTGATTTAATACAATTATCGCTTTGAGTATTGTTAGCTGATTAGTCATCAACGTATTTCCTTCGAAGACCTTTGTGAAAATCGATTGCATCGACAGCAAAAAGATGCAGTCCGAACTTTTAGAAACCTTTGCGTAAAAAAAATTTCAACCTTAAGATAACCTAAGGTTTTTTTAAAAGTAGAGCAAACTGTGCTTTTGAAATTCGTTATAATACAAATAAAACATGAATAAAACACAGTTATGTTTATGAACGTTATTTTAAAGTAACAGACAGATACGTTTACTGGCAGAAGTCTTATAGATTTTTCTCTTTACATGATACCGTTTAATAATTTATGGTTTTAAAAAAAAAGTCCAATGATTGTTATATGAGTGTTGCATTTAGATATAATGATACTAAAACAATTTGATTTTTAGAACAAAATTTACTCAGATGCAAAGCAAGATGGGATGAGTGGCCTACCACGCACAACTGGACATATTATTTTTTTCTTTGTGAGCCATTGCTCAGACTGATTAGCTATTTATTCGTAAAAAGTCTTTTGCTTGCATCCAACCACTATTACTGAATGCAAACGACAAATTGGGAGATGCATTATCTGAAACGTTGTTTGATAATGATTTTTCTTGAAATAGCACGAAGGAGGTACGAGATGTTCTGCTGCATTGACTGTAAATAGCATATAGATGTTGTTTTTTTCGTTGTTACCAACGGTTTAAAAAATTTTTTGAGCCAGTTGGAGCCAACACTGTCTTTAGGCAAGGCTTCAAAGGGATGCCTAAAAATGTAACGACTTTGGTAAATAAAATACATATTTAAAAAATTTTTTTTCGTGAATTAGCGCACCATTTTAATCACAGTTAAATGTATGCTCAGCTTCAAGTAGTAAAAGGCCTTCATCAGATAAATAGCTAGGAACTTCAGTAAACCACTTTCTCAAGTTACCCAATACGCATGAAGATTACTATACGTGTAGACAATAAGAATTCTGGAAGAATTCTTTTTTCCAAAAAGTAATAGAAAAGAGCACTTATTTGAGTCTTTAAGTAAACACCAATGTCCGCTTCATTTGAAGTCTTAAAGAATTATTTGTTTTACAGTAAAAATATTACTGTAATTAATCAAGAAGAACAAAATAAGAATTCTTTTTGAGAAGTACCTTAATTCAGTGTGAGTTAAAAAAAAATATTTTCATTTATATTTTTATCACCTAAATTCATAAAAAATAACTACAATAATAGTAAAAAATTTCTGATAACAGGACGCAAACTTGATCCGTTAGATTAAAAACCATGTACCTTTTTGACTTGACTCAAGAGGCTGACAATTTATATTTATATAAGGTACAAATATCACGCACCTAATTTTAGTTACGTTACGTTACTGAAAAATTATATAACAGCTTTTATAAATAATGTTCAGCTAGAATAGTAAATTTTTCAAGTGCATTTAAGTAAGAAAATATAATTTTCCCGCAAATGTAGTACTCAGACGGCAACCACAAATCATAAAGAATTCCTTATAAATTCACCAAGGAACTTATTTTTGTATTCGCAAAATGTTCCTTAAGTGTTCTTAAAGTATTCCTATAATATTCAACTTATGTCCCCTCTTTTGAATTCTTTACAAGTTCGCCAAGAGCTCTTTTTTTTGAAAATTTTAATCCATAAAGAGTTCTTAAAGTATTAATTTTGATCCCACGGTACTTAAAAATAAAACTTCGTGTTACAAAATATTTAAATTAATTTTATGTACTCAATAAATGATTTGCTAACAAACTATTATCTTAAAATATGTACTAAAATCTAACTCAATTAGAAAAACAACACAAATTGAAATTTTTTTTTCAGTAACAGATAAATAAAGATTATTAAGGTCTAAAATGTTTACATTTAGTAAGTTGGTTAACGAAAATAAGAATTGTATTTCTACTAAAGTAAAACTATAATAAATAAAATTAAATACGTGGTACCTGTACCTCATATGAATATACTTATACAGTTCTTATGGTGTGAAAAAAAATTCATGAACTGTAATAAAAGAAGTCTTATTTGACACTAAACTCTATGCCTGATAGTAAAAAAAGTATGTACCCAAGACGACAACCACCAATCATAAAGAATTCTTTATGAATTCACCAAGGAACTTGTTTTTGTATTTGCAAAGTGTTCCTGAAGTGTTCTTAGAGTATTCCTATAATATTCAACTTATGTCCCCTCTTTTGAAGTCTTTACAAGTTCACCAAGAGTTCTTTTTTTTTAAATCTTAATCCATAAAAAGTTCTTAAAGTATTCATTTTGATCCCAGGGTACTTAAAAATTAAACGTAAATGAAAAATTATTTTGTTAACAAGTCGGTTTTCTTCTGTACACAATTACACACTCTAGCTTCGGATATACATTAATATCCGAATAAAAGTCTGCACACAAGTGGAATCAAACCCTAATAGCTAGAGCGCGCGTGTGACACAAACACGCTTCACCACTCGGCTATCGAGGATTCGGAGATTCCTTAACATTAAGCGCCTACAGTAACTATTTACAAGAACTATGATTCTTTGTTATTTTAATTCCCTCTTATAATTAGAAAATTGTGTGAAAAATCTCTCTGCTCTTCTCTCTTATGAACAACGCTATCTTATAACTTTTTATTACACGCGCACTTATCTCTACATATTATAGCAACGTCGTACGATCTGGATTATGTATTATTGTAAGTACATGATCTTATAATGCAAATTATAAAATAAAGTCTTCGGACGTGTAATAAAAATTATTTTTAACACAAATAAATACCAAATTGAGATTGAAAAATAAATCGTATAATCGTAGCGAGCTTCCATATGTAGGACATGCTTCGGAGCTTCACCATAAGCATGATTAACTTTCGACCTTAAGACTCCCAGTGCTTTTGTAGCACAGGTGGCTCGCACGCGTGTCTATTGTTTCTTTTTTGCATTCTCGGGTTCGAATCTTAGTATGGAAGATGACTTTTTTTTTGTTTCAGTGGTCTTACTGGTATTCTGTATTTTTTACTTAACAAACTCTTTTATTATTAATACTTATGCAAACATTTAAATTTAAATTGAATGTTAAAAACCTTAAATAATTTTATTTTCATTGTCCAATAAGCTCCAGATTCAATTTTTTCGCAATAATGTGCGAAAAATGGGTGTTTTCCGCACTGGTTTTAGTGTGGAAAATCGATTTTCCCACATTGTGTGCGACAAACGTGTGCGGCAAAGGTTTTTCTGCACTCTGTGCAGAAAAGGTGTGTGGCAAAGGTTTTTGTCGCACAGTGTGTGGAAAAAGTGTGCGGCAGAGGTTTTTTCCGCACAGTGTGCGGAAAAGGTGTGTGGAAAAGGTTTTGCCACACACTGAAAAAAATTTTGCTACACACTGGAAATCAAAATTCAAACCTATTTTGTACCTATTTTCCTCACACATTGCGAAAAAACTTGTACGCAACTCGTGCGGGACGATTTCCCGCACTCGTGTGATAGACTCGCACTCGTGGCCGGTGACGGTAACTCGTACCTTGCGATCACACTCGTGCTACGCACTCGTGTGCTCAACTGGTACTCGTTCCCGTCAACTCCGGCACTCGTGTGAGTCAATCACTACTCGTGCGGGAAATCGTCTTTTCCGCACTTGTTACGTAAATAACTATTGTTTCTTATACATATTTCTTCATTAAACTATTATTTGATTTATATAAAAAAGTTTTTTGCTATTTCGAGAAAAAAATAACAAATAGGACGTCGTATTAAAATTTTTCTTATAACTTAAAAATAATTCTACAGATTTATTTTGAATTTTAGCGGTAGCTTATTTCGTGTCGTTTTGGTTGTTTAAAAGTAAAGCAGTATTAAAAAACAATAAAAAATTTATGCACAAACGAAAAAAGTCTTAAAATGATCTCTAATTTAGGTTTAACTTATTTTTTGTAGCAACAGGCGAAAATCAATTAAGTAGTGCACCATAATAAACTTATACTACCTTATTAAATAAATGTTTTTACTTACGTGTCTACCTAATTAGTAGTAATAGAAGACTCGAAGTAAAAAAATTTAATAAATGAATAATAAGGCCTCTAAAGTGATTTGGAAAAAATCAGATCATATGGACGAAGAGTCGAGTCCAAGAATGCAAAAACGAAACGACGGACTTGCACGCATTTTATTGTTTTTTAATACTGCTTTACTTTTTAACAACTAAAACAACACGAAATAAGCTATCGCTGAAATTTAAAATAAATGTGAAGAATTATTATCAAGTTATAAGAGAAATTCTTATACGACATCCTATTTGTTATTTTTTTCTCGAAATAGCAAAAAACTTTTTTATATGAATCGAATAAAAGTTAAATGAAGAAATATGTATAAGATACAAAAATACAATCTGGAGCTTATTGGACAATGAAGATAAAATTATTTTAGGTATTTAATATTTAATTTAAATCTAAATGTCTGCATAAGTATTAATAATAAAAGAGTTTGTTGAGTAAAAAATACAGAATAACCAGTAAGACCACTGAAACAAAAAAAAAGTCATCTTCCATACTGAGATTCGAACCCGAGAATGCAAAAACGAAACGATAGACACGCGTGCGAGCCACGTGTGCTACGAAAGCACTGGGAGTCGTAAGGTCGAAAGTTAATCATGCTTAAGGTGAAGCTCCGAAGCTTGTCCTACATATGGAAGCTCGCTACGATTTTACGATTTATTTTTCAATCTCAATTTGGTATTTATTTGTGTTAAAAATAATTTTTACTACACGTCCGAAGACTTTATTTATAATTTGCATTATAAGATCATATACTTACAATAATACATAATCCAGATCGTACGACGTTGATATAATATGTAGAGATAAGTGCGTGTGTAATAAAAAGTTATAAGATAGCGTTATTTATAAGCGAGGAGAGCAGAGAGATTTTTTAAACAATTTTCTAATTATAAGAGGGAATTAAAATAACAAAGAATCATAGTTCTGGTAAATAGTTACTGTAGGCGTTTAATGTTAGGGAATTTCCGAATCCTCAGTAGCCGAGTGGTGAAGCGTGTTTGTGTCACACGCGGGCTCTACCCAGCAGGCACGGAAACACAATGTGAATTGTAATTAAATTCTTTTTTTTTTTTTTTTTAAAGAATTTATTAGAATGAATTTAATATGTATTTAATATGTAATCATTTGTCTTCAAAAGAATTTTTAATAAATTCTTTTTAAATATAATATTACGTCGTTAAGTACACGTTAAGAATTCATAAATTCATCAGCTTATGTCATGTGAGATAAGCCCAACAAGAGTTCTTAAAGAATTTAACAGTCTTCATGTAAAAAATCTTCTTTATCGACTGCCTGAAATTATCGCACATATTACATATATATATATCAGCCTGATATCTTAATTCGTTCCCAGCGAAATTTAAATGATTTATTTATTTAATTACAAATAATAACCTGAACGTCAAAATAAATTGATGTCACTTTGTTACGAGGTTAATTCTGACACAACTTTCATTTATTTACAACTACGATATGGTTATGATTATTACTCGTATTTTATTATAATTAATAAAAAGAGTTTAAATTTTGCGGGGAACAGGCTAATGTATGTATGTGTGTACATTGAGTGCGTTTTTTTAAGTAGTCGGTCGGTCGGTAAACTTGTTTATGAGTCTATTTAGATGTTTTTAATTGAAAACTCTCGGTGCCGATCACCAGGACATCGTCATCAGCACCCTCGTATACCTGGACTCGTTTATGAGTCTATTTAAATATTTATAACTAAAAGCTCTCAGTGCCGATCACCAGGACATCGTCATCGGCACCCCCGTATACCTAGACTCTTGTTAGAGTCTAATTGAATTTTTTTAATTAAAAACTCTAGGTGACGATTACCAGAACATCGTCATCAGCACCCTCGTGTAGCTAGACTCGTTTCTGGCTGTATTTAAGAGTTTACAACTAATGAAAACATTGAATTTCAGATGGAATCCTAAAATCATCAAAAGAGAATACGAAACAAAAATGTAGTCATCATGTGAAGACTTGGCTTTAACATACCTCTGACAGGCTTAAACAAAAAAATAAGAAGACTACTGCCGCAGAGCTGGCTCTGAACCTGTTATTATGAGTTGAGAACATTACCTTGTTTTGATGTTTAATGCTTTCAAAAATGTTTTCATTGTAGTTACTTGAAAGTTTTACTATCGTTCTTAAACGAAACCCGTTTTTACACATATATTTCAAATTTTATTTACATATATTTCAAATCTGTTCTTTAAATTATTATACAGATTTTTGAAACCTCACATTTAACTAAGTATAATTATAAAAAACAACATAATATTTATTATTATTTTCTACTCAATCAAGAAGTACTTAAATAATGTTAATTGAAGTACATTAAAATAGTTTCAAAATTTAACATTTACATAATAAATTCACTACTTTTTGTCAGTCACTGCTTGTTTCAATACAAAAGATTGAAGCTATTCTATTTTAAATAGTCAGTCAATGCTAAGAGTAATTTATATCAGTATGTTAAATACGATGTACCTTTTTTTGTAGTAATTATTGTCAGAGCCTAGACCATCGTATTTTCTTGAGACGTACCTAAGCACCCTGAAAATTATTACTGGGTTAATTGATTTAAGAGATTGCATTGTTACTAACATGTGTTTCATAATCATTTAGAAAAATTTTTTTTTGTATCTCATTTTTATCCCACGGTACTTAAAAATTAAACTTGAATGATAAATTATTTCGTTAACAAGTCGGTTTTCTTCTGTACACACTTACTTACTCCGGCTGTGGATATACATTCATATCCGAAAAAAGTCTGCAGACAAGTGGAATCGAACCCAGGTAGCTAGAGCCCGCGTGTGACACAAAGACGCTTCACCACTTGGCTATCGAGGATTTGGAAATTCCCTAACATTAAACGCCTACATTTACTATTTACAAATGCTATGATTCTTTGTTATTTTAATTTCCTCTTATGATTAAAAAATTGTGTAAAAAATCTCTCTGCTCTTCTCGATTATGAACAACGCTATCTTATAACTTTTTATTACACGCGCACTTATCTCTACATATTATAGCAACGTCGTACGATCTGGATTATAAATTATTGTAAGTACATGATCATATAATGCAAATTATAAAATAAAAACTTCAGACGTGTATTAAAAATTATTTTTAACACAAATAAATAACAAATTGAGATTGCATAAAAATCGTATAATCGTAGCGAGCTTCCATATTTAGGACAAGCTTCGGAGCTTCACCATAAACATCATTAACTTTTGGACTTAAGACTCCCAGTGCTTTCGTAGCACAGGTGGCTCGCACGCGTGTCTATCGTTTCATTTTTGCATTCTCGGGTTCGAATCTCAGTATGGAAGATGACTTTTTTTTTGTTTCAGTGGTCTTAATGGTTATTCTGTATTTTTTACTCAACAAACTCTTTTATCATTATTACTTATGCAGATAATTAAATTGAAATTAAATATTAAATAACTCAAAAAATTTTATTTTCATTGTCCAATAAGCTTCAGATTGTATTTTTGTATCTTATACATACTTCTTCATTTAACTTTTATTCGATTCATATAAATAAGTTTTTTGCTACTTCGAGAAAAAAATAATAAATAGGATGTCGTATAAAAATTTTTCTTATAACTTAATAATAATTTTTAAGATTTATTTTGAATTTTAGCGATAGCTTATTTTGTGTCGTTTTAGTTGTTAAAAAGTAAAGCAGTGTTAAAAAACAATAAAAAATTCATGCACAAACGAAAAAAGTCTCAAAATGATATTTACCTTAAGTTTTATTTATTTTTTGTAGCAACCGGTGAAAATCAATAAAGTAGTGCACCATAATAAACTTTTAGTACCTTATTAAATATTTAATTTTTACTAACGTGTCTACCTAATTAATAGTAATAGAAGACTTCAAGTAAAAAAAGTTAATAAATAATTAATAAGGCCTTCAAAGTGATTTTTAAAAATCAGATCACATGGACGAAGAGGAGTCTAAGAATGCAAAAACGAAACGACGAACTTGCATGCGAGCCATCTGCGTTAAGGGGAAGCTGTGTAAGCTACAGTCAAAAGTCACTTATATTTATAACAAAGCTCCAAAGCTTGTCCTAAACATCGCTGGGGCTCGTTGGAATAATTATATTTATTTTGCAATCTCAACTTAGTATGTGTTCGTATTGATAATAATTTCGATTACACGTGCAAAAACTTTAAATAATAATTTTCATCGTCACAAGAAAATTCTGTGAAATAACATCACCGTAACTGCAACCTTTCTCCAGTACACACCTTTAATTTTTTTCCGCCCTAACAAGAATTAAATGAAATTATATGAAATTACGTACTTCACGATCACAGATGAGTAAAAAGATTTATTAATTTTACTCATCATAAGCTGTAGGCCAAGCTCCGGAGGTGGTCGATGAACATATGTGACTTTTAAACTATCATGACACAATGTCTCGATAGCTCAGACGGTTAAGGCTTATACCTATGGAGAGATTATTTTGCAATGCTGGGTTCGATCCTCATTGTCACCCTCATTTTTATTTTTTTTTAATTTTTTTTTAAGTAATCGATTATTCTGTTTCAATTTCTTAGTATAACTTTCATTTAAATTTATGATGTGATTTTACAGAGTTTTCTTGTGACGATGAAAATAATTATTTAAAGTTTTTGCACGTGTTATCGAAATTATTATTAATACGAACACATACTAAGTTGAGATTGCAAAATAAAAATAATAATTCCAACGAACCCCAGCGATGTTTTGGACAAGCTTTGGAGCTTTGATATGAATATAAGTGACTTTTGACTGTAGCTTATGCAGCTTTCCCTTAACGCAGATGGCTCGCATTCAAGTTCGTCGTTTCGTTTTTGCATTCTTGGACTCAACTCTTCGTCCATTTGATCTGATTTTTTAAAAATCACTTTGAAGGCCTCATTAATTATTGATTAACTTTTTTTACTTGAAGTCTTCTATTACTATTAATTAGGTAGACACGTAAGTAAAAATTAAATATTTAATAAGGTACTAAAAGTCTATTATGGTGCTTTACTTTATTGATTTTCACCTGTTGCTACAAAAAATAAATAAAACTTAAATTAGATATCATTTAAAGACTTTTTTCGTTTGTGCATGAATTTTTTATTGTTTTTTAACACTGCTTTACTTTTTAACAACTAAAACGACACGAAATAAGCTATCGCTAAAATTCAAAATAAATCTGAATATTTATTATTAAGTTATCAGAAAAATTTTTATACGACATCCTATTTATTATTTTTTTCTGAAAGTAGCAAAAAACTTATTTATATAAATTGAATAAAAGTTAAATGAAGAAGTATGTATAAGATACAAAAATACAATCTGAAGCTTATTGGACAATGAAAATAAAATTATTTAAGGTATTTAATATTCAATTTAAATTTAAATGTTTGCATAAGTATTAATAATGAAAAAGTTTGTTAAGTAAAAAATACAGAATACCAGTAACACCACTGAAACAAAAAAAAAGTCATCTTCCATACTAAAATTCGAACCCGAGAATGCAAAAAAGAAACAATAGACACGCGTGCGAGCCACCTGTGCTACAAAAGCACTGGGAGTCTTAAGGTCGAAAGTTAATCATGCTTATGGTGAAGCTCCGAAGCATGTCCTACATATGGAAGCTCGCTACGATTATACGATTTATTTTTCAATCTCAATTTGGTATTTATTTGTGTTAAAAATAATTTTTATTACACGTCCGAAGACTTTATTTTATAATTTGCATTATAAGATCATGTACTTACAATAATACATAATCCAGATCGTACGACGTTGCTATAATATGTAGAGATAAGTGCGCGTGTAATAAAAAGTTATAAGATAGCGTTGTTCATAAGAGAGAAGAGCAGAGAGATTTTTCACACAATTTTCTAATTATAAGAGGGAATTAAAATAACAAAGAATCATAGTTCTTGTAAATAGTTACTGTAGGCGCTTAATGTTAAGGAATCTCCGAATCCTCGATAGCCGAGTGGTGAAGCGTGTTTGTGTCACACGCGAGCTCTAGCTACCTATGGGTTCGATTCCACTTGTCTGCAGACTTTTTTCGGATATTAATGTATATCCAAAGCCAGAGTGAGTAAGTGTGTACAGAAGAAAACCCACTTGTTAACGAGATAATTTTTTATTCAAGTTTAATTTTTAAGTACCGTGGGATCAAAATGAATACTTTAGGAATACTTTAAGAATACTTTAGGAATACTTTGCGAATACAAAAAAAAGTTTCTTGGTGAATTCATAAAGAAATTTGTATGATTTGTGGTTGCCGTACTACATTATAAGAAATCAGTGGTTATTTGTTTATTGATGAGTAGTTGGTAGTTTAAATATCTGTCAATGCTGTAACTAGTTTATGTGATGCATGTTTATAACATATTAGATAAGTAAAACGATTAGTGCTATTTTATAAATTTATGATTTGTTTAAAGGTACACTATTATTCGTCGTCATATAATATAATTATATTCTAAACATAGAGATTCTAACATTTGTTACATGTTAAAAAAATATTAGAAAATAAATATGATGCAAAAATTATTTTTTTCTGTTGTTACTGTATAGCAAATTGATTTAAAGTATGTACTAAAATTTTTCAAATGAATTCCTTAGGGACAGTAAATGAATTCATTACATTTACTAAAGAATGATCAATGTATTCATAATGATTTTTAAATGAATTCTTTTTGATGGTCGTTCAGCAGCTCTCTCCACAAAAGTAATAAAAAGTTTCTTTAAAAGAATTCTTGAAGAATTCTTTGCGAACCTAAGACACATGATATAACCCGATGAAATTATGAATTCGTTTAAGAATTCATTTAGCTCATATCATGACAACCTGTAGAATTCATTAAAATATTCTGAATTCAAAATGAGTTTATTTAGAATAAATAATGCCTGCTGGGCTAGCTACCAGGGTTTGATTCCACTTGCCTGCAGACTTTTATTCGGATATTAATGTATATCCGAAGCTGGAGGGAGTAATTGTGTACAGAAGAAAACCGACTTGCTAACAAATTAATTTTTTATATACGTTTAATTTTTAAGTACCCTGGGATCAAAATGAATACTTTAAGAACTCTTTATGGATTATGATTTAAAATAAAAGAACTCTTGGTGAACTTGTAAAGACTTTAAAAGAGGGGACATAAGTTAAATATTATAGGAATACTCTAAGAACACTTCAGGAACACTTTGCGAATACAAAAACAAGTTCCTTGGTGGATTTATAAAGAATTCTTTATGATTTGTGGTTGTCGTCTTGGTACATACTTTTTTTACTATCAAGCATAGAATTTAGTGTCAAATAAGACTTTTTTTCGTACAGTTTATGAATTTTTTTTCACAACATAAGAACTGTATAAGTATATTCTTATGAGGTACAAGTATCACGTATTTAATTTTATTTATGATAGTTTAACTTTAGTAGAATTACAATTCTTATTTTCGTTAACCAACTTACTAAATGTAAACATTTTGGACTTTAATAATCTTTATTTATCTCTTACTGAAAACAAAATTTCAATTTGTGTTGTTTTTTTTAATTGAGTTAGATTTTAGTATATATTTTAAGATAATAGTTTGTTAGCAAATCATTTAATGAGTACATAAAATTAATTTAAATATTTTGTAACACGATTCTTGTAACGCGTCTGCTGGCTACGTCACTTCAATTTTACAGTAATTTATAAGAATAGTCAAAGAATCCTAAAAAAATACTTCAGTTAAAGTATGTATTCCTAATATCGTGATATCACGCAAATACGCAATACAAACAAAATCTAAAGTTTTTCTCCGCAGTTCTTATAAAATTATCAGAAATCATGGGGTTTAATAGCATCCCGGCGACATTTTGCAAATATTTCCAGCAGATACGATTTAGCAGATATGATACGATAGCAGATTTTTTTTTATTAAGTTCAAAATTCTGAGGTTAAAAAAAAAAATTTTTAATTATTTATAATATACATAAGACGTTAGAAAAATTTTTTTTTATACACATGAATGATTTTTCGTATAGTCTATTTTATGTACACTTATAGTTCTATATAAGAATTTGAAAAGTATTTTTTTAGCTTGGAAATTGGCCATTATTTTAAGATTACAGTATTAGATCATCTTATTTTAAGTATGCTAAAATAATACTTTTCACAATGATTATTAGAATTCTTTTCTATTACTTTAAAAGCAGTACAAGGATCTTATAAGAATTCTATTAAAGCGGACGTTTAAGTGTTAAAAAAGGATTCTTTCTTCTAAAAAATTTGTTTATTGGGTACTTTCTGAAACCATGGCTCGACTTATCGTCACATTCTCTGTAATTCTTTTACTCAGTTCCAGGTTACGAATAAGAACAGTCTTGCACCAACTTTTTCTTGGCTTATTATCAATAAATAGAGTCTTTATTTCATACGTACACAAATCATTTATACAGTTTTAAGGGGGCTCCTTCACGAAAGTCCCCAAACAGAGATATATTATTTTTTGTAAATAAAAGTCTACTGAATTTAATGGTGGTCTAAATTATATTTCGAATGGGTCAAAATTTTTAAAAATCCGAGCTCAAAGTTGTAACTATTAGCACGTGTTCCTATGGGGCAGCGTGAAAAACAATTTGTTTTCATTTATAATAAACCTAAATTAAATGTCCCAGCAGACTGAATACATACGTTTTGTAGATGAAGTCTTCCTCTGTAATATGCTGTATTAAAAATTGTGGATAAAGGACCATTTTAGCGATATATTTGTGATGGAAATAAATAAATAGTGTCCGGGAGGTCAGGAGGTCACGTTGGTAGCAGACGTACTTGTTCACGACATATATATACCATATACCTATATACCTATATATTACATCGCTATACTACACAAACACAGGTGGTCTGGTCTGGTGGTGTACCCTCGTATGCACTAGACTGGTCAAAACAATAATTAATTTTTCGTACAAAGTTAAACTACAGACATAAATATCATTTTTTCCACTTCATACGTTATTAAAAATGTCATAATGATTTTCAGACACATTTGTTTATTGAAAAACAAAACTTTATTTTTTGTTTGTCTTTGACCTCGGCAGTAGTCGTAGAAGCCCCCTTAAAGATTTCGAGTTTTGTGACAGGAAATCCAGAACTTACTGCACGTTTCAGGATTCATTCTACCAGTTGTTATTTCACATCGGCACTCAAGTACGATGATGGACTTAGTTTCTTACCAACGTATCCTGATTGTTGACTCAGGAATTCCATGCATACTTTCTTGAAGTACTTGACACTGACAATCCTTGCTTTACTTTTTTCAATGCCAGTAGAACTTTATCCTTTGTATACTGTAATCTGACGTTTTTCTTTTTCTTTTCGTTAACCTTCGTAGAATGTTTTTTCGTCTTTCCCATGCCTCTGACCATCTTTTAGGGGAACTGTAAATTATAGGTTATATACATACTGTATGTAAACACAAGATACCGATTACTTGTACTTAAACTATCCACCTTCATAAAGCTTACAGCAACTGTGCGTGTATACCCTTCGTGTACAGGCAACAAGGTCAATTCAGTAGTACAAAAAACCGCAGTAAATAGATTTCAGAGTCTAGTAATGTACCTGATCACTGCGATCCATTATTTTTGATAAAAAACTTTAAATAACCCTAACGTTTATAACTTTCGTAAAAAAACAATGTTTTTCTTGCCAGAAAATAATGATAGAATAAGTATCACGTCACATTGTCATTATGTATAAACGTCTTAATATGAACAAAGATTACTTTAATAATTCTATAAGAATTCAAAAAGAATTCTTTTTTCCCAAAAGTAATCAAGAAGAATACTTACTAACTTCTTTGAGTAATCGCGAATGTCCACTGTATTAAAATTATTAAAGAATTCTTTTGGTTTGATGAAAAGAAATTTTAACAGGCATAGAAAAGTTTTTTTTTTGTGATAAGATAACTTTCAAAAATTAAAAGAAACGCATTAAATCTCATTCTTTTCAAAAAGACGTAGGAAAATATTTTTTTTACTGATTTAAGGTGGCTCCTCACTAAATCAAAACACTGGAGTATTAAATAATATTTTAAAGGATGATTCTTGAAGGTGCAAGGAGTCTTTTCCCAAAATTTTAGACCTCGTCACCACCAAAATTGTTGAAAAAAACTAACTGGAAAATATACTCTGTAACATAGCCTCTTATGGAGGGTCGTTAAATTTGTGGCGCAGGTTGTATGATATCTCAGCAAAGATACTGTAGTTCTTAATAGAAAACTATGTAGAAGATAAATCAGAATCTGATTTGTTAGTATATATCAGTGCCCTCCGGTGAATTTGGAAATTCAAAGTGATCAGTGATCCGTTGGGGGCGAAATGTAAGAAAATAAATAAATACAAGTAAAGTGTATTTAAATTTTCTGCGTTGATTTATTGATGCGCAACGTTTCGCTGACAATATGCGTCAGCCTCATCAGGCTACAAAATTAAAATTAAAAACACACAATGAGTGATCTGGAAGGCTCAAACACAAAAATACAATAAATTTTTTTTTTTTTTGTAAATTGTTACCGCAGGTACGCGAAAATTCGTAAGTTTGGTTGACTTACTCGTCACCTGTCGTGCTGTCGACTGACAATAAATTACAACCACAAGCCAGCGCTTATATAGGCGGAGCCGCAAAGACTAATATAGACTTATAGACTATGTCTATCTAAAGACTTATAGACTAATGTCTTTAGATGTCAGCTCCCTATTTACTAATATTCCTCTAGAGTTGGTACTACGGAGCATCGATCGACGTATTGTGACCATAATGAATAAATGTCGAATCCCGGTTGATGAAATTCGACAATGTACAGAATTTTTGTTCAATAATACTTTTTTTACTTTTGACAACATTTTTTATCAACAAATTTTCGGCACGCCAATGGGTTCTCCTATTTCACCTCTGTTTGCTGACCTTGTAATGGACGACCTGGAAAATGATTGTCTCTCCATCTTAAAAAATAACTATAATATTATTCCATCTTTTTATTTTCGTTACGTGGATGATGTATTACTTTTTATTAATGTTGACCATATTGACCAAATCTTAAATATTTTTAATTCATATCATCCCAAACTACAATTTACATATGAAATGGAGATTGACAAGAAACTCAACTTTTTAGACTTGACGATAATAAGAAATTCTAATTATTTTAATTTTGACTGGTTTGAAAAACCTACTTCTTCCGGACGAATCTTAAATTATTTTTCTGGTCATCCAGTTAGCTATAAGAGAAATATTGTTTTTAATTTGGTTGATAGGGCGATCTTACTTGCCAGTACACGTTTTCACGGTGTGAATATTGCTAGGGTGAAAAACCTGTTGATAAAAAACAATTACCCTTTTAACTTTATTAATAAAAACATAAAGGTCAGATTAAAAAGACACAAATATAGTAATCATAACAGAAGCACTACAAACACCTACCGTCTCTGCAAAATTGGCATACCATATATTGACAATAATTTTGAAAAAATTTCAACCATGTTAAAACCCTACAATATTCACACTTACCCTCTTATTAACAATAAACTGCAGCATATCGTCCGCTTAGGAAAAGATACAACGAATAAACATAAACAGACAAATGTAGTATATAAGTTTTATTGTAAAAATTGTCCTGCGTCATATGTGGGTGAAACAAAGCGAGCGGCGGAGGTCCGCATCAGTGAACATATGAAAAGTAAAAACTCCGATTCCGTTGTTTGTGCACACCAAATCAATTTTGACCATGAATTCGATTGGGATAACTTTAAAATCCTTGACAAAGAATCCAATTATAAAAAAAGAATTATTTCCGAAATGCTTTATATAAAACTCGACAAACATAACATCAATAGAAAGGAGGATGTGCTTTCCTTTCATAGAGCATACCTTTCTTTACTACGAAAGTTTAAATGTCCCGATCGAGTTCATCGCCCTTTACCGTCTACCTTTGCGGCTCCGCCTATATAAGCGCTGGCTTGTGGTTGTAATTTATTGTCAGTCGACAGCACGACAGGTGACGAGTAAGTCAACCAAACTTACGAATTTTCGCGTACCTGCGGTAACAATTTACAAAAAAAAAAAAAATTTATTGTATTTTTGTGTTTGAGCCTTCCAGATCACTCATTGTGTGTTTTTAATTTTAATTTTGTAGCCTGATGAGGCTGACGCATATTGTCAGCGAAACGTTGCGCATCAATAAATCAACGCAGAAAATTTAAATACACTTTACTTGTATTTATTTATTTTCTTACATTTCGCCCCCAACGGATCACTGATCACTTTGAATTTCCATAAATCAGAATCTTTCCAACGACATTCAGGTACTTGGACATTACCATGGATTTTATAGGATATTTTGTGAAAATAGTTGATAACTGTGCAATTCACGGAACAGATGAAAAGAGTGGGGCGTCTACTACACCGAAGAGCGGTAGCCCGCGTAGTTTGAATTGGTCAGAAAGTTGTACGTAAAATGAATAGGAGTTGTGGGGAATCGTAATTATAATAAAAATAAATGAGACGCTGAACTAAGAAAATAATTTAATGCGGGGCTGACTTATGTACTTTTTTGACTAATAGATAAAATTAATAGAATATATCACGATAAAGTTAGGACACGGTTGTATTTACTCGTCATTAATAAATAACTTGCAGATTTTTTCTTAAGTTTTTTTGTCATTGGTCACCCGTGGCTTATTATTAACATTTTCAGAGAGTAAAATGCGGAGACCCTCTTTACCGTTTGTGCTGAATGCTACTTGTAAAACGGTATTAGTAATACCAGTTTCTGCCATTTTGTTTACTATTCTTGAAGACAAGTTGTCTTTGTACTGTAATAAAGTACCTTTATTCTGTACTTTAAGTACTTGTCTTTTTTGTTAGGTACTTATCGTCAGCTTATTGTTATTTACATACAATGGTTATGTTGTCAGATTTGTATACATACGTCTGCTCGGGTCACTGTATTGTACGATATAGGTCAACGGTGTAGATGTGACTAAACTTTTTTTGAAGGGACTGTAGGTACCTATCAATTTTTAGTCAAGAACCTTCACAGCCAATGAAAAGCTGTGTTGCAGTATGCTTACTCTTCTTGTGGGATTTATAGTGAGGAGCCACCTTAAATAGCTGCGAAAAACTAAATTTTTTAAGCTCCAGTTTGTAAATTACACCACTTTGTATTTATACAAATTGTTTAAAAATTCTGTTATTATTAAAAGCCTACTAACAATGATTAAAAATATTTGCAGTGACGGGGAATTGAACTTAGATCCTTTAGAGTGGTAGGCTGGCACTTAAACGATTGAGCTAAAACAGACTTCGATAGATGGTGTAATTTTAATAATTATATACTGAAAGTCAAATTTTAATCAATTTAATGGAACTCAAATTTACTTTTATTACTGGCAACTGCATTAAATTTCATTTTTATGTATATGTTAAATGAAATAACTTTTTTCAATGTGTGCCAGTGTGGCAAACAAGTTGACTTTAATAGTTCAAAGAGGTATTGAAGTCAATCGACTAGTATAGTCAGAAGTGGCATGGAACTTACAACAGTTATCATTAATAATTTTAAGCTGGCTCAGTCAAAAATTATTGGCTATTATTTTACCTGTCAATTATAGCTATATTTGCAGCTATAATCACTGCATGGGTTACATTAGTTAGGGGAGCAATCGATCAGGATGATGTCTGATACGTTAGTAGGTAGAAATTGAACTCTCTATACCTTTGCTTGCTGCTATAAACTTTCTGAATATCGATTGTTTTCGAACGTGTTAATGTCAGCAAGGTTTTTGAGTTGCTTACAAGCTTTTTGGAATCGTAAAGTGTGAGAACATACCGAAGATAAGAGATGGGAGGCTAGGGAATGCGATTCTACACTAAAGGTATTTCACCCCTACTTGTACAATTCGATTTACTCAGACCTTAAAGTGACTTTTAGTACTACTGAACGCTTTCTCCATACATATAAATTGGGGATGCATCTAACGCGTGCGCAGCTCCCACCCCGTAAAGGATGGTACCGACGCTGGAGCTAGCTTCTTGTACCACCCCCTGATGGACTATCAACGTGCTCCATGCTGTAACCTCAGTGTGTGCTGTGAGTCCGAGCAAGCTACATACCGCCGCAGGAGTAAAGATTTTTTTGTGCGATGAACATCGGCTATGACCCGTGATCGTAAGTGCGTGTAATGTGAGCAGGCTTAATTGATATTTTACTTTAAAAAATACATTTATTAGCCTTACCGGCTTCCAGTCTCGTATAAATGCCAGCTACTCGTCTAAAAAGAGTTGAGCAGCAAAAACTCATGAGGCAAGGTTTCCAACGGACCTGGACCAAGGTTAGTTGGGATAAGAATTTGCCTTAGTTCTAGACAAGGTCTGAAAATTGTCTGAATATGGTAATACAGAAAAGTGAGCGTTATGAGAGCCACCGACAATCGGTAGTTTCTGTACAGCCGGCTTACCGGCTTCTTAGGTGATTTGCGTACGTGTAAGTACACAAATGCAGAGATCTGTTATAAGTGATGTGAAAGTGTAAGTGCTAGTTTTCTCTGCTGGCTGACTACAAGTTTATTAACTATAGCTAGTCGAGTCGGAGATCAAAAAAAGTGAGCCAACAAGGGAGCGCAGTAAATATGGTTTTTCGATCACTTTTTGTAACCATATTTGGAATTTTTGCTGTTCTTCAAGGTAAGTGTTTAACATTCGATTTTCGTGTAATTTTTTGTGGAATCATAAAATGACATCAAAATTTTGACTATTATTCGTTCTTATGCAATATTCTTTCCTAAAACAACTTATCTTAAACTCTTAGAACTATCTCACTGCTTACAAAATCTTATATAACTATATTAAAAGATTCAAACAAGCAAATAAAACATGATTTTTTTAGTTAAAGTCCATTCTCAGAAGGTCTAAATGTATCCTACAGAGATTTGTAAACACGTTTTCAACTTTATAAAATGTGTTCTAATACAATAATAAATTATTTTACGAGCTTTTAACAATGAATTACGAAAAAAATAAAATATAACGTAATACATTTTTCACCTGTTTAATTTTTTTCCCTGGGGTAAAAAATTGAACTGTTGCAGATTTCTAATGAGTGTTGATAACGAACTGTAATCAGCCCTACTTAGGACTTTAACTGTTAGAAACAGCAGTAACGGAAAATATCAATCATTAAGGAGGCCCATTACCTTTTTAATCGTTGAGCCATTGCACTCACGTTAAGATCCATGGTAAAATAAGACTCACCGAATGTATGGATAAAATTTCAAAGCATGTTGCCCACAAAAGTAAAAAAAAAACTGATTTCAAAATTCAAATTTTTACGTGGGTCTTAGAGGGGGCATTTTGAATTTTCTACTGAAAGTGACAGCTTTCTTCGGCTAATAGTTATGCCATATGCTACAAAAACTAAAATAAGATGGTTAAAATAATACTTTTTCTAATGAAATCACAGAAGTTAAAGGATGCCCAGTGAAAAAAAAGGCAAGTATTGAAAGTCTAAATTCTATGAGCAAGTCCACGAGATTGCATCAGAAATAAGAAATTGTAAAAAAAAAATTTAAAAATATTATCTTGACCTTCAACTTGTGTGACGCGTAGTATTTTAGATAAACGTTATTGCAAAAACTTTGTACAAAATTATTTAATGATAGTAGTTTGAAAGAATATGTTAAATAAAAAAGAATTAAATATTCAAAAAAATTTTTTTCCATTTTTGTTTTGCATTTGATTGCCAATAAATACTTTATTAACGACATAAATAATGATTACCGTGATCAAATGAAATATTTTAATATACAATGACAGTAAAGTATTTAATATATTCTTATATTTTAATACTTTAATGTTAATAGTAAGACATAGGTTGTTTTTTACACATGTATCAAACATTGCAGTTAAAATTAATGTATTTATTTGCGTGTACACAAACACAGGTAATATATCACACGTGCAAGTTCGTCTGCTTGGATAGGAACGTTTACATCATGTTTAGTACCTTGCTGAAATGCAAGTTTTCTTAATCACCAAGTTTTTGTGAGTAGTTTAAACTTGATTCTTATTCTTTTAGATTCCGGTAATCATCTAAAATAAAGTAATTTTTTGTAATTACTTAGAACCAATAAATAATTCTCTTGAATAATATTTTTATTGTACGATTTATAGAAATTTTTAAACATACACGATATAACATTTAATATTGGCTTTCTTTGATAAACACTACATTGCCATTGATCATTAAAACTGTAAAAGTTATCTAATTATACAAATGTTTAATGATAATTATCTGTACAAATATTATGTGGGTCTAATTTTTAGAAAGTATCGATAGTACATACAATCCAAGTGTTAAAAAAAATATTTTCCTAAATTATTTGAGCCATATTAGAATTAAAGTAACTGTTGAAAAATTGTACTTATTCAGAAAACATCAACGTGAAATACTTACTACACTCCTAGGTAAAACATTCGTCTGCTCTTAAGCTGATGAAAGTATGGCAGCAATGTACAGTTGTATTTTGATAAACTGTTTTAAATAAATCTTAAGAATTTTAAGTTATAAAATATATACACTCATAAAAATTTTTTATAAATTTTATCGTAAATGCCCATTAAAATTACCGTGCGGAACGGTAAACGTGAGACTAGATCGTCACTCCGGACTTTTTCCCTAACCTCAACAATTTTTACCGTTACGCCTAGTAAAAGTTATCGGGCGCCCAACAAAAATTCTCCTCACGATTCACGAGCCAAGTTCACTGTAGGTAAAACAGAGACCACAGTTAACGTATTTGTTGTCAGTACAAGATGCGACAAAAAATATTTTTTTTTTTTAACTACTTGATTGTAGTACGCTATCACTCTTGTCATTTTTTTTTTTTTTTTTTTTAAATGTAATTGGTTAGACATTGTACCATTTGAAATAAATATTTCTTTACAATAATTGAAATGCATCAATTAAATTTATTGAAAGATTTTTAAGCTAAACTGATTTGACATTGCAAGCGGAATGTCTGATATATATATAATATTTTGAAAGAATGTATATACTGTAATAAAGAATGTATGAAACTATAACAATTTTATTGCTTCAAATACAATGCAATTCAACTACGGTCTCTGTTTTACCTACAGTGAACATTTACTTGTGAGTCATGAGGGGAATTTTTGTTGGGCACCCCATGATTTTTACTGGACGTAACGAGAAAAATGGTTAAGGTTAGGTAAAAATTCCGGAGTAATGACCTAGTCTCATGTTTACCGTTTTGCACGGTAATTTTTATGGGCATTTACTATAAAGTTTATAAAAAATTTATCTCAATATAACATAATACACGAAAAACGTCTGCCTCGCGCAAATACATACTTCGAATACTTGCACTGTTGTCATATGTTCATCTGTCTGCACCTGGATTGCTTAGTTTGTGAACTTCGAATCAGCTTGACAATAACTTTGTATGAAAAGGGCCTCTGTTTTTTTCCATTATATTCTATACACCATTAATTATCATTATCAGTTTTTTTAAAGAACGGTATGACTCATTTTTGAGATGTATATTCGTTAAATATAATCTCATAGCATGTTTTGCTTATAACTCTCATGTTACTAAAGATCCATATTCCCACAAAAAGATTTAGAAAATAGCACTTTTATAAACATGTTCTCAAAGTCTTAGCAAAACCATATGAAAAGTGTATTTTCTGACAACTATCGTGGTAATAATTTATTTTATTTTTAAGAGACATCTTTAAAAAGCCCGTAAGTGCAAGTTAAAATTGGAAAGGAAATTTTTTTCAGAACTATTATAAATTAGCAAAAAACTCTTGAAATCTATGATTGCATTTTAAACCTCTTACATTATTGGGTGTGCTGGCCATATTGGAGAGGAGGTTTGTACCTAACTGTCTTCGTCAACTGAACGTCGAGTTAATCAAGCACTGATCGATTCACTATTGCAACGTAATGTATTCGTAAAATACTCGTTAAAATATCTAGTTCTTCATATGGTTAATAAAAAGTCTTAGAATCTGCCATTTATTTTAAAAAAAACTTTACCTAACATTACAAACTTGAGGCCATAGAAGTCCCTTGAAATTTGTCAATAAGTATTTTTAAAATTTTCCATCATTTGCTTATAACTTTTACGTGTATAAACAAATTCTTATACGGAGATATCGAATAAAAAACTTCATAAATAATTTTATCAAAATGCGTTATATCGTCCAAGCTTAAACAGCACTCTTTTTTCCATGCATGTAGTATGGATTAGATAATCTATTCATGTTTTGATTTATATCTTTGACAATTAATGATTAGTGGAAAATATTTTTGGAGATACCAATTTGTTTTGGATTGCACGTGTTATCTTGCGTTAATTTTTGGTTTTGTGGTATTCTGTTGTACTCATTTTTTCTTAAAAATATGTTTAGAAAAATTCAACTTGGCATAAAAGCTTACTTTGCGATTTCTGACTTTACTGCTTTTTAACAACTCAATAGAAAGTGCTCAAAATTCATGCTGATCCCTGAATATCTCATTGCTGAAACCAATCATTCTAAAATGATTCTTAACTGATTTTTCGGTTCGGAAAAAAGCAAGATGTAAATTATAATTTAAGATAATGACTCCACAATGTATAGGTTACATAAGTTACACAGTTTTTTAGCAAGATAAAAATAAATGTTCTACAAAGAAGAAAAAGTTTCATAATTAATCAAAAACAGTTCATAGAGGTATGTATCACTAATAAATATTATCAATTAGTGCCAAAAGCGTACGCTAATTATAAGACCTTGTAATTAATAATGAGTCTAAAAACAAGAATTAAAGTATTTCTAAGCATAATAATCGAAGTCTTATTTACATCAATATTACATGGTTCGGACATAAGGTTTTTCTAACTTTTCTAGCTTACGTTAGTGTAACATGAAGCTTTCATTAGGAACATTGTTTTATCACACACTAGCGCCCCCCCCCCTCGTTGGCTTCGCCCGAGACTCAGTAAATGGAATACCGTAGTGTGTTGACCTGTAATGTGATACGTTTTCAGTTAAAAATGTTACATCTATTCCTGACACTACTCAGAACGAACATCTTCTTAATGAAAACATATTTGTTCGGAATCCATGCAGTTTATTTGGTCAAATAATAAACTGTAAAACGTGAAAAAAATATAATGATTCTGAAAAGTACTATGCATTCATTACGTCATGAAATGGTTGTTGGCCCTTAAGGGTCGTTGATTATCACTTTTTCACATTATAATAAATAAAAAAGGCTATTTGTTGAAACGGTAATGATTTGAATCTGACAAAAATGTATGATAAAAAAATTATTTTTTCTGTTAGTCTTACAACTTTGTTACCAGAGCAACAAAGTTTTGGAGTGTAATCTCTCTATTATTTATCGCCACAATGAATACAAACATACATTATTCTACCTATTAAAAAATCTGGAAGATTTAAGTGATTACTGTAAGGGCTATCATAAAAAGCTGATCTTTCACGTAATGGATTGTTTATTTGTTGATTTTGACGCTGCTATTTTAATCTCGATAAATGATCTGCGTAAGTTTCTTGACCCCTAAAATTGTATACATTTGATGCGTTCGAAGTTTTCCTTACAATTTGCCCTCTTGCGGCTATAGGCATAGTAAAAATTTGTGTGACTCCTAATGTCTATTTTTTGTCAATTTTATAATTAAGTTGTAGTATATTTGTTAGAAAGGTACTTCGACGTTCGATGGCCATGAAAAGAGCCAGCAAGCTGAATTCTTTTTTGACTGAAGTTTACAGCAAACCTGACTGCCTGAATACCTCAGGGCGATCTCCTCTGGCCTACGGTTGTAGATTCAGACTGGTTGGAAGCATAACCACAACTCTCTTAAGTGTTAAAGGTAGTTGTGGTACTCTTGTCCAACATATCTTGGTATTACTCTAGAGACGTTGGTGTCTAAAGCACCTTTTTTTTTGCAGAGCTCTGTAGCTTTGGTAATCTAAGGTAGAGTGATTGGTTCGTGATACTTGCCCGTTAGAGACTGTCCCGTTTTCTCATGTTTAATTTTTCTTTTTTAGCTGTTAGACTCATCAAGCGCAGACCTTTGAGAGAATCAGTAATTCCTGATTAAATGCTTACAGTCGAAAGGGTAATGTAGGGTCATCGGTCGCCGGGGTTTCAATTAATCCTCGTTACGAACAAATCCGCTCGTGACGTCTGCCAGTGAATGACTGATTTGATTCAGTAGTTGCTGGCTTTGTATAGTATTTTAGTCGATTAATTGTCACCGAAAAAGGTAGTAAAAATGTATTTGTTCACGAGGTACTTTAACTTTAGGTATCCCTTAAAAGAACCGATGGATGGTCAAGTAGTGAACTTAAATACTTATAATGACCCTGAAAAGCTATTCCTTCTAGCTATTCCTTTCTTTTTACTGGGTTACTGTGACAGCGTACTAGCCTAGTCGCTGGGGCCACCCACTCACCAACTACATGTAGGGGTATACTGCCACACCCATTTCCAACCCTTTAACTGATGTTATACTTAATCCATGGGCACAGTGCGAGTATCTCCAGTGAAACAACTTGCCAGTTAAGCTGACATTCTCTGCACCAATGGTGCATTGGGTCCACTCGCCACTTTGTAGCCTTTCCCTGGAGAGGACTTCATATTCCAGGACGTCCACTCCTCACCGGTTAAGCTGGCGCTTTCTGCCGAAGTAATGGATCCAGGCTAATTAGCATTCCTGGAGAAGCCCCATGTTTCAGCGACCACTTCTCGCTGGTAAGGCCAACGATCCCTGCCTAGCGCATCGGATCCGCTAACCTTTACCTATAGCCCTAATAATGTTTCGCATTCGCCCAAGCCCGAAGACCTGTGGGACAAGGAAAAAACCCTGGAATTACTCTGAAGAAAAATTCCACGGAAAAACCCGCCCCGAAACAGCCGGGGTTACAAGGAACTTTTCCCGATGAAAACAGTTTTAAAAAAATCTGCATTCACCAGAAATCTAACCCATGACCCCTAGAACAGCGTTTTATCAGTTACAAGCACGCTTACCACTGAGCCAACGCCACTCTTTCAGCTATTCCTTATTATTACTTTTGATAATAGAGAGCTTGCTGCGGGTAGCTTGGCTATAACCCTCCAAGTCTCTGTATACGGAGACTGTGCTGGAGGGAGGTACGCCCCGCTGACCAAAGAATATATTGTCTCCAGATAACCAACCGCTCATCGTTAGTCGGAAAAAAGGGCATGGAGAGTACCTTCTCTGTGAGTATACTGTTGGGCAGATCACTGAGAAGGAGGCCATTGTGGCTGCCTAAACTTCTTAGGGTTGCTTTTTCTGGCTTGCTGTTGTAGCAACATCTGCTTTGATAGCTTCAGGACAGTTGGAAGAATGGCCATGAAACCCCAAAATGCTGGAGCAGACTGAGCTCTGGCTAGACACGTCTCCTAGTATTATGCTGGATAGTTAGCATTTAGAACACCTTTTTATTGGTGGCATTTGTCAATATTGGTGGATCGGGATGCAGTTTGACGTAAGTCGCTTGTCCATTAGAGAACAGTGTTGTCGGTAACCTCGTTATCCAGCTTCACAACTACTGGCCCTATGTTTCATGCACTGCCGATGATCGACTGTGGTATTCGGCTTTTTGCTTGGGGATATAATAACCAGATTTAGCTTACTCTATTGTAGGAAGCTTCAATTTTACTTCCACGCCACCCAGCGGATCCTACTAAACTGAAGCAGCGTAGGCCGCGATGGTCAAAAGTTTGCTGCTGACCGCAACCTTTAGGGCGCTTCTTTATCAGTGCCACCACCGGACAAGCTGTGAACTATCACTGATGCATACATATGATTTACATATACAAGTGCCTATTACCCAATGACCTGGAGCGCTTATTGGTCACTCTATTGATTAATAGGTTGTTTATTAATAACACAAGTGCCTATCACACAGTGACCCAGGGTGCTTACTAGTCACATTATAAAATAATAAAATGTTTACTCATAACATAATCGCCTATTATTAAAGGTCCTTGTCAAATTTTACAATTAATTGAAATACTTAATTGCTGACATCGCAACCCTATAAAATTGTTCGCTTTAGACGCTACATTTTCATGTAACAGTACAAAGAAAAAGTGTTTTAATGTATATAATTATCCTAGTGTTATTAAGGCCTATTGATTAATGAATAATAAGTTTCAGAATCTTTGTAAAAATTTTTCTCCGTTAGTACACGTTTCATCATGAGTCGTTGCGTTCCTAATAATTAATATTATCAACAAATAATTGACTATCACCCTTACAAATATTACTCTATGTAATAAACCAATAAGAGCTTTCGTGTTCATTTATAGTTTGTTATTTATTTAGTTCAATTGAATACTATTTTAAAATCATTTTTTTTTTTTTTAATAGTAAATACAGCCCCAGATCCTTGGCTGATTGGCACGTGTGCTTTTAATTAATATTTTATCAATTAATAGAGTGGCCAGTAAGCGCCCCAGGTCATCGGGTGATAAGAGCTTGTAAATAGACATTAAATGTATACACATATGTATACATCAGCGATAGTTCACAGCTTAGCCAGAGGTGGCACTGATAAAAAAGTGTTCTAAAGGTTGCGATCAGCAGCAAACTTTTGAACATCGTGGCCAACGCTGAACTGAAGGGAAAAGATAGCGTATTTTTACAAGACTTTAAGCTTATTTTTTGCTATTGATATTAGTTTTTTCAAGATAAAAACTATTTTTAAACCATCGAGGAAATGTCAAGAATCAGTATGCAAAATTCAAGCAAGATCGGTTAAGTGGTTCTTGCGGTTAGTCATCACAACGGTTTAAACGACTTTGCTTTATATATTAGTGAGATAAATACGGTTTGTCTGTAATTAAAGGCAGATACAACGGTTGGTACAAATATTGACACACCTGCATTAACTGAACGGGCCCTAGACAATTTAGAAGGTTTGACGTCACGCCAAGTAATGCTGGTTTGAGTATGACATCAAGTTATAACTAATGCAATTAAAAAAACTGTTTATTGTGCGTGCTCAGTGAATAAGTAATATATAAGGGTGTATGTGCGTATGTGCTTACGCGCACGCAAGCAGAGAATATAGAATATATCTCTTTATGTATAGAAGGCCGATGTAACCAATTTCTTAATGCTGAAAACACACGTCCCCCAGCTATAATAGGCCCCCCATAAGGCAGGTGGCGTTAGCTCCGATGCGGTAGCTACCGATGTTACATGAATAATGAGGAATACAGTAAAACAGTAATATTCCGTCAGAAAAATAACGAAAACAATAGTTATAAACTTAAATATATAAATATTGAATAATAATCTCCAATTTCATCTCAAGCTCTGATTTCTGGTTACACACTTTTTATTAATAACTCTGATTCTAGAAGTATTATCAACGGCTGCGTGGTTAAGACCATAAGGTTTACTTTTGCACTCATGCATTCAATTCCCGTGGGCAGTCTTTTTTTTTTAATTTTTTGGGTATATTTTTCCATTAATATATTAGTTTTATAACATTTTACTTTGCTGTAATGAGTATAAGAAGTTGTTTTATTGAAAAAAAAAAAATTTTATTTTATTTTGGTACTGCTTTTGTCTAATACCAATAAAATACAAAAACAGGAGCTCAAAAAAATTCTGTTACTGTGTTAATACTTTGTTTATACTATACTTAGTAATAAGAAAAAAAAATTTTCATTTTTTAACTTGAAATATTGCGCAATGCATGGACCTATTCATGAAAATCATCAAACCGTGTGCTAAGCTTTAAAAATTAAAATCAAACTATTCTAAGAAACAAACAAGAACCATCTTTTTTACTTTATTTGAACTCTAAAATTTTTTGATTTATTAATATTTTATTTTCATTCCATAATTTGGTACTCAAAAAATTTAATGGTATCAAATTTTTTTTTTAATAAAAAGAGTTTTCATCCTTATTAAAACAAAGACTAATGAAAACATTAAATTTCAGATGGAATCCTAAAATTATTAAAACCTATTTTAAATACTCAGTCGATGCTAAGAGTAATTTATATCAGTATGTAAAATACGATGCAACTTTTTTGTAGTAATTATTGTTGTCAGAGCCTAGACCATCGTATTTTCTTGAGACGTACCTAAGCACCCTTAAAATAATTACTGGGTTCATTGATTTAAGAGATTGCGTTGTTACTTACATGTGTTTCATAATCATTTGAAAAAATTTTTTTTGGTTTTCCATTTTGATCCCGCGGTACTTAAAAATTAAACTTGAATAAAAAATTACTTCGTTAACAAGTTGGATTTCTTCTGTACACACTTACTTACTCCGGCTTCGGATATACATTAGTATCCGAAAAAAGTCTGCAGACAAGTGGAATCGAACCCAGGTAGCTAGAGCCCACGTGTGACACGAACACGCTTCACCACTCGGCTATCAAGGATTCGGAAATCCCCTAACATTAAACGCCTACATTAACTATTTACAAAAGCTATGATTCTTTGTTATTTTAACTCCTTCTTATGATTAAAAAATTGTGTTAAGAATCTCTCTGCTCTTCTCGCTAATGAACAACGCTATCTTATAACTTTTTATTACACGCGCACTTATCTCTACATATTATGGCAACGTCGTACGATCTGGATTATGTATTATTGTAAGTACGTGATCTTATAATGCAAATTATAAAATAAAGTCTTCTGACGTGTAGTAAAAATTATTTTTAACACAAATAAATACCAAATTGAGAATGAAAAAAAAATCGTATAATCATAGCGAGCTTCCATATTTAGGACAAGCTTCGGAGCTTCACCATAAACATGATTAACTTTCGACCTAAAGACTACCAGTGCTTTTGTAGCTCACGTGGCTCGCACGCGTGTCTACCGTTTCGTTTTTGCATTCTCGGGTTCAAATCTCAGTATGGAAGATGACTTTTTTTTTGTTTTAGTGTTCTTACTGGTTATTCTGTATTATTAACGCGAAAACTCTTTTATTATTAATACTTATGCAGATATTTAAATTGAAATTAAATATTAAATACCTTGAAAAATTTTATTTTCATTGTCCAATAAGCTCCAGATTGTATTTTTGTATCTTTTACGTACTTCTTCATTTAACTTTTATTTGATTCATATAAATAAGTTTTTTGCTATTTCGAGAAAAAAATAATAAATAGGATGTCGTATAAAATCGCGCGTGTGTGTGTCTCGCGCGGTGTTCCCTACTTATCTACTGTTCAAATCACTACACCATATTTAAAAATTCTAAAAGTCAAGCTACTTGCTGTAAAGCTACTCCAGCGTCTTTCAGGCAAGAGGCCGGGCAATAAGTAGAGAACACCACGCGAGACACACACATGCCTTTGCCTTCAAAAAGCTAATAAATAATTGACCAACGAGTTTAGTTCTTTTTGTGACGCACCTCCTTACCAGCCTTTCAATCTCACGTAACACAGCATTGAAAAATTATTTATTTTGATGTATTCGAAACAAAGAGTTGACAACGTACATAAGTTTAAATAAAAGTTATACTAAGAAATTGAAACAGAATAATCCATTACTTAAAAAAAAATGAAAAAAAAAAAAATGAGGGAGACAATGAGAATCGAACCCAGCATTGCAAAATAATCTCTTCATAGGTACAAGCCTTAAACGTCTGAGCTATCAAGACATTGTGTCATGATAGTTTGGAAGTCTCATATGTTCATCGACCACCTCCAGAGCTTGGCCTACAGCTTATGATGAGTAAAATTAATAAATCTTTCTATTTATCTGTGATCGTGAAGTACGTAGCTTCATATAATTTTATTTAATTCTTGTTAGGGCGGAAAAAAATTTAAGGTGTGTACTGGAGAAAGGTTGCAGTTACGGTGATGTTATTTCACAGAGTTTTCTTGTGACGATGAAAATTATTTTTTAAAGTTTTTGCACGTGTAATCGAAATTATTATCAATACGAACACATACTAAGTTGAGATTGCAAAATAAATATAATTATTCCAACGAGCCCCAGCGATGTTTAGGACAAGCTTTGGAGCTTTGTTATAAATATAAGTGACTTTTGACTGTAGCTTACACAGCTTCCCCTTAACGCAGATGGCTCGCATGCAAGTTTGTCGTTTCGTTTTTGCATTCTTAGACTCCTCTTCGTCCATGTAATCTGATTTTTAAAAATCACTTTGAAGGCCTTATTAATTATTTATTAACTTTTTTTACTTGAAGTCTTCTATTACTATTAATTAGGTAGACACGCAAGTAAAAATTAAATATTTAATAAGGTAGTAAAAGTTTATTATGGTGCACTACTCTATTGAGTTTCGCCTGTTGCTACAAAAAATTAATGAAACTTAAATTAGATATCATTTTGAGACTTTTTTCGTTTTTGCATAAATTTTTTATTGTTTTTTAACACTGCTTTACTTCTTAACAACTAAAACGACACGAAATAAGGTATCGCTAAAATTTAAAATAAATCTGAAGAATTATTATTAAGTTATAAGAAAAATTTTTATACGACATCCTATATATTATTTTTTTCTCGAAGTAGCAAAAAACTTATTTATATGAATCGAATAAAAGTTAAATGAAGAAGTATGTATAAGTTACAAAAATACAATTCCGGAGCTTATTGGACAATGAAAAAAAAAATTTTCAAGGTATTTAATATTTAATTTAAATTTAAATATCTGCAGAAGTATTAATGATAAAAGAATTTGTCGAGTAAAAAATACATAATAACCAGTAAGACCACTGAAACAAAAAAAAAAAGTCATCTTTCATACTGAGATTCGAACCCGAGAATGCAAAAACGAAACGGTAGATACGCGTGCGAGCCACCTGTGCTACGAAAGCACTGGTTGTCTTTAGGTCGAAAGTTTATTATGTTTTTGGTGAATTGCCGAAGCTTTTCCTAAATATGGAAGCTCGCTATGATTATACGATTTTTTTTGCAATCTTGATTTGGTATTTATTTGTGTTAAAAATAATTTTTGTTACTCGTCAGAAGACTTTATTTTATAATTTGCATTATAAGATCATGTACTTACAATAATACATAATCCAGATCGTACGACGTTGCTATAATATGTAGAGATAAGTGCGCGTGTAATAAAAAGTTATAAGATAGCGTTGTCCATTAGCAAGAAGAGCAGAGAGATTTTTCACACAATTTTTTAATCATAAGAGGGAATTAAAATAACAAAGAATCATAGCTATTGTAAATAGTTAATGTAGGCGTTTAATGTTAGGAAATTTCTGAATCCTCGATAGCTGAGTGGTGAAGCGTGTTTGTGTCACACGCGGGCTCTAGCTACCTGGGTTTGATTTCACTTGTCTGCAGATTTTTTTCGGATAATAATGTATATCCAAAGTCGGAAAGAGTAAGTGTGTACAGAAGAAAACCGACTTATTAACGAAATAATTCTTTATTCAAGTTTAATTTTTAAGTACCGTGGGATCAAAATGAATACCTTAGGAATACTCTAAGAACACTTCAGGAACACTTTTCGAATACAAAAACAAGTTCCTTGGTGAATTCATAAAGAATTCTTCATGATTTGTGGTTGCCGTACTACATTATAAGAAAGTAGTGGTTATTTGTTTATTGATGAGTTGTTGGTAGTTTAAATATCTGTCAATGCTGTAACCAATTTATGTGATTTATGTTAACAACATATTAGATAAGTAAAACGATTAGTGCTATTTTATAAATTTATGATTTGTTTAAAGGTACTCTATTATTCGTAGTCATATAATATAATTATATTTTAAACATAGAGATTATAACATTTGTTAAATGTTAAAAAAATTTTAGAAAATCAATATGATACAAAAATTATTTTTTCCTGTTGTTACTGTATAGCAAATTGATAAAAAGTATGTACCAAAATTTTTTAAATGAATTCCTTAGGGACAGTAAATGAATTTATTACACTTACTAAAGAATGATCAATGTATTCATCATGAACTTTAAATGAATTCTTTTTAATGGTTTTTCAGCAGCTCTCCCCACAAAAGTAATAAAAAGTTTCTTTAAAAGAATTCTTTAAGAATTCTTTGCGAACTTAAGACACATGACATAACCCGATGAGATTATGAATACATTAAGAATTCATTTAGCTCATATTATGACAACCTGTAGAATTCATTAAAATCTTCTGAATTTAAAATGAATTCATTTAGAATAAATAATGCCTGCTGGGATTGGCAACTGCCGCATCGGAGCTAACGCCACCTGGCTAACGGGGGGCCTATTACAGCTGGGGGACGTGTGTTTTTAGCATCAAGAAACTGGATACTTTGATCTTCTATACATAAAGAGATATATTGTATATTCTCTGATGCAAGTATGACTGGGGGGGGGTCTCACATATCAACAGTTTACTTCAATTTTTAAGTAAAGTAATGAATATTTATACCAGTCAGAGCTGCCCAGCAAATAATTCTCGATGTCCCAATCTGACTGAATTGGCGCTATTGATAGTAAGCAGCACAGTTCTGAACGATTAGGACAAAATTTAAAAGTGAATCCGAAATCCCGGAAAAATCAAAAAAATTTTAACCTATGCTCTTAAATCAAATAACCCTAACGTATTTAATAGCTTATCCCAGAAATCTCTAAGCCTTTAACCACATAACCCAATTTTTCATGAGCTGTTTAACCCCATTACCTGTTTCCATAAACAGTCAAATTAATAATGCGAGTGAAAATCACCAGATAACCTGGGGCACCTACTGACCTCTTTATTAAATAATAAAATACTACTAAACAACACAAGTGCCAATCACCAGATAATTTTCGGGGCAATCGCAGGTAGCTTAATAAATTATAATAAAAATAATCATTAACACTATTACCGATAACCAAGTAATTTTGAACGCTTACTTTTCATTTTGGTAAATCATAAATTGATACTTCTAAACACTAGTGCAAATTATCATATTATCACCCGTGGAACTTACTTGCACTTGATATATTAATGAAGCACGATTAAATAATACAAATTCCAGTTACTAGGTGTCTTGAGGCACCTGCTGCTGCTTAATAAATTAATAAAGAAGCGACAAACAACATAATCACTAATAATAAGGTAACTCAAAAAATTTACTGCTTACTTTATTAGTTAATACAGTGTCAATTCGGAACACAAACACCAGATACCATATGACCCGGAACGTACGTCTTTTGACCACTTCATTAGTTAATAAAGCATCACTTGGTAACGCAAGCGCTTTGATTTTCTATTTAGTAGTATATTTGTTATTGCGCATTGTTTTTAATAATCCGTTGTATATTCAACAAGTGCCCTAGGTCACCTGGTAATTAGCGCTAATATTATGTACGGTTTTGATTGACTTCTTTAGTAGTCAGTAGTCATTCCGGGTTACCTGATGATTAGCACTCGTTTGTTAAGTAGTGATTTATTGATTTGTTTAGATGCCAACAAGCGCTCAAAGTTATCTCGTGATTAGCACTTATGTTACGAATTATTGCTTCATAATCTGATAAAGTGGATATAGTGAACACTCCGAATATTCTGGTGTATAGCGCTCAATAATTAATGGTTCTTATTTCAAGAAGTTGTCTGAAAAGAGTCCAGCTTACCTGGTTACTGGTGCTTGTATTAATAGTTAATGCTCTGTTTATGTTATAAAGTATATCCAGTCAACGCCCAGAGTTACCTGGCGAGTGGTGCTTGCGTTATTAAATAGTGTTTATATTAATTAATTAAGTTATTACAAGCGCCCTTTAATGATTAGCACTTAAATTACAAAGTAATAATTTATTAATCAATAAAGCTGACAGAAAGCGTTTTTTGTAAACGTACTTTTTTATTTAATAAAGTGATTAGTAGGTGCCCCGAGTAATCTGGTAATTGGCACTTGTATGGTTTAATCGTATTTTATTACTTAATAAAGTGGCCAGTATACTCTAAAGCTAAAAGATTAAAAGTTGCAAGGACTTAATTCATTGTTTGTAAAAGATTGATTTGGTTGATTCTTACTTTTCAGAGAGCGAATCAATAAAAACAATCTTTATAAAAGTAAAAAATGTGCATTTTGCTCTTTTAAATCATGGAATTGTATAATTTAATCTCTACAAAAGCGCGAAATATTTGTTTCTTACTTTATAAAAGTAGAAAACTGAGATTTGCTCTCTTAAAAGATGGAAATATATAATTCAATCTTTACAAAAGAGCGAAATACTGTTTTTTACTTAATATAAGTAGAAAACTGAAACTCGCTCTTTCAAAAGATGATATCCAATAATTCAATCTTTACAAAAGAGTAAAACACTATTTTTTACTTTATAAAAGTAGAAAATTAAAATTCGCATTTTCTGTTTTTGAGAATTCTAGAATCAAGTAATAAAAATCCTAACAAAATAGTTAATTACAAATTGCGATACTCTATGAAATTGAAAGTATAAAAAATTGCAAAAGATATAGGCTTTATTCGGAAATGATACATTGGTTAGATTTTTGGTTGGTACCTACCCCCACCCTGGCTTAACTAACTGACCGTGCGTTCGCACATGTAAACAATAGTTAATCAGCTGATCACGTTTTGGCGCACTTTAAGCGCTTTTAAGGTTATAGAGAGAACTTGAAAGCGCTCAAAGTGCGCCAAAACGTGACCAGCTGATTAACTATTGTTTACATGTGCGAACACACGGTCAGTTAGTTAAGCCAGGGTGGGGGTAGGTACCAACTTAATGCTTAACCAACGCATCATTTCCGAACAGAGCCATAATCCCAAGAATCACTCTTCACAAAATAGTGAAGTATGAATATTGTCTTTGCGTGAGGGTGAAATAATAATTTTATTGCTGTATGAGATATTAAAAATGTACTTTAACCTATTTGCGGGAGATTTCTGTCATGTATCATGAGTAAATAATAAGGAATGTATTTTCCACTAAATGTGGTTAGATGATCGGATCTGACGTTTTCGCCGAAGCGCTAGTTATGCCTTTATGAGATCAGTAGCGTTAATATCAGTGTTGAATAGCAACCTGCATTTTTATATGCGCTTACACAGTGGAAAAGATGCATTAACATTTGGAAGCTATCACTTACTATTGTGACGATATATTATTATTCTAATATAAGTGAAACAAATAATCTAAAAAAATTAATAAGGCAGAACGTTATCAGTATGACATGCACGAATTTCCATTTTATCAAAGTGAAAAAAGTGCACGTAGCATTTAAAATTCATAATGATTTAAAAAATATATATTTATACCTTGTGATATCATTTTATATACCTGTACCCGTAACAAAATTTCTGCGCGATATGGTGCAAAATATCCTACCCGATATCTTACAAGGTATCCTACACAAAATTTTAAAGGACATCGTGTAAGACTTCTTGCACGATAGTTTACATGATATCCTACACGATATTAAGCAAAATTTTCGGCAACTAAAAAATATGAAAGTATAAATTGTAACCCATGTACTATTAAATTTTTTCTGCTTACCAGCTGTTAGAAAAGCTAATATAAGTAGTAAAAAAAAAAGTATCTCTTTGCCCCAGGTAGGGGATTTGAACCTGGTCTGGAAGACTCGTCGACTAGTCTTTTTTTTTTTTTTTTTTTTTTTTTTTTGAAAAATAGTTTTTATTCATAGCTTTACATAAATTACTTACAAGGCGTGAAAAAAAATTTGGAAAAACGCCCATCATTACCGTTGCATGCCGAAAGGTGTACATTTTATACAGAATGGCTTATTATGCTCTCGCTGTGATTGATTATTTTTATTATTTTGGTTTTCATTTACATTGTTTTGCTTGGTCGCAGCCAAGATTCTACCTAATATTATTGCTTTGCTAGAAAAGTATAAAAACTAGCAGTGCTTATTTCGCTTCATTTTGTACATAGAGGTCTTAAAACTAATTAACAAGCAAGTAGAAGTAAGAGAAATAACAACAGTAGGAAAAGAGAGAAGGTTTTTTTTTATTTTTTTATGATAATTAAAGTTTTTCAAAATATCTATATCTACTTTGAAGATGTTTGTTGAGTAACTTAAGTTTCTTTTATTAATATTATTTGGGTCATACAGTATTTTTTTATTGTTGTAATGTCTATGTGTGTGATATAAGATAGGTATAGTCTTTATTTATTAAATAATTGTTTAAATCTAAGTACAAGAAGAAAGTAGGCGGGACAAAGCCTGTCCTTATCGCATTTTAATGGTATAGTTCACTAGGGTAGTATAGATGGCTTATAAGGCCATTTTTGTTCGTTATGGCTTCTTTTATATGGTTTCTTATTAGTTTTATTATAAATACATTGATTCTCGATATTTTTGCCATTTCATATAGTCCTTTATTACTAATTTTTTTTGTATAGTCACTTTTTGCAGTTCTGTACGCTTTTAAGCTGACGCGCAGGCATTTTCTTTCGAAAAATCTTAATTTCTCCATTATGCTTACGCTGATGTTAAACCAGCTTGGGCATGAATAAGTTAAGATTGGTTGGATGATACATTGGTAGGAAATTATTTTAGCTCTATTGCTTAAATATGGTGAATAAAAGAGTTAGTGAAGCGATTGGAATACTACATTCGCTCTTTCGATTTGAATGTTTAGATGGTTTGCGAAGTGAAGTCTGCCATCTAAGTGAATACCAAGGTATTTAACTGTTCTTTTATGTGGGATAAATGCATTGTCTATTTGATCCTTCATTTTGAACTTTTTCCAATTCTTTTTTACTGATTCTGAGGCGCCCATTAGTTTATTCCTAAATAGTATCGTTTCACATTTTTTCGCATTAGTATCTAGAAGCCAATTGTTGTAAAAAGTTTTTATTTTATTGTATTTATCTTGGATCGTTTTATTTACTTTTTTAACGCTTTTATCCGCGGAATAAATGATCAGATCGTCTGCAAAGGCTATGCCGTAGAGGTTATTTTCTTTGTTTATGCCGAAGATATTAAGTACACTTGCATTAAAGATATTGAATAGTAAGGGTGAGTTAATTGTGCCCTGTTGTAGTCCTTTAGTTATGATGAATGTTTTTTGTGGTGGGTTGTTCTTAATATTTACTTTGAAACTTCTTTTATTTATCATGTTTTTTATTAGTTTTAACATATAAGTAGGAAACTTACTTTTTATTAACTTGAATATAAGTCCTCCTAGCCAGACTGAATCAAACGCTTTTTTAAAATCTGTTAGACAAGCGCCTACTATTTCTTTTTTGTTAAGATGCCAGTTAAAGTCTGCTAGCAGTTTGTTTATTGCATGTGTAGTGGAATGATTATTTTTAAGTCCAAATTGTGCATCTGGGATTAGATTTTTTTCCTTTACTATTTTTTGAATCGAATTATTTATTATTCTTTCGAATATTTTGCTTATGGCTGGTAGCATACTAATTGGTCTTATGTTTTCTATGGTTATCGGTTCACTTTGTTTTTTTTTCAGAATTATTAGTTTAGCCAATTTCCACGTTTCTGGATAGTAACCATTGTTTAATGCGTTATTAAATATTATCATATAATCATTTATTATATATTCAGGTAGGTGTTTTATAATTAAGTTCGGTATACCGTCCCAGCCCACTGAGACTTTATTACTCATTTTAGCTATCACTTTTAAAATTGCGCGCGTATTCGTAAAGTCGATGCTAGCTTCTGCTACGTTTGTGGGGCTCGTGGCCTTATTCGAGTTACTGAAACAGGTTATGTTGTGAGTTTGTTGTATTTGTCGTGTTAGTTTTTCAACTTCCTTATTCACGATGTTTCTTAGTGGCGTGTACTGATTACTATCCGTATTTATGTTTTTCAGCTGTGAGCCGATGATGTCTGGCATAATTTTAGTGTTTGTTACTTTTATCTGGTCTTTTTCATTTTTCTGCATGGATAGGCTGCTGGCATCGATGCCATCCAGCTTCTTTAGTTCAGTTTCTTGAATCAGAAAGTGATCGATATTGTTGTTGTTTTTTTTTCTGAAAATCTTGTTAAGGGGCGGAAAAAAATTTGCCGTGTCCTTATAATCTATGGTTTTTATAGTATCCCTCCAGTGTGCTTTAGATATTGCTGATAGTTCGTGTTGTATTTTTAATTTTATTATTTTCATTTCGTCTTTTAAATCAAGTGTTAACATTATATTATTATAGTCTGTCTTATTTATTAATCTGTGTATACGTGATTGTAATTTATGTTTTCGTTTGTATAGCTTCTCAAGTTTGGCGATTGAAATTTTTCAAGAGAGTCAACCTGCTTATATTTTGGGATCGTTTTTGAAATTGTTTCATTGATGATCCTTTGGCTTTGATTAATATAGTCATCCATCTCCTCGTTTGTTAAGTTCCTGTTATGAGGTATTTTGAGAGAGTAGTCTTTACTTAATTGTTTTTGGAATTTTTTCCAGTTGGTTTTTTTGTATATATAGGAGATAGGTTTATTGTTATCTATTTCTAGTGACAATTATCAGGTAATTTTATGGTGGCTAGGGTGGCCCTATGGTCACTGTCTATATTTATGGTTGTTAGTAGCGGTTTGTCTGCTTTGAGTCTTGTGTCTGTGAACATCAGATCAAGATATGCATCAGAAAGAGGGAAGGTAGCACATTCTGCGTTTATTATGTTAAGTTTGTAAATTATGCTGTTGTCATTAACCCAGCTCTTTAAATTGCTACCACGGTAGTTCGTTTTATTATCTCTAAAGTGAGGATGTCTAGCATTTAAATCTCTTGCCAATATATATAAGTTGTTGGTTTCGTTGAGTCTTAGGTCATTAAAGAGAGTTGACAAGTCTGCGCTGATTTTGTTTTTGTTGGTGCTGGATGCATTTGCACTTATGATATAGAGTTCTTGCTTGTTTGATAAAGTTAGTCTGACTATTGTCAATTCTAGTAGAGCCAATTTCTTGCTTAGGTGTATTAGTTCCACTTCATATTTCTCTTTTATCATAATTGCAGTGCCGCCACCTCCACTCACAATCCTGTCATTTCTGTATATTTTATAATTCTTAAAATTAGGTTTAAGGGATGGAACCAGTTTTGTTTCACATAAACATATGATATCCGGATCATAATTTTTAATCACTTTTTGCACTTCAAGTCTTTTATAATTAGACTTAAGTGAGTTTATGTTTGCTTCTATTATTTTTGTTTTACCTGAGTCTTGCATTACCGTTTCTCTGTTGTTAGTTATTCTGCTTCCATAGGGGTAAAGAGTACAGTTGTTGACCCCCCGATAGTGATTAACCGCCACATGCATTTTTAAATGGAGCCTTTATATATAGATATACAAATTATACAGGGGTCAATCACTACCTTAAGGTGTCAATAACTGTACCGTTTACGAGACTAGGGCAATGAGCCGAATCGGACGTTGAGCCGAATCGGACAATGAGCCGAAAAATCGGACGGTGAGCCGAATAGCCAGGAGTGTGGCAAATACTGGGTGCCAAGGGGGGAGTCCTATGCTGCCATTCAATCTCCAGATGGGCAGCTAACAGTTCTATCCTTTGTGCGTTGCATTCGGTCTGTATAATGATGGTGTCAATCCTGGTGTTTATTTTAGCTGTGCAGTCTAATATGAGTTTATTCATATAGTTTATTCATGTAGACAAGTGTCTTACCCACTTGGCCAGTAGACACTCAAAAAAGAATTTACGTCTTTATGAGGTACATCTAAAACTTATGTTTATTATTTCGTCATTTCGTAAACAATATTTATCACCTTGGTTACCTAATTAATAATTAACATCTTATGAATGTACATTTTATATTGTTTCGTGTCTCTTAACAGGTTCGTCAAAAATAAATCTAGTCATTGATTTTACAACTACTTTTCTTTCACGGATTTTACTTGTACTTTACATATACTTTGCATTTCAAGGGAAAATTAGTTGATGTTTAAAAGTATAATCAATTTATTGTAATTGTCACAACAATATTGTAAATTACTTTTTCCTCTTTAATACTTTAATCTGTCGAATACCAGCTGGAAAGACAATTTTTTACTTATTTATACAGTACTCAGATAAATTATATTAATTCTTACAACATGAGTTTATACATAAAATAAAGTATTCTTGAGAACTATTAGATTTGAATGGAAATAAGGAAAATTTTTTCTCAACTAGAATTAGAGACTGTAAATAAGCAATATCCTTAAGACATGATAACATTATTCAATGTTATTTTCTATAACTTTGTTTAATTTATTTAAAATTTGTTATATAAATTGTTCCATTTTTACAAGTAAATTAAAATTTTTGTAACCATCATCAAAGCCTGTCAAACTCATTTCGCAAGAACATAGAAACTTTATAAAATGTTATTTCATGTAAAACTCGATTTAAAAAATTTCATTTTTTATAAATTTAATCACAATAATTCTGTTTACATAGCTTAGAAAAAAACAAATTATTAAAATTGTAAAGAAGGATCATATTCATTTTGTTTAACATTTTTAATAATAAAGATTAAGTTTTAACAGCATAACCGAAAGTTTTTTAAATAACTATGAAAGTTTATTCAGTGCTACAGTTTTGCTGCACTGCAGAAAGCAAGTTATTTATAGTTTTGGTACTGAAGATTAAATTTCAATACGTTTAAATAATGTGTGTCAAACAAAAGTGTTGATTTCAACCATAATATATGATACAATTGATTAAAAAAATTAAATAATTAAAAAATACAAAGAGTATACGGAACTTTTCATGCTAACGCTATAAGATCACAAGTCTAGCACAGTCAGCTAGACCATTAGCTTTTGACCCAGATTTATCAGGCTTTAGACACAGATTTTCCCATAATCTTTTTTTCTAATGAACTGACTTACTTAATTGTTTGTTTCTATTTTTGGGATCATTTTATACATCTATAATAGACTGAAAATTATTTGTTTAATGTATGATGGCTTGAAAAGGTGTTCATAAGGTCAAAGTAATATTTCTCTGCATTTTCACGGAAAACTCGTGAATTTAGGGTTATTCAAAATAAAACAGGAATACTATTTTTTTTAAGAATCTAAAAATTTATGTGACAAGAAATAATGATTTTTATTTTTATTACAAGCAGTAATAAGAAAATTCTCAGGGCAGAATAGTAATGCGCAAAGTATTTGCAATAAGTATGTTATATACATCAAACAACTTTTACCGCTTGCGCTTCCTACGAATATTTACCGTTTCCATTAATGAAATTAATTCTTATGATTATACATATAGGTGTATTTAAAGAGAGTAGTTAAGCAGGTACTTATAATGTTTTTAGTAAAAACAATTTAAAAATTTGAGTCTGTGAACAAAAACACAGTATTTGATCGATGCTTCTTGAAAACTATTATTGTCACTGTCATAAGTCTTGTATCTTCATGAACCGTACATTTAAAATTGTTAAATGTGTGTGTAAATATGTATATATTTACTTTGTGTAGTAGTATTAAAAAGATCCTTATCCCATTACATTTCAGCATACTAAAGTGATACAACTTACACAATTTTTAAATAATATAAATGATTGAGAAGCATTACTTGTTGACGGTTTCTTTATTGTAAAAATAAGTTTCGTGTTTTTAAAAGTGTGGAACTAAATAAAATTTACATGAATATTTTGAAAACGTTTTTGTTTTGCTATGTTAATTCAACATGCATTAATAGGAATGCAAAGTGAATCCTAAATGATACTTCTTCACCATATTTCACAATGACTTTTTTTAACAAAACGATGAAAACAGAATTATTATCATTATAAAAATTATAAAAAATACAATGAATGAAGCAAAACTATACAAAATAATATTTGACGGTGTTATTATGTCCTTAAGATAATACATTCTTACAGTCTCTTATTCGAGTTGCGAGAACATTTTTTGAATCTTTGTTTAAATGTAATAGTTTTTTAAAAAACTCCATTTTATGTATAAATTTATGCTGTAAGAATTTATATAAATTATCGGAGTACTGTATAAGTAAGAATAAAATATGATCTTTTCTGCTGGTATTTGATAACCCAGATTAATGTGTTATAGAGGAAAAAGTTATTTACAACTTTGTTCTGATGATAACAATAAATTCATAAGATCCTAGCGGAAATTTGCAATCATAACAAAATGGAAGAAAAAGTAAAGTAGGTAGTGGGTGTTACACAGTAGTGTGGGTGGAGGAGAGGCTGTGGTAGGGGGAGAGGCTGATCGGGCGGAGGGAGGAGGGACACGGGCGGTATAGGAGAGGTAGTGGGGGTGGTGGGTGGTAAGGACTACTCGGGCGGTAACGTCAGGGGAAGGCTTCCAGATGCTGTGACGTCGGATGGTACTGACGGCTCCCTTTCTTTCCGACCGTGAATCGAGCTCCGATGTCATCAGGATCCCGATTAGAAATGAATCCACGCGGCGTGTACGGCCCACTCACGGTGCCGGAGGCCCCGTGTACGGTCCAACTAGCGGGCCATGTACGGCCTGTTTACCGCGTGTGATCAGGTACGTGTAAGGACAGTACACGGCTGCCGTATGTTATGGCTCCCATGGACTGCCCGCGTACTACCCTTGAAGCTGTGTACTGAAAACGACTAGCAGACAGAGTAAATTGCATGCATTATTGTTTTTTCTTTTAATTATTTAAAGTAATCTTCCAAAGTAAGCTATCTTTGAATTGTGACTAGCATCACTTAGATCAAATTTTTAAACTTAATATTTTTTAATCAGATTTTCTTTGAATAATATTTTGTGTGATAATGGTAAAGTATTGTCAATTAATTAAAATTTTTTTAATAAATAATCAATATGACCGTTTGGAGGCTTACAATCTTTCGCATAATCTTTTAAAATTTGTGCAATCGATTTCTTGCATTCCAAATTAATTTTAATGCCACTTTCAACATCAGATTCACTTTCACTGCTACATGTCTCAAACCTATATTTATGATCATAATCTTCTTCACTAGCACTTTCATTATCACCATCTATTTCTTGTATGGATTCACTTTGTTCATTTTCAATAATTTTTTTATCTTCTAAATTACTTTTAATATTTTAGTATTCAACCATCTAATAAGCGTACATTACAAACATTAAACTAAGTAATATTGACTTTCGACTACGTTACGGATCTAAATATAGATTATTTAATACATAAGTAATTGTGTGATGAGATCTTCTACTTTTTAAGTTGATAGAAAAAAAGGAACTTCGAATTTTTTTGTATACTACTTGCATGACTTCAACTTTTAAAAGTTGATGGTTTCATTTGTTTGTATTTTTTAAATTAAATATGCCTCTGAAAGTCTAATAGACGGGTCATAATTGGCGGCGTCGTGCTAGATAAATGGCAAAGGAATTTTTTTTGCATTAACATGTTCATTAGATCCCACAGATTAGGAAACTTCATGTTGCCACCGCGCAACCTGGTCACAATTTGTTAAAACTAACTTCTTTTAAACAAATTAGTAAAAGTGATTTTTTCGATCTAAAAAAAATCTATTCAGTTTCTTTGAGTCATTCTAAACAAAAAACCAATGGAGATGTATATACCTAAACCCCACAGTTTTGGAGAAAAATATTCCCAAAGATCTGAAAAATGCAAATTTTTGAATTTTCAGAGCGATAGTGAGAAATGAAAATAAAACATTTTTGGAAGATACACCACGTAAACATGAAGTGTTAACTTTCCTCTACAACTTCCAAGAAACGAAGATTGAAAAAAGTAATGGCAACATTGTTTTTTTACAATAAACATTTAAGCTATTTCCGCGCGCGCCCAAGCTGACTCCCAGTACTAGTGTATGGCTATATATATCATCGAGCCCGAATGCGCCTGCCGCGTCGATGACATAATAATTATACTTCATTCGCCTCGTTCTTGAGATTACATGTAGTTACCCTTACGCCCGCCAGAGGTCACAACGTTTAGAGTCTACTTTTTTTTTTTTTTTTTTCTGGAGGGGGTCCCGAGACCCTTGCTGTACCGCTGAGTGGTGTATCCTCTTCATATTCTTCCGTTGTGCCTAAGAGGTCACACGTTTTTAGCAGTCTATATTCCTTTGTCCCGCTAACGATATACATCGCGTGTTAGGAACATGAGCAAGAGGAAAGGTGATGAGATGGACACCCAAGCAATCTGGAAGCAGATGAAGCTTCTCGGGGAACAGCTAGCCTACCTGAAGGGCCGCGAGCACGAGGATGACATCTACGGTGGGGAGGAGGACGAGTTTTTCGCCAAGGACTACGATAGTGAGGACTCAGACGTCACCCCTGGAGATGGGGTCGGTAAAGGTCAGTACCCTAAATATTTTTTCTCCCTTTATAGGTAAGGATGTATGGTGTTGTTAATCAGGCACCCCAGTGTGTGTTGTGGGCTTGCCAGGACGCAAGGTACGCTCGTAGGACGTACGTTGCTTTGTTTTTGCCTTAGGGGCGCGAATGAGGTAGTCTCTTGCCTCGCGCACGCGCTCGTAGGACGTGGTGCTTGGCTGTGCTTAGGGATATGGTATCTTCTCTCCCTTCGCACTTTCCCGCGCTCGCATGACGCTGCTTTGGTCTCCATAAACCGGAATACCTGCATGGCATGCGTACTTGGCTTTCTTCCCGTGCGCTTCGCTCGTAAGACGTGGTGCCACTTGCTGGGAGGAATGGTAGTAGGTCATGCGCCACTTTATTCACATTATTTCTTCGGAGATATAGTAGATAATTTGTGGTTTGCAGGGACAATACTCCGTTTCTCTTGCACCTTTTGCGCTCATAGCCTCCTTGGTGGTACAGGCTACCTGCTTCGCAGGTATGCCAGACAAGAGTTTGTATTTGTTTTTCCCGCGCACACGCTCGTATGACGTGTTTGGGCAAGGCCTCGTGGCTTAGCGACAGTTTTCTCTGTTAGCCATGCGCCGGGAATTCGCAATCGAGTTTGAATATGTGAAAACCTATATATTTCGAGGATTGCTTAAGCTCGCAACTCAAGGGGAGAGGCGGCTTCTCTCATCCTATGGCGCTCGTACGACGCAAATTTTTTCGCGACAGTCTAATATTTCTCATTGCACGCGCTACATGGGCATCTCGTATGATTAGCCATCTTGTAAAGGCATGCTCGCAACTTTTAAGTATCTAACATCTGATGCCCCTCCTTCCCCACTTCCCTCTCACACTCCATATAATCTCCTAATAGTCGCTGCTCTCTGTTGCAGGAGACGGGGCTATAGAGCAAAAGGAAAATGAGCCGAGTCCTAAGAAGATCCCGTTAGACGATTCGATCTTGGAAATATTGGGCAAGGAACCTTTTGGCTCAAAGGTGTCCTCCGCGCGCATCAATGCGGATGTTGGATCCAGATGGCGGTATATTTTTGAGAATGGGCTAGACAAAGGACTAAGGGAGACCTTGATCGCGGACTATGGTAGTCCACTGGATTTTCACGTGTCGGCTGTCAAACTCGAGATTTTAGTCAAGCTGCAATCGCATGCGAAGACAAGGGACGCCTCGATGGTTAAGAGGCAGAGGCTAGCGGCAGCGGCATTGAGTGCTATAGGATCGGTGTTATTGGATTTCGTCGAAGAAAAGGAGGACATCGACGGATTGGCCTGCACTAAAAAATTGCATGATGCGGGCAGGATGCTGGCGGAGCTGATGAACAGCCAGGTTAAGGCGCGCAAGGCCTTTATACTAGCAGGTGTGGACAAAGACACGAGGGCCCTTCTCGAGGACACCAAACCAGATGGTCTGCTTTTTGGTTCTAACCTCAGTGAGAAAGTCAAGAACGCGCAAACTATGGAGAGGGTTGCTAGAGCCCTCATGAAGCCAGCTGTGCAGACCTCCCGTCAGCCCCTCACGACGCTCGATAATTTAAACTCGAGCAGCCTGCAGGGAAAGCGTTTCGCCCCGCCTGCAGGTCGTCAACAGGACTCATACCAGAACAGGTTCAAGTCGCGCCTGAGTTTCCAATCTACTCCACGAAACCAGCCGTTCAACCAGAAGGCGCAGTATCAGGGACGCGGCAGGGGATTGACTTACAATCAACAAAAATAGAAAACGTACGTAAGTCAGCGGGTCGTCTATGTAATTTTAGGACAGAATGGGAGAATATATCATCAGATCCTTTCATTCTAGAATGTATATCGGGGGTAAAGATTCGGTTGATCGCTCCATTTAAGTAGGGTGTCCCACCGATCCCTCATTTTCCCTCGGTTAAGGAGGAGCAACAGGTGCAGAAGGCCATCGCCTCCTTAATTGATAAGGGAGCCATAGAGTCGTGCGCTAACTGGGAGGGGCACTTCATCTCCAGCTATTTCTTGGTCCCCAAACCAAACGGGTCTCATCGGTTCGTACCTAACCTCAAAAGGTTTAACAAATTTATAATGTCCCCCACTTCAAGCTTGAAGATATTCGCACGGCTTGCGCCCTGGTGTCTAAAGACTCATTTATGTGCAAGATCGACCTAGAAGATGCCTACTTCTCCGTGGCTATACATGAACAGAGTCAAAAATTCCTAAGTTTTATTTGGAAAGGACAACTGTTTCGCTTTACGTGCTTACCGTTTGGTCTTAGCATAGCCCCGTATATCTTCACAAAGCTATTAAAGCCGGTGGTGAGCCGGTTGAGAGAAGACGGTTATTTATCGGTTCTTTATTTAGATGATTTTCTCTGTATCGCCTCGAACGCGGATAGATGCGCGGAGAACGCGAGGACCACGGTGTCGCTTTTGACCGAATTAAGTTTCCTAATCGATTGGGGAAAATGCCGCCTAGTCCCATCTACGAGACGCACCTTTTTGGGTATGATCATTGATTCGGTCCATTACAAACTAGAGCTGCCGGAGGAAAAGAAAATAAAACTAACTAATCTCGTGAAGGCGCTGCTTGGGAGAAACTCGTGTAAAATTATGGAGCTCACCAAGGTGTTAGGAAACTTGATTGCGGCAGCACCGGCCGTGGAGTTTGGTTTCGTGCATACCAAAACTCTTGAAAGGGAAAAGACCTTGGCATTATTTAGGGGTGGTTTCAATTACGAAAAATCTATGCCCATCACGAGGGAAGTTCGTGCAGACTTAGAGTGGTGGTTGCGCAACCTCCCGGCTGCTTTTAACACATTTAAGACCTTGGATTTTGCCATAACGTTGTTTACAGACGCCTCGGATACCGGGTGGGGCGCAACCGACGGCGTGCGTGAAATATATGGCCACTGGGACGCGGAGCAAAGGCTATGGCACATTAATCTCAAGGAACTTTTCGCGGTTAAGCTGGCGCTGGAGTGTCTCGCCAGCGACTTATCCGACTGTCAAATTCTATTAAGGGTCGATAATACGACGGCTATTGCCTACGTGAACAAGATGGGTGGCGTGCGATATCCCCACTATAACAGTCTCTCTAGAGAGATCTGGAATTGGGCTGAGGAAAGAAGGCTATTCCTATTCGCATCTTATATCCCCTTCGTGGAGAATTGCGTAGCAGACGGTTTGTCTAGGATAGCAAACGAGGACACCGAGTGGGAGTTGCATTCCGATGCGTTTGGGCAGATTAAAAGATCCTTGGGTGCTCCATGGGTGGACCTTTTTGCCAGTTCGGAGAACACAAAATGTGAATCCTTCTTCTCTTGGAAGCCCGATCCGAGAGCTCTCCAGATCGACGCCTTTACAGTGAATTGGGCAGATCTCGATTTTTATTGCTTTTCCCCGTTTAGCCTAATCACTAAAGTACTCGCCAAGATTAGACGGGAGAAAGCTACAGGAATCGTGGTGGTACCCCACTGGCCAAGCCAGCCATGGTTCCCCCTTTTCCTTGAACTGCTTATCTCTAAGCAAGTTCTTCTGGGACCAGCTCCTAACTTACTAATTTCCCCTTTTAGGAACAAGCCTCACCCACATGCCAGCCGCCTCCGTTTAATTGCTGGCAAAGTGTCAGGGAGGCCTTTCTAAGGAAGGGGGCACCGCAGGAGGCACTGGAAGTGCTGCTGGCATCTCTGGCCCCATCCACCATGAAGCAGTATGGATCAGCCCTGAAGAGATGGTTTATTTTCTGTGCCTCGGAGGGTATGGTTTTCGGCGCCCCTGATAGGCTCAGTTTGTTAAAGTTCCTATCAGCCCAGTTTGTAGGGGGAGCGTCCTACGCGTCCCTAAACACAATGAGATCGGCAATATCGCTTATCTCGATTGGTAATCTTGGAGAAGACCCCCTAGTATCAAGATTTCTGAAAGGAGTTTTCAAGCTGCGGCCGGCTACACCAAAGTACGCGCAAACGTGGGATGTGTCGCTAGTTCTGGAGTACTTAAGACCCCTCCATCCGTTGCACAAGCTAAGCCTCGAAGAGGCCACATATAAAACGGTCACGCTCCTTGCACTAGGTACAGAGCACAGGGCTCAGACGTTGGCAAGTATTAAAACAAGAAATATATATGAAACCTCACGGGGAGTAGAAATTAGGATAAGTGACCTAGTCAAGACGTCGGCGCCAGGCCGATATCAGCCACTATTAGTCCTCCCAACGTTTAAAGAGGACCCTAGTCTCTGTGTGGCCTCGACTTTGAACTAAGAGTCACTCTACACGTCATGCCGCATCCTCGGCGGCTTTGAACGCAGGAGTTAACTTAGATACTATAAGGAGAACGGCAGGGTGGGCGGAAGGATCCCAAACCTTTGCAAAATTTTACAATAGACCTATCGCACCTGACTTATATGAGTTCAACTCCAGAGTGTTTTCGAAGGTGGTAAAGTCAAACGAGGCGGGCTAAACCTGTAGAGTTTACCGCCAGCCATGTATTCACTGTGACTTGATAAATGTACTTAAGTATAAGTTTGACCCAATAAAAGGGAAATAAATGATCATTCAAACATATATATGTCTCCTTTTACTTATGGATAAAATTGCCTCCTTCATCGCTCTGAACATCTACATGTAATCTCGAGAACGAGGCGAATGAAGTATAATTGAAGATCAAACGAACTTACCTGTAAGTGAAGTTCGATCGAGATTATACGAAGAGCCTCGTTCGAAGAGATTACGGTCCCTCCCAGAAAAGTTTCTTTTATTATTTCAAGCATATCTCCAGCTCACTGCCGCTCGTATTATTCCGACTTACTGAACTTTTCCTATTCCCAACCCTTAATTTCTTCGCAATTTTATCACTTAGCTCTGAAGATATGAAGAGGATACACCACTCAGCGGTACAGCAAGGGTCTCGGGATCCCCTCCAAAAAAAAAAAAAGTAGACTCTAAACGTTGTGACCTCTGGCGGGCGTAAGGGTAACTACATGTAATCTCTTCGAACGAGGCTCTTCGTATAATCTCGATCGAACTTCACTTACAGGTAAGTTCGTTTGATTTTCAATTATATAGTCATACACTAGTACTGGGAGTCAGTTTGGGCGCGCGCGGAAATAGCTTAAATGTTTATTGTAAAAAAACAATGTTGCCATTACTTTTTTCAATTTTTGTTTCTTGTATGTTGTAGAGGAAGGTTAACACTTTATGTTTACGTGGTGTGCCTTTCAAAAATGTTTTATTTTCATTCCTGACCAACCGTCTCAAAATTGAAAATATCGTATTTTTCAGATCTTTGGGAATTTTTTGCTCAAAAACAGTGGGGTTAAGGTATATACGTCCCGATTGGTTTTTTGTTTAGACTGACTCAAAGAAACGGAATATATTATTTTTAGATCGAAAAAATCACTTTTACTAATTTGTTTAAAAGAAGTTAGTTTAAGCAAATTGTGGTCAGGTTGCGCGGTGGCAACATGAAGTTTCTTAATCTCTGGGATCTAATGAACATATTTATGCAAAAAAATTCCTTTGCCATTGATCTAGCACGACGCCACCAATTTCGACCCATCTATAAGCCCCACTTGTTTAGGTTATATATTCATGCTGGAAGTAATTTTTAATAGAACTTAATTACATGCGATTTAATGCTTTCAAAATAATACTATACACATTTAAAAAATTTTTTAATTCACTGATAAGTAAGTGCGCAAAAAAAACTTTCGATAATAAAGGATAATTAATTTTTCTCTTTCCACGGCTAATGCTGTTGGTTTTCTACCGTACTAATTATTGTACATTATTGCTAAACAGACATTTGCAAAAAGTATAAGTTTTCGAGCACGATTGTACACGATTTGTAGAAAACTTTCTATAGAATACTTTTTTTAGGTAAATATACAGAAGTCGGGTACGGACAGAAACCGTTTGATACCATATAGCCCCACTTTTGTTCATATACTTTTTTTTTTAATGTACAGTATAAAATACGATTGTACGTAAAATATTGTATGCTACTGTTATAAAAATTCTACTTTGAAGTTCAAAAGCCTTTTTTCTAATAGAAGTTCACTATATTTTTAAAAACAGGATGTTTTGGTTAACGGAAATTTAATTTATTAATGTAAATGGAAAATGTCAATTTATCAACGTTAGTACTTCATTTACTTTATTCGCAGAATTGTAATTAATCATGTAGTTATTAAGATATTTTTGTTTTGTTTCATAAGTGGTTTATTTTTCTTTGCAAACTGTATTACTGCAATTTTTTTTACCTTCAATTACATTTATATTTTATTGACAAAATGTCAAAATGGTTAGGGGACGTGCACAAATAACTGTTTGAAATAATACACAAAAAATTCCCCATTGGAGTAAACAATTTTTGGATGGAGCAAACATTGTCATGAAAAACATGTAAGTTAATTAACAAATGAACATAAGAAAAAAAAATAGTGAAATGTCAGGGCAAATAATTACAACGCACAGTAAATGAATTAACGATTTGTATACCAGTGAATTAAAAAAAAGCGCATTCAAACGTGCGTGTGCTGTAGTGTCTGTATACTATATTAATTCATTGCAATTACTTACTTAGGTACACAAAAAAATTATAAGATCTCAAGTAAGAAGTTGTATATAAATATCACTTACGTAACCTTCACGATACTCTGCACATGCGAAAGCTAGATATTCTTTTTTTATTTGTTGTGCAACTTTACTTTTAAAGCAGTGGGCTGGATACCTACATCATTATTCATTAAAAGTATACAATACGAATCATTTAACAACGTATAAGTGTTTATCTTACGAATCACCCCACAAATCGATCATCCTCGAGCATACAAAATTAGTCAGTTTAATTTTTTGGGCATGCAGTAAATCAAGTTCAGCTTTCAAACATGAGTAAATAGTGTCATCTTTTGGGAATACTACGTCATATACCATCAATAGCAGTAGATTTTATCTAGAAACATTTTACTCTAATAAACAAAAAAATTTCATACAATTCTTTATTACTTAACACAACAATACGTTAGTAGAAGAGACTCTATAATTTCTGTGTGCTACTGAAGTGCAGTGTTATTCGTTTATTTTAAGATCCTACAGAAATGGTGGGCTTGCGCTTTGTTATAATTAGCTAACGATTTCCTATATTAAATTGTGTAATAAGGATTATTGAATGTATTTTAAACTTATGTAATGCTACGGGGAAAAACGGTGGTTTGAGGTGCACGCAGGAGAACAAAGACGATTATGCTCAACTGTGCTTTATTACTTATATTGACGAGGTAAGAGTACACACAACTCCTTTTACCGTTAACTTCCGGTTCTTTGCTATAACTACCAACCGACTACCCTTTACTCTTTTATCATCTCTGTTCTTCTATCTTTTAGGGCCCAAATCTTCTATCTAGAAGGGGCACACGGACGCATGACTATTTGCTCCAAGCCAATGCAGAGGCTGCGCCCTCTGTAGCAGATATTTGATAAAAATTTTTGCACGTAAACAAAAGCCCCATAGCATATGGCTATACTTGTGATTGACTGGCTAGAGTTAGAACATCAGTTCCCTCCTGCAGTTTTTTTCAATGAGCCTGCTTATTTCAAGTAGCAATATGCACTATAAGCCATTTGTTTACATACAAGAACTTTTGTCAAATATTTGCTGCAGAGGGCACTGCATCGGCCTCTGCATCGACTTGGAGCGAATATGCTATCGTACGTGACAGCAAAAAATTTTTATGAAATTATCGTCTTTGCCAGACTACTGCTTTTAGATCGTTTGTTATTTACATACTCCTTTTTTCTATATAAATTGCAATAAACAATAATTATTGATAATTGATATAAGTTACGTTAAAATTAAGCTCCACAGAAATTTAATTTGATTATCAAATTATAAGAGAATAATATTTGACAAGTTTGTACATTACATGCCAGATTAATTAAAACTAATTCAGATTTTGTAAACAAAAAATTAAGACTTTGAAAAATTATTACAAAATTATTTGAATTTCTGTTTGGAATGAAGACTATTACCTGTAAGAAAAAATTTAATATTCATGGTAATTTTTCAAAAAATCGTGATAATATTTGTTTATTGGAAAGTTGGGGGTTAACACGCGAATTACGCTGTAAACTATAAAATTAAAATAAACAAATATCTACATTCAGGTGGTTTGTACGTTAAGGACGTTCAGTAGAGATAGAACCCTGTAATGAATCTTTTTGAAACTTTAACCAGACGTTCTTATTGTTGTTGCAATGAAGCTTTTAAAATTTTAACAGGTTCGTCTGTTTCGTTTCCGAGATATTGAATTTCAAAGTTCAGTCATTTCAACACGGTCGCTTATGGAGAAACTTATAAAAACTCAGTTTTTAAAAAATTGGCGTAATAAATGTCTCCAATTTTTTTATATGTCACAGATAATGTTATTAAATATATGTACGCAAAGTTTTGTGACAATCGTCTGATTAGTTTATGAATAAAAAAATTAAATAATAGTTCGACAAAAACACAACGGCAACGTCTCGAGAAGCGGGAAATTCAAATTGTTCCAGGACGTAAGTCAGTAAATATTTGAATATCATGGTAGATATTTATGTACTTCTATGTAAAACGTAAGCTTATAAAATTTTCTTTTTCTTAATAAAATTTTTGATTTCTAATTTTTATACAATACAATTTTTTTACACAAGATAACAAAATCACATGCTTGTAGTAATCGCAGAGACTAGAGTATGTCCTAATTATTTAACATATCACTTTCAATGAGACTTTTCAATTCACATAAAAATTTAAGAATTTTATTTGCATTAGCTTCTCTTTTGATAAAAGGATTTTGTTCATTTAATAAAAACGACCTTAAACTAGGGCCACCTCCCATAAATTTATCAATAATTACGTTAAAATCTACTTTACGAATGAGAGCTACGAATATAATTGTACGTACATATATCCGTCACAAGTCTTTTTAATTATTTACTCATTTTTATGACATTGTTATAACGAATAAAAATCAAATACTGACATCTTTAGCACAAATACATTACAAATATACACATACGCTGCCGTAACCGACGCAACAGACACTGCAGAGTGCACACCACCTGATGTGTGTATATGTGTGTGTACATGAAAACTCACACATTGGAGACCCGTGCGGTGATGCCAAGTCTTTACTCATCGCTGTTTTCCCCTTGCCCCGCAAGAGGTTCCCCCACTATCTTTACCGAACGTCCTTAAGAAGAGAGGGAGAGTTCCCAATACGCAGAAAGATTATTTTAATAGTTCTATAAGAATTTTAAAAGATCTCTTGTTTTCCAAATGTTATAAAAACAAAAAAATACTTTTTAACTTCTTTAAGTAATCGCGAATGTCTACTATATTAAAATTATAAAAGAATTCTTTTTGTTTAATGAAAAAAACTATATTGGGCATAGACAAATTTTTTTTGTAGTGAAAACATTGCATTAAAAATTCTGCAAGTAACACATTAAATTTCATTTTTTCAAAAAGATGTTAGAAAAAAATTTTTTTTACTCATTTTAATAGTTTTAAAAATGTAATTTTTGAGGTCCAGTTCGTTTATTATACCACTGTCTATTCATACAAATTTTTTAAGAATCCTGTTAATATTAATAGCCTTTTACTAAAAATGATTAAAAATACTTGCAGTGATGGGGAATTGAACTTGGATCCCTTGGAGTGGTTAGCTGACACTTCATCGATTGAGCTACAACAGACTTAAATAGGTGGTGTAATTTTAATAATTATATACTGAAAGTCAAATTCAATCTGTTTAATGGAACTCAAGTTTACTTTTAATAATGACAAGTGCATTTAATTTTATTTTTAAGTATATTTAAAATGAAACATCTGTTTTCAATATGTGCCAGTGTGGTTCATAAACAAGTTGACTTTAATAGTTCAAAGAGGAATTAAAGTCAATCGACTAGTATAGTCAGAAGTGGCATGGAACTTACAACAGTTCTTATAAGTAATTTTAAGCTGGTTTAGTCAAAAATTATTAGCTATTACTTTACCGATTAATTATAGCATATATATATATACATATATATATATATACATATATATATATATATATATATATATATATATATATATATATATATATATATATATATATATATAGCTACATTTACAGCTATAATCATCTACAATAATAACTAACTGATTACAAAGTAGCTTTAACCATGTACTAAAAATTACTATAAAAAGTATCTATTTACCCACATTTACAGTTATGAATTTCACGCGATTTTTAAACAACAAAATTAAGCTATTAATGTTTCCAATTATAGCTCTAAATACAGCTTTGATTATTAGATGAAATAAAAGCTGATAATTTTTGACTAATGGGATAGTAAATTTTTAGGCATGAGATAGTTAATTAGATAGTTAGATAGTTACCTGAGATCTTAGGTAAGATCTCATGCGATAGTGACTCACAGGAAATATTTGATAAAAATATTTCCTCATGACTTAATCATTATTTTATTAAAAATATTTTATAATGACGTATATTTATAAAACAAAGACATAAAAACGAATTATTTTGACACCCAAATGCAATACGTATTTTTTTTACCATTAAAAATACAATAAAGTGTCAAGTGAGATTCCTATTACTGCAATTTATGAATATTTTCTCACAGCACAAGAATTTTGTCAGTGTTTTTTTTCATTAAAAAGTTCACTATAACTTCTATACTACAGTATTACATAAGATTGTTTAAAAGAATACTTCGTGCACTTTAATAAGAATTCTATTAGTCACCATTTTGAATAATATAAGAATTTTAAAAGAATTATTTTACAGTGAAAATCTGCGTATTGGGTTATTATTAAGATACTGGAAGAAAAAAGAATAAAAACGCGATACTTAAATCTCTATTTAAATTTTGGTTTACAAAAACATTGAAAATAGTAAAACTCTAGTGCTATCAAAGTTAGCATACGAGCCTATATTAATAATTTAATTTCCATCTAACAGTTATAAAAGCGAAATGCACGTAAATTAAAAATGTATAGTTATAAAACTTTTACGTATAAGTACTAAGGTTAAGTCTCACCTTCGTATAAATAATCATTACATCTACAAAATTTTCGTATTTTTTCCAGGCAAGAAATTTTTTTTCTTTGTTCGACAGATTCAACATTTTTGTTAGTAATACCATCCCCCACTACGGACTTGTTGGCTTCATCTTCAATACTTTCCATATTTGCAGGATAAGGAGTAGTTAACACATCTGTGTTATGTTCTGTTTGGTTAGGGTTATTGTTAAAAAACTCTACCGGATCAACAACGGATTCCGTATATTCTTTAGAAACCGCAACCTATAAACAATAGTAAAAATTATCTATTGTAAGAGAATTATGTTTAAAGAATTTTCGGTAATTGATGCTGCGTTACAATATATTATTTCTTTTTAGTACGAAAACTTTCTAAAAAAAATGCTGATTCCATTGACAAACAGTATCCTTGAAGCTCAATATTGAATTTTTGCCAATTTATCGAGTTACAAATAACAGTACAATACCAATCAATCGTCTATGTTATTATCTATTCTAGTTTAAACTCTAATGAATTTAATACTATGTTTAATAGAAATTGTTATTGTCACTGACAAGAATTGTGTTTGGGATAAAGTTATATTGAGTTATACAAGTTATAACACCGTAATAAATTACATTTCTCATATTATTCGATTTTATGAAAATCTAAGAGTGGTGTAACTAGGATTTTTAATGCAACATTATATTTTAAGCTTGTCTAATGATACGGATTTTATCGAAAACAATAAATATATCTCTTTAAAAAAAGAATCTGGTTGAAAATTCTAAATAATACTGAAATAAAAAAATTTATTTGGCTGGATGTTTTTATCTGTTGGATTAGTGTCCGCAGTTTTATTAACGGACCTCTCAGACATATGCCCATGTCTTTCATATCGATTTCATTATTTCGTATTTATGCACACCCTTAGTTAGTTCAAAAACTCTTTTTTAGAGTACATTCAATTTTGTACCTATGGCCTAAAATACAGATCCAGAGCTGAAAATCTTAACGTCCTTGGAACAAAATAGCAGTTTTCGTCAGGTAAGTGCCATCGTCACCGAGACTATTTCTGGGCCTGAGGGACTGCTTGTTAGCCTTGGTTGAATTGCACTTATGTGGTGCATACTATTTTTTTCATCACGAGCGCAGTAGAGCTAAAGTTACCAGCGTTTTTTGAAGTATTAGAATAGAAAAAAGTTCATAATTAAAAAATGTGTGTACATGTGTGCGTATGTATATGTGTGTATACATGTGATCGGTCATGTCTCAGAGCTCTGTGGTCCGATTTCAATGATTTCGGGTTTAAACTTATTGTTTTTGCACACTTATACCGGCTTGAAGAACAAATTTTAGTTTTGCACCTTACCAAAAGGTTGCTGCTGTTCGTTTTCAATTTTTGACATGGTTTTGCGATACATTTTTTTTTGCTTTTAAAATTATTTAGAGTGAGTAGAATCAATCCTATTTTATATTTTCAATCCTTTTAGAAAGTTTTTTTATTACTTTGAATATATACAATACAAAAATTTCAAGACTCGATAATGTCTCAGGAAAGCAACTATAGATAACATAAAAAACGTATTAACACTTTACTCTCATAAAATTTGGATCAAAAGGATTGAAATAATGAAGTGGCGCGAAAAAAATAGATGTATCAGATTGTAAACATAAATAAAATATATTCTATAATAAAATCACTAGTTAACAAGTTGATCCAAATATATTTTAAAATAAAATATTCAGTGGATATCATGGCAGGAGTGTAAGGTGCAAATATGAAAATTTTGGGTAGGGGTATAAATATTTCTCATAACGAATACACCCTATAAGGTAAAAGCACCAGTACGTGAACACTTCCTAAAATTGCACCCGTAGAACAGCTTGAATAAACTATTTTCAATTTAAGTGAATAAAAAAAATTTTTTTCTTATATCCTTTGATCGTTCTTTAGATAAAACAAAATTTATATTTCAGTAAGTCTTTACACTCAACGAGAAAAAAATTATTTATTCGTGCAACTTGTATGAGGTGGCTTGTGAGACTGTTCAGGTACTGGTATCATTAGGTTTTACCTATGTCCAGTACTCGAACACATAAAAACGATTGAAATCACTGTTAATCAATAATGATAGTATGTCAAGCCAGTCGTTATAGTTTTGATAATATGTTACCTATGAAATTAGAAAGAAATTTTTCGATTTGGTTATTTGCAATATATAATAAAAATAGAAATCAGTAGAAGGCAGCTAACATAACCTCTCTCGCATTTAATTAACGTGGGATGTTCAAGTACTCGGTCAAAAATACGTATTGGTACCAATACCTGAACACGCTGTTCATTTACTGGGTCATTGGTAAAAAAACTTGAAAATTAATTTATTAATTGTACACATGACCTAGAAAAACTTTTTTGTTTTTTTTTTAAAGGAAAAAATATAAACTTACTTGCGCAACGATTGTTTTGTTGTTATGCAAATCAGAATTTCAATAAAAATGAGAAAACAAAGACTTTACGGAAAAAGTGTTCACGTACTGGTGCTTTTACCTTAAACATATTAGAGAAAATAACTGAAGTGTTCCTTACTTGGCAGTGTGGTTAGAAAGGCCAAGATATCGTGACAGAGGGGGGTTGAAATAACCAGCCAAGAAAACTGTATCATTAAATAGAGAAACAGATATATGTGTGTACAGCGACAGTTACGAGAGCTTAGGATTTTCAATAATTTACCAACAGAAACAGTACATTTTTAACTCAACACTAACAGTATATTTTTCGCTAACGATTTCTTATGATTTGTATAAGAAAAATTGTTATCAATAAAAATTATACCTGTGGATTATATTTTTTATAATATTTTCCGAAGATTTTGTTACAGTCCACATTAATTTTCTAAACGTGCCATACTCAATAAAATGTTTTTTTGACTTCTTTATTTCAAGATACAGTTAAAAAACGAAAATGTTATGGTTATGTTTGTGCATAGTCAAACCTCTCCCTATTGATGCGCGTTGGTTATGTAGTTTCCTTTATGAAAACTCATAAAAATTGTTATTTTTAGCCAATTTTGCTTCACTTTTGAGATACAGCGTTTTTTTCTTATTTTCAAACGTTAGGTTGTCATATTCTACGTATGTCATACCATATGCACGTTAATTTACGTTTATATATGCATGATAAGATAAATAGGAAAGGAAAACGATTTTTACTATGTATTTTTGAGGACATCGAAGAGATCAAGTGACGTTTTGTGTCAGTCATTATTTACCTCATAGTACCTTACGATTTCCATCATGCAGCAGTAGGTATAGATCTAATGGTCAATCGAGTGCGTTATTATTTATTCAATGCACTCCTCCTTGTTGCAGAATTTTGCAGAATTCTTGGGAGACAATAATTTTCGTAAGCTGTTTTAACCATAGTATTGACTTATTTTGCTTGTAATAACATATTTTATAGGTTTTTGCTGGTGTAGAAATTGTGAAGAAATTTCTCAAGTGAGATTTTAACATCAGAAACTTCTTGAGATTTTTTAATATGCTTGTGGGAGATACTTATTTTTGTGCATTGACATTTTTTTATGTACAATCGGCACCTCAAGATTACAAATTACCTTTATATAAGAAAATATTATGAAAATATTATGAATACACTAGTTTTGTTAACTCATTAGGGAAATTTTATTGTGTCGGCAAAAAAAAAAATTTGCGCAAATCTGCCGCAATCAGGAGTACGTCAAATCAAGACAAATAACGCACTCGACTGATCGTCAGATTTGTGCACTTCTTACGCAAGAGTCTTGCTCACCCGTCGTGCATCAGAATTACGTAAAATTTTGGAAGCAGACTAGATGCAGACTTACAAAATTTCGCTGTCGATGTAAATCTTGTGCAAGAAGTACGTTAGAATTGCAAATACTGTGCTACCAGGCCCCCCCCCTTTTTCTCAAAAATAAGTAATACTTATTTTTACATCAGAAATAAAATAACTTTTTAAGTTATCTCTAATTACAAACATGAGAACAAATTAATGCACATTTTCAGAGTGGTTAAGTTACAATCATTTATTTTGTCTTGAGAAGTACAATTAAAGTAGTACAAATAAACTTATACTAAAATCTGTGCATTATGTCAAAAACGTTATTTGTAGTACAGTCAAAGTATCTTAGTTCGTTTAAAATACTATGGAATTGAACGCTTGTCGTTATTATTGATGATTTGTTCAGTTTAATTTGTTGAATTTGCTTTTCATGTTACTCTCGTTTTCCTAATGGTGCTAGTATGAGGGGGTTAACTTTTCTCTCATCATTTGTGATTGAGGGTGTATTCCATATGCCTTGAAAAAGAGTGCGCAGTAAACTATGCGCGCTAAATGGGTGCGTAGTAGGCTGTGCGCAGGTTGTTTTCTGTCAAAAATTTTGACTCAAAACGTCATCGCAGTACTTCTGCAATTATAACAAGTTGTTATAAAGAATTAACACAGCAAAAAATTAAGTTTTGTCAAGAATGGATTTTGAAAGATTAGAACTACTTGATTCGTCGAGTGAATCAAGCTCTACTGATTCTAGTATTGATGAAATCATTAGTGATGTCAGCGATGAACAGTGTTTTATTGAAAAATAACCAGAGTGCAACATTACATCGAGACTGTAATAAACAGATACACCGCAGTAGAATTTCAGCAAAATTTTAGGTATTTATTGGTGGTCATAGGTAAAAATGCATATTTCCAAGCACAATTTTCGCATGCCCTTTTAATTTCTTTAAAATAAAATTTGTTTTCCTAGCAGATAATTGTAGTACATTAAACATTTTAAATTTTGTTGCATAGTTTATCGCATTAAATATTTAAATTCTCTTTTAAATACTGTACTATTTTTGTCTTCTGAGTTTATTTTTCTCTTAAATTGTAATACATTGTTACGATTGCAAAAAAATTTGTTGAGTTTTGTTTTACACGTAGTAATTTAAAAAAGTTTCTTTCGTCTAAATAAAGCACTACATGTTTTTTAACAAAAAAATGGAAAAAATTTTCCCCAAGTCTGAATACATATAAATTAAATATTTTTTGGGTAACAAGGATCTTGCTTATTAGGTTACTGAAAACTGCATTTGAATACCTGCTTCATACTCTATATGAAGTATTGGAATTGAAACCTGCTTGGGGAAAAATTCCTATTTCTCCAGAAAAACAACTCTATGTTACTCTATCATACCTCGCAACATCAGACTGTTCCAGATTGTACAACAAATTTTATACCCTTTGTAGTTTAAAATGCATACGTATACTTTGAGCCAGGTCTGTCATAAGTAAATTGGATGTTGGAGAAGCAACAGCCTGGCGTACAGTACGAAGAGTTGTATTTGAAATATGTCTGTTAAAAAATGAATTCATCAAATGGTCAAGTCAACAGAAATACTTGATGACATCTCAAAGCATTAGAGAGAAGTATGGGTTCCCTAATGTCATCGGAATCGTTGATGGAACCTATATACAGATTGCAAAACCCAAAAGAGATTCTCAGTCGTATGTTAATCAAAAGGGCGTGCATTCAAATCAGTTGTAAGTAAGATAGAAGATTTGTGTATCATAGTAAAAAATAACTTTAATACTATTAATATAGTGGCAACAATTCATGTTTTTATAATTTATACAGGTCATTTACAATGAAAAACGAGAAGTTATTTCTTGTTACGTTGGTCTCCCTGGATCTGTCCATGATCAACGAGTATTTAAATGTTCTGGATTCAAGACAGATGTACTGATGAATTTTTTTCTAACGATAGCCATTTGTTAGGTGACTGCGTATACGTTACAAAAAAATTTTATGGTTCCTTTTCACGATGACGGTCGACTGTTAGTTGAAAACATATATTTTAATACTGTTCTATCCAAATCACGGATGTTCGTAGAAATAGCCTTGGTCTACTTAAGTGTAGATGGAGATGTCTACTGGACAAGTTACCAATGCGTCGAACTGATCTCATTTCACATTACATATTATGCTGCTGTGTGCTTTACAACCTCTATCTTTTACATGCGATGAACTGGAATACCCTCTTATCGTGCCAAATTGGAAAAGACAATTACTCTGAACCGTCAGATGTTCCAGTCTAACTGAGAGAAGAAGGCACAATCAAAAGTGATAAAATAATACAAACTTTATGAAGTAGACAATAATTGATTATTTATCATATTGCATCAATACAAAATTCCTCCAGCTGTCTGGATTATAAGACTAAGTAGTTTCTTTTTACAGATTTCTGCTTGCTGTGTAGGTGCTCGAAAAGAGCGTTGTTCGATAAAAATCCAATTTTCTAAAAAAATAACTAGTGTCCAATAACTCAGAAGCCTACGATTGTTTTTTTTTTTTTTACAACTTCAGTCTGCTTCAATCCAGGTTACCAAAGTCTATACAAGTTAAATTTGTGCGATTTGTATACCATTGTTTTACTAAATAAATAAATGTATGATCACAATTAAATTTTTTCTTAATACATTCTGATAGTGACTTAATTTATTTGGACAATGGAAAAAGTTATATAAAAAGATATTGTCAAATATACAAGTATAATATTCTGTAACGTAGGATATGCAAGGCATATCATACTGACTCTCCCTAGTAACAGCGAGGCTTCTTTATCAAAAACGCATCGACAGGTGGAGAACAAGCTAATACAAGGCCCAGCGAGCCTCAAATCGCGGCACTCAGGCGGCACACTCGGGCAGTCAACCAGTCAGGGAGTCAAGAGTCAAGAGTCAAGGAGTCGAGCAGTCGGGCAATCGTGGATTTGGGAATTAAGGGTACACGATGAGCCTTCGAGGGAAATACACGCGCTACTTTGCCTTTAATTTTGGTGATTTGAATAAAGCTCTTGATATAATCAATTGTTGGTCATTCTCGCGACGCACCTCCTACCTATCTCTTTCCCACGTAACAGTTTATTGGAATTTTTTAAATAATAATACATATATGTTTTTGGTATCCTCATGTGATAAACGATTAGACTCTGTCTTACAATGTATTATAACAATTTTTTGACATACATTATTAATTGACTGTACTTCATAATATTTTTAATTAAATTTACTGATTAACTCTAGATTATCACAGTCATTTAATCTCTCGATGATATTTTTCTATCATCGACAGTGTCATTTCATGAACACATGCTTTCAATTTTAAATAAACCGTAAACTAATTGGAATACTTATACGAACTAAAAGTAACATTTAATTTTTTTACTTTATACGATGAGATGAAATGGGAGGACCACACTTTTGTATTATAGTTCAGTGAACTCCACCAAACTTAATTAAAAAAATATAGAATAGCTTTTCTAGACATCGTTGCAACTAAATTTTTATCTTTCACATTAAACGATTTTTTCAACAGTTCAAGTTTTTGCTTTTCATAACTTTCTCGGGCTGTTTGCTTTGATTTCTTCAGTTGCAACGATTCTTCCATGAATTCAATTTTTTTTTAACTTCATTCAGCTGCCGTTCTGCAAAAAACGTTGTTTAATTCATGCTACTAGATGCATTTTTTTATAGATTTATAAAACTTACTTTTCGGTTCATCCTTCATATCAGGCATTGAGATTGGAAGACTTGATCCAGCCGTAGACAGAGGTGATATCCAAGACTTTTTATATTACTTGTGTAATTAACAGTATGAAATAAAAAATTTATAGGTTACGTACATCAGAAAATGAACAAGTGATAGGATCAACTCCACTTTGTCTATTATGATCAATCACATTCTTGTAATCATTTTTGAGCTGGTCCACTTTATAACTACACTGACATGCTATAACGCTATAACCTTCTGACAACATTTCGAATGTAACTCTGGCCCAAACCTGTTTGTACGTTATTTTTCCTGAGCTTATAACACCGTCTAATTCCCCGTAGCATTTTAGACGGCACAAAGTGGATTTATGGCACCAAGAAAAATTTGTTACTTTTACAAGTTAAGTACAAAAAATTTGTGAATTGCCAAATTATAAGGCTCAAGTATTTACAATATCTTTATATCTTTGATTACATATTTATTACATTTTTTTTTTTTCTTTCTTTGTGGTAGCCAGCGTCTTTTTGATAAAAGAAATCTCTTTAAATACATCAGTGGCTGTAGTTACTGATGTTTTTCCCGTGTTATCAGCGACAAGAGTGAAATAAAATTGTGAATCTAATAATTTGAGATGGTTTTGCAGAAGTTTTGCGGCATAGTCTTTATCTGCAAGCAAATTTAATGATATTAAATAATTAACGTTTATCATTGCAAACTATCATTAATTTGAAACATACAAAATACTTGCCATTCAATGCATGTACAAAACTTGCATTGTCAACGTAAATCGTGTGTTTGGAACTTTTTTCGTCATGCAGATTTAGCTTAAAAACTTTTTCTGTTCCAGATGTGCTATTAGTCCTTAAATAATTATCCAGCAGCATAGAAGCAAACTGTATGTCTGAAGAAAAAAAATCATAATTTTGCTTAGCTAATATTTTATCACATTAAACTATACATAAGTTTATACCAATAAATAGTACGTACCTACAAGAGCTCTATCATGATCTTCTTGAGTTACATAAAGAGTGTAGAAGTGACTGGAAGTCGGGTCCATCATTTTGAGCGGTATCAACAAATTACTCTGCACCTGCAGGGGAAAGACCTTATTTACTGATTGGTTCTGAAAACAACATGTCATTGGTAATTAAAACTCTCTTTCTCCTTATAAATTTAGCAGCGTTTCTGTTTCCAACGTTTAAGTCACTCACAAACTCATAAGTTAAACAAATACATATAAGGTAGTAAAATTGTGTTATGTAATTAACAACTCACTTTGTTCATGATCACCAAAAAAATTTGATCTGATACGTCTGAGCTTTTGAAGCAGTTTAATGCATCGTCAGAGATTAGTAGGGAGATTGCTGACTGCCATGCTACGGAGTGTGCCCACTTTTTTCCAGTGGTTCGAGCGCCCCGCCGCGGCCAAGCGGCCGAACCAGGTGCACATTTTTTTTTTTATTTGCGAAGCACGGTAGGGATATGAGAAGAGTGGATTTGCGTGGAAATGTCCATATAGGCGCACATTTTGGAGACGTGTGGAAGGGGTATACCGAATGTGCGCCTACGAGGAGAGGAGTGGAAATGTCGGCTATATAGCTGTATATATCTGAACGCACAGCCAAAGCAAGCGACGATACGAGTTTTTCTTTTTTGAGAGTCTTTTGACTCTGCAACCGAGTACTATGTATATATTTAACTGACTTGCTCTCGCTCTGGCTTCAATGTTATCTATAAATCTTATTTAATTAAATCGTGGAACTAAAGGCTCATTAATTATATACACAGAATTTTGATTTCAATACGTTATTTTTTAACTTTCCCGTACTTTTAAAATTCCCAAATCCATTTATGTTTTCAAAAAATTAACCACTAATTTATTAATTTCACACATCCTAACTGCTGTAAACTGTAGGACAAGCTCCGGAGGATATCCATGAACATATGTGACTTCAAAAGAATCACCTTCCGTCCTTCGGATAGCTAAGATGGTTAAGGCTTATGCCCCTTTATAGATTGTTTTGCACTTAAGGGTTCAAATCCACTTAATGGTAGATTTTTACTTTATTTTTTATTTTATTTAATGTATCATTTTGTCTTCATTACTTTTATTTATGTTTCGTTAAAAATGTATATTTATATATATGTAGTCAACATTTTTTTTCGGATACATCAAAACAAATTAAATTAATATTGTTACTTTGATACAAGGCAATTCTATAATTTTACAATACTAAAATAACTTTTAAGGATTTTAACATAATTTGTGTATTCTAAAACTCCTGAAAAATTGTGAACATCCTATTTACGACAAAAAAAAAAAGGCGAAGGCAGAAGAAAACTCATACTTTTACTACGATTATATCATTAACAGTAAAGTTCAACTTACATCCAATTATACGTGAATATTTAACTACGTACATATATTATATTTTTGTGCTTATATTTACATTCCTTATCAATACCTTGTGGTTATTGCGTTGACAAAATTCGTACTACATATATATGTACAAACATGAAAGTAGATTTTTTAGTCTTTATAAATAGTGCGTATTTTAGATTAAAGAGTCTTACAGAGACTGAACGAAGCTTTTTTTATTCAACACATACTAGTTTTCACCACTTGTAAGTCAGAGTATGGTTTAAAAAAAAAAAATTGTATTCCGTGTAAACAATTAATCCTTTTACTTATAATCAATTGTTATTGTAATTTTTCAGAAATAGTTACCAAAATTTTTGACAGTGCGTAAATCATGTACAGTTAACAAAAATTTTTTTTCCTCTGTTTGGAAGGTGCCTTTATATATATTTTTATAGATGAATAACTTTACAAAATATTAAAATTTCACAAATGAAATTGCTCTTTTAACTATTGCAATCGATCAATTAATTTTACATCGTATGCAACACACAATGATTCGCATAAATTTATTCGATTGTTTGTAGTTGATAAGATAAACCATCAAAAAACACCTCTTGCCACACAACGCAAGGCAGCTAATTTTTTTTTTTTGTTTGTAGTTATAGTAACAACTGCATTGTCGGTATCTTAAACCACGTGGCACAGGTTGCTTTTATTAAAAAGTTCGCGGAACTTTCACCACGAGTAGCTTAACGTTAAAATCTTTAAAATGCCTTTTTCATAGCTCTACATATTAAATTTTGAGAATCATAGCTGAATTAATTTATCATAAAGAAGTATGCACTTAAATACAGTAAACAATAATAGTTTGAATACTTCACGATTTTAAGAATAAACTGGAAAACTAGAATAAATAATTGGTCGATTTTTCAGAAAACTGTAGATTTTTTAAATATTTTGCACTACAAATGTGTATGTTCATACTATTTTAAGGGGGATGTCGTGGTACAGTCAATTTCAAAATTAAATTTTCGTGTTAGAAATGTCTTTGTTGTGATTATTCTTAACAAAACAGGTAAATAATTTAAAAATTAGGTGTATGGAACAGAAAAATGCCCAGGAAAGTAAACACAAACGTTAAAACAACAAATTAACCTAACTTTCGCCTCGGACTGTACCACTATATAGGTTTTCTAGTAACGTTGTAACTGGACTTTAAACTGTTATATTTTAAAAACGGTGAAGCTAGGCTTCCCCAATTTTAGTATACTTATTTTAACTATAATAAACCCTAACAATTTTATTTTTTAAAAGATTCTTAAGAAAATTTCAAAAGTTATGAGTAAAAACGTGCATTTTTCGACAACTCCATCTAAAAGCATGTGTATAAGTGGCCAACTTCGCGATTTTATTTCTCAAAAATGGTGTATCTAGGCTCTTTGAAATTTTAATATGTTATTTATGATAGTGAAACATACCTATACAAATTTTTTCAGAAATTTCTTAAAACAATGAAATATCACAACATCCCCCGTAACTTAATCAAAGTTTTTGCTAGCAGAAATAGATTCAGACTCAGTTTTTACTAATATAGAAATTTGTAGTTGAAAATTTTTTTTAGTTCTCACAATTCCTGATTCTAAATAATTGATCACGTTAGTATAATAAAGAGTCTTCTCAGAGTAATAGGCGTAAAAGAGCCTTTTCAAACTCAATATAAGAAAGAGCCTTTAATTTTCATTTCTCCGATTTTAAGTTGGTACTACATTTATGTGTGTATATATATAATTGATCAATAAAAATATATACATTACTACCTTAAAATAGAAGTAAACAAATTAGTTAAAAAGGCATTGATATCTTTTTGTTGAACTCCTCGTTTTGCTCTCCAGTATAGAATAAATGTGTGGATTCGTACAGGGGTACGAGACCAACCGTGAGCTGGGTGAGGAGCAAATAAGAACTCAAAAATGTCGAAGAATAATCTTGAGCGACGTTTCGTTGGGCTTAATTATACCAATCGACGCCGACACCTAAGTGCGAGTGTACCTCTGTATAAAAAGGCTATTTCTTTTAGTTTAAGAAGACTTTATTCTGCCTGAAAATTTAAAAAGACTCTTTCTTGCACTCACCCGATGGTATCATTGTTAAAGGTATTACGATGCTTTTCCTGCATTCAAGATGAATGATTAAACTTCCTTTATAATCTACAGCCTAAGAATATGTTTATTACAATCATCACCCTTAAAGGTAATTCATTTTTTTTTTTCGTTTTTAACAAAAAACTGCGGTATTATAAAAAATGTTTAGTCTCAGAATCTTGCCGAATAAATTTTATTACTTATTCATCGAACTGTTTCATTCATTATTGTTCTTCTGGCTGTCTAAAAATAAATAAAAGTAGCACACCTTATTAAAGATTTGCAAACAATTATAAAACATTTACAAAACTATTTTGTATTGTGTTCATCAAATTTATTTACTAATTAAAATTTCAACATTAGGTAAATAGCAGTAAACGGGTAACTTTTTTTGTCGTAAATAGGATGTTCACAATTTCTTAGGAGTTTTAGAATACACAAATTATGTTAAAATCCTTAAAAGTTATTTTAGTATTGTAAAATTATAGAATTGCCTTGTATCAAAGTAACAATATTAATTTAATTTGTTTTGATGTATCCGAAAAAAAATGTTGACTACATATATATAAATATACATTTTTAACGAAACATAAATAAAAGTAATGAAGACAAAATGATACATTAAATAAAATAAAAAATAAAGTAAAAATCTACCATTAAGTGGATTTGAACCCTTAAGTGCAAAACAATCTATAAAGGGGCATAAGCCTTAACCATCTTAGCTATCCGAAGGACGGAAGGTGATTCTTTTGAAGTCACATATGTTCATGGATATCCTCCGGAGCTTGTCCTACAGTTTACAGCAGTTAGGATGTGTGAAATTAATAAATTAGTGGTTAATTTTTTGAAAACATAAATGGATTTGGGAATTTTAAAAGTACGGGAAAGTTAAAAAATAACGTATTGAAATCAAAATTCTGTGTATATAATTAATGAGCCTTTAGTTCCACGATTTAATTAAATAAGATTTATAGATAACATTGAAGCCAGAGCGAGAGCAAGTCAGTTAAATATATACATAGTACTCGGTTGCAGAGTCAAAAGACTCTCAAAAAAGAAAAACTCGTATCGTCGCTTGCTTTGGCTGTGCGTTCAGATATATACAGCTATATAGCCGACATTTCCACTCCTCTCCTCGTAGGCGCACATTCGGTATACCCCTTCCACACGTCTCCAAAATGTGCGCCTATATGGACATTTCCACGCAAATCCACTCTTCTCATACCTCTACCGTGCTTCGCAAATAAAAAAAAAAATGTGCGCCTGGTTCGGCCGCTTGGCCGCGGCGGGGCGCTCGAACCACTGGAAAAAAGTGGGCACACTCCGTAGCATGGCAGTCAGCAATCTCCCTACTAATCTCTGGCATCGTGCACTTGTTGACGGCGTCATCGTCACCGCAGCCTGCAGTACCGCCACGCCGCTGGCCGCTGTCTGAAAAGCAATCTGCGCACAGTCTACTACGCACCCAGTTAGCGCTCACAGTTTACGTTTACTGCGTACTCTTTTTTAAGGCATATAGAGTACACCCCGTACACAATCTACACAAATGTCGCACAGAGGGAGCGAGAAATCTGAGAACTTCATGCGCATCTAGTGTGTTGGCAATTACATTAAGAAGACAAGCTCGAAGTGTAAAATTTGCACCTTATATTTTAATTTAAACTCCAGTTCAAATTAAGTACAATTGCATTACATTGGACAGTCTGGCTTTTTATTTCAATAAGTGGCAGACTGTAAAAAGTTGTTTGAAAAAGTTTTTTTTTTTAAACTGATTGTAATGTTTAACCATATATTGATGCGTATAAAATTACATAGTAATATTAGTTTGTAAAATAAAATATCTACCAAAAAACAACTTTTAACAGTCTGCCACAACTGTCTTACACACAAGATGTAACTTTTTTTTTAATTTTACTCGCAATGAAATTTTAACATGCAACATTATGAAACAATCTAAGATACATAAAAATAAACGGTTGAAGATAAAAATAAGGTATTTAATTAAATATCCATACTTGTAGACATATACATTTATTTAATCACCGTATAGATAGTTTGACAGTACAATTTAAACATTCTTGCAAGTGGTTTGAGTTCTTACCAATACAAAATACAAATTGCGCAAAAGACGTCTTTACGGGAGGACTATCGATAGTCTATTGACAATGAAAATTTTTAGTAAACTTGGCTAATTTGTACATTTTCATGTAAAAATTGCTCAGTTAAAATTTTGCGAGGTTTCACAACAGGGGAAATATTTATCAACATTAGTACTTTAATATGTTTAACATGGGACCTTGACATGTAAGTTACATGTAATTTGTAAAACAGCAGTGTAGATTCTAATGAAAATCAGCCCACTAGAAATAAAAGATATAAGGTATATTTCGCTGACTATACAAAATCTTTATTTAGAGTGGATGAAAGAAGAGAGAAGTAATTATTAGCTGAAATAAGAAATTTTCGATTTTTTAAGTTATAATTCTATTGGCGCGTTGTGCCCGACAGAGTAAATCAACGATTTCAGATTGGTAACCTTGAGAACAAGTGTAACAGAAGTGGATTTTGCTTGATTCTCCCTCTTTACGCTGACCCTCATGACGTACTTGCGGTCTCCATTACACCATACAATATCATAGCACCAACAGTTCACAAAGAGATTGAAACCCCTGACCTCTTGCATACTGGACAAGCTCTCTATCAGCTCTGCTATAAGCGGGCCTGTCAACGGAAAACCGATTACTGCATTTTATCTTACAGTTCGTAACTTATTTTCAATGTAAATTTTCATTTATTGTGTATTCATTTATTTGGTTTCATTTTACATTAAATAAATAAGTTATTTAATAAATTATATTTTTTTGGTACATGTTTTTTCAAAAATTTGGAAATAAGTGTACATATTAGCAGAGCAGCTTTCATTTGTATTAATGAACATTTATTTATTTATTATTAATTTTTAATTTTAAAAAACAAATAAATGATAATTTACAAATCTTCACGTTTTTTCAGAATTTTCATAATTAAAAAAAAAAAAAATTTCGTACTAGATAAATACCATAACTAATTTTTATTGTGTTTCTTCTTTCATAATTTTTCTTATGTGGTTGAGAAAAAATTTGGAAAGGTGAGAGGAGCGCAAATATATGCAGCAACGCTCGAAACTGTTTTTCTCAAATGAATGAACTTACATACACGCTTCTACGCATACTTGACCCTTTTTTTTGTTATTAAAAAAAAAGAAAAGAAAAAAAAAAAAAAATTATAGATCTATGTGAAAATAAAATAGATTTATCTTAAAGTAATCTTTCAAACAAACAAATATTACGGATTTCACACAGATCTCATAAATGCTATTTTTTTAAAGAATGCATATATGTATATAATTTTTGCATAGAATATTTTAATGAATTCTACAGGTTGTCATGATTTGAGCTAAATAAATTCTTAATGAATGCATAATCTCATCAGGTTATGTCATGTGTCTTGAGTTCGCAAAGAATTCTTCAAGAATTCTTTTAAAGAAACTTTTTATTACTTTTGTGGGGAGAGCTGCTGAAAGACCATTAAAAAGAATTCATTTAAAGTTCATTATAAATACATTGATCATTCTTTAGTAAATGTAATGAATTCATTTACTGTCCCTAAGGAATTCATTTAAAAAAATTTGGTACATACTTTTTATCAAATTGCTATGCAGTAACAACAGAAAAAAAAAAAATTTTTGCATCATATTTATTTTCTAATATTTTTTTAACATGTAACAAATGTTAGAATCTCTATGTTTAGAATATAATTATATTATATGACTACGAATAATAGTGTACCTTTAAACAAATCATAAATTTATAAAATAGCACTAATCGTTCTACTTATCTAATATGTTGTAAACATAAATCACATAAATTAGTTACAGCATTGACAGATATTTAAACTACCAACTACTCATCAATAAACAAATAACCACTACTTTCTTATAATGTAGTACGGCAACCACAAATCATAAAGAATTCTTTATGAATTCATCAAGGAACTTGTTTTTGTATTCGAAAAGTGTTCCTGAAGTGTTCTTAGAGTATTCCTAAAGTATTCATTTTGATCCCACGGTACTTAAAAATTAAACTTGAATAAAAAGTTATTTCGTTAACAAGTCGGTTTTCTTCTGTACACACTTACTCACTCCGGCTTTGGATATACATTAATATACGAAAAAAGTCTGCAGACAAGTGGAATCGAACCCGGGTAGCTAGAGCCCGCGTGTGACACAAACACGCTTCACCACTCGGCTATCGAGGATTCGGAAATTCCCTAACATTAAACGCCTACATTAACTATTTACAAAAGCTATGATTCTTTGTTATTTTAATTTCCTCTTATGATTAAAAAATTGTGTAAAAAATCTCTGCTCTTCTCGCTTATGGACAACGCTACCCGAGCAGGAAATTAATTAGGGATCTGATCAGTCCCTGATCATGCCATCCTTTTAAGTGATCAGGTCCTGATCACGCTTGTAACGCTTATCTGACCAGGTACTGGTCAGACAGCATGTATTATCCTTACTTATTCTGACCGCACATGCGCATTGCGTGATCGATGAATCTTTGTCATCTAAGTTATAACCATCCAATTTGGATATATGATTTTTATTTTCTTATCTTTGTTATAAATATAAGTATTTGTATGTATAATTGCTAGTCGGAATTTGAGAATGCAAATAAGAGTTTATTTGTGAATCGCTACTATCAGAACTCTCAGACTCACCAATACTTTCTTCTGTTTCAAACGTGTTTTTGTTTGAAATATCACTAGTAGTAAAACACTCTTTAGATTTGGTTTTTTCTTAATAATTGTCCGGGTTAACGTCAAAGTTACATTGGGTCTTATGAGATGGATAAAAATATTAATTTACATTTCCATAGCTGCCTTCAAAATACGTATTTTTTTAATTGTTATTGGTAACCTGTGATGTTTTAACGGTTGTAAACGTAGTTGCATTTTGTGTATTGAGTAAATTATCTGGTTTGTTTGTTTTAATGTTATTTTCAAAATTATCACTGTCACTGCTATCACTACAAGAACCAAATTTTTGAGTTAACCTATACTTACGGACTCTATATTTGGTAAGCAAAGCCTTCCTTTTTTTGCTGTCCATTTTTAAGGAATTGTAGTCAACTTAAATTTTTTTTTCTTATTTATATTATAGTTATCTTAGTTTTCTTTTAATCATATATTTATAAAAAATTGATTTATTTTAGAGCAGTACCTTGGCTTTCTGCTAGACATATGTGAGTATGCATACACATATATGTATATATATATATATATACATATATATATATATACACACATAGCGAACGCTCTAAGGATAAAATCATGCTGGCTGACCAGTACCTGATTAGATAAGCGTTACAAGCGTGACCAGGACCTGATCACGATGACTGATCAGGCCCTAATCTGAAATAAAGATGTCCTCATTTCATTTCTGCTCGGGTGTCTTATAACTTTTTATTACACGCGCACTTATCTCTACATATTATAGCAACGTCATATGATCTGGATTACAAATTATTGTAAGTACATGATCTTATAATGCAAATTATAAAATGAAGTCTTTGGACGTGTAATAAAAATTATTTTTAACACAAATAAATAACAAATTGAGATTGCGAAAAAAATCGTATAATCATAGCGAGCTTCCATATTTAGGACAAGCTTCAGACTTTCACCATAAACATGATTAACTTTCGACCTTGAGACTCCCAGTGCTTTTGTAGCACAGGTGGCTCGCACGCGTGTCTATCGTTTCGTTTTTGCATTCTCGGGTTCGAATCTCAGTATGGAAGATGACTTTTTTTTTTGTTTCAGTGGTCTTACTGGTTATTATGTATTTTTTACTCGACAAACTCTTTTATCATTTATACTTACGCAGATATTTAAATTTAAATTAAATATTAAATACCTTAAAAATTTTTATTTTCATTGTCCAATAAGCTCCAGATTGTATTTTTGTATCTTATACATACTTCTTCATTTAACTTTTATTCAATTCATATAAATAAGTTTTTTGCTACTTCGAGAAAAAAATAATAAATGGGATGTCGTTTAAAAATTTTTCTTATAACTAAATAATAATTCTTCAGATTTATTTTGAATTTTAGCGATAGCTTATTTCGTGTCGTTTTAGTTGTTAAAAAGTAAAGCAGTGTTAAAAAACAATAAAAAATTCATGCACAAACGAAAAAAGTCTCAAAATGATATCTAATTTAAGTTTCATTTATTTTTTGTAGCAACAGGCGAAAATCAATTAAGTAGTGCACCATAATAAACTTTTACTACCTTATTAAATATTTAATTTTTACTTGCGTGTCTACCTAATTAATAGTAATAGAAGACTTCAAGTAAAAAAAGTTAATAAATAATTAATGAGGCCTTCAAAGTGATTTTCAAAATCAGATCACATGGACGAAGAGTCGAGTCCAAGAATGCAAAAACGAAACGACGAACTTGCATGCGAATCATCTGCGTTAAGGGGAAGCTGTGTAAGCTACAGTTAAAAGTCACTTATATTCATAACCAAGTTCCAAAGCTTGTCCTAAACATCGCTGGGGCTCGTTGAAATTATTATATTTATTTTGCAATCTCAACTTGGTATGTGTTCGTATTGATAATAATTTCGATTACACGTGCAAAAACTTTAAATAATAATTTTTATTGTCACAAGAAAACTCCGTGAAATTACATCACCGTAACTGCAACCTTTATCCAGTACACACCTTAAATTTTTTTCCGCCCTAACAAGAATTAAATAAAATTATATGAAATTACGTACTTCACGATCACAGATGAGTAGAAAGATTTATTAATTTTACTCATCATAAGCTGTAGGCCAAGCTCCGGAGGTGGTCGATGAGCATATGTGACTTCCAAACTATCATGACACAATGTCTTAATAGCTCAGACGGTTAAAGCTTATATCTATGGAGAGGTTATTTTGCAATGCTGAGTTCGATCCTCATTGTCACCATCATTTTTTTTTTTTTTCTTTTTTTAGTAATGTATTATTCTGTTTTAATTTCTTTGTATAACTTTTATTTAAATTAATGTACGTTGTCAACTCTTTGTGTCGAAAACATCAAAATGATTAATTTTTTAACTGTGTTACGTGAGATTGAGAAGCTGGTAAGGAGGTGCGTCACAAAAAGAACTTAACTCGTTGGTCAATTATTTATTAGATTCTTGAAGGCGAAGGCATGTGTGTGTCTCGTGTGGTGTTCCCTACTTATCGCCCGGCCTCTGGCCTGAAAGACGCTCGAGTAGCTTTACAGCAAGGAGCTTGACTTTTAGAATTTTTAAATATGGTGTAGTGATTTGAACAGTCGATAAGTAGGGAACAACGCGCGAGACACACACATGCCTTTGCTTTCAAGAAGCTAATAAATAATTGACCAACGAGTTAAGTTCTTTCTGTGACGCACCTCCTTACCAGCTTCTCAATCTCACGTAACACAGCATTGAAAAATTATTCATTTTGATGTATTCGACACAAAGAGTTGACAACGTACAAAAATTTAAATAAAAGTTATACTAAGAAATTAAAACAGAATAATCTATTGCTTAAAAAAAAAAAAAAAAAAAAAAAAATGATGGTAACAATGAGGATCAAACCCAGCATTGCAAAATAACCTTTCCATAGGTATAAGCCTTAACCGTCTGAGCTATCGAGACGTTGTATCATGATAGTTTGGAAGTCACATATGTTCATTGACCACCTCCGGAGCTTGGCCTACAGCTTATGATGAGTAAAATTAATGAATCTTTCTACTCATCTGTGATCGTGAAGTACGTTATTTTATATAATTTTATTAAATTCTTGTTAGGGCGGAAAAAAATTTAGGGTGTGTACTGGAGAAAGGTTGCAGTTACGGTGATGTAATTTCACAGAGTTTTCTTGTGACGATGAAAATTATTATTTAAAGTTTTTGCACGTGTAATCGAAATTATTATCAATACAAACACATACCAAGTTGAGATTGCAAAATAAATATAATAATTCCAACTAGCCCCAGCGATGTTTAGAACAAGCTTTGGAGCTTTGTTATGAATATAAGTGACTTTTGACTGTAGCTTACACAGCTACCCCTTAACGCAGATGGCTCGCATGCAAGTTCGTCATTTCGTTTTTGCATTCTTGGACTCCTCTTCGTTCATGTGATCTGATTTTTTAAAAATCACTTCGAAGGCCTTATTAATTATTTATTAACTTTTTTTACTTGAAGTCTTCTATAACTATTAATTAGGTAGACACGCAAGTAAAAATTAAATATTTAATAAGGTAGTAAAAGTTTATTATGGTGCACTACTTAATTGATTTTCGCCTGTTGCTACAAAAAATAAATGAAACTTAAATTAGATATCATTTTGAGACGTTTTTCGTTTGTGCATGAATTTCTTATTGTTTTATAACACTGCTTATTTTTAACAACTACAACGACACGAAATAAGCAATCGCTAAAATTCAAAATAAATTTGAAGAATTATTAGTAAGTTATAAGAAAAATTTTTATACGACATCCTATTTATTATTTTTTTCTCGAAGTAGCAAAAAACTTGGTTATATGAATTGAATAAAAGTTAAATGAAGAAGTATGTATAAGATACAAAAATACAATCTGGAGCTTATTGGACAATGAAAATAAAATTTTTTAAGGTATTTAATATTTAATTTAAATTTAAATATCTGCATAAGTATTAATGATAAAAGAGTTTGTCGAGTAAAAAATACAGAATAACCAGTAAGACCACTGAAACAAAAAAAAAGTCATCTTCCATACTGAGATTCGAACCCGAGAATGCAAAAACGAAACGATAGACACGCGAGCGAGCCACCTGTGCTACGAAAGCACTGGGAGTCTTAAGGTCGAAAGTTAATCATGTTTATGGTGAAGCTCCGAAGCTTGTCCTAGATATGGGAGCTCGCTATGATTATACGATTTTTTTCGCAATCTCAATTTGTTATTTATTTGTGTCAAAAAATATTTTTATTACACGTCCGAAGACTTTATTTTATAATTTGCATTATAAGATCATGTACTTACAATAATTTATAATCCAGATCGTACGACGTTGCTATAATATGTAGAGATAAAGGCGCGTGTAACATAAAGTTATAAGATAGCGTTGTCCATATGCGAGAAGAGCAGAGAGATTTTCTACACAATTTTTTAATCATAAGAGGAAATTAAAATAACAAAGAATCATAGCTTTTGTTAACAGTTAATGTAGGCGTTTATTGTTAGGGAATTTCCGAATTCTCGATAGCCGAGTGGTAAAGCGTGTTTGTGTCACACGCGGGCTCTAGCTACCGGGGTTCGATTCCACTTGTCTGCAGACTTTTTTCGGATATTAATGTATATCCAGAGCCGGAGTGAGTAAGTGTGTGCAGAAGAAATCCGACTTGTTAACGAAATAGTTTTTTATTCAAGTTTAATTTTTAAGTACCGTGGGATTAAAATGGGATACAAAAAAAAATTTTCCTAAATGATTATGAAACACATGTTAGTAACAATGCAATCTCTTAAATCAATTAACCCAGTAATAATTTTTAGGGTGCTTAGGTACGTCTCAAGAAAATACGATGGTCCAGGCTCTGACAATAATTACTACAAAAAAGTTACATCGTATTTTACATACTGATATAAATTACTCTTAGCATTGACTGACTATTTAAAATAGACTAGCTTCGATTTTTTGTATTGAAATAAGCAGTGACTGACAAAAAGTAATGAATTTATTATGTAAATGTTAAATTTTGAAACTATTTTAATGTACTTAAATTAACATTTTTTAAGTACTTCTCGATTGAGTAAATAATAATAATATATATTATGTTGTTTTTTCTAATTTTACTTAGTTAAATGTGAGGTTTCAAAAATCTGTATAATTATTTAAAGATTATTAAACAGATTTGAAATATATGTAAATAAAATTTGAAATATATGTGTAAAAACGGGTTTTGTTTAAGAACAATAGTAAAACTTCCAAGTAACTACAATGAAAATACTTTTTTAAAGCATTAAACATCAAAACAAAGTAATGTTCTCAAAACTTAAAATAACAGGTTCAGAGCCAGCTCTGCGGCAGTAGTCTTCTTAGTTTTTTGTTTAAGCCTGTCAGAGGTATGTTGAAGCCAAGTCTTCACATTATGACTACATGTTTGTTTCGTATACTCTTTTGATGATTTTAGGATTCCATCTGAAATTCAATGTTTTCATTAGTTATAAACTCTTGAATACAGCCAGAAACGAGTCTAGGTACACGAGGGTGCTGATGACGATGTTCTGGTAATCGTCACCTAGAGTTTTTAATTAAAAAAATTCAATTAGACTCTAACGAGAGTCTAGGTATACGGGGGTGCCGATGACGATTTCCTGGTGATCGGCACTGAGAGCTTTTAGTTATAAATATTTAAATAGACTCATAAACGAGTCCAGGTATACGAGGGTGCTGATGACGATGTCCTGGTGATCGGCACCGAGAGTTTTCAATGATAAACATCTAAATAGACTCATGAACCAGTTTACCGACCGACCGATTACTAAAAAAAACGGACTCAATGTACACACATACATACATTAGCCCGTTTCCCGCAAAATTTAAACTCTTTTTATCAATTATAATAAAATACGAGTAATAATCATAACCATATCGTAGTTGTAGATAAATGAAAGTTGTGTCAGGATTAACCTCGTAACAAAGTGACATCAATTTATTTTTATGTTCAGGTTATTATTTGTAATTAAATAAATAAATCATTTGAACTGGGAACGAATTAAGATATCAGGCTGATATATATATGTGCGATAATTTCAGGCAGTCGATAAAGAAGATTTTTTACATGAAGACTAATGAATTCTTTAAGAACTCTTGTTGGGCCCATCTCACATGACATAAGTTGATGAATTTATGAATTCTTAACGTGTACTTAACGACGTAAAATTATATTTAAAAAGAATTCATTAAGAATTCTTTTGAAGACATATGATCACATATTGAATACATATTAATTCATTCTAATCAATTCTTTAAGAATTAAAAAAAAAAAATTCAATTACAATTTATGTTGTGTTTCCGTGCTTGCTGGGAGAGGTTATGTCGCATAATCATAGTAACATTAATGAAGCTACATTAAATAGACAAGTCGTAATTAATACACTTAAACGCAAGGCCACTGATGATATTTCAACATGCCCATCAAAATTATTATACGACGAATGAAAGAAATGCGATGTTTCTTCTCTGACGCTCAGCGATGTTTAATTCATTCGCCGAATCAGGAGTGCATCTAGAAGTAGCAAATCACCTATTTTGCCTAACTTCGATAACAGAATTTCACGAGGTTCCCCACAATCTTTAACTTCGTTGAAATACGAATGAGAATTTGGTACTCGTAAACAACATCACAGACCATATTCTTTGTTTTTCGACAGCCATCAATATGTTTTGTTGGATATTTAACGCATGTAAAAGCAACATTATATTTTATAAATATGACTTATTGAGATATAATGATCGGGACGCAACCTTACCATGTGTCATTAGAGATTGGGATGCAGCGACACTACTTTTCTGTTTTTTGGACGCAACTCGACTACTCCGAGTATTCTCGAGCTAGTTAATATCGTCTCTTGTCAAAAGTTCGTGAATCAAGTGATAGTGACACCGATCTTTCAATATGCACTGATTCAATCTCACCGATCGACACTGAAAATGAAGGTTAATCTTGTACTTCGGAAAATGAAAGTTTTGATAACTGCCCAACCAATGATAAAAAGGTAACACGAATGAAGTTTTGAAAAAATTTTTAACCTTTTTTCAACACTTGATGTTAATATGTATTTTCGGACTTAGCAAAAAAATTATAAGAGGGGTAAGAAATTCAACAATTTTATTATGCTTATGAAGTCAATTTTGGAATATGTTTCCTGACATAAAATTAGGTACACAGCTTACCTAACCCCAAGTTTAAGTACCTACCCTATAAGGTGGTTTGTTAGCCCGTTAAAAATAGCCGACTCGTTTTTCATGGGCTAAAAGCTCACCTATAGCTTGAACAACTTAGCTACAAATAAGCTGTTCACCTACAAAGGATAAGCTGGTTTTCTGCAATGGACAAAAAGACCACATAGACACGAAGGGGCTGGTACGCTATGTTAAGTAAGTATTACATAAAATTTTTAGTTATAAAAAAGTACGGTACGTCGCAGTTTTTTGAAAAACATAAGTTATTCGTAACCACTTATCGGCGGAGCACTGTAAAACTTACTTTCTTTGTACTTCACGTCACAAAATTATAGCATATCTTACAAAGAAATAAATTTACTTACTACTTATAATATTATTGCTCTCGATTGACTCCAATAGAAATTTTTTTGTGCACTTGTTTGGAAAAAGTGTATTGTATCAGCCATAAAATTTTTGTATGAGATTGCAGAAAAAAACGAATTTCATAAAAAAGCAAGATAGTTGTAAGTAATATTTTCATATTTTTATTTGCTGAATTGATTTTTGCTTGATAGCGTTCTATTCTGAGACTTATGTAATATAATCGAATGATAGGTGTGAAAATGAATTTAACGAATACCGAGTAAATTGTGACGATAGCTGTAATACTGTTGATCCTGCTGATGATGGTGCAATTGACGATGATAGAAGATAATCTGCGCATAAGGTAAAAGTACTAGTTACTGGCCACTTAGTAGCTGTTATCAAAAGAACATCATATATTTTAAACAGTTTTTAAAATTTTAACTTCTGTTAGGTATCATTTGAAAGCTATGAATGTATTTTGAACTATACGATAAATAGAAGTCGTATATCCGACCGTAGACAATAATAATTTATAATAATCTGAGTATGTCAGATGCTTTAGTACATGGCCACTGAAAAAAAAGGTTGCTTTAGTGGCCCAAATTTAAGAGCCAGTAACTGGCCACCCCTTGCTAAATGTACATAAATCGAGGTGGTTGGCTACTAGTGCTCGCAGAAGTTAGGTTATGTACACATTTAATGTACAAGTGCTCTAGTACTAGGCCACCACTTTTTCAAAATTATTTTTTAAAGTCTGGAACTAAAAAAACTATCTTCATTGCATTTTAAAATGAATTATTGATAAGTTTTTACAGTAATGTTATCCTGGCACGAATTAGTATTAAAGTTAATTCTTATAATTTGTGAAATAGTGTTGGTGGCCAGGTACTGGTCGTGGCCAGTAACTAGTGCCTTTATCTTAATGCTTATAAAAACGGTAAAAACTAGTATTTTTATCACTTAAAAATATGCAGATGTATTATTTTACTAGGAGAGCTTCGATGGCTTAGTGGTTAAATTATCCTGCTAATTAAGTTGTCTCAATAAAAGTCGGTTGCCTCTCTAGTTCATGAGGCCCTACTTAGGCAGCCTACTGAGGGCACATGTAGGCGCGTCAGGGGGCGTGCGTGAGGTACTCATTAGACAGCCTACATAACCTACCTTTATCTTACCCCTCGAATTGTATGTACAGTTGTATCAGCTACAGTTGCAGTGTAAACTGTAGCGTAAAATTATACATAGCTACACAAGTTACAAGTGTTTTCTATTAAGTTCTATTTGAATAATGGATGAGTATTCTTATACATGTGAGACTGACAAAATCAATCGACATTAAATTTTCTGTCAACCAAACAAAGTTTCTCAAAGTACCGAATCAGAAACAATAGTTGTTGCTTCAAAAAATTTCAATAAAAACTATTTAAAAACCGTACTAAGATTTGAAAATTTTCACATCCAACAGTTTGTACACTGTCATTTAGATGTCTGCCGTCAAGTCAAGTTCATCTGTCATTCAATTGAGTCAATATGTTTTTGTATGAAAAAAAAGTAAACTGCAGTGTGAGCACTTAATTTTTTTTTATTACTTGGTTATTATTTAATAGTTTCTCAGAGTTAACTCACGAATCATATGTTTATATGGTTAACTTGATATCAATTGTAAATGAGTAATATTTTTAAGGTTACACGGAGAAATAAATGACTGTAAATATTACCGTGAAAGCAACTGTAAAAGTGTGACACTATGACAGTCACCATACTTTTTACCGTAGATTAGGAGTAATTTTTATTCCAGTAAAATTCGTCTTGAAAATACCATAATTTTTACCGTGAAGTAATTGTAATTTTTATTCAGCTGTAAAGGTAAAGCTAGGGTCACGTGGTACAGAGGAGAAGCTATAGGATAGAGCAGACGTCTGCTGCATCTGCTTAACCTGAAAATTGACACGTCTTAAGTTTATACAAGCGATGTGAATAACTGCGAACAATTACGGTGTGAATGTTTAATCTAAAAAGAAAGGCAATTTTGTCGGCTCATAAACGTTCTTTGCATCCTGCCCAATAAAAATCAAACCCGCATGCAATAGAGGTCGACAACGTAGAAACGCCTATTTGTTTATACTTGTTAGACAATTTTCTAGTGCCAGGATGCAGATTGGAGTGGTTGTATTGCCTCATAATCTGTTAATACATCCAAAGACAATACCTTTATTGTAACTTTAAAATAACTTTACTGTAAAAAATGTACTACTCAGTAAAATTGTGTGGATCAATAAATTTCTATCGCAATATTTTGATTTCAACAGCTAAACACGTTAGTGAATGGTACGAACGTGGGTAATGTTTTTCTAACAAATTTTTAATTGTTATCACTGTTGATAACTACCAACATAAGACGTGTCAATTTGCAGGTTAAGCAGGTGCAGCAGACGTCTGCTCTGTCCTATAGCTTCTCCCCTGTGTACCACGCGATCCTAGCTTTACCTCAACAGCTGAGTAAAAATTACAGTTGCTTCATGGTAAAAATTATGGTCTTTTCAAGACAAATTTTACTGGGATAAAAATTACCCCTAAACTACGGTAAAAACTATATTGACTCTCGCAGTGTCACACTTTTACAGTTAATTTCACGGTAAAAATTACGGTTATTTAATTCTCGGTGTACATTTATATTTTTATTTACATAAAAATTATATTAATCTTACCGTTATTTTTTTGTAACTACACGTGATCAACAATGCCGTAATAAAAAATTTTCATGAAGAATTTAAATATGATTCATTTGAAATGAAGCATTACTTTTGTTTAATTATAATACACTATGTATTCTCATACTTCCATACGTATATTTATCGATTGAAAGGTGGTTATGTTACGTCAATGGAGGCAGTTTACTTAAGGCCTACCAAACGCTCCCTGACGCTGCCAACGTACGACCTCAGTAGGCTAGAGAGGCAGCCTAAGTAGGCTGATCGCCTACTTATAATTTCTGTTTAGGAAGTTGTTTCCCAATATCCTTTGTAAGTTTTAATAAGTGTGTGTCACTATTATGAGCAATTACTTGTACTAAGCTGCGTTAAACCATTGTTTATAACTTTTCAGCTTTACAATTACATTAAAATGCCTCCAACTTTTTAATGTTGAAAGGGCTTTTGCGTTCGCAAGGAGAAGGGAAAGTGGGTGAAAATTTTCCTCCCTGACTGTCTTTTTTCTAAACATTGCCAAGGCAAAAAACATTTTTGTACAGAATACTTATCCATTTAATTTTATAAACAAACACATCACGTTTAAATTAAGGCAAAAAATTTAAATCAAAAAGAAGACTTCGTCTCGATTGCCTACTTATAACATAGACATCCAATGTGTTGTAAAAAAGTATGGAACAACATTGGCAATGTAAAAATAACATAATATTTTTACTTATCTTCTTGTCATCAAGAATGAAACAAAGTCAAAGTTTGGGCAAAGACAGAACAAAAAAAAGCAAGAAAGTAGTTTGCTATTCCAATTTGCATGTAATTTTAAGGTAGTTGTTTCCCAATACATAGGTCAATCGTATGTATATACATGTACAATACTAAGGTTATGTTCGTATATCATCCCGTATTTAAAATATCAGAAAAAAACATGAATGCCTTTGCGTACACTTATACGCACATAAACATACATATATCTACTTGTACTCATATGACAATGTGACGTTGCCAAATACGCGATACTGACTTGGTTATCTTTCAAAATCAAACGAAGAGCACTTTTTTGATTACTATTACTTTAAAACTATGTGGTAAAAAATTGTCAAAGAAATACATGTGTTTCTTTACTGTCTACGGTAGGTTTCAGTAGTTTTTTAATTATTTACGGATATGCGGTAAGTTACACTTTTTAAAATAATGGGGCTATGTAGTGTTTGCACTTTTTCTCTAATGTTAAAGGAGTGATTTTTTGACGAGGATATTTTAATAATGACGTGGTTAATCGGTCTCAAATTTTTCACACATATTTCTCGACACTTATATTAGTTTTGCTGAAAATTTCGTACCTTTTTAGATACTTTTGATTTAGGAAACAACTGCCTTAAGCGACGAATCAAGTACTGATTATGAGGTATATGATGATGAGACAAATCAACCCCTGTATAAAGGAGCTTCTCTTACTGTAGCTGAAATTATTATAGCTATTTTTGTGTTGGTCAACCGTTTTTTGATAACAGGTGTGCTTTTGTCAAACATTTTATGGCTCATTGAATTACATTATATCCGTCCTTATAATTGTGTAAAGACACTTTACAAATTTAAGAAATTTTTTTCAAGGATAGAAGCTCCTATAATTAAACGTTACTATTGCACTCCATGCTTTTCGAAAGTTAATAATTACTGCTTTGGTTGTGAGCAAGGTAAAAATTTAAACTACCTTATAGAAATTCTAATTCACATCAATTGTCGTCAATGTACAAATGAGAAGGCTTCCAAGGAATATTAAATTATCGCTTAACAAGAGAAAAAAGAAATGAACAAATTACAAAGACATTTATGACGGATCGATACATGAATCTTAACTTGAAAAATTTATAATTAACAAAAATAATATCATATTCACCTGAAACTCTGATGGAGTACATTTGTTTAAGTCGTTGAAAATAGGTATCTAGGTAGGTAGGTAGATAGGTATCTGGTCTCTGTACTAAAAAATTACTTACTGCATTATCTCCATCAGAGCGTGCAAAAAAAAAAAATGTTATACTTGCAGGTCTATGGTTCTGTCAAACAAAACCACAGGTTAATTTACTTTTAACAGTTATCAAATTTACTTGTTAAAATTACTTTAGATCTTCTAGCTACCCTGTTGTTGCGGTCCAATAAAAACCAATAAAATTTTACAATGGGATTTTTCTATTAGTTTCTTATCGGTATTTGCACCCGTAAATCCAAATAAAATCCGAAATGGTTAAAAATAGATTTTCTATATCATTTATTATAACTAGGACATGATTGAACAAAAATAAATTGACAAATTTATGTCATACCATCCGGATGGTAACATCAAAACGGGGGGATTAGAGTATTTTATATGTAAATTGAAAGAAAAGTTAGTTATTAATTTTTATTAGAATTTTGTAAAAAATACTTTAGTCCCCCCGTTTTGGTGTTACCATCCGGATGGTATGACATAAATTTGTCAATTTATTTTTGTTCAATCATGTCCTAGTTATAATAAATGATATAGAAAATCTATTTTTGACCATTTCGGATTTTATTTGGATTTACGGGTGCAAATACCGATAACAAACTAATAGAAAAATCCTATGGTAAAATCAAAGAATTTTTTATTGGTTTTTATTGGACCGCAACAATAGGGTAGAGCACTATTTTTAAACCTGCAGCAGTAAAATGGCAAGTATGGTTGACTAAACTGTGAGATTAAGACTCAAAAAGTTGATAACGTTAAAGTTTATCCTCTAATGCAGAACGCTTATATAAGAACTACTGAGCAAACAAAGATGTAAGAGATAATATATGAGAACATTGTAAATGAAAGGTATTTTCAATATCATATGCTGATAGTATTTGGAATATATTTGATAGAAATATCTCGCCGTCTTCTCTCTGAGTATGAGGTTCCTACAAGTACGATCAGAAAACTCAGCATAGATGGCGTGCTGTAGGTAAGAGAATAATGGCGTCACTGACACACTACGACTATAAGTGACGATGGTACACGGTAATGTAAACTTACTTATGTGACAACATATCTGTCATACTGACGTCAGGAGATCATGAATAGTACATTTGTGTCAATGTGACGCCATTTTTCTCTTAGCTACAGTACACCATCCATGCTAAGTTTGCGGACCGTATAGGAACCTCATACCACAGAGTTTAGTTGTTTACTTGTAATATGCACTTGTTATTACATCAACCGACGATGTCAAAAAATTTAAATCTCTATGGGTAATATTGTGTACAGTTTTCGAAAAATTTAATGGCTGATTTTAACCAAAAAAAATTATGTGCATGGATCAAATCATCCCCAATTACAAATTGTACCTTATATAAAAATATTTATGTTATGAGCAGGTCAAATGTAAACGTATAAGAGAAGAATGTTAAGTATACCAATTTCGTAAAAAGGTAGAAAAATCTGGTACTCATAGGCAAAAGTTAAAAAGAATTAGTCAAAATTGTTTCATTGTAGGTAATGATAGAAAGCTTACAATGTTGCCGTTCAATGTTAATAATATTTTTTTTTCTAACAATATTAATTTTAATCAAAACAATTGCTTTTTTAATGGACTTTTGAAGAATAGTACATATTTTTAAACAGTAACGGATGCGCAAAATAAAAAAAAACAAACTCTTCATGTATTTTATATTTCAATAACAACATAGAGTACATAGGTTTTATTCATAGCATTCTATGACTATATGCTTTTGTCAGTGTTTACAAATATGTGCAGAATGTTATAAAAATGGCAAAGTAATGTTTTTTGCAAGTAAGCACAATTTTTCTAAGAAATAAAATATTTTGTCTCAACGCCCTGAATTAGAGATTTGAAAAATAAGTTTATAGAAAGTTAGCCACCATCAAAAAATATTTATCGATTTTTCACTATGGGTAAATAAAGTTATCTCTTTCAAATTATTGTACAGCTCATTTGTTATCAAACTTCAATGTTTGTTTGTTAACTCCTACTAATATGTTAAAGATTATCAGATAAAAAAATTTGTTAACTAACAACATATTTGCCTTATTTATGTGGAAAGAGTTAGGAGAAATAAGTGTATTACCGACTAAAGAAGTTCAGCTAAAAACTAGAAAAGCTCAAGCAAGATGGGGGAAGACTGTGGTATACAGTTCAAATCTCACTGGTAATACTTCCTAAATAGTCTAGTGCTATAACAGCAGGCCAGAGAAGAGTACCCTGAAGTATTCAGGCAGTCACGTTTGCTGGAAACGTCAGTTAAGAAAGAGTTTAGATCACTTGTCCTTTTTAGGGTCATTGACAGTCATACTACCTTGCCAACAAATATACTACAACTTAACGAAATTGATAAAAATAGCCTTCAGGGCTCATAGAAGCTTTAACCATGCCTATGGTTGCAAGAGGACGAATTGAAAGGAAAACTTTAAATGCTTTGAATGTATACAATTTTAAGCGTCATAAGACTAACTTGGAACATTTATCGAGATTGAAACACCAGCGTCAAAATTTACAAATAAAGAATCCATTATGTGAGAGATCAGCTTTCCATTATAATCCTGACAATAATCACTGAAATCCTCCAGATTTTGAAATAGGTAGATGAATATATATTTTTTATTCATCGTGGCAATAAAAAATGGAGAGATTATGCTCCAGGACTTTGTTGCTCTGGTAATTTAGTAAGTTTAGTGAGTTTTTTAGTCCGAGAAAATAGTTAACTCAAAAAAATTTTACATTACGTGTCAACACACTATGGTGTTGCATTAAGTAAGTCTCAGGAAAAGCCGAGGAGAGGGGGTGCTAGCGTCAAGATGACTGACAACGTACTTTTTTAATGCAGAAAATTAAATTTTTTTTTATACGTAGAAAAAACTCGCGATTCCAAATCGGCAGTTTCATAAATTAGGGCCGAGATAAGGGGGCCTGCTTGTATGTATATATAGGTACATATAGGTATACATAGACCATTATGTAAATGTATGCGTGTATATTTCTGAATTAGAAATTTAAAAAAATGTATTTATTAATATATTATTCAAATGTTAAAAAACTCGTAAAGGCGTAGGAAGGTGGTAGGGGGTTCTGAGAGAAATCCTGATGTGTAAAAATAAGGGAGAAAATGACGGAATTTCACCTTATTTTCTAGGGGGTCTGTTGGGGGAGGTGTTGTATTAAATTTCCAGCACACTTACCTATATAGGAAGGTATGTATGCGTATTTTAACAAAGTTAAGGGCTGTAGTACATCGTTTTACATGCTAAACTGCATAACATTACAAAACTGTTAATAGCAATGTAAGCCATTCATAAGTAATAGTAACTTATAGCAATAAATGAGTAATAAAACTGCTAAATCAACTTTGGTTGTACATAAAAAAAAAAATAAATAAACTCTGGTTAATATTAAGGTTACGTTCTAACATTAATTAAGACCTCCCTGTAAGAACGCCTCTATGATGTTTTTTCCCTTAAGACACTTGTAAAAAATGACTAATTTTAATCTATCTTTTCTTTCTTACAAGGTATTGCGATTTTTCCTCATTTTAAGGTTGTTTTGGGATCGACTAGTTTGAAAATTGATTCTAAATGCTTGTAATTATTTCCCAATTATGCTGTAATTTTATGACTCCTTTTAATACCAATTGTCTAAAGATATTGCATTGAATAGGTAGTATTCAAGTTATGATGTAACATCAACTGAGACTTTTTTTTTGTACACCTCAATGATTTCGTTTTCTTGCAGGAAACCCGTACAACTTTTTACTTTCAATCAATTATGAATGATTATGTTATGTCGTGGCTCTTCGACGTAACTTTTGCCCACGAGTATTTGAATGCAGCGTGCAGCGCGTGGACAGCAAATTCGTAAATGTGTTTGTATTCACCAGTGTTTGCAATGTCGTTAAAATATTAAAAGTAATATACCAGTACCTTTACGAGTAATGGACGATCAGAAGCTGACCGCTCTCCTGCGATGGCCGGTGAAGTAGATTGCGTGTTAAGCCGGTAATATATTGTAAGAAACAAAAAGCTCAATTGAATAGTTAGCTAAACTTGCTTAATTGGTTCACAAATATTATAACGATAACTAAAACAATCAGATGGACGTTTAATAATACAACTCGCTTTAGTTAATACCAGCTACTTGCTTATTGGTAGCTGATTTCTTCAGAAAAGAGGACGAGCTTGCAGGAAAAGCTGCGTACGTCCCTATCCAAGCAGACGAACTCGCGCGTGTGCCTCAGCTCCAGCACCTGTCAACTTTCTTATACTTGTTTTGTGTGTATTTTTTTACCAGTAAATATTAAATTAATGCTTGTATAAAATGAATGCTAATTTTCAATGGAAGCATTAGTTAGTGATTTTTTACAAACAGAAAACACAGAATCACTTCATAACGCTGTGGAAGATGTGCGAGTTCTCAGAAATTTGTTAGTTAAATTAGGAATAAGTGATGATATTATAAGGGAAAAGTCTCAAAGTATTTCTTATATTTTGAAACAGAAAAACGAAGAAGCAGCTGTTTCTTTGAATAAAGCGTCTTTACTAGAGTACAAAAATAATATTTCGAATGGGATGATGCTGAAAATGGCTAAGGCGCAAGTAAATAAATCTATTTTAAATGAAGTATTTACGAAAAGTGGAGAAAAAGGACTAAGGCTTTTTCTAAGCGAGAATGTTAGAGAAAAGCCACGGGTGACTACTAACACAAAAGTATTAGACAAAATAAGCCAAATATTTGTTTGTAATGAAAAGTAAAGGATATTTTATTTGATTGGAATTTATATTATTTATGGCGTTATTGCTATGTTGTCATCAAATGAACAATTAATATAAAAGTTTTATTTTCAACTATTTTTTATTCAACCTATTTATTTAAATTATTGTTATTTAATATTTTTACACAAAGTTTTTGCAATAATATGCGTTCAAAACTGAGCATGACATTCCAGTTTTAGATGTAAACAATATTTTTACAATTTTTTTGCCCACATTCTTATATGTGACATTTGAATCTCCCGGGCTAGCGCCAAGAATCAAAATTGAGGTTATCCTGCGATTAGAACTTTCAAGACTTTATATCTTTTTGTTTTTACCGGTAATCTTGGACTTTTGCGATTTTGTTAGAAAGAGGATTATTTAAACTACTTGCTCTCAGTTTCTGGAGACTGTGGCCCGACTTTTAGCCTACGAAATCTAACACTTTCGGTGAAAAAATCAGACTGCTCCATAAGATCAATGCTAAAATTTCAAACTTTCAATATGATTATTTTTCGATTTTGGCCGGCAACATGCCCTAAAATTTTAACTGTACATCCGTTTAGTCATATTTTAACATAAATTTCAATTTGGGTGCAATGGCTCGACTTTCAAAAATGTGATGAGCCGCCTTAATTGCATCGATAATCGGGGGTTGGACCAGTGGTGAGTGAAGGAGTGGAGGTGAATTTTATTAACATACTCTTGGAAAAAGGTGCAGCTGCAGGCGTAGGATAGATGTTAAATTTGGCGGGGGAGGAGTTAGGGAGCAGGGAATTGCTAGTGAGCACGCGACCGATCGAGCATGCTTTGATATCGCTCCATGGATGCAGCCGCTAGGTGAGAAGCGCCGTATGGTATTCGTTACTATCTGTGGATAGACGTCACTAAACGTGACATTCCCCCCTTAAGTTTTTACTTTCTGGGCGAATTTTTGCCTGGTAAAATTGGCTCGCGTTTTACAGATATATGTTTTACACAATTTGAGTATAGCTATGGTTACATTCGCATGAAATATTGTCTTTAGATATTAGTATTACATATTACAATGTCAGTTAACAGCTAACGATTATCTTATTTTCTAATGGTACTGTAAGTGACGTACTGATAAAGTGCGGTATTTTGGGATTTTATTATTATTATTATTTTCTGTATTGTTTTATATGTTTAATTTTTTTCGCAATAGTGTGCGGAAAATGGGTGTTTTCCGCACTGGTATTAGTGTGGAAAATCGATTTTCCCACATTGTGTGCGACAAAGGTGTGCGGCAAAGGTTTTTCCGCACACTGTGCGGAAAAGGTGTGTGGCAAAGGTTTTTGTCGCACAGTGTGTGGAAAAAGTGTGCGGCAAAGGTTTTTGCCGCACAGTGTGCGGAAAAGGTGTGTGGAAAAGGTTTTGCCACACACCGGAAAAAATTTTGCTACACACTGGAAATCAAAATTCAAACCTATTTTGTACCTATTTTCCTCACACATTGTGAAAAAACTTGTACGCAACTCGTGCGGGACGATTTCCCGCACTCGTGTGATAGACTCGCACTCGTGGCCGGTGACGGTAACTCGTACCTTGCGATCACACTCGTGCTACGCACTCGTGTGCTCAACTGGTACTCGTTCCCGTCAACTCCGGCACTCGTGTGAGTCAATCACTACTCGTGCGGGAAATCGTCTTTTCCGCATTTGTTACGTAAATAACTATTTTTTTTTTTTTTTTTTTTTTTTTTACCTACCAACTACAACTGTATTCAAAATTAACATTTAAGCAATAGCTTTGGTAAGCTATCAGAGATGTGCTTAATTTCTATTGTCGTTACAATTTCTTAAAAATATTATTTTAGTTGATTACGATGGTATAAGGTTAATGTAGTAAACAGGCAGTAATGGTGACGTTCAAATGGGATGACACAAAAAAAAGGTGGTTATCGCTGGGCCACGATGCTAAAGTCAAATTTGTTTAAAGTAGACTGATAGTGATGGCAAACATCACTATACGTATTCCGGTGGTGTACTGGGTTGGGGTACTTGGTCTGGTATCTTGCAAGGTATCGTCTCCATCCTTAGAAATGATGTATGGTGCATGCAAAGCAATCTTTCCAAGGTTTAATATCTAGGAGACAAATGTTTCATCGCTGAAGCGTTACATGATGATCGTTACTTCTTTCTCCCAATGGATTGCTCTAATTTTTTGATAATAATTTGAAATAATTGCTCTAATAATTGCTCTAAAAAAACTGGCGTATGTTATACTAGCTGTGCTGATCGTGGCTTGCTCTCGTTCACGGGTTTAAGCTCGGTCTTATTCAGGGTGTTCTATGAACTTTCTTACTTTACAATACTGAAGGCTGTTGTTTGACTTTCTAAGGGTTACCTTAAATGCTCGCGTTGATTAGTGTTTAATAGTGACTTGGGAACTGAATTCGGAATCGTCCAGTAATATATTTATTACCATATCTTCGATCAAGCTATCCAAGTATCGTTTGCAAGTGCTGTTCAATGCACGTATTTGCCTCACATCATAGATGTAGAGAGCTGCTTCAAATAAGATTTTTCCCGCTTCCCCATCGAAGTGTTGATAATCGTAGTCGTTCATCGGCAGTACACCAAGAATGAAGTTGTCAGTCATTAAGCTGGGTATTCCGGCTACCAATAAACACCCTTCTTTTATGGATAATCAAAATGAATCGGATTTTACTTCGGATCACCATGATAACCAAGCGCCACGGAAAATTTGGAACGTCAGCGTCTTCAGTGGAATACCAGGAGACGTGTCTAGCCAGAGCACAGCCTGCTCCAATACTTCAGAGTTTTGTGGCCGTTCAACCATCCGGCCTGGTTCCAACATTTTCGAATGAAAGCCAGGGAAGACAGCCCTGAAGAGTACGGGCAGCCACAACGGCCTCCTACTTAGTGGTCATCCCAACGGCATACCTACAAAGACGGTATTCTCTAGGCCCACGTTCCCGACTAACGATGATCGGTTGGTTATCCCGGAAACAACCTGAAGACGAGATAATATTCTCTGGCCACCAGTGTACCTTCCTCCAGTACGGTTTTCGTACACCGAGAATCCAAGGATAAGAGTCAAGCTACCCATAGCTGTCTCTCCATCATCAAAAATGATAATAAGGAATAACTCGAAATTTCATCACTGGCCCTTTTCAGGGCCATTAAAAGTACTTACGTTTCCTACTTAACCATCAATCTCATCGATTCTTTTAAGAGCCACTTAAGTTTAAACAAGCTTGCCAATCAATACATTTTTACTACCATTTTTAGAAACGATTATGTGAAGAACAGAAGACTATGTAAAGCTGCACGCTATTAAAATTAGTCAGTCATTTACTGGCAGACGTCACGAGCGGAGTTGTTCGTCGCAAGGCTGAGAATCCTGGTGACCAACGACCCTATATTACCCCCTCGACTCTAAGCATGAAACCTGGAACCACCGATCTCCTTCAAGGTCTGCGCTAGGAAAACCGAACAGCTATGAAGGAAAAATAAAGTTAAGCCAATGGGACAGTCTCCAACGGGCAAGCATCATGAACCTATTTCTCCACCTTGAATCACCAAAACAACTGAGTCTGCAAAAAAAGAAGGTGCTTTAGACACCAACATCTTCGACATTATACCAGGAGACGTTGGGAAACAGCTTTACAACAAGCTTCAAAGCTTCAAACGTAGTTTTTTTCTAGATCAGTGTGGTGCTACAATAACAGGCCAGAGAAGATCATCCTAAAGTATAGAGGTAATCACGTTTGCTGGAAACTTAAGTTAAGGAAAAATTTACTTAAGAAGCTCACCAGTCCTTTTCACAGTCATCGGACGTCGAACTACCTTCCGAACAAATATATCACAACCCAATAAAGTTGAAAAAAATAGCCATTAGGGCTCACAAAAGTCTTAACTATGCCAAAAGTCTCAAGAAGTTAAATTGAAAGGAAGACTTTAAACGCATCTAATGAATACAACTTTAGACGTCAAGAAAATGATGCTGAACAGTTATTGAGATTAAAGCAGTATCAAAATCGATAAATAAAGAATTTATAAAGTGAGAAATAAGCTTTTTACTATAACTCTTATAGTAATCTCCTTAATCTTTTAGATTTTTAAATAGGTAGAATATGTATGTGTATTTTTGTGTCGATAAAAAATGTAGAGATTAAGCTTCAGGATTTTGTTGCTCTGGAAATAAAGTTGTAAGGTAAAATTTAACAGTATTGTTGGTTTGACAGTTCTCTTACATAGTCTTCTTTGGTACATTCAAAGATGCACTTTGATTGTATGTCTTTGAACCTATAATTAATACGGTGATAATAACACTGCTTGCATGATCGCCAGACTGGCAATCTGGTTCCACAATCTTGGCAAGTGCCAAACTTAGGTGAATTGGTGAGGCTGTCTTTCCCTCCAAGATTTTCTGTTTCAAGGAAACCAGCATAAGTTATTTCGTGACTGTCTGAAGCTGCTTGTTGTCGAGAAAGAAGTTCGTAGGCGTCTTTCTGCAGATGTCCGATAGTGCGTTCACTTCACGATGCGAATACCTGTAGTTCAACCTCCTCCGCATTGTCTTGTCTAATGCGATGTTTTGACTAGTTTCCTGGATAGCTTTGTGAAAAAACTCTTTCTCCTACAATATTTTATTCACTACTAATTATACTTTGTTTTTGAAACTTGTCTGTGGCAGTTTCTGTTGTTCGCGATGAAGTCCAGCCAAACCATAGTTGAGCATTCATATGAGCTCTTTATCCTGGTATTTTTTCTTCCTTGCTTTTTTTGTATTGGTGCGTCTTGTTTTTGCTGCACCAACTTTCTCGCACTGGTTGGGATTGATGGGTGTCCTTAGTTCTGTTATTCTTTCGACGAACCAATATGCCAACAGTGCTGGCTGAGAAAAACTATGACCTCTGGAGTTGAGGTGACTTTTTCGTAGATCGGTCCTATTTCTGCAGCTTATTTTTTCTTATTTAAAAAAATTAATTTTTATTTTTTTGAGGTAAATGTAAAGAAAACGTTAGTTGTTTGGCTCAAGAATAATGCAAAAAATGTGCTGTGCTTGAGCTTAAATACTGTTTCTAATTCCCTTCTTTGAAAAAGGCACAAAAGAATCGGGTGTGACATTCTATACTTTCTGTACTTCGATTAGAGCCAGGAAAAGGAAGACAGTCTTGAGTGTAGGAAATTCAGGACCAATCGCTCGATCACTGTAAAAAAAAATTTTTGAGGGTGTCTGCTTTTTACTACTCCCATTTTCCTGGGATGTTGTGAGTCATTTTAGCCGCTCAAGTAGGCGTCATAACGGGATAAGTTGATATTATCGTTATAAGGTCATTTAATTATACTTACGAACGTTTGAATAGTGTACAGCCTTTCTCGTGCCTGCTTCTATGACTGTGACTCGTTTACCATCACTATATATGGATCATATAGGAGGAAAGCTCATGACGTCGTAAATTTACTCTGTCCGTTTGGCTTCGGGGTTCGCGTTACTCTGGGGAGTGTATGTTGGGCCTTTGAAGTTGCAGTGAAAATCGGGGCCAATGTTACTGATAGGTGTATAGCTAATGCTAGTTTGGTCTAGCTTTGTTATTAATTTCTCAAAAGCTCTTTTAGTATTGAGAGTACACATATAGGGGTGCCTCATGTGTGTGTGTGTGCACGAGAGCGTTGGGGGACAATCTAGCATGGGAAATGCGCGAGAATTGAGTTGGTAAGGAACGCGCAGCATGACGGTGGCATTGGGTAGCGGTCCGGGAGTGGGGCCTCACTGGAAAGGAGCTAAAGAGAGCTCGGATAGGCAGTTGGAGTCGGTAAGCCCAAGGAAACGACACAACCATCAATCAGGGGCCCGTGTGGGACAGCCATCACTTCTTGTTTGCTGCGGGAACTCTCCAAAAAGAAGCTAACAACATCACTACATACTGCTGCACGGTCGAAAAATAGTAAGTGTGCCCTTTGTCTGCTGGGATCGTCTTCTCATTAACTTTTGTTGATGAGTTCAGACTCGGGACAGAAAATCTCCCTGGTTGCTTACTTAATTAATTCAACCAAGTGGTGGTCCTGAGTCGGCGACTGGTAACAAAGGAGGGCTATTTTCTGTGTGTGTTAAGTTTCTCGGTGCGCAGTGTTTTGGCTTTGAGGAAGATCCCCGGCGTTTCCGTGTATTTTTTCTTTATCGGACGTCACGCTTCTTTGGGAATTATTATTCGAGTCGTTGGTAGGATCAGAGTATCTTTTCTATTTTTTGAATAATGAATGATAAGCGTTAATCTTACTTATTGAGACCATTTAGTTGGCAGGTTGAAATCCCCGGCTGTTTAGTCAACCGAGAGGTGACGTTCTGACCGCTTTTTTATTATTCTTGGGGAACTTTCGTTTGTTGGGAATCAATTTTATTTTTTTCTTGATGAGTTTTTAATTGGGTAAACGACGCTCTCATGGTCTGCACAGTGGCACGGGCTGTATGTGTACGCTGCCTCTGGACTTTTCTTTTCTTTTGTTTTGAATATACAGTTTCCATACATCAAAACTGTAGAGTATGAGCCGTGGTGCATTTCGATGATGTTAGTTTAATTAATAATAATTTTAAACGTATAATTACCCTACCCTTTAATATTTTTTGTTTTTGTATTAATAGAATTGTGTTTTGAGTTCTCGTAAGTAAATAGTTTGTAAGCCTAACTTTGAGAAAAACAAGTTTGACCAAGAAGGGTCACGTAGTGACGAACGGCGATATATAGGGAAGATTCCACAAAAGTGATCATGAATCAATTATAGATTTTTCTTGTAATCCAAGGTGGTGCGATACTTTGTTACAAATTTCTTAAGTGTAAATTTGGATTCCTTGATCAGAGCATGCGATGACCTTTCATAAATTTATTTGGTGAACTCACAAAGTTCATTTTTATTTGTATAACTTTTTCGTTAATCTTTGAAACACACAAAGTTTATTTTATATTGCGTTAATTATTGTTCTACAAACCATCGGAAATGAGTTTTGATTATTGAAATAAATAATCGACCATTAAAGCTGAAAATACGATGTGTATTTTGTTTTTCGTTTAAGTTTGAATAAATATTGCAAAGTTAATCTAAATTCCCATTGAGTTTTAACATTATTCCGTTGCCTCTACCCTAAACTCCTCTGTCTGCCATTATTGAGCCTCGAACCACCCTCAACAAAAGTGGACCGTTGCAGTATATACCACATATAATGAGGATTAAGAGGGATAGCATAAATCTCATCAGGAGTATTGTTCCGGCTATAATGATATTCGTTTGGGTTTTTGAATCAACTGTAAGATACATTTGTTGTTGTGGCGAATACGTACAAATATAATTTAAAATTTTTTCAGGTTCATATATCGTGAGGGTGACCGGTGGAATAATTATATTACTGTTCACGTATATTTTGGTCCAAGAGTCGAAAGTTTCTTATTTTCTCCACAGAGTATGGTGACATTGGGTTTATTTTCTGTTGAAAAAAGCCAATGAGGGGGGTTGTATGTTCTAATAATATAAGATGACCTAGCGTTAAATATTTGTTTATGTATACACCTGTAGAGATTGATATTTTTAGAATTACGAAATATTTCTATTTCGTAAGAGTTCGGTTTTATTGTACGCTGTAGTGATTGGCATATTTACACGTCGATAAAAAGATTTTTACTTAGTTCTGATTGATCAATAAAATAGTATTCATGGTGACCATCTGCTAGCGCTTAATAATCTGCTGTGGGTATTATGCGGGCTGTGATCGTGCTATTGTGTCTATTTGTTTTCTGAAATACTAGCCATGAAATGCACTTGAATAGCTTGAACTTCATCATTGGTACGAGTGGAAATATTAACTGTATTATGATTTTGCTGTCGAATACATGAAATGAAAGTTAACTGTATTTATATAAAGATTGAGTATTTATTGCTACGACTGGAATCGGCACTTCTTGTTTAGACATGGTGTATATAAAATAACTAGCATATTGTATTAATCTTACTGAAAATACAAACTTATTTTGTTGCATTGAGTTGGTAATTTTTTCTGTAAGATTTTTACAGACGACAAAGATGTGGTTGGTTTCAAGTAACAAGATGTCTGCTTGCGCTTGTGTCTTAGTGAGTGTGCTGGCTTTCTTTTTAAATTCAGTAAGATTTGCTTTTCATTTCTTTAGTCGCTCCGTAGCCACTTTCTCGCTTTGGTTTATTTCATTGTCTATGTAGTAGGTACATTTTTCCTGTTTAGCGATGGTTTGCTGTTTGGTGCTACACATATGTTTGAAAATTATTATTTCTTTAGAATGAGTTTTTGTGTTGTTGATTTTATACGATTTTAACAATCTGTTGCATTTATAGTTGAGATTGCCTAGTTCTTAAATTTTGATTGCTAATTCTTGTATTGTGTAAGACACGGTGTTATTATGGATGCTTTTTCCAGAACAGTGGTGTTAAGATTGGTCAAAAGCGATTCCTGGGTTAAAAAGTTTGACTGGTGGAATTCCGGTATCACCTTGGCACTCGTCATTGTTATGATTGTAATTATAATATAACTGAAGAACATTTCTGATATCTGCAAATGAATTAAAGATACTCTAAGTGAAACAAGGGAAATTATTTACCTTTTTTTCGTATTACATAGTTATATCTAAGTATTGCTGCAGTCTTAGATTTTCAAGATCTCGTATGTGATTGTCGACTCGTTCGGCGTATTGGTGGGACTCTTTGAGAGTTGTATAGTACGTGGGTGGGCACATGTAGCAACTACTGTGGCTTTAAACCCTTTGATGAAACAAGCTATTGCTAGTTTTCACGCTCCTAGGGTGTTTGTGTTATTTCTGAGTAGTTGTGTTGCGATATTTTACCAGCTCTAATATATAACTGTAGGACACGATCATTTCTATGGCAATAATTTGTCGCTGATTCATCTTTACGTTGTTTTGTCCAAATTATTGCGTCATTGATATCAATTAAATGGTTGAGAGAATTTCTTTTCTGAATTAAGTTTAGAGATTTATGAATTTCTTGCTCCATGTTAAAGGGGTTTTTAAACAGATGTTTCTGCGTTTTTAGTATGTATAGCTAGAGATGAAATTCGGGGTTCGTGTATTATAGGGTAAAAGTGTGCATAAGTTTTTGGAGGTGCGGTGGTCTTAATAGAGTCTATAAATATTATTTCAGTGAGTTGCTTCACTGGTATTTTCTGGTAACTTGGTGCAGTGGCATTTCCTCCGTTGCCTGAGTTTTTGCCGTCAGTCGGCGATCAAGCCAGATACGGTAGCAGATTCTTTAGTGAGTTCCAGATTGCTCCTAGAATGTGAATTAACCATCTATAAATACTGTGTAAAGCGTAACCGTAAATAATTGTGTCTAGAATAAATTTAATGGTTCTAAAAATTAAAAATTATTAGTATAGTGATAAAAGTGGCATTTGCTGAGCCGAAAGAAGTAAATTTTTGCGATATTTTGTTGTAAGTATTTTCCACGAGTGTTTGTAAAGTGTTTTCGTCAAAGATACGTAAGAGTAGAAAATTGTTGTGTAAGTCTTGTTTTCCCTGTTATACTTGCTGCTACTTGATTTACTACCACTGAGCGTTCAGAAGGAAACAGATATAGGTTTTTAATTTTTCTATATCGTCATAAAAATAAATACCGCTATTTGATAAGTTAAGGGGATTGGAGTATTTCCAAGTGTATTTGATATCTGGTTTTAGTAACTGTGGATCATCTTGGGTTGTAACTTTCAATACTTTAAACCATCTTAGTCCATAATTAGCCATTATGGGGAGTAACGTATCACATCCTGTTTTTGTACCGTATTCTTCAAGTACGTGAGTGCGTGGCGCCAGAAAATACGGTTTTTCGCGTACTTATGCGTTGTTCTACTTGTACACACTTAATAACATGCGCTACCTTCCCAGCCAAAAAGCTTATGTAACCTGGGTCGGACATAAGTTGATAAGCAAAGTTATTTGGTGAAATGGTGGTTGTATTGAGTGCGTTTTCGATTACTATTCTCTCTCATTTATATTGTTTCAACAGTACGCCTCTGTAATGCTCTTTTATTTGTTTTCAGAAGTGTTAGTCTATGAAGATAAAGTAAGAATCGACGTATGTAAACATATATATGTTGTTAATATCGATGCTTTTTTCTGCTGGGAAATTTTGCTTCTTAGGATTGGTCAGTAAAAATTTTTTTGGTTCTCTGAAATTTGTTATGACCAGTCTTGTTTAGAGTATTGTCTTAACCGTTTTATTTTAGTGTTATTCATAGATTTCTTAGAATTCAGCTTGTTATCTTTATTTGGTCTTCTCAATTGAGTAAAAATATTTATTTTAATAATATGGATAAGTTAATGTGGATGTTTAATTCTTTTATTGAAACAATTTAAAATATTATTTTTTTTAAATACAATCTTCTCAGATTACTTTAACAAGGTTTTGGCGTTAATTATATTACTGATAAACAACTCACATCTATCACTGATTGCTGTTACTGCTGCTTCGAAGTGTCCTTACGCTTCGTGCAGTAATTTTCAGTGATGTTCGGTTTCTACTTATTTTGCTATCGCCAGAACCACTTTCGATGGGCCTCTTTCGTTGTACCTCGCTCCTTAGCATAGTCCGATATTATTGATGCTCTTAAACTACACCCGAGTTGCCTCAGCCAAAACGTTATGCCTTACGTGTACAATGTACTCGCGAGTCACAGGAGTCAAGAGTAGACTAAAACTGTAGAAGACAGGTGACAGACGTAAAAAGAGCGATTTTTCCTCTTGATGGTGAGTTTTTATAGCGTCAGAGCGAGTAAAAGAGGCCTTTGGTTGAATTGGGTCAACCAATGAGCGATGTTCTTGCAGACTGCGTTGACAGCTAAACAGTAGGCTTGCACAATGATGTTACATATTATGATTTCATGTATTATAAAATAACAATGCAACAGTACCAATCGCATTTTCTGACAAGTTCGATTAAGTTTTTTGGATTAGTGATGATGAAAGCGCGCATCAGCAACAAAAGAACGCCAAACACAAGTTTAAGTATGACAAATAAGTTTACAATTTCGCAATAAAACCTTTTAGGGACTTTAATATCAATTTTTAGCATGATGAAATGACGTGCTCATTACTATTTAAAAATTGGCATACATTATTAAATATAGACAATCAATGCACAAGTAAACTATTCATTTATACATAAAATACGATTTATGATTCATGCAGGTTACGTACAATATCAACACATACATGCGTTTTCTTACAACGAGACTGGTCGTATTATATGTCAGCATATTATGAAACATTCACCTTGAAGCTAATACACACGCACGCATATAAGTGAAGTATAAGCTCCACTTGTCGTATGAGCTTACTATATGTTCACAATAAATCTTAATGAGTTTTACGGGTGAACTGCGTTCTTACTTACAGTATGATTCGTCTGTAACAACTCGCGATGTAACACTCTGTTTTAATAAGTGAGAAAGAAAATGTGTTTACAGTACCCATGTGTTTGAATGTGTACGACACATGGTCTGATTCGAGTACATACAGTGATTTTAACTCATTTTCTCTTTCGAGTACCTTGTTTACGTATCCTGTAAAAAGATTTGTGTAGCAATTACGGTCGCATGAGTCAATTAAGATTACGTTCCAAAATGCGTGTCCATAAACGCTGTCAGTGCAGTGATTGTCTGCGAAGGTACATGATCTCATTTTGTTATTGTTTAGATATCTGGCATTATAACGTTCTTATAACGAATACTTTTTCATATTTCCCGTATGCGTCTGTATATAATCCTGCGTTTTTACAGGTGCTGTTAGAGCCTACGAAGCCTGCTAATTTTACGAAAAAGTTTTTCATATTGTTGATGGGAATGTCTTATATTATGTTGGCATACAGTGTTATACTTCTGTGTAAATGCATCCTATTGCATTTGTCTCATGTTATTTCTCTGAGGTATTCCATTTTTCCATTTTTTATTACTGAATAATACGACCACACGCCACAGTGTTGTATTATTTCCTTAAGCTTGATTTTGCAATAAATAATACGTGTGGAAGCGTAGTCATTTAATTGGATGAGCAACACGTGTACTCTAGTTGAATTTATGGCTGGTTCAGGAATGTCGTATTCTCCTATATTGACTAAAGAAAAAGTTGTAAAATTAACTAAAGCGTGGCCGAAGTCATATCCAATGATTGCTGTGGCTCAGTTGACGATTTTGTAAAAGATGAATAGCCAGATAATTCTCTTCATGTGTAAAATAATAAATTTGTAATTTGTTTCTCGTGATTATTATTATTGACTCATGCTTTAACGTGATCTTTGCAGCACATCTAACAAAAATGACAACGATAATTAACACACACAAGTGTTCAGCAAGCTAAAAGAGTATACTTATCTGCAGGTGGCGCATGCGTGCGTAAGTATGTGTGGATGTTTTTGAAGCAAAGCTTTTTATGGGGCGTTCTGGGGCTGGGAGTGAGCAAAAAGTGACAGATTGAAAACGACCGACATGCTTCCCCCACTCCGCTCAGTATCGCAATGGCGGGACGTGTGTATACATATATATATAGGCACTGCTACTGCTGGTGCTGCTGCTGCTACTGTATAGTGTTCAAAATTGGTCGTACGAGCTCAGAAGTGGTCGAGTTTGGCCGACTCGAAGTCCTTTTCTGATCTCTCACCGACTTCGTATTCGTATTACTACGTCGTACTGTATACTCATGTGGCTGTATGTTCCATGTACATTGTTTACATGTGTGCGTGCGTGCGTGTGTGTGTGTATGAATAGTGACACATGAGTGTGTCAAAATGCTAATCCAGAAAGAGCCAAAGTACTCTTAACAGTGCCAAACGTACTCTGTAGTTATTTTTACAATACTAACAAAAAAATTTTATTTATTATCAGTTGATGTTAGAATACACATTCATACCAATTGTGTCTATACTTTGTGTATACTACTATACTCTGCCTTGATCTGTCAGTACAACAGCTGGAAATCCGTAAACATAAATGAATTTCTTGACAAAAGTTCTATTGATACAGCAGTTTGAGCTTTTAATGGCACTGCAATAGCGTATTTTGAGAATAAACACTCCATGGTTGGAATATACTTATTATTTTATTGAGTTGCTGGTAATAAACCCACTATGTCTAGAGCAAGTTTGGCATAAATTCTGGTAGGTATGTTGAAAATAAATAATTTTTGTTTAGTTTTTACACGCACTAATTTTTTCAATTGGCATTCGAGGCATTTTTGTAAGTACAATTGGAAGTCTTTTTTCTGATGTTCCCAAAAATTTTTGTGCTTTAGTTTATTGTAAGTTTTATTCGCACTTTTGTGTCCTCCTGTCGCGGAGTTATGAATTTTCTTAATAATGTTATATCTTTCCTGTGGCGGTGAGTGTTGTATTATTCCCAGACAACTTATTATATTGGTTTGTGTAATGTATTTTTGTAACATCTGTAGTATTTTTTGGAACTCGATATTTTCTAATTTGGTGGTTTTAGCGATGCTAAATGTTGATATATTATTTTCTATTTATATTTCGTTTCAGTTAATAAGTGACTTATTTAGCACTGTTGTTATGTTTGTTATGCTTTCTCTGTTTTGACCTCTTATGGGTAAAACTATGTGAAAATTGGTGTTGTGTTTAGTTAATTTAGGTGTGCTGATTGTTTATTTTTCCAATTGGAGTAATTTGTTTGCTGTACAAATATCTTGTGCTACATCATCTAATGGTTAACTAAGGTTGTCGTCGAAGTAAACATTATTGTCTTTTTTCATATAGATCTTTTCTCTTGAAAAAATTATTTAATTTTTTTGGCGTGATATGGGGGGAGGGGTGAACTATTATAATTATTATTGTTCTGTGTATTATTTTCTTCGTATACTCTTAGAATAGATGCTTCACATAAGGGTAGAATATGGGAAAAATTTTCTTAGCCGTTATGAGGGTCTTGCTGTTGACTTTTATTGGTCACATGATTGGGTGTTTGGCAAGTTTCCTTCTGTTTGTCCTTCTTCTACGGGAAAGACCATCTGTTCTTGCTCAGTGATTTAAAAAACAGATGAGCTGGTTGCGTAGCGTCTTTGTTCTTGCTGTTGTGGAGTTTTCGTTTTTTGGGAGATAAAACTGATAGGGCTTCTTTGTAGTGTGAGCTGACGCTTTTGCCTGCCCTTGGCATGTCATTATGCCATATTGCTGGGTTTCGTCTGATATTGTATTTGGCAGCTGTTGCAGCTCTTCTTTTCTGCAGTTGAGTAAATTTTTACTATGTGAGCGTCAATTAAGTTTCTAGATAAGGCGTCTGCCTTAACGATCTGGAAGGCTGGTTTATGTATTATATCAAATTGGAAATCAGCGAGTTTCAGTCACCTGCGTGTAACTCGCGAGTATGGATCTTTCATCGAATTGAGCCATACAAGGGGCCAATGAGCGGTCACTAACATGAATTTTTTTCCGTACAGGTACTTTCTAAATTGCTCTATGCAATATATTAAAGCTAGAGTTTCTTTGGAGAACGTACAATAGTTGCTTTCACTTTTAGACAAGGTGCGGGATATTAATGCGATGGGCTTATCTTTACCAATTTCTCCCTGTGAGAGTACCCCTCCTATGGCGTAGCCTGAAGCATCTGTTGTAAGTATAAACGTTTTTTTGAAGTCAAGGTTGATAAAAAATCGGAGGAAGGCATATTTTATCTCTCAAGATGTCAAATGCTCTTTGAGTTTCTTTGTTCTATGAAAACTCCTGATCCTATTTAGTCCTGATCCTGAAAATTTAGTAGTGTGTTTAAGGAGTTTGCTATTTTGGCAAAGTATTCTATAAATTTATGGTAGTAGCCTACTAATCCAAAAAATTATTAAACCTTTTTTTGATTTTTTGGTCGAGAAAATTCTTTAACTGCCTCTATCTTTTTTAGGTTGGGTTTCAGTCCTCCTCTACTAACTATGTGATCAAGATAATTTATCTCTTATTTTGCAAATTCGTATTTTTCTGGCTGCAATACTAAATTTGCTTTTCTTAGTTGCCTTAAGAATTGAGTAATAATTTCACAGTGCTTATCAAATTTTTGAGAGTAAATATATATATCGTCGAAGAGAGAAACTGCTCCTTTAATGTGTGAAATTAAGGCAGCTATGAGTGATAGAAATATGGGTGCACTTGTTTTTAATCCAAAAGGGCATCTTTTAAAGTGAAAAAGTCCTAGATCACACATAGAGGCAGTTTTATGTCTGTCTTCTTTTATGTATCTGCTATGTTTGGTATGGGATGATTATAGTCGAGCATTACGTCATTAAGTTTTCTAAAGTCTATTACAACTCTGTATCTTGTTTGTCCGTCAGGTCCCAGCTTTTTTGGCATGCAGAAAACGTGTACCACAAAAACGCTAATAAATGGCTCAATAACTTCGTTTTGAAGCATTTCTTTGACTTGTTTATTTATTTCTTCCTGTAAGACAAGAGGTTGCCGGAAATACTTAATTTTAAGAGGGGTACTAGTTATTGTTAAGATGTTTAGCTCGATAACGTCCGTAGCAGATAAACTTTCAAGTTCAAGGTGAAATCTGTCGACATAGTCTACTATTATTTTTTTATGGTTGTTAGCTTGTTATGCTTGATGTGCTCAAAACGTAATAAATTTAGAATCTTTTGTTCACGTGGTGTTACGTTCAAGTTTACTGATGTGTTTAAAATCTTATCATTTTCAACGTTTGGAGTTAATTTCCCTTTTATTTGTAATTTGAGGTTTTTGATGCAACTGTTGGCACGTTCTTTCGCTTTAATATTTTTTAAAGGTTTAAATATAAAATGAAGTCATGTTCTTCATTTTTGTACATAAATAATTTTCTAAGCTTTTGAGGCTATCAATAAGTTTGTTTTCCATGTCACTTTCATTCGTATCACGATGCTGAGCGTATAGATTGTCGTTATGATTTTCTACTTTTGGGCTTTTGCAATTAATGGCAGTTTCGCAATATTTTCTTACTGGGTTTGAATTTTTTTGATTTTTAAATATGGATACCTGATTATTGTTGGGTTTAAAGTGTTAGATTTTTGTGTCATGATTGTTTGTATTCTGATTTTTTGGATTTTGGATTTCGGAGAAGTTTTTGTATCTTGATTTCGGATCTTGGCGTTCGTAGAATAGTTTTTTATTTTTTGATTTTGGATTTCGGTGATTGTAATGTTAGCTTACATTTCGTGATTTTGGATTTCGGCTTTTGAAGAATTTTTTTTTATTTCAGAATCTTGAATTTCAGTTTTTTGGAATTTCATTTCTTGATTCATGATTTCGGGTTTCGGCTTTCGGAATGTCATTTTTAATTTAATGATTTTGGATTACGAAGATCTTTGATAGTTTGGAATTTCTCATTTTCTGGTTACGAGTGAGTTTGGATTGTGCAGTTTTCGAAGGTTCTGAGTGAGAGTGCTCCATTTTTTTAATTCGTAAGAAGTTGTATGGAATAGTTGTGCATGCAAAGAAATTTTCACGATGTTTTTGGAAATGCCTAGTGTTATTCGTTTTTGTTTGGATAGGTATTACGTAATTTCTTATTTTTAAGTAATATTCATAGTAATTAATTTGTACTTGATAAGTACAAAATATCTCGTTTCCTATCAGGCCGTATGTTTCTAAAAGGAAATCATCCGTTATGATGTGAAATTCGAATAAGCATTCTTAAAAGCTTAAAATGATGATGCCTTTTAGGTGCGGAATGATATCTTGAAAAATTATGATGTTGGGTGAAATGATGGATTCTTTAATGAGTGATGCATCTGCACTGGTGTCGAGAATAAACGACAAGGGTCGATTGATTTCACTGAATTGGATTGTTACGGTAGGTGTTTGGGTTTTGATGTTTAGTTAGATGGTTTTGTCAACTATTGTCTGTTTTGGAAAGATGTTAGTATTACATTGCTGGTTTCTCTTAAGCTTTTCCTCACGAAGAAACCTGAGTCGTTTCCTGATGCCTCTTGTTTGATTTTGAGTGGTAGGCCGTTTTTTACATTCACTTTTCCAGTAACCTAATTTTTTGCAATAGTTGCACGTTTTTGATTGTTTTGATCATCATTAATTGAATTCGAAGTTTGTTCCTGTGTGTATTGATTTAGTATATAATTGTTAGATTCATATGTAGGTGTGGGATTATTATGTGATAGTTGACTCCATGACATGCCTTTTTTTGGGGACTGAGTGTATAACGGTATAGAGGAGTGGCCAAGATGACGTTCTGTGGTGGATGATGTAGCATTGTACATAGGCGTGGCTTGGTGAGTATCAACCTTACTAGTATTATAGCGAAACCAGCAATTGCCTGCTGTGTGCCCTTATCTTTCACAAATTTGACACTTTTCCGGAGTTTGGATTAAGTTTATTCGTGCATCTTGACTTTGTCTATTAGTTATGATTTTTACTGTTTCTTGTGGATGTTCAGGTTCATAATACGCGAAATCTCTTTCGATTTCTATCGCTTGGGTTGTGACAGTTTCTAGGTTGTTTGCGTGGCCCATACGTGCTTTTATTACCCACTGTCACCCTCTTATGTAATATTCAACTTTGTTCTGTTCTAGTTATGCATAGAACTCCTGATGTATTTAACCATCAAGGAGAGTTGCTTCAATTAATTCTTGGGTGGTACCTTTAACTCTATTAGAAAAGGAGATAACGTTCTCTTCTATTCTTTGTTTTAATGCCGCTAGCTCGCCTATTATTTGATTCCATGTTTTTGCGGATCCGAAAATGTTTGTAAAAAATATTGCTATTTCTTTGATGGTGTCAAAAATTTTATTTTTGATGGAATGTAACACTTCTCCTGAAAGTGGCATTTTAATTAATTTTTCCAGATTGGGTTCGTTTATTTTTGGAATTACGTGGCATACTTCTCGGCAGCCGTCTAAAAAGGTTGAGAGTGGAATATTTGACCCGTTATACATAGGTATCATTTCGATTGCGTCTTTTATAGAAAGATTGCAAATGGGTGTCAGATTTGAATTACTTACGTTATAAAAGGTATTTGTAGTTTAGAAAGGAGTGCTTGATGAGAGGTTTTTAAAAAAACTGGAGTAATTATTGTGAGTAAAATTATTGGAGTTGCGATTTTTAGGTGTTACGATAATTTTGGGAAGTGTGCCGGTGCTTGAAGTGTTAGTGATTTTGTTCTCAGTTGATTTAGTTATATTATTGCCTAGTGAAAATTACGATTCATAATTTGTTCTATTAGGGTTGGTGAACTGTGATGCTCTCATGTATGGATTAAGTGGGCTATTGAGGTCTAGTTTGAAAGATCTTCGGTAATTTCCACGTCATTCGTTAAAAGTTTACTTATTTCTTGGTTGAAGTCGGCGATTGCTTTTTTTTGCTGAATGGCAGTTATTATTTTCAAGGGATTTATATTTTGAGTAAGCAAATCTTTTAAGATATTAATCATTCATTCGTCTTGACAAATACTTGTGTTTCCGTGTCTATTATTCCTGATAAGGATGCGGCTAATTTCTTGATATTAAGAGTGTTTGCGAGATTGCGTGTGGGTGGTGGGAATTCCTCCCTGGCGCTCTGCATGTTAACCCCCTGTTTCAAGTAAGGACGCTTAGATTCTATTAATACCCCTGGTATTTTTTCTTGGATCGGTTGGTTAAAGTCTATAATGATTTATTTTTTGATTTTTATCATTATTATAATTGATTGCATCAATTAAAACTATTTACGTACATACATATTATACCTTACGATTTTCACTACGCAGCAGCAGTATAAACAGAGGCCATGAATATAGATATATAGAGCTATTGCGGCTTTGGTACACTGTCGTATGTGTGAGTAAGAGAAAAATGGACAAACAGTAAAAGTAGTATAGCATAAAACAAATATTTAAGTATATGCTATATTTTATGGTATTTATTTCGTGGAACTATCGTGTAAAGAGAACAATAATGTTCACGTTGTCCACTGGACGTTGTCGTCCTTGCTAGTACCATCAGCCTATTTGTTTATAATGGATTTCTCTGCATTGGCATATTGAACGCATAGATATACGTATACAAGCTTGTGTTAGCTCGCTCGCTTGTTTCACGGGTTAACTTCCCATAGAAGGTGAGCGTACGGAAGATTTACTTAAAAAAGGAAACGACTGAGCTGACTGACGAGCAAAAGTCTAACGCTCCCAAAGGTTTTCACAATAAACAAAAATAAGCCTAAAGGTGTTCAGACTGTAGACAGAGTAAACATGTTTAGAAGAATTAGGTGCTTACCCTTTATTCTTACGTTCGGCACGTTGAAATAGGGGGGAGGGCAGCAAGGAGACCAGAAAAACCTGTAGGGAATGGTGGGAAACTCAATGTGAAGCTGGCATATTTTTTTCTACGTCAGAATCACGTAGAAAATGATTAAATTTCACCTTATTTTGTGGGGGGGGGGGCATTTGTAACAACCTTTTTTGTACGGAGCCTAGAAGGTTGGAAGGGGTATTGTTACGGCCCCACACGAAGTATATGTATACATATATACTAAAAGGGCTCTGCCTCCCTAAATTTTTGTTCAGACCCATTTTGTCCCCTCCCCAGCCCTCTATCACAATTGTATCACACTATAACTGGATAACCCAATGATGCTCCCTTACGACTTAAAGAAATCTCTCTAGCCACTCTCCAGCTGCATTTTTGAATAAAAGAATGATATGGGTTAATATAGAAGCTTAAGAGAAACTTGACACAACTTCTAAACACAATGAGAAATGTTCCAATATTTTTAATAGCTATCTTCAACCATTTTACACTACTCCTTTGATAATTATTTTATCTATATAATTTGTTAACATTTTTTCACATTACCCTTGAGGTAGTGCTATGGCGCACTGATTTTTTTTGTTCAATTCTCTGTAAGTTTATTAATTGCATTAATCAAAATGTACAAGAATATAACATTATGTTCTCATACTTAATCAAAAAACAAGAAATTAGTTCTCGATAAGTCAATTAGTGGCATTATTTTAAATCACCATAACAATCATTCCAATTCTTAAACTAAGCTTATGTGGAAATAAGCCTTCACGTATATTATTTAGAAATTTAATTGGTAAATTTATTTAAATATTATCATCAGATTCTTCAGCAACTTTGTAAGTAGCATGATCTATGCTGTAATATGTTCTTATCTCCTTTTTACACGATTCAGAAATTTTATGACTCAAAAAGTCAGTATATTTGTTGTCGGATGTAAGTATAACGTTATTTACTGAAAATTTAATATCTTTATCAAAAATTTTGAAACGAACTTCAGTTGTTTTTCATTTATTTGTCATAAGTACTTGTAATAATTTTATTTTTATTCCTGCAATAATTAATAATAATTTTAACAATGTTTTGTCAATCAAAAACTTTTTTGAGAGGTTTTTTGGTGATTTCTGCGAATTTAAAAATTAAATTTGGCTGTACTAAAGTATTAAGTTTTTTTTCTCTTTTGAAATGTTTAATTAAAAATTGTTATTATTTTTTTGTGAAACTTTTTCCTTAAATGATTCTGGACACTAAGAACCACACAAAAAAATTTTTCAAATAGCACAACAGTATAACGTTACATGTTTCTTAAAAAAATATTATTATTTAAAAATCGTGTTCCACTAAATCTGAAGTGATATCAGCGTCTTTAAAGGTACTAAAAGGAATTCCAGTAACTGTTCCTAACATTTCAAAAGATTTTAATTCATTAATGCGATTAATAATTAGTTTAAATAGAACGTTTTTAGTCCTTAGGAGGCACTATGGTATGTTGACCTGTATTTAAATTATTTCAAACCCTTTCTCATTTCACCCATGTTCTTGTTATTTAATTAAAACAGTAGTATTTAAGAATATTATCATAACAAATATTTTTGTGCAAAATTTTGGCAATGTGAAAGACAAAACTTTAATTGTTGTTAACGTGGAAGATTATTTGTACCTTATTTAAGTCTGCATGATAATTAATTAAAGCACCTAATAACACGATAATAGTTTTAAAAATTTAAATCGATATTACAATAATATTTTCTATCTTGCATTATTAAGTGCCAATGTCGTAAGTTAAAAAAAAACTATTTATAATTGAAAAATTCAAGATCAAGTGTGTCGCATGACACCTGAATCTTTTATGAACAATTCTAATAATCCTTTAACAGTCAGTTATATATTTATGATGATGACCTCTTTTCAGAAGAAAAACGTTTGCCAAAATTGCTTATTTTAACAAGGTTTTTTTTGTTGTATACATCATTTTTATTTGTATCTGTTTATTTTGTTGACTTATTTAATTTTTCTGAATCATAATTTTTCGATTTTATGTTACTATTGGTGACACTAAAAATTTTTCTTTTTTTTTAAGAAATTGTTAAGCTTATATTGTCTTGCAACTTTCTTTTATTTCAAAATTCAATACTATTCGTTAATGATTTTCTTTAGTTTTTCCTGACCTCTGACATTATTATGTTGTAGTAAGTCATAAGCTCCGCTGTCATTATCACCAAAAAATGGTGTGAAATATAGATTACTTGATATGTTTCCAATACTATCAGTAAAATTTTAATTTTCATATTAAATTGTTGAAAAGTACCATGAATCTTAACAAAACTTTGTAGTTGAACTTCTGTTCCGAGAATTCCATTTTTTTTATTAAATTATTTATATGCAATATACGTTTCTTTTTAGAGTATAAAATCGCATGACTTATAAGATAAAACTAAAAATGGAGTAGTTGTGTTAAATCATACCAATCTTATTTTGGAACAGAGAATTGGGAGGTTGGTGCATGGAGCGCACAGGTGGATAAAGCCTCTTCAGTACACATTTACATAAGCAGATATTGCTTTTGATTGAAGACTGATTTAAAAAAAAAACTGTAATCTTATCAAAGAGCATAGCAAAACTTTGACAAAGATAATAAAAAAAAATTGAATATCCAAAAAGTACAAAGATTTATTTGAATTACATACGAAGACAAAACTACCAAGTTATAAAAAAATTTTTTTTTATTAAAAAATTGTCACAAAATCAAACATACGTATATTAAACCATCAACAACAGAATGTATTATTATTATAATTTTAAACTTGGAACTTCTGGAACATCTTAATTTCTGTGTTTACCCAAAGGAATCACTAGATACCTATCTAAATGATGTATTTTTGAGTTAACTATTTTATTTTATGGTTCACAAAGTCCATTATTTTTTCCTCTATAAGACATTGGTATTGGTATTGTTACATAAAAAATTACTTAATGAAAAATAGAAAACTTTCTGTGTCTCAATACTATGAATACAGATTGTCTTATATTTATATTTATATCAGGAGTCAACAGCGATGATGAGAAAATATGGTGAACTAGAATTATTTTAAAAAGTCTTTATTTTAAACAAATGGTTGTTTACAATATAAAAGAACAAATAATATATCTCATGGCCATGTTAACAAAACTTGGATAAGAGATAAAACTTTATTAGATGATTGAACAAATGTGTCTTATGATAAATTTTTTGATATAAAATATAAACATTTTATTGATAATAAATGTTGTGCATTAATTTAAAGCATACAATGAATTAATGAGTACTATCATCGAGGCAGTGGCAAAAGAGTTTTTAATTTTTGTTAGAAGTCATACAGCTAATAATTGAGCAGTCTACCTTGGAAACTTAAGGAAAACTTATATTCAATAAAATAAATTCTAAAAATAGTATAAAAGGATTTAATGCAATCAATAGTTTGAATGTAGTTTAAGAAACATGATTATTTTACAAAATTAGTAAAGTGAATGAATATTTCAGAATATTACATTCTCACTGTGAAACTAAAAATTGGGGTAAAAAGAGAAAATATAATAAAAAATATTGCAATAAGTAGCATTTTTCCACATTACCCTTGAGGTAGTGCTATGGCGCACTGATTTTTTTTGTTCAATTCTCTGTAAGTTTATTAATTGCATTAATCAAAATGTACAAGAATATAACATTATATTTTCATACTTAATCAAAAAACAAGAAATTAGTTCTCGATAAGTTAATTAGTGGCATTATTTTAAATCACCATAACAATCATTCCAATTCTTAAACTAAGCTTATGTGGAAATAAGCCTTCACGTATATTATTTAGAAATTTAATTGGTAAATTTATTTAAATATTATCATCAGATTCTTCAGCAACTTTGTAAGTAGCATGATCTATGCTGTCATATGTTCTTATCTCCTTTTTACACGATTTAGAAATTTTATGACTCAAAAAGTCAGTATATTTGTCGGATGTAAGTATAACGTTATTTACTAAAAATTTAATATCTTTATCAAAAATTTTGAAACGAACTTCAGTTGTTTTTTATTTATTTGTCATAAGTACTTGTAATAATTTTATTTTTATTCCTGCAATAATTAATAATAATTTTAACAATGTTTTGTCAATCAAAAACTTTTTTGAGAGGTTTTTTGGTGATTTCTGCGAATTTAAAAATTGAATTTGGCTGTACTAAAGTATTAAGTTTTTTTTCTCTTTTGAAATGTTTAATTAAAAATTGTTATTATTTTTTTGTAAAACTTTTTCCTTAAATGATTCTGGACACTAAGAACCACACAAAAAAGTCTTTTAAATAGCACAACAGTATAACGTTACATGTTTCTTAAAAAAATATAATTATTTAAAAATCGTGTTCCACTAAATCTGAAGTGATATCAGCGTCTTTAAAGGTACTAAAAGGAATTCTAGTAACTGTTCCTAACATTTCAAAAGATTTTAATTCATTAATGCGATTAATAATTAGTTTAAATAGAACGTTTTTAGTCCTTAGGAGGCACTATGGTATGTTGACCTGTATTTAAATTATTTCAAACCCTTTCTTATTTTACCCATGTTTTTGTTATTTAATTAAAACAGTAGTATTTAAGAATATTATCATAACAAATATTTTTGTGCAAAATTTTGGCAATGTGAAAGACAAAACTTTAATTGTTGTTAACGTGGAAGATTATTTGTACCTGATTCAAGTCTGCATGATAATTAATTAAAGCACCTAATAACACGATAATAGTTTTAAAAATTTAAATCGATATTACAATAATATTTTCTTTCTTGCATTATTAAGTGCTAATGTCGTAAGTAAAAAAAAACTATTTATAATTAAAAAATTCAAGATCAAGTGTGTCGCATGACACCTGAATCTTTTATGAACAATTCTAATAATCCTTCAACAGTCAGTTATATATTTATGATGATGACCTCTTTTCAGAAGAAAAACGTTTGCCAAAATTGCTTATTTTAACAAGTTTTTTTGTTGTTGTATACATCATTTTTATTTGTATCTGTTTAATTTGTTGACTTATTTAATTTTTCTAAATCATAATTTTTCGATTTTATGTTACTATTGGTGACACTAAAAATTTTTCTTTTTTTTTAGAAATTGTTAAGCTTATATTGTCTTGCAACTTTCTTTCATTTCAAAATTCAATACTATTCGTTAATGATTTTCTTTAGTTTTTCCTGACCTCTGACATTATTATGTTGTAGTAAGTCATAAGCTCCTCTGTCATTATCACCAAAAAATGGTGTGAAATATAGATTACTTGATATGTTTCCAATACTATCAGTAAAATTTTAATTTTCATATTAAATTGTTAAAAAGTACCATGAATCTTAACAAAACTTTGTAGTTGAACTTCTGTTCCGAGAATTCCATTTTTTTTATTAAATTATTTATATGCAATATACGTTTCTTTTTAGAGTATAAAATCGCATGACTTATAAAATAAAACTAAAAATGGAGTAGTTGTGTTAAATCATACCAATCTTATTTTGGAACAGAGTATTGGGAGGTTGGTGCATGAAGCGCACAGGTGGATGAAGCCTCTTCAGTACACATTTACATAAGCAGATATTGCTTTTGATTGAAGACTGATTTAAAAAAAAAACTGTAATCTTATCAAAGAGCATAGCAAAACTTTGACAAAGATAATAAAAAAAAATTGAATATCCAAAAAGTACAAAGATTTATTTGAATTACATACGAAGACAAAACTACCAAGTTATAAAAAAATTTTTTTTTATTAAAAAATTGTCACAAAATCAAACATACGTATATTAAACCATCAACACCAGAATGTATTATTATTATAATTTTAAACTTGGAACTTCTGGAACATTTTAATTTCTGTGTTTACCCAAAGGAATCACTAGATACCTATCTAAATGATGTATTTTTAAGTTAACTATTTTATTTTATGGTTCACAAAGTCCATTATTTTTTCCTCTATAAGACATTGGTATTGGTATTGTTACATAAAAAATTACTTAATGAAAAATAGAAAACTTTCTGTGTCTCAATACTATGAATACAGATTGTCTTATATTTATATTTATATCAGGAGTCAACAGCGATGATGAAAAAATATGGTGAACTAGAATTATTTTAAAAAGTCTTTATTTTAAACAAATGGTTGTCTACAATATAAAAGAACAAATAATATATCTCATGGCCATGTTAACAAAACTTGGATAAGAGATAAAACTTTATTAGATGATTGAACAAATGTGTCTTATGATAAATTTTTTGATATAAAATATAAACATTTTATTGATAATAAATGTTGTGCATTAATTTAAAGCATACAATGAATTAATGAGTACTATCATCGAGGCAGTGGCAAAAGAGTTTTTAATTTTTGTTAGAAGTCATACAGCTAATAATTGAGCAGTCTACCTTGGAAACTTAAGGAAAACTTATATTCAATAAAATAAATTCTAAAAATAGTATAAAAGGATTTAATGCAATCAATAGTTTGAATGTAGTTTAAGAAACATGATTATTTTACAAAATTAGTAAAGTGAGTGAATATTTCAGAATATTACATTCTCACTGTGAAACTAAAAATTGGGGTAAAAAGAGAAAATATAATAAAAAATATTGCAATAAGTAGCATTTTTCCACATTACCCTTGAGGTAGTGCTATGGCGCACTGATTTTTTTTGTTCAATTCTCTGTAAGTTTATTAATTGCATTAATCAAAATGAACAAGTATATAACATTATATTTTCATACTTAATCAAAAAACAAGAAATTAGTTCTCGATAAGTCAATTAGTGGCATTATTTTAAATCACCATAACAATCATTCCAATTCTTAAACTAAGCTTATGTGGAAATAAGCCTTTACGTATATTATTTATAAATTTAATTGGTAAATTTATTTAAATATTATCATCAAATTCTTCAGCAACTTTGTAAGTAGCATGATCTATGCTGTAATATGTTCTTATTTCCTTTTTACACGATTCAGAAATTTTATGACTCAAAAAGTCAGTATATTTGTCGGATGTAAGTATAACGTTATTTACTGAAAATTTAATATCTTTATCAAAAATTTTGAAACGAACTTCAGTTGTTTTTCATTTATTTGTCATAAGTACTTGTAATAATTTTATTTTTATTCCTGCAATAATTAATAATAATTTTAACAATGTTTTGTCAATCAAAAACTTTTTTGAGAGGTTTTTTGGTGATTTCTGCGAATTTAAAAATTGAATTTGGCTGTACTAAAGTATTAAGTTTTTTTTCTCTTTTGAAATGTTTAATTAAAAATTGTTATTATTTTTTTGTAAAACTTTTTCCTTAAATGATTCTGGACACTAAGAACCACACAAAAAAATCTTTCAAATAGCACAACAGTATAACGTTACATGTTTCTTAAAAAAATATAATTATTTAAAAATCGTGTTCCACTAAATCTGAAGTGATATCAGCGTCTTTAAAGGTACTAAAAGGAATTCCAGTAACTGTTCCTAACATTTCAAAAGATTTTAATTCATTAATGCGATTAATAATTAGTTTAAACAGAACGTTTTTAGTCCTTAGGAGGCACTATGGTATGTTGACCTGTATTTAAATTATTTCAAACCCTTTCTCATTTCACCCATGTTCTTGTTATTTAATTAAAACAGTAGTATTTAAGAATATTATCATAACAAATATTTTTGTGCAAAATTTTGGCAATGTGAAAGACAAAACTTTAATTGTTGTTAACGTGGAAGATTATTTGTACCTGATTCAAGTCTGCATGATAATTAATTAAAGCACCTAATAACACGATAATAGTTTTAAAAATTTAAATCGATATTACAATAATATTTCCTTTCTTGCATTATTAAGTGCTAATGTCGTAAGTAAAAAAAAACTATTTATAATTAAAAAATTCAAGATCAAGTGTGTCGCATGACACCTGAATCTTTTATGAACAATTCTAATAATCCTTTAACAGTCAGTTATATATTTATGATGATGACCTCTTTTCAGAAGAAAAACGTTTGCCAAAATTGCTTATTTTAACAAGTTTTTTTGTTGTTGTATACATCATTTTTATTTGTATCTGTTTAATTTGTTGACTTATTTAATTTTTCTGAATCATAATTTTTCGATTTTATGTTACTATTGGTGACACTAAAAATTTTTCTTTTTTTTTAGAAATTGTTAAGCTTATATTGTCTTGCAACTTTCTTTTATTTCAAAATTCAATACTATTCGTTAATGATTTTCTTTAGTTTTTCCTGACCACTGACATTATTATGTTGTAGTAAGTCATAAGCTCCGCTGTCATTATCACCAAAAAATGGTGTGAAATATAGATTACTTGATATGTTTTCAATACTATCAGTAAAATTTTAATTTTCATATTAAATTGTTAAAAAGTACCATGAATCTTAACAAAACTTTGTAGTTGAACTTCTGTTCCGAGAATTCCATTTTTTTTATTAAATTATTTATATGCAATATACGTTTCTTTTTAGAGTATAAAATCGCATGACTTATAAAATAAAACTAAAAATGGAGTAGTTGTGTTAAATCATACCAATCTTATTTTGGAACAGAGTATTGGGAGGTTGGTGCATGAAGCGCACAGGTGGATGAAGCCTCTTCAGTACACATTTACATAAGCAGATATTGCTTTTGATTGAAGACTGATTTAAAAAAAAAACTGTAATCTTATCAAAGAGCATAGCAAAACTTTGACAAAGATAATAAAAAAAAATTGAATATCCAAAAAGTACAAAGATTTATTTGAATTACATACGAAGACAAAACTACCAAGTTATAAAAAAATTTTTTTTTATTAAAAAATTGTCACAAAATCAAACATACGTATATTAAACCATCAACACCAGAATGTATTATTATTATAATTTTAAACTTGGAACTTCTGGAACATTTTAATTTCTGTGTTTACCCAAAGGAATCACTAGATACCTATCTAAATGATGTATTTTTAAGTTAACTATTTTATTTTATGGTTCACAAAGTCCATTATTTTTTCCTCTATAAGACATTGGTATTGGTATTGTTACATAAAAAATTACTTAATGAAAAATAGAAAACTTTCTGTGTCTCAATACTATGAATACAGATTGTCTTATATTTATATTTATATCAGGAGTCAACAGCGATGATGAAAAAATATGGTGAACTAGAATTATTTTAAAAAGTCTTTATTTTAAACAAATGGTTGTCTACAATATAAAAGAACAAATAATATATCTCATGGCCATGTTAACAAAACTTGGATAAGAGATAAAACTTTATTAGATGATTGAACAAATGTGTCTTATGATAAATTTTTTGATATAAAATATAAACATTTTATTGATAATAAATGTTGTGCATTAATTTAAAGCATACAATGAATTAATGAGTACTATCATCGAGGCAGTGGCAAAAGAGTTTTTAATTTTTGTTAGAAGTCATACAGCTAATAATTGAGCAGTCTACCTTGGAAACTTAAGGAAAACTTATATTCAATAAAATAAATTCTAAAAATAGTATAAAAGGATTTAATGCAATCAATAGTTTGAATGTAGTTTAAGAAACATGATTATTTTACAAAATTAGTAAAGTGAGTGAATATTTCAGAATATTACATTCTCACTGTGAAACTAAAAATTGGGGTAAAAAGAGAAAATATAATAAAAAATATTGCAATAAGTAGCATTTTTCCACATTACCCTTGAGGTAGTGCTATGGCGCACTGATTTTTTTTGTTCAATTCTCTGTAAGTTTATTAATTGCATTAATCAAAATGAACAAGTATATAACATTATATTTTCATACTTAATCAAAAAACAAGAAATTAGTTCTCGATAAGTCAATTAGTGGCATTATTTTAAATCACCATAACAATCATTCCAATTCTTAAACTAAGCTTATGTGGAAATAAGCCTTCACGTATATTATTTATAAATTTAATTGGTAAATTTATTTAAATATTATCATCAAATTCTTCAGCAACTTTGTAAGTAGCATGATCTATGCTGTAATATGTTCTTATTTCCTTTTTACACGATTCAGAAATTTTATGACTCAAAAAGTCAGTATATTTGTCGGATGTAAGTATAACGTTATTTACTGAAAATTTAATATCTTTATCAAAAATTTTGAAACGAACTTCAGTTGTTTTTCATTTATTTGTCATAAGTACTTGTAATAATTTTATTTTTATTCCTGCAATAATTAATAATAATTTTAACAATGTTTTGTCAATCAAAAACTTTTTTGAGAGGTTTTTTGGTGATTTCTGCGAATTTAAAAATTGAATTTGGCTGTACTAAAGTATTAAGTTTTTTTTCTCTTTTGAAATGTTTAATTAAAAATTGTTATTATTTTTTTGTAAAACTTTTTCCTTAAATGATTCTGGACACTAAGAACCACACAAAAAAATCTTTCAAATAGCACAACAGTATAACGTTACATGTTTCTTAAAAAAATATAATTATTTAAAAATCGTGTTCCACTAAATCTGAAGTGATATCAGCGTCTTTAAAGGTACTAAAAGGAATTCCAGTAACTGTTCCTAACATTTCAAAAGATTTTAATTCATTAATGCGATTAATAATTAGTTTAAACAGAACGTTTTTAGTCCTTAGGAGGCACTATGGTATGTTGACCTGTATTTAAATTATTTCAAACCCTTTCTCATTTCACCCATGTTCTTGTTATTTAATTAAAACAGTAGTATTTAAGAATATTATCATAACAAATATTTTTGTGCAAAATTTTGGCAATGTGAAAGACAAAACTTTAATTGTTGTTAACGTGGAAGATTATTTGTACCTGATTCAAGTCTGCATGATAATTAATTAAAGCACCTAATAACACGATAATAGTTTTAAAAATTTAAATCGATATTACAATAATATTTCCTTTCTTGCATTATTAAGTGCTAATGTCGTTAGTAAAAAAAAACTATTTATAATTAAAAAATTCAAGATCAAGTGTGTCGCATGACACCTGAATCTTTTATGAACAATTCTAATAATCCTTTAACAGTCAGTTATATATTTATGATGATGACCTCTTTTCAGAAGAAAAACGTTTGCCAAAATTGCTTATTTTAACAAGTTTTTTTGTTGTTGTATACATCATTTTTATTTGTATCTGTTTAATTTGTTGACCTATTTAATTTTTCTGAATCATAATTTTTCGATTTTATGTTACTATTGGTGACACTAAAAATTTTTCTTTTTTTTTAGAAATTGTTAAGCTTATATTGTCTTGCAACTTTCTTTTATTTCAAAATTCAATACTATTCGTTAATGATTTTCTTTAGTTTTTCCTGACCTCTGACATTATTATGTTGTAGTAAGTCATAAGCTCCGCTGTCATTATCACCAAAAAATGGTGTGAAATATAGATTACTTGATATGTTTCCAATACTATCAGTAAAATTTTAATTTTCATATTAAATTGTTAAAAAGTACCATGAATCTTAACAAAACTTTGTAGTTGAACTTCTGTTCCGAGAATTCCATTTTTTTTATTAAATTATTTATATGCAATATACGTTTCTTTTTAGAGTATAAAATCGCATGACTTATGAAATAAAACTAAAAATGGAGTAGTTGTGTTAAATCATACCAATCTTATTTTGGAACAGAGTATTGGGAGGTTGGTGCATGAAGCGCACAGGTGGATGAAGCCTCTTCAGTACACATTTACATAAGCAGATATTGCTTTTGATTGAAGACTGATTTAAAAAAAAAACTGTAATCTTATCAAAGAGCATAGCAAAACTTTGACAAAGATAATAAAAAAAAATTGAATATCCAAAAAGTACAAAGATTTATTTGAATTACATACGAAGACAAAACTACCAAGTTATAAAAAAATTTTTTTTTATTAAAAAATTGTCACAAAATCAAACATACGTATATTAAACCATCAACACCAGAATGTATTATTATTATAATTTTAAACTTGGAACTTCTGGAACATTTTAATTTCTGTGTTAACCCAAAGGAATCACTAGATACCTATCTAAATGATGTATTTTTAAGTTAACTATCTTATTTTATGGTTCACAAAGTCCATTATTTTTTCCTCTATAAGACATTGGTATTGGTATTGTTACATAAAAAATTACTTAATGAAAAATAGAAAACTTTCTGTGTCTCAATACTATGAATACAGATTGTCTTATATTTATATTTATATCAGGAGTCAACAGCGATGATGAGAAAATATGGTGAACTAGAATTATTTTAAAAAGTCTTTATTTTAAACAAATGGTTGTCTACAATATAAAAGAACAAATAATATATCTCATGGCCATGTTAACAAAACTTGGACAAGAGATAAAACTTTATTAGATGATTGAACAGTTGTGTCTTATGATAAATTTTTTGATATAAAATATAAACATCTTATTGATAATAAATGTTGTGCATTAATTTAAAGCATACAATGAATTAATGAGTACTATCATCGAGGCAGTGGCAGAAGAGTTTTTAATTTTTGTTAGAAGTCATACAGCTAATAATTGAGCAGTCTACCTTGGAAACTTAAGGAAAACTTATATTCAATAAAATAAATTCTAAAAATAGTATAAAAGGATTTAATGCAATCAATAGTTTGAATGTAGTTTAAGAAACATGATTATTTTACAAAATTAGTAAAGTGAGTAAATATTTCAGAATATTACATTCTCACTGTGAAACTAAAAATTGGGGTAAAAAGAGAAAATATAATAAAAAATATTGCAATAAGTAGACTTAACGGAATATCTTCAAAGGATCATGAACGGCTTCCTTTTAAATTCATATTATATAAAGTGAATGGTGCAACATCTTTTGGAGACATTGAAACATACAATAAAATTAAAAATTAAACCTTTAAAAATACTGCAACTGCACTGAGTTTAATTGATCGTGATTTGTAAATCGATAATATTTTTGAAGAAGCGAAGACTCTTAGGTTTCCTACTTAATCAAGACAATTTTTTGCGTGATTTTTGATTACAGAAATTTTTATACGTAATAAAATACAAAATCAACACAAACAATATTACAGAAGATTTTGTCGGTAATCAGGATCATCGTGCTTTTGTATAAATGCACTTAATTTTTAATTTAGTAAATAAATCATGTAAATATTTTAATCTACCTACCCGAAAATAAATAAGAGATACAAAATCTTATGGATGAAGAAGTATCTTTTAATTGAGGAACGTTTGATTCATTGTATATCAATGTAAATGCTGATTTAAAAAAATATTCTATACAATTTTCAATAAAAATGAAGGAATTTTTTCTATTAATGGCTCTGAAATTTTAAGAAAAAACTATTTATAAAAACCATCAAGTTATCATTTTATATGTCAAGGTAAAGAAATTTGTTAATGACTCAGACTGCTACAGCATCAGTATTGCTTCTTGAAGGTATAAGAAGTCATAGAATTTTCAGACTTCCGTTACTCTGGAACAATGTAAAAAGTGTAGTCTTGGAATTCAAAAGCTATCACAAAAAATAACAAAGAGATGATTCGATTGAGTAGTATGGACCTTTCATGATTCAATAGAAATTTGAGTTTATCAGATGGCTTATGTATTAGTATTTGATTAGGAATTACAAAGTAATTGAAATACACCGTAGAAAGAGAAACAATAACCAAAGAGAATGGAAATGGAGTTTGCTCTATGTATGTGTACGTATATATTTATGATCGTCCTCTCATTTACACGTTTGCGTATACACACTGAGAAAGATTTGGTGCTGCAGTTGTCCCTCCCCCTACAGCAGCTATACCAAATCACTATTAGTCTGCTGTCTCTGACTACTGGGATAGCAGTAGGTATCCCAGTCGGAGCAGCGTACGTACGAGCTCAAGTATAGTAGCGTTACCTATAGTGTGGTTCGACGTATGTATCATAGGTTAGGTGCATCGCATATACAGGTCTTGTGCAGCTCTCGTCTCAACTGGTATTGCTGATGCACTAAACTTACAAACTAGCACTGTACTACCAGTGGTACTCTGACAGCGCCAAATCTTTCTCAGTGCACCTGCACGTTTGCATACTCCTACGAAATAACGCACATGCTTATATGTTACTTATACACAAGCACACGCGTACAAGCACGAGCGTACGCATACATGCGATCGTATGCATACATAACGTACGAACGTACGCATGCACGATGTGCAAGCGTATGCGTGCATCACGCAAGAGCGTACACATGCATCATGCGCGAGTGTACGCATGGTCGTGCGAGCGTACGCATGCTCACGCGATGGTACATGTGCATCACGATTGAGCTTACACGCGAGCACCACGTGTGAGCGTACGCATGCACGCACAAGCATACAAGCTCTCACAAGATAATAGATAAGTATATTTATAATCTTAAATTATCATACAGAAAGCAACATAACTTTGCGTTCAAAAAATTTGCATATGTGCATGCCGTTGTTAAATGTAGATCTCACCCGTGATCTATAATATGCAAGTCCTGAATAGCTCAGATGGTTAACCATCTCATTGGTATACAATGGTTTATCATATTGATCTGTTGAAGACTTGAACTTTTAATTTCTTCTATTTTAATTTATAAATTAACTTATTATTATCGCAGGATAGTGACGCATCCTGTAACGCCTTTTGGAATCTTAAAAGCAAAAGTTCACAACCACCATTTTCCAGTTGTCAAGTCGTAGTAGACATTATCAGTGATGATAAAAAAATAATCAATGAATTTTTACTGTACTTTTTATAAAGATATTGCAAATAAACGATGTAACTAATAATTATGGGTCTTTTAAAGAGGTTTCCTATCCAAAATTTAATTTAAAAAAATTCTATACTTATAAGCATGAGGAATAAAAAATATATAAATAAAAAAAAGTATGTAAGTCCTGAAGAGCTCGAGTTAAATCAACGTTTCACGCCAATAAAACCATTAATCACCTAAACTATTCAGGACTTGCATTCTCCAAAATCCGAATAAGGTACTAAAATAACTTTGTAAGTACTAAAAGTAATAGAAGTATACGAGTCGATCATTTTTGTTGTTGGATACCAAGTCAGGTAACGTTTTTCCGCTGCATGCTCGCTCTATTTACCTAATAGAGTAGTTAAGAGGAAAAAGTGGCGTTTGATGTGAGCGTAGAGACAAATTAGCTGGCGCACACACATTGAACCAAGCCATACGTAGATGTATATCTATTTATGTGAGTATGTAAGTATACATGTACATGTAAAAATATTAGCTATATCACCGTACCATTACAAACACCATCACCCAGTATTCAACGTACAAGCTTTTCAAAGGATAATAAGTATAAAAAATATTGCCATAATGGATACCCGCCGGTAACACCCGTGGACAAGTATGATGTGCGGTCCAACTGCCTATGGGAAAACAGTTTTTGTTAAAAGATTTTTAAACAATGTATAATAAATGACAAATTTTACGATTAAGCGTATTTTATTTTATTATGCGGAGTCGCAGGATGGTTATAAAAGTAAGTTTGTCCTTACTTGGAAGAAATTGAAGATAACTTTTTACCTATACGTCTTACATATGCACATCAACATTTCAAAAGTGAATAGCGATTTTGTGTATTACATAAAGCATACTTACTGAAAGAAGGGCTTAACAATAAAAACATTAGTCAAACGGAACGCATACAAGTGGGTAATATCGAGTGGATATTCACATTATCTTACGGAATGAAATCAATAATTTTTGTTAAAAATGCAATTAGCGATGGACAAGATGAAAATAAGAAAAAAAAGAAAACGAACGGTTCAACCATTGTCATGCAACATGGTATCTTTTTAGGACTCACTTAAGCTGTTATATGTGTGGATAAAAGACTAAGCCATATCGAGTGTGCAGCAATGTTAGTTAATAAGTGCAAGGAATTTATAGTGGATGAGTTAACTGTTTTATTAGAAAGTAAAACTCTAGTGGAACAAACCAGTGTATTAAATTTGGATGAGTTGATTAAAGAACATTACTTAACTTCACAAAAAAATTTTAAAGGAAATACTTATTCTGTAATTGATAATTTATTTTTAGAGGAAAATTTTTACAAGGTATTTTAAGAGTTAACTACGTGCTGATTAGAAATACTTTAAAATGACATACATTTTAAATTGAATAGAATAAATAATATTGCAGGACATTAAAACATCGTGTTTCACGCTTCGTTTCAAGATATCGTTCATAGTTTCGCAAACTATTTTCAAAATTCTTACATCACCTCTAAGATTTACAAATATTGTTAGGTAGTGCAGGTAATACGACTCCTTCACTTTCACCTACATTTTTAGCTTCGTGGTTAATTCATCTACATAACCCTAGAGCTTTGTGTGTAATCAACTATTTCTTAAAATGTTGACACATTCAAAAATTAAATTTTATTTTCTTGAACACTGCTATCTCAACACTAGGGTTTAGTCTAATTTCTACCCCCGTCAGTATTTGGTTATACGAAAAATGTACTTCGATACTTTTTTTAATCGGAATAATAAGAGTTTTTAATCGTCAATTAGAGAAATATTTTATACACAAAGACATACAGAATGTAATTTTATGTAAACACATGCCTACAGATAAAAGGATTCAAAACCAAAGTGTAATTATTTTTATAAATAATAAAATTTAGTTAAGGAGAGTGTTTTGTCTCATTTTCGTGGTGTAATGTGGAATCTTGATCAACAGTGTAATAACCTCACTACGTTCTGAGGACTGTCTTAAACATAGACAACTAAAGAAAAAAATGTGTGTGGAGTACTGTAACGAGGTAAATCTGGCCTCCAGACTCATGCTATTCTCGCTGACGCAACGCGTATGACGTCACACTGGCAAAGGCTTACTTTCCTGGAATTATTTTCTGTTTTAGCTCCCGGGAAAAAGGAGAAGAGGACGACGCAACGCGGGACACAGCAGCAACAGCGGCAAAAGAATACGAGTGAGCGTGCGCAGCACTGTTTGGGCCACGGCGGCGGCCCTTGGGTATGAGAGAGAGAGAGAGAGAGAGAGAGAGAAAAAGGCGCCGAGATGTATGCGCTGTAGTTGCAGCGGAATGGGCTGACTCAGTCTCAGTCGAGAGCCATCGCGTGTGCCTAGAAGCCAGAGGTTTTGCGAGTTTAAGAGAGAGAGCGAGAGAAAGCTGTTTTCAGATCGAGAGAGAGAGAAAAGAGAGCTGCTGTATCCCCGTCGTCGGAGACCATCACCGTGAGGAGATCCAGGACGAGAGAGAGAGAGAGAGAGCGACCGCAGAACGAGAAAGAAAGAGAGAGAGTAAGACCGTAGCCATCAGCCCCACAGACTCACCAGCAGCTCGAGGCCCAGCAGGACGCCATACGCCTTTGTCACGAGTCAGAGAGCCGAAAGGTAGCGTGTTTCTTTTCCCTCCGTTTTTCGTGCGCCGTGCTAGGGCTCGCGAGCACTGGCAGGCCTTCTGGATGAGGTATAAGAGTAGACAGAGGATAGGAAAAGAGAGAGAGAGAGAGAGAGTGCGAGTGTGTGAGAGAGAGAGAGAGAGAGATAGGGCCAGGTCACGAAAAGTCGTGGGTGCATGCTCGGGAGTGCCGGATTTCAGGTGTTCGCGCGTTTCCGCTCTAGGTGTGCAGGACAGAGGGGCATAGCCAAAGGAGAGAGTGAGAGAGAGGAAGAGAGAGAGAGAGAAAAGGACCGGGACTAGAGACAAAAGAGGACAAGGGCAAGGTTACCAGGAGACAGTGAGAGTACGAGAGAGAGAGAGAGAAAGAGAGAAAGAGCGAAGAAAATTTTAACCGGATAAGAAGGAAAAGGCAGTGGTAGAAGATAGTAATATTGTGTGTTTGGCAGGGAAGGGACAGAGGTGAGAGGTTGTGTGTGAGGGCGTGCGCGAGTGTGCATGTGTGCGTGCGTGACGTGGCCAGGTGTGTGTTAGGGCAGCGGTCCCTCCTGGTCTCATAACCCCGAACGTGCGCTCGCGGTTCGCGCGGCGAAGTGGAGCCGCTGTAGCACCGTCGAGGAGTTATTTGTAGAGCAGTGTGAAGAGTTGTAATAAACAATTTCCTTAACTTGACGTGATAGAATTTCCCATATTTATTTTTCTCGGTAGAACGAGAGAAAATTCCCGTGCAAACTTCCCTTTTTAGGAGCAGAATCTAGGATGATGAGGGACCTGGAGGACGCACGAGATGAGGTGTCCACTTTCTACGTAACCCCCCCCCCCATTTTAATTTTCAGGTACGAATGCAGCGTGACAGTACCATATTTGTTATATTCTCAAGATTACAGAAGGATTTGTGCTAATATACAATGGTACTGATGATAAGAATTCTTCAATGCTGAATCAATGCTGAATCAACGTTGATTTTAGCGTTGAATCAACGCTGATTCAGCGTTGATCAAAACGTTAAAATTAAATTTTTAAAAATTACAAAGTAGTATAATAATATTTGGAGCAGATATATTGACGCTAATGGAGGTACTATCGGTATGGTAACACCAAAACAGGGGGGTTCAGTTATTTAATGTTAAACTGTATTGAATACGCATTATATTTTTTTATTATTAAATTAACGTTTAAATCAACGCTGATTCAACGCTGATTTAACGATGAATCAGTGTTTATTCAACGTTGAATCATTGTTGAATCAACAATGTAAATTACGACTTATTTCAGTGTTCCGTCATTTATGGAATCAACGTTGATTCAACGTTGGTTCAGCATTGATTTATCGCTAAAATCAACGTTGATCCAGCATTGATTCAGCATTAAAGTTTTTGATTGGGCAGTATTCTGATCTGTTTTGAACCTCTGTTACGGAAAAAGTTTTTATGTATGTTCAGATTATCAAACGAAGTTGAACATACAGTTTGAGAGACTACTGTGAAGTTTTGGAGCCACCACTTTTGTCTCCATAACTTAAATATACTTGAAGTGAAATGTGAAACAAAGGGGTGTTAAGAAAAGTGTCGCAAGCCTTAAGTGTATTTCACTGCGGAATGTGAGCTGGTTATGCTTCCAAAAAATATGTTGAGAAAAATAAGTAAACTGAGAATTAGATAAAAGCAGCCCATTTTCTTAAGTTTATAAGCATTAATGTAATTTTTTTATTTTTTAAAAGCAAAAAATATTCTTAGGCATTTTTTGTACATTTTTAAAATTATATGCAAGCGTATAGTGTATGTTTCTCGTAAAATGTGTGTATTGAATGAACTTTAAATGAATTTTGAAAATTTTTTTTTCAAAAAACCTCACTTCCTACCCACTTCTGTTACCTTAATAATAATTAAAAAAGAAAAAAAGAAAAACCTATTTTTACCGGCCAAGCAACGTCGGTAATTATATTAAAATTACTCGGGATACCTCGCACTTTTTTCTGTGCACCACGCGTTTACAGGATTATTGACTCACCAAGTCACGTAACGTTGGCGAAAAAAAAAAATTATTTTTACCGACCTATGTTTATACTTATATGAAGCTATGTTTGAATCCCCCACCTCTCTGGTCACGTGAATCTAATCAGTTGGAAAATTATATTACCTTATTTTAGCTTTCCAAACTAACCGAAAAAATCAGAACGATGTAAGTGCTAGTATGTTTGATTACTGCAACATAAGAAATGTAAAGTTCTATTTAACTTCACAATATTATTCTTATGGTAATCTAAATCGTGATATAATGCGTAATCGGCATGCATTGCTATATCATATGTATGCTAATTTTCAATATGCGTACTATGGCAAAGATTGTACACTTTTACGGGGCAAAGATCACTTTTTCAATCGAGCACCCTTAATCGTCCTCGATTGTTCCAAACAAAATAAGTCATTGAAAAATGTTCCAGTAGATGTGAGGCTGGATTTGAATCGCATACAAATTTTCCTTTCAATACGTCAGCTTATTGCTTAATGTTGCATGACCGCATCGTTCAGCATAGTCCGATGAGTGAGGATGTCAAGAAACTCGTGTAAAGATGTATTAAGTCAATTCAAAGCTCTGCTAGCATTATTACATTTTCAACCACCATGAATAAAGGTTGGAGGAACAGCTGGAGTACAGAAAAAGTAGAAAATAAATGACGTCAAGAAGAGTGGGAAAAATTTATAAAAAGAAATGAGAAGAAAGATAACCTTGTGTGAGCATGCGTACACTCGCGAGTGGTGCATATGAGCGCTCGTGCATGTATGCAAACACTAGCGCATGTACGCGTGTGTTTGTACAAGAATAACGTATAACGAGGAAGAAAGAGCGAGCTCTCTGTGGAGCAATATATATAACATACAGATAGATGACACTCTCGAGGACTTTTGCATAAAGAGAGAGACAGAGTTTAAACACATATGTTCGCGCGAGAGTTATTGCATGTTTTCATGCGTTTGTATACACAAGCGTGTAAGCTTGTGTGTGCATAATAGCTCATATACTATACTATTATATAAAGTAGAATATGAAAGCATTCGTAGAGAGTAAAAAATATGATGAGAGAGTGAGCCCTCCATATATCGTCTAACAGCTCCCCCATCCACTACTTTATGAAGCTTGCAAGGTATCTCATGCAATAGGACGATCATATTTCCCCATCTACGAATGTAAGGTAAAAGCGAGAAGAAATAGCTTATGCACGCAGTGTGTTCATCCACAAACCTTACATTTGAGCGAGAGAAAAAAAAACTTACTCACGTGGTTTCCCCCTCCATCGTCCCCTGGAGCCCTCGTATAACAGTGCGAGCTGTCGGCGAGCTGACGCACTATCCCCCCCCCCACCACTACCATGGTCAAAAGCACTCGTACAACAGCTTGGGCTCCCCCTTTCCCCTTCACCCTACCATACTAGGGGGGTTGAGTCCAGAATCAGCCTAGCCTATCTACTCCTGTTTGGTAGTTCTTGTCCTTTGTAGAAAAGAAGTTCAGCCTTACCTTTACTTGGCAGCCACTTCTTACTTTCTTTGAGCTTTTTTTGTGTCTGTTCAATTTTTTAACTTCTCAGACCTTGTATTCTGACTCTGTATCTTCAAGGATGAAGCTTTCTGCTGAAACAGGAGTCTCTAAATCGTGAGCTGTCAAAAAAAAGTACTTCACAAAATTTTATTGGCCTAATTTATATACTTCAAAATCACTTTCACTTGAATTTTGCTTTTTTTATATTTTCATAACTTTACTTTTTGTACAACAGTCTAGCGACTTTATAAACATGCGAGTCGAAATTGACTTGATGTTGCTTTCAGCAAATTTGTCTATACTCTTTAGCGTTCTTCATTGCTGGAAAAAATGGTTTGTACTGCATACTAGAGTACCTATATCTCTTCTGCATTAACTACTCTGGCATTTTTATTAGCTTGTCTACTCTTATAGTCGTTTTCGCCACTTTTGATTCATCCCAATCTTTTTTTACATAGAGTTTCTTTTAGACCAGGCTCAAGCAATGATGAACCAGGAAAAATAATCCACACCTAATTTTTTTGAGCCTTCTGGTTCAAACTGTGGTACAGTACCTCAAAGTTCATCTTGCCACCCAGAAATGGAATCATTGTTATTTTAACAATTTGTTTTTGTTGTATTTGTTGGTATTGTTTTAACAATTTTTTGATAAATAATTTCGCCAAAGTTGTTTCTTTAATCTAAAAATAATATTTTAAGATTCTTCGGCACTTTTGGAATTGAAAACCAATGGAGATGTATACACCTAAGTCCCACAGATTTTGAGTAAAAAATTCTTAAAGTTTTGAACAATGCTTTTTTTTTAATTTTCAGAGCCTTAGCAAAGAATGAAAATAAAACATTTACACAAGGTGTATAACGGTAACATTAACTACTAATCTTTACAAGTGTATACCTATACATACGTATTTACAATTCGTACCTCAGTGTGTCGTAAACATATGTGGGTACGGAATGTTAAAAGTTATTTACACCTCGTGTATTCATGCTTTCTTGTTCAAAATTGTGACGAGGATTTTTCAGCCGATAAACAGCCACCCGGATCCTATCACAAAGATTCTCTCACGTACGGCACTTACTAGTCCATACACACTGGATTTCTCTTCTCCAGGAGGTCTGTCACAGATGTCCGGCCCGGGAACGCCAAACACTCCTAAAAGAAAATTAAAAAGGGGAAACAGGGGGTACTAATTACCAATAAACACAATCACTAACGTAAATTTTACAGCGCGCCCACGCTATTTATTGGTCCTCTACACACTCTCGAATATCACAAACTTTTTCCCTCTCTTTACTATAAATATTAGCATTAACAGACAGTGCCTTCGAGGTCAATATGCCACTCTATTTATGTGTTCCGGTCGTCCTCGCGGTCGAACTTCTCCTTGGCTCGGCTGTTGGAGGCCCGCACCTATCTCATATACACACTCATATATCCGGATGCATCATTTTATACACACCTCGTAACGGTCACCATCCTCGCACGCGTCACTACCCCAAAAAATCTCGCACAGACTCACGCGTCTCTAACGTTCACCCTATCCCCGCATTTACTCACACACTCGTTCGCTCGGATCACCCAGATACCTCTATCCCCATACCAGACTCTAGTATTCTATGCCCAGTACCTTTATAATATCCTTACGATTACGCTGCGCTACCTGGGACTCGTCCTAGTCCCGGCGGTGGCTTGGTCACACCGCTAGCTTCCAGTGATCCCCTTCACGGCAACTGTCCTGTTGTCTAGCTGGATACCCTCATCCTCTGGTTCTCTCTCTCTGCTATTCTCTCTATTACCTGTCACCTTCCCTGGAATTCTCGACTCTGATCTCTACGCTCTGCTCTCTTTGATGCCTCGTACCATACTGACGGCTATGCAGTAAGTCTGCATAGGTGTGCGCACCCCTCCCTTTGCATCTTACAACCTTCAACGCTCCGAAAAACCGGTAAAGCGTTGGAGGTTTTCAAAACTAAGTCCTTGACGTGACGAACTGGCCCTTGGTTTGTTCCTGACGCGTCACCAGCTTATATATCTCCCTTCTTTCTCTTCTACATACACTCACTCAGCCATACCTCAGACACATTCAACTTCTCTCCTTATCTTCAGTCTTTCTCTCTTCCCTTGGCTCGTGTTATGTAGCACCGAGAACCCACATTAAATAATGTGTCAAAAATATATGTGTATAGCAAATGTATACATTATTATACGACTCGGTAGCTGCCCATGATTTGCCTAAAAATATAGGTATATAGTGACGTGATAGCTTGAGCTACTATGTCACAAAATGTTATACTTAACCTAAAAGTTCATTTTGCCATCCAAGAATTTGGTAAGGTATTGTTTAAATGTTTTTTAAAAAAATAGCAAAAACGTATTAATTTGTTTTGAAAAAATTTTTTTCGTATTTTTCATCGTAAAAAAAACAAACAATATCGTACGATATTTTCTTTAAATTCGATAGATTTTCAGTAAGAACTTAGAAAAATCGAAAGATCGACGATTCTTAGCACTTAAAAGAATACGGGAAAGAAAGATATTTTCTTTGGGCAAAATTTTGTTTGGTATACTTTGATATTAACATAATTATATTCTAGACAGATTATTATTATTCTAGGTTCATAAGTTCCCTTTTTCCTTTTTTTTATTTTTAGAAATACGTTTAGGCATGTACCAGCAGTTATTTGCATATGTGAGTATCTGTAAGTATGAGTATGTTTGCTTATTTTCCATTAAATTTTTCGTGCTTTTCTTTAAAAAAATTTATAGCTAAATATTGTATAATGTTGAAGTTAATGTCTAGCAGTGATTGTCTTATTAAATTATTTATAAATTTTTTTTTCGATTACTTATGATTCAACTCAGAAGACAATCTTTCTTTCTTCTTTTGTTAATCTAGGATAATAAATAATAAAGTTAAATTTTTTGTTATAAAAATTTTTTTTAATTTACTGTATGTTAACAATATATGCTTCTATACTAAGAAGGATTAAAAAAAATGAAAAAATATTTTGGACGGTTTCCATTTTTTTCAATAGAATTATACTTAAGGATTGAAATATTATTAAACTTTACATTTATACAACAGCCTATGTCACAGCTATACATAGGTATACACGGTATGAAATTTTTTTTATAACTAAACATCTTAGTGCTTCACAACTTTTGGCATGATTTTACCAATCCATCGAGTAGAGAATTTTTTCTGATTAAAATAGATAGAAGGTTATTACTTTTTTATGCATCGCCAAAATGTATCAAATCTAATTGCCTACACTGTAAGTTAATAGAATTTTTTTATGTATATATTTGTGCTGACGCTTTCAATGTGCACAAATACAAGGCATTTGACATATGTGTTACATCAGGTAATTCAATTCGTATACCGCACCAACGCAAAAAGATATTTACCGTGGCATCATTAGCTGCATCGCCTTTTTTTTCCTAATAGGTACAAATACAATTTTTTAATAGCTCAAAATTTATCATTTTTCTAAATTTTAAGCCGTTTCCAAGTGTTTTTAACGCTGTATGTATTTTCTTGATAAGAGAAAATCTAACGTTTATTTTCTTAACTTATGTTACTTGTACTATTACAGTCCGTTAAAGCATGTAAGGCAGGTAGAACATCATAAATGTCATGTGTGAGAGTATTAGCTGCAATAAGGCAACCTAGGCATTAAGATTTCTTATTACTCAATGTAAACCATACTACTGAAAATTCAAGAGATTTTAATAATGTCAACAATACATTTCCAAAATAAATACATTTTTAGCGACGCTATGAGCGAAAATTTTGGATCCTTACTTAGTTGCATGTAAAGCATGACTAAATTTTCGAGTATCAGCTGTTAAGTGATTACTCTTAAGTTCATTAACTTCATACATAATGTCACCTTCGATTACAAGAATTTTTCAATTTTCTGAAATTCTCCAGGTATTTACAAAAAAGTTTTTGATTCTTAGTTAATTAAACATTTATATAAGAAGTCCTCACGAACCCATTTCACTAATTCTAATTTATTTTTAGGATTGTATAATAAAATTTTAATAATTCTTGGAATTACAGTGTTCGAATTTGAAATGGTAATTTCTGATTCTTGAATATTGATAGCTTTCAATATGCTTTCCACGTACTTTAAACCTATATTTTTGTATCTATAAAAAACAAGATGAATTTTTGAAACATTTCAGTTGTTAAAAAATTGAAGTATATAGTGATAAAACGAAGTAGCAAACTTTCTAAGCATTTGATATCTGTTCATTTTAAGTTAACAAAATAGAGCCATTGCATCGTATATTTGAATTTTTTTATTCGCAGAAGAGGTAATTGCAGAATAATCATTATTACAAGATATCACTTTCTCAATACCATTAATAAGCTCATAGCTAATCAATTTTTTAAAATCCATCTGCGTCAGCATGAGCTTCAAGACAACATGATACTTTATGTGAAGCAAGCTGTGTTACATTAAAACCTATAGAATACAGAGCACCACATACTCTTAAATATCTGTAATTTCTTTGGCACTCTGCATTTTCTCGTTTCTTTTTTTTTTACAATTCTTTTATCGGGTTTCTTGTAGTTGAAATTTCTAACCCTTATTTTCGGAGGCCGATCAAAAACACCTTCTCCTTTTTGTATGAAACGTTCCTCAATAAAATTTTTGAATAAGTCTTCTCCATATACTCTTAGCGATAGGAAATACGAAGAACTTTGATCCCTAGCCAGTTTACCGTTATGAATGTTGTGCAAATGCAATAAATTAACACTGTCACCAAATATGTTCTTAGTTTTAATAAGCTTGTAATTTTCACAGCATTCTAATTATCTTTTATTGTTTGGCTTTCATTCTACAGGTTATAACTACATGAATCTCAAGTATTAAGTTTATTCCCCCACATAAAATGATAATTACTATTCGTGTACAGAATTTTTCATAGAATATAATAAGACCCCTTTTTTAATAGCCTCTTAATTCTGAGTAATACCAACCCAAGCTACTGATATCGCCAATGATCTATTTTGTGATTGCTCTAACTCTAAATCACAACCAACACCATTCAATTTCCCTTCTCTTCTCTTCATGGACATCACCCGTAACAAAATTTCTGCACGATATCCTACAAGATATCTCACAAGATATCCTACACTTAACCTTACAAAATATGGCGAAAGATTTTTTTACAATTTGCTGCAGGACATCCTACATGATACTAAGCGAGATTTTTAGCAACTAAACAATGAGTACGTAGTACTTTTGACCCTATCGTAGAAAAGTATCGTATTGAGTTTGCTTAACTTTCACAATAAGATTACCGTCAACAGGTAATGCTTTTCAATTATTTGTATCAATAAAATTAGGTGAGATGTTTTACGTGAGTATCTGAAATGTTATGGTGTTGAGATTTTTTAAATACTACTATACAAAGTAAACACGACGATACAATTTTTTAACAATCTCAAAGGTACTTTTCATGCAGGTATAAGAATCATGACAGGCACAATAATACTTTTCACGAAGGCTCACAGACATTAGAGTTTATTGAATATAGTTTAAACATCACTATTGTGCCCTAAAAATCTTGTTAATACTGCTTTTAATAATCATAAACATAAAAGTTGAGTGAGTTATATCAGTACCCTCCAATAAATTAAGAAGTAAGTTAACGAGTGATTTGTTGGGATCAAGGTTCAAGGAAGAATAACACCTAGAGTATTTGTATTTATTAATTTGAACGATGGACTAAGTTACATGATAAGGCTTCGTGGGGCTTGTATAGCTGGCACGACATAAGTAGACGTCTAAATGCATGACCGTCGCTCGGGACATTTAAATTTTCGTAATTATGAAAGGTATGATTTATTGAAGCATAGTACGTCTTTCTTGCTGTTGATGTTATTACTGTCTGACTTTATACAGAACATTACATAAATAATTCGTTTGTTATAGTTAGCTTCTTTGTTGAGTATTTTTACATTATTCCAATTAAACTCAATCCATTGTACTTTCCAATCATTGTGTGTAAATTGATGTGCATAAATGACAGAATCAAAATTTTTTGCTTTCTGTGTTTATTTATGCGTATTTCAGTTGCTCCCTCTGTCTCACCGACACAAGACGCTGGACTGTTTTTACCCAAACACATTGCCAGAGATACACAAGGTCGATGCTCTTTTGCATCCTATCATATGCATAGTCAACAGTTCTACATATATTCTCACTAAAACGATTTACAACGGAATCAAAAATTCAGTTTATGTACTCAAACGTGAATTAAAGAATATATAATCTCTCCCCAATCAAATATTAATTTCTTCAGACGTCAGCTCCTTATTCACTAATATCCCTTTAGACTTAGTATTGAGGAGCAACGACTGGCGCCCATCGAGTATAATTTATAAATGTTGAGCCCCTAACAAAATTTAAAAGTGCACATAATTTTTATATAATAACAGTTATTTCATGTTCAACAATAAATTTTTCCAACAAATCCTCTGCATACCAATGGAATCCCTTATTTCATTGTTTTTCGCTGATCTTGTAACGGTGTTAGATGTTAACTTTAATTATATACAATATTCGGCTATGAATGTTTCAAAGAAAAGCACGTAAAATTTGATGGATAGTAAGCAAATATAAACTTATTTACAGATACACACGTATGCGAATACATGCTGGTGCACGCGTAAACGCATTCCAGTAAATCATATTTCTTTCTTTCATTCTTTTAAGCGTTGAATATTACCTATTTTCTGATTTTTTCGAATTGTTACTCAAAATCTGTCAAATTTACAAAAATGTACAACATTGTTTGTTTATTTTGGGATGTAGAAGAGGAAACAAGTGACTAAATTTTTGTAATTTGTTTTAAAAATGTTTATTTAAACAAAACCTTACTGAATTTTTAAATACCAAGATGGGCTTTGAGGTAAAGTACAACATTTTGAATAACAAAGTATAACAAAAATTGGTGCAAATAATTTTTCCCAGTCCAAACCCACTTATGTGCACGGTACACAGAGGCACGAGTTGTAAGTACTTATATGTAGGTATACACTTGTCCAGGCACGCATACCGAAATTCCCTGAACGTTTACTGTAAAAAATAATGTTGACACTTAATTTATTAAGATTTTATTTTTAAGATGGTAGAGGAAGGTTGGTAGTTAATGTTTACGTGATGTACCTTGTGAAAATATTTTATTTTTATTCTTTGCCAAGGCTCTGAAAATTTGAAAAACGGATTTTTAAAATTTTGCAAGTTATTTCCTCAAAAACTGTGGGATTTTGGCTTATACAACCCAATTGGTTTTTAATTCCTAATGCAACAAAGAATCTCAAAATATTTTTTCAGATTAAAGAAGCAACTGTGGCAAAGTTTTTTATTAAAAAATTGCTTTAACAATACCTGACCACATTTTTAGGTGTCAAGATGAACTTTTAGGCGCAGTACCACATTTTGAATAAATAGGCACAAAAAAACTGGATACTAATAATTTTTTCTGGTTTATCATTGATTAAGCCTGGTCTATTTTTTTTCTGATAGCTAGGATTTGCTTTCAGCAGAGTTGTTGTCTACTAACGTTAATTAGTCTACTAACTGGATTATCTTTCTTACTGGAGTATCATCCTTACTGAATCAGAATTCTTACAGGAGTTTTCAACCGCACCCCTACTACACCCTACCCCTACTGTCCTTTCACCCCTTTTTTTGACCTGCTTAGCCAAAGTTAAGAAAAAAAAAAAATTCATGTCATTGAATAAGGAAAAATATAAATTGAAAAAGCCAAAACTATAATCAAAATTATTCGTGGAAATAGGCAAAATATGGAAAAATAGTATTTTATTATGAATAAGTACTCAATAATTTTCAAATTAAAAGTTTAGTGAAGCATCTGACGGTAATGGAAATCTACGTTCCCATGAGTAAAATAAATCCATGAATGTGCATTATCGACGCTGTGTAATGCGAAGCAGTCATTCTTTGGTTAAAGTTAGTTGGAAGCACATGGGAAACAGCTGAGACAACGAGTTTAACTACGCATGTACAAAGGTGGATCTCTATGGCTCCCACACTTTGCTCTTCCATCAGGAGGTTTTTCCAGTTTGACGGTTAGCAGGTAGGCTAGGCTGGTTCTGGCTTAAATGTGGAGGGGGAAACCACGTGGAGTGCACACAGGGTACGTAATATTTCTTTTTTCTTTTTCAGAAAAATTAAGGGAAGTGTAAAAATATTGTCTTCTCTCTCTCTCTCTCTCTCTCTCTCTCTCTCTCTGCGTGCGCTGTTAAGCGTTGACGAATGTAGAGCGCATACCGGGTATGTGATATTTTTTATATTTTTCTTTTTTTTTCAGAAAAATTAAAGAAAGTGTGGAAATATTTTTTTCTCTCTCTTTGTGCACACTGTTTGCGTTGACTAAGAGTTAGCGCATACTTTGTTTTGTATGTTAATCAGAATTTTTTTTTTTCTTCGGAAAATCATATTTTGCTTCGCATGTGGTCAGGATGCAGACCGCTCTTATTGGACGAGCTATGCAGTGAATAGTCTCTCAGCGCCAATAAGCAGAGTATTAAGAGGCTGTGTCATTACCATAACATACGAGGCGTTCTTCTAGCTCTTGCTGAAAATTATTTCTCTTTGAAAATATGTGGTAGGTCATCTTCTATCAACAGCGACAGTGTTTGCTCATTCATCATCTGCATGCATGCCAAACAATGTGTGCTGTAGAGGATGAATAAAAGTTCTCAAAAACTATTATATAGTTTTGATGCATAAAGTTTTTCTGTGTTAATAGCATGCACTCTCCTTTCTCTACTAGTTACATATTTTTAATACAAAACTTATTTTCTTAGCCCTTTCTACCTCTCTTCTAATTGTATTGAGTCTAACGAACAGGGAATACGCTGCCTAAATAACAGGTATTTTCCATCACCTTAAGTGCATGATTAGTGTTACGCCAATTCATACTTCACATTTGCAGTTTCAAATAATTTTTCTCTTATTTTCTGTCTCGACCACTTCCAATACATTGAATTGCAGCAGTCAAAAATATTACAGTCCAAGTCATTGATGTCCCAAAACAATTAAACTGCGTACCTACTACTATCTCAGCTCTTATATTCTAAAAAATACCCCCTATTTAATCTCTTAACGAGATAGTTCAATGGTTTGTATACATAGATTTGCCATCCTTGTACAAAATTATACTTTCCTAATCTCTTAGTACCCTTTCTCCCTTAACATGGTTGAGAAGTAGCAGCGCTACTAACAGAAACAGCAGAAACAATGCTACCATCCACAGCAGCAGCAGCAACACTACCACAACCAGTATCAATGCTATCAACAGCAGTAGCAGCGCTACCAGCAGCAATGCTACCATCAACACCAGCAACGTTAGCATCAACAGCAGCAACGCTACCAACAACAGCTGCAGCAGAAGTGCTAACAGCAGCAACGCTACCAACAATAGCTGCAGAAGCGCTTCCTTCTACAGCAGCAGCAACAGCAGCAGCATCTTATGTACCAAATGTAGCAGATATGACTTTACCTAGCGGAAGCCCTATAAAACGGTGGTTGATGCAACAACCTTCAAAACCAGCTTCACAATCATTACCACTGCAAAAAAAACTAACACCAGTTCCACCACCAATACCATCAGTATCACAGCTCACTACAACACCAGTAATAGCATTCACAACGCTACCAAAGCTAATACCACGATTGCGAGTGCTTAAGGATGAAGTTATCAGCAATGAAAGAAGATTTAAAATAAAACCACTTTTTTATAAAAATAATATGGTAAATAAACAAGTGCAAGAAACAATAAAAGAAAAAGAAGAAGAAAATAAAGAACAAGAAGAAGAAAAAAAAGAAGAAGAAGAGAATAAAGAACAAGAAAAAATAAGTAATTACAGAAAACAAGTATTAATATTAAGCGAGGACGAGAAACGAAAAGTTCAAATTCGTACTGAACTTAGAAATCATGGAAAATAGTATAAGGGCTAGGGGAAGAGAAAGAATGATAAAAAAAAAAATTAAGCAGAAAGAAAAACTAACCTCGAAAAAAAAAAGACGGTGAGACTGCAGTCAAAAAGAGAAGAAAGGTTCCAAAGACAGCTTAACAAGACATCAGTCAAAAGGAAGAAAGATTTGAAAGATACTTGTAGCTCTTATGTATCAAAGCGATTTTATTTAAAGTAGAGCTTCGTTTGAAGCTGACTATGTAATATAGTTATGGAAAATATTTTGTAGTTTTAGGTAATAACAATTTCAATAACAATATGAATATTTTGTAACCCTAATGACTGTCAATATTTGATCCTTATACAGTTGCATGTACAATAAAGAATATAAGTTGAAACTGCAAGTATTAAAATTTTTGATTTAGCAGAAAAAAAATCACTTGCAGTTTTCTTAACCACGAGTGATCTTTGCTGTTTCGTTTGAAGGCGCTGTTTGTGATTCTACGCAAGGCTCATAGTGTTCCACCACTTTGCAAAATTCTCGTATATTAACTTATCATGTCTTTCAATCTCCCTCTCTATTCCTGTTACTATATACCTGATACTACTGTATAAATAGCCCCTCAATCTTACATTCCTATTACTTGATCTCCTAAGCGGTTTGAAGACAAACTCAACCACGTCTATGGCACAGTACTTTAAAGATGCAGCTGAGAGAATTTGGTATTTAAAAAAAAAATTTAGAAACAAAAGATAAGACGCTAGTGAAAAAACTGATGAACATAGCGAACGCACTTTTCAAACAAGCTAAAAGTTTCAGTCAACTATCAGATTTAACTACGTCTGATAAACAAAAATTACAAGCTGCAATAGTTTTAATACAAACTTCTACAAACAAAGTGCTCTACAATTAAGATACATTCGAAAATAAACGAAACGCCATTGAAACAGTTCAAGGCGCAGAGCATTCAACAACGAAAAAATTCTGGAATTAAAAGTAAGTTGGATTCTGATGAAAATGTATCTCTTGGCTGGAAAGACGTAAATAGTGATTTTAAAAATTGAATAAGGACTGCACTTATAACGAACTTCGAACACTGAGACCTCAAAAAAATTTTTAAAAGATGTGTAATTACAGTTTTTAAAATACATTCAAGAAACTTGAAAAGATTATGAAAGTTTGAAAGTGAATACAGTACCAGCTGCTGAATTTTTAATTATAAAAGATGATGAAGAAAGTTTTGACATGAAATATTTTAACACAAAATCTTATACAATTTATTAAAGAACAGATTTAAGTAAGTGGTTTCATAATAACGTACGACAGCCAATAGATGAAAATTTAGAAGATTTTCAAGAGAAAGAATGGGGTTGGGTCTGGCAGTGCATACTAAACCTGGTCGTTAATTTCAATAAATACAGTCATATGAAAGAAAGTTCTTACATTAGACTTCCAGACTATATAAAAAATAAAAAGGTTGTGTTACCGTAGAGAATAATGACCAGCAATGTTATGAATAGGCTATCTTGTCAGCATTGTATCCAGTGCAGAAAAACACATCTTGAGAGACACTACATTCCATATGAAAATAAGTATAATTTTGATGGTATTGAATTTACAGCAGATAAAAGAAATATAGCCAAGTGTGAAGAACAGAATAAAATCTCCATTTATTTGTATTGAATATATATATATATAATGTTTTACCAAGTCGTTTGATAAGTGTAAAAAAAGAAAATTACGTCAAACTTTTGCTTGTTGAACGCTTTTAAACAGAAGAAAATAAAATGGAGAAACCTAATGTCCATGCAGAGTATAAATTTCACTATATTTGGAAAAAAATTCATCTTGTTTGGTGAGCAAACAGTTGTCTAAACATAATTATAGAACATATATATGTGAGCGCTGCTTTCACTACTTTTTCACCGAGCAAAAGTTAAATGCGCACGAAGTTGATTGTAGAAATGTCAATAAATGTAACATAGTACTTCCCAATAAAATGGAAAATGAGCATTTACTAAAATTTAAAAACTTTATGTACAAGAACTGTGCACCTTTCGTTGTGTATGCAGATTTCGAGTGTTTACTAGAATCTGTTAAAACTAGGCATGTATTTCAACATCATGATGTATTCAGCATTGGTTTTTATATTAGATGTAGCTATGATTATTCTGAGTCGTTGTACAACAGCAATACACAAAGTAAAGAAGATGATGAAACACCTGCTACATGGTTCGTAAAAAATCTGCATTTTCTAGCTGTAGAATTGGAGACAATTTACATAAATCTGTTGAAAATGATAAATCTCACCTTTAACGAACAAGCTGAGTTTAAAAGTGCGACTCAATGTCATAGATGTAATAAATCTCTTAACTCAACTGATACAAAAGTAAGAGATCACTGTCATCCAACAGGAAAATATGTATAATTCTATGTTTCTTATTGTATAAGATATAGTCTATTTTACAAAAAAAAAATTTTTTTCCTCACTATAGATATTGAGGCACTGCACACAGAAAAATCAACATTAATTATATTAATTATCAAGATTCAAGAGTTATACAAGTCACATTTCACAATTTTAGTGGATATGATTCTCATTTATTCATAAAAGAACTCTCAATATGCTTTCCTGGTCGAGTATAGCTTTTACCGCAAAGCAAGGAAAAATATATTTCATTTACATACTATATCGAAGGAAATGATATAAATCTTCGTTTTGTCGACTCCTTTAAAGTTTATGGCTTCGTCCCTCGACAAGTTATCATGTTATCTAAAGAAGTTTGACACGTTGAAAAAAATATTTTTAGACAACGATAAATATACAGTAGAACAGATAAACTTATTAAAAAGAAAAGGACTATATCCATATAGTTATGTCTTCTTTTTTGAAAAACTTAAAGAAGCCAGTATACTTTTGAAAGACAATTTTTACAGCAGCTTATATCAAGCTCATATATTTGAAGAAGAGTATGAACATGCAAAAAAAGTTTGGAGTGCTTTTAATAACGAAATGCTTGGACAATACTTCGATTAGTACTTGAAAACAGATGTATTGCCCTTTGCTGAAGTGTTTGAAAACTTTTGAAAAAATTGTTTTGCAGCGTATGAACTAGACCCTGCATATTATTACACAACACCTGGTTTCACTTGGGACGCAATGCTGAAATAAACGAACGTAATTTATATTACTTAAGGAAATACAATAAGAAAATAAAATAAAATAAAAATTTGTGTACGATATCTATGTTACAGGTAACATTAGAATCGTTAACTGACATCAACATGTTTATATTTGTTAAGCGAGGTATACGGGGTGGAATTAGTCAGTGTTACAATCGATATGAAAAAGAAAACAGTTCATACATAAAAAGAGGCTATCAACCTAGTGAAAACGAAGAAAAAATTATGTATTATGACGTCAACAATCTGTACGGTTCAGCTAGGACTCAATCTTTACCTCAAAATGGTTTTCAGTGGATCGAAAATATTGATCAGTTAGATGTTTCTAGTGTATATAATAATGCTGAAATTGGCTCCATCCTTGAAGTAGTAGACATGGAATATCCTGAAAAATTCATAATGCTCATAAAGATTTACCATTTTGTGCTGAGCATATAGCACCACCGGGTTCAAAAAAAAGAAAGTTGATGACTACGCTTTATGATAAAAAACAATACGTGATTTACTATCGAGCTCTTAAATAAGCCATAAATCATGGTTTTCGTATGAAGAAAATTCATCGAGTTTTATATTCGAAAGATATCTATTTCTTTTTCAATACTTTCAATGACTTCTCTTGAGTAAGCATAATTTATTGCATCTCAAGGCTGTTTTGGTGTTCCGACATTGCACAGTCTTCTATTATTTAAGTCATACTGTCCATCTGTGGTGAGTTTGTATCCAATACCAGGAGGACCTCGGCTACCTAGTTTTTGACCGAATACGTCGACACTCATTTTGATACTAAATCAATAATTACATACGTTAATATAATATATACCCTACCTCGCGAAGCTCTTTAATGACTGATATAATTTCATTATAATAACTTGTATTTCCTGCTAACTTTTCAGCTGTCCGTAATCGTAAACGGTCTACTAGTTCATAAGGATAGTCCCAGTATACATAACCTACTTGCTGCAGTATTCTAATAATGAGATTGAACATTGGAGAAATAATTTTATTAAATTTATTGCTATTGTTATGGCTGGACTTGTTTAGAGCATGGTCTTAACTGTTTTATTCAAGTGTCATTCATGGGTCTCTTAGGATTCAGCTTGTAAGCCTTATTTGTCCTTTCTAATTGAATAATAATTTAAATAATATGGGTAATTTTAATTAATAGATTTCTTTATTAAAGCAATTAAATAATAATTTGTTCTTTTAAATACAATTTACTCGGGTCACTTTAACAAGGTTCAGCGTTAATTTTATTACCGATAAATAACTGACATCTATCACTGATTGTTGTTACTGCTGCTTCGGAGTTCCCTAATGCTTCGTGCGGTTACCTTCGGTGTTTCCTTAAACTACACGAATGAGTTCGTGGCCAGTAGAATTTTGCGACTTCTGCTTTTTCTGCTATCGCTGAAATCACTTTTGGCGGGCTTCCTTTGCTGTAACTCGCTCCTCTGTGTAGTCCAATATTATTGATGTTCTCGATACGCACTCGAGTTGCCTCAGCCAACACGTTATGCCTTACGTGTATAAGGTACTCACGAATCGCAAGAGTCAAGAGTTGACTAAAACCTTAGAGGACAGGTGACAGACGTAAAGAGAGCGATTGTTCCTCTTCATGGTGCGTTTTTACAGCATAAGAACGAGTAAAAGAGGCCTTTGGTTGAATTAGGTCAACCGATGAGCAATGTTCTTGCAGACTGCGTTGACAGCAAAACAATAGGCTTGCACGATGATGTTATATGTTATGATTTTATATATTAAGAAATAACAATACAGCAGTATCAATTGAAGAATATAATTCTTGATTTAAACTTTCTGTTGTATCACTTGCATTTTTAATAAAAAATAAACACGTAAGTACAATATTCCACTTTTCTCCTTTACCAAAATACTATGACCTAATTTTAAGTTGCATAAGAATTCTAATAAATCTGGTTTAAAATCATGTAATTGTCTTGGAGTTTGGGTCAAAGAAAATCGTACTGTACTTTTCAATTTTGATTTCAATTAAAGAGATTTGGTGATCTACAGTACTAATATTCGTAAGATCATTTTGTTGTGCAGGAAAAGGAGATCTCAAGTCAGTTGTTTCATGCGATCACGATCTTGATACAGTTAGGGGAAATAATTTTTAATTCTGAGCTGTAAGTGTTTGCACTTTTCTTGATTTGCGAATGACTTGATTTTTTTTAATGTAACCATTAAAAAGACTAAGAGAATAATAATTTAAAAGATATAAATTCAGCAGTTAACTGCTTAAGAAAAATAAAAGTTTGTCAAAAAAGTTTGTAGAGAATTTGGATGCACAGTAAATTACGGTGGTAATAAGTACAACACAGAAGTGAGTCATGAAAGTAAAATAGTTGACTGACTCTAAAGATTGTCAATTGAGGAATAAATTTATTGATTTTTTAAATTTAAATCGGCGTATGTCTGGAAAAAAATTAATGAATCAACTTTAACACAAGTTAAAACGGTGTTGGCGATGCTGGATACATGTCTAGAACAGTGAATAATGTTCATAGAACAATAATAATCAGTTGATAAGCTTGCAGCATCAGGGGTTATGGCTTTTATGATCCCTCAAAAAAGTGTGCTACAAATTTTCGAGTTGGGAGAACTTTCAGCAAAGATTTATTCCTCTACAAAAAAATTTTTTTTTCAAAATTTCAATAAAATTGATTAATTACTTCCGTGGATACATCGGGGCTAAATCCATACAATGATGAATGTAGTATAATATTGATTACTCAAAAAACTTTTGTACAGACTGAACCTTGGCACGATACGCAATTCCTGCCGTGACTTAAAATCACTGTGTTTAAGGAAATAATCATTGGATCTTGTTGAAATTTAAAGGAAAACTTCTAGCGCACTTTTTAAGTAAATGACGAAAGCCATAACCTTTGATGCTGCAAACTTATTAATTAATTATTATTGTACCATGAACAGTCTTCATTTTCCTAGACATCTTTTTGTCATTGTCAATATGCTCGGTAAGTATCTCTGGTGCGGAGCGCTCATGCCATCCTATGAGTGAAAATTTCAATAGCTAGATGGTACAAGTTAATAAGGTACAGTATAAGCATTCAAAAAGGGTAGTTTTATTTTCAAATTTTTTGTGTGATTATTAGTACTTCGAGGCTAATAAACACTTGTAACAATGAAATTACATATTAAATAAGTATGTCAACCGTATTTTAAAGCTAAATTGCTGTATTAAGCTAAAATCTATGACCAAGCAGAGCCTGTTCAAGCCTGTGAGAGCAAGTGAGACAGCAAAAGGGACAAGCAGAACTTACCTGTTTCTTGTTTCTCTCGCTCTCATGGGCTTAAATAGGCTTTCTCAGCCGTTGATTTCTGCTGTATAAAACAGCGTTTGTTTAAAAATACTTTTGTTTCTCTTTTTTGAATAACTCATTTCATCGTTGCAAACATTTATAAGCCTCGAAGTACTTAACAATCACGCAAAACTTGAAAACAAAATAACACTTTTCACATAGTTCTGCCGTACTCTACTAGCTTGTTCCACCAAGTTATTGAAGCTTACTGCTGATAAGCAGCCCTATTAGCGATACCTACCAAGCGTATATACCTTATTAACTTACTTTAAAAATTTCAAATTGGTTAATGCATTATTTACAGAGATACAGAGATTTAAATTAAAGAAATCTATAGTTTTGAGTCGTGCAAACTGTTCATCATTTAATTTTTATCTCGAAAACTGTGTATCAAGCCAAAAAACTTAAAATATGAGAAAGATGCATTTTTTCATTTTTTAAAAGTTTTTTTATTTTTTTCAAATTGACTGGATGTTTTTCAAAGTTTCAGTTTCAGGACAGTATTTTTTGAGATCTTCAAGTGCAGAGCCAGTTCCTTGATCCGGGTCCTCAATTCTAATTTATGAACAGAGCAAAATTTACGAGTAAAGTACATATAATACTTAAGTTTCGTGAATCTTTACAATTTAAGTAGTTAGCAAGCTAGCCTTCTAGCTAGAAGAACTTACAGAGTTATAAGTTTGAAATATATCAAATAAAATGAAGATTAGAAACCTCTTAGGGTTTCCTTTCTGAAAGAAGCTCACACTTTACCAAGTTGTCAGTGAAATCACGATCATTTTTATGAATTTTTTTGTATAGTAAATCTAGATAAGCCCTTTTTAAACATCTGACTATGGCTAGAGTGTCCCTAAAAGAAACGGTCTGCCTAAAAAAAGGTACCAAGAAAAATAAATGGAAAAATTGCCCAACGAAAACCTTTTATTAAATATTGTCACAAAAGACTAGCATGCTTTAAAAAAGGAAAGGAGGTTATGGGAAAAATCATGGCATTGGTAGGTATTGCAATGAGTAAAAATTCTGCAATCTGTACATGTGGAATATAATATACAATGTAATGTCATAATACTAAAATGACATTTTCACTTCAGACTATGGTAACGTATCAGAACAGGTAAAGCTTTTGACAAAATCTAAGTCATTACTATGATTTAGTTGCAACTAACAGAAGTTTACAAACTCGGTTTAATGACATTGATACGTAAGAGTTTAGTTCTTTGAAGCGATAGTTCTTTGAATATATTCTTAGTGGCTGAAATCAAAAGAAATAATTGGAAGTTATCATAAAGTACTACAGAAATAAATGTTACTGTGTACAGACTTTTAAGTCAACAGTTTGTCAACAGTTATAAAACTAGATATCTGAAATTTTAACTACTAAAGAAAATCTATTTCCAAGTATGTTTTTAACTATTATTAGAGCATGTAGAATGTAAACAGAGGTCTTACATACTAAGAAAAAAAAAAAAAGGTCATTTTATTTAAAAAAATGCTGTTGTGGCTTAGAGTGGTAATCAAAGAAAAAATGGAGTCTTCTTATTGAGGTTAAATATTAAGGACAACAACAAAATAACTGTAGAAGCATCCTATCGAATAACGATATATTTGTGCAGTTAAAAGAGAAGGTGCTAGAATCGTTGTGTCACTGATAGGAAAGTTTAAATAATCAAGAGGATAAAGAAATTTGTATTATATAAGAAAACTAGAAATTAGTCTAACTTAATCGATGGGTAAGTATTAAGGTGAGTAATGGAATTTATCGACATTCTCCCATCTAGTACGAGATTACCAAGACAACTCAATTTTTTTAGTTCAAACTACGATTCGTAACAAAATTGTCATACGTAGCAATTGAACAAAAGTGCCACCTTGACCAGGATTTGAACCTGGAACTCTTTTCTTGCCAGGAAAGTGCGTTACCATTTTCGCCACCAAGGTCTCGGTGACTCCACTTCTCAATTGCTACATTTTATACTTTTGGCGATTTTTTAGTCGACGCTTGCTCTTATAGTATATAAAAATATTTTAAATTAATCTAATTTTATCGGTGGGTAAGTATTATCGGGAGTAATTGAATTTGTCGACATTTTCCCGTCTGGTACGAGATTGCCAAGGCAACTCAATTTTTCAGTTAAAACTACGATTCTTAGAAAAAAAATTTGTAATATGTATCAATAATTTGTATCATTTTATCATTGATTTTTCACAATATACTATAAATCATTTTATTTAGTTGATGCATCTCAAATAGATTATTATTAGTTACTTCTCATAGATTTGAGAAACCTCTACACGATCTTACGTTGAAAAAGGTGGAGTAACAGCCATTTTTACGTAATATTCTACCAAAAATTAGAATTCTATGCACTATATCACAACGCACTTTTCTCAGAGTTTTCATTTATTCGATAGGTGTTATGGATATTGCAGAAATTTAGGGTAGAACAAGAAGTGTTATATATTTTTTGATTTTTTACTTATTAGCTTTACCATTTTTAAGATAGATAGATGTTTTTTGTTACTCATAAAATGTTAAACTTTCGTCATACTTGTTTAAATAAGAATATGTTTTTCTATGATTTGTTACTGTTTGAAGTATTTTTCGCCGATTGGCCTTGACAGTAGTCTTAAAAGTTATTAAATATTAAAAAAAAAACTCAAATAATTGTAGTCTTTAAATTTTTTACATCAAAATAGTTATATTCCACTTTGTGATGAGTAGGAATATTAAAGGAACAACTACCAGATTAACCACTACTAAACAGAAGTAAAGAGTAACAATCGAAATAACTAAACTTTTATAAAGATACTGGTATCTTATATCTTATTATTCATGAAAAATACCTTACTTTAGACACGTGCATTAATATCAAAGATAAGGTCGTTATAACTATTATCACACACATAGCACGCTGTACAAGAGAAAAGACTAAAAAGATAAAATTAACGATATTATGACAACTCTGTTCGTTGTTCCACATAACTTTTTAATCAAGATACATAGTATTATTAGCTTAATTTTGCTTGAATGATATAATATCCTTAGTATTCACGAGGAAAAGTTTTTAAAGTAGCAACAAAACGTTTTTCATTACAATCAAAATGTTTTAAGCTATTACTCAAACTAAGAATAATAGTTTTTGTTTCAGTACAAAACAAAAATAGAAATTACATGCTAGTTGGCTTCCTATACAGAGTATGGAAAAAGGTACTCTTTTGTAGATCTTATAGCGGAAAATAAACATTTGGAAGGTATACGTGGAAATCATGAATATTACAAATAAACAGGATGAGGTACCTAACCTATAGGTAAATGTATTCGAATGAATAATTAGAAAAGGAGCAGAACATTGCGCATCATTGTAGTCTATTTGAATGGCTTTAACAAGGCTATAAAAACATTAACAAGAACTCATGATGAAAAAAATACTAAAAAAGTCGATAAAGTTAGTGATACAAGCTCTATGCCTATAAATCGAGATAAATAGCAGCTTATCAATAGTGTCACTAATGTACGATTTACTAAAATAATAAGAACTGTGGACACTTTAAGCTGTAATGAACAGGAATCAGAGCATGTCAGGAAACTAGGAAATCTCAGTCCTCTTGTATTAGCCCTAGATGGGATATCACTAAGGCCTACTGATGTTCTTGAACACAGAACAACAACGACAACAGATTAATCGAAAGCTTCGATGACTTAATGGTTAGCTAGATACATAAATTCTTACGTCAAGTCATAATCCAATTTACTGAATTTTTCTACAGTTGAAAAAAAATTATCTAAAATTATTTGGGACAGGCCGAAGAAAAATGCTGGAAGGTCGTTACTGACCTGATGTTGCTAAGCAAGGTAAAAGTAAGCACATGCTACTTATTGCTATTCTGGAACGAAATTTTAAAAAACTTGGTGGTGGCTAGATTTGAAGAGAGAGTTTTTCTGCAAAAGTTTAACTTTGTCAAAAGGATGTGCTTAAAATAGCTTTTTCAGGCCCCAAAACATGGTCTCTCTAAATACATTAATCTAACAGTTGAAAAACGAGGAATAATACGGGATAAGATTTAAATGACTCTCAAAACAGCTACCTATTACAATTTTCTCTACAGAATCAAAAAATGCTCAAGAAAGAGGCAAAAATGTTTGACCATGCAGTTGGGCACCACTAAATTCACAAAACTTGGAAAAATATAAGCCGTAAAAAATTATATGAAACCAACTAATACGAGTATAAAGTTTTTTTTTGCTTGAAGGTCGTTATCGACGCATAATAAAAAATTATTAAAAAATCACAAAGTTACTCTCAAAGCACATAATAATAATAGTCAAATTCGATAGGAAATAGCCACCAGCATGAGAATTTTTAAAACTAAAGAAGCGCTGTTTATTGTGAGTCAGAACTAATTATTCCCAATGTAAATAAACCTTTTATTGAAACAACTAATGCACTATATTATGTTTCTCTGCTAATCAGTATAGGGCAAGGAATTGTCAGTCAGAGTTTTTGTGAAAGTGCAATTTTAACGAAATCTATTAAGGCTTGGGTTTACAGTCACCACTGCCACTCACGAGCTCATAAAATTTTCTTTCTTCTTAAAATAGAGACTTATGCTTCGCAAGTTTAAGAGTAGAGTAAGCAAGTACAAATTCAAGGGTATAGCAAGCAGTGATCCACTATACTGAGTAAGATCAAATCGAGCCAACCAATACTGGAGGAAAAGATGCATAGCGATTTACTTAGAAGAAGAGTAGATTGCAAAAAATATATAACTGAGTCACTACCATAAAAATATTAGAAAGAAGGTCCAGGAACGAGCCCAAAAAGAAAAAATAGCAAAAAAAATATAGGTAAAAAAAATCAAATTAGAAAAATTATTTAGAAAAAATTGACTTAACCAACACTATTTATAATAACATTCATAGTAATAGTAAAAATAATAATAATCATCATGATAATTTTGATAATGCTAGCGAAAAAAAACATGTACTATCCAAACACTTGCTTCTTTTTTGATAAATAAATAAGAATCTACAAGTCATAATACTAAGAGCATGACTTTATTCTAAATATTTATTACTAATATTTCAGCATTGAACTAGCTCTTCTATAAAAATTGTTAAAAAAGTTACAGTTAAAAAAAAAAAAAAAATTATAGCTCTCTTTTGACTAACCGATTTATAAGAAACGAAATGAAGTAAAGGTCCGAAATCAGATTTTTTTTACAAACGCCCAATGTATAATCTAAATTGAATTGCGAACATTAAAGATTTAAATATCTAAACATAGAAGAGAGTCATTTTCTGTAAGTTTTACTGTTAATTGAATGTATAAATAAACTTTATTGAATTACTTAAAAACCTTTAACATGCAATAAGTCTTTATAATAACATAGTTATCAATGTAGTGCATGTATCTACGGATATTCTTATTATTATTGAATAAATGAATAACTTTTCCTCAGTTTAAGTTAACACATTTTCTATTAACGAAGAAGCAAGAGTGGTATAAAGTGATGCTATATCAGAAGCATGTATAAACCCTTTAATTGATAGAAGAGTACGCATCAAATTATAATATTGCAAAGAAATAGAAAACAACAAAATGTGAAAAAGTAAAGAATTAAAAGAACTACAAGATGTTGAAAAACTACAAACTCAACTAAATAAGGCCACTAAAAATAATGGCATTAGAAAAAAAAAAAAAATTATGATGCATACGTATGATTTTCAAAGGTCAACTCTCGTTCATTGTGCCACAAGCATGCTGTAAGCAAAGTTGATTGTTACTGCTTTCGTAAGTAAGCTATATCAATTTACATAATACGGTAGAATTAGCTAAAAATCATGTCGATATCCCAAAAGTTCTGACTAGCTCAAAAAAATAGGGTAGTAGATGCATGGTAAAAAATTAACACAGAATTTGACTAGTAGAAAAGTTAGCAAAAACTCCCAAAGAAATGGGAAAAAATGGCAAAAACATTTTTTTTTTGCGTCCAGAAGAAAACCGAAGGATCGCACATAAAAAAAGCGATCGTTAACTTTTTGAAATAGTTGTGGAATCATCTTGCTAAAATGAATCATTTATGTTTTTTTGAGCGTGTGCCCCTGATAATAAGTATAACACTACGATCTGACATGACTATTTGCAGTCTTTTATATTTTATTTTCTTTGAGTTGAGTTAAAGGATTTTTGTTTAAAAAATGGCTTATCTGGTTTTGTAACTACCCAAAACTTTGTACCATTTCCAAAAGTATTGTATCTAGAAAAACTGTGACCTTACTGTAATTTAGTATGTTGTGATGATAACTAGTGTTTAAACATAGAAAAACATCGTTTATTACCCAAGCTTTATGTCGTTACATATTGTAAAAGTTTTTTTTATACTTATCCTATTTTATGTAATGTCTTACTAAGTGATGTATTTTAACCTTCTTTGGCACATGTTCAATAAATGTATAAGGTAGTAAAAAAATATATTAAATATAATAACAAATAAACTGTTTACATTCGTATGGGCTGTTTATCGTCACTTTTTCTTTTTTTGAGGAGGAATTCACTTTACATTCGTTTGTTTTTGATCATTTCTTAAGCTTACATTACTTATATTATTCATAAATTTTTGTTAAGTGAATGATTAACAATATATTTTTACTTTTACAGATGCTACAGCTAGCTGGGATGACTGGTGGACATACGATGGAATATCAGGTAAAACAGAAAAAAAAAAAACGTTTATCCTTATTTTTAAATCAACTGACAATATTGAGCTACAAGTACACATAAAATATCTTGTAAATATTTTAATCATATAAGAAAACATAAAATAGTATTCTTTGTACTATGCGCAAAAAGCAAGGAAATCTCGCTCAAAAGATAGGATTTTTGTATGTTTGTGCCTTAGGTCTGAAAGTCATTCTTCTTTCTGAGGGTACTTATGTACTTATGAGCACAAAATGATTTGAAGTGCAAATCAAGACTGGAGAGTACAAAAATCTTGAGCCCATTGTAAGAAAAGTAAGATCAATCACTCACCAATGCTAGTGAAAGCAGAGTTATAAGAGCATTAAAAGCGTAAGCTTGTCAACTTTAGTACCAGATACCAAGGAATTAAATTATATTTTTTTTAACTTTTAACCCCACAGTTCCTACCTATGCCAATTTTTTTGTGAGATCTCTTCAACACCACTCTGAAATAGAATTATTGTATTTAGATATAAATTAAGATTGGATTATAATTAATGATAAGTGACAGGGCCCTACATGATAGATTATTTACTGTGCTCAGTACTACAAAATACGATGAGTGGTACGGGTTCTTTCTGTACCAGCATAGGGACTAACTTTGCCATGTAAAATCTGAGCTCCCTAATGTACAGTGTGTAAATTTATAAATACATTCATACATGCACTACGCATGCGTATGTGTACGTGCGCTAGAGGTATGATATTCATTAAACTTGATGTATTATAGTTAAAAACCTATCAGAGTATTCACTTCTTGCAATTAGTTGTTGGGGTTAACACAAAGCAATTGAAGAGCCCATGGTGAGATAAAAGTGTGTAACTTCAGGACTTCTGCTGGTACAATGCACGGTTAATAACACAATTTTCCGTATTTCATCATGTTTGGGTTGTCAAACGTAGATGTAACTGGATTCATCATGAGGGTATTTTTCACATTTACTTCATTAAAAATAAGTTGAAGTTTGCGCAATGTTCACAGTCATTAAAATTTTCACAGTTCTTACGTTTAGCATCTTTCTGAGTTAGCTAAATAGTATGGATTCTTAATAAATAACTTAATTTGACTGAAATAAATTGACTCCAATAGGAATGTTCCAGAGTTTAGTTGTGGTTAAACTAAATAGTTAAAATTGGCATAAGAGTTTATTAATTAAAACCAGAATTTTGAACAGGATTAAATAAATTCATTTTAAAAATAAAAAGGCATCAAAGCTTATCAATTGCATGAGGCATTCCGGATGAGATTATTTAATTGACTTCAACAGCAATCACTATCAATTATTAATCTACTTTAATTTTTCTTCTTTATATTGAATCTAGTTAAATCGAAAAAATCACCATTGAAATTTCATGATTTTAATTAAAACTCTAAAATTAATAAAATCAAATGACTTTAATAGCAGATTTATGTTAATCGACCTCAATGGCAATTCTTCCTACCTTTATGAAATTAACTTTTAAAAAAATTGTGTTTCTTATATTTTAGTTGATTCAAATAAAAGTTCTCGCTAATTGAAGTTTACTGCCTAATTACATAAATTATTTAATATTAGTATTAAATAAAAAAAAATTTATTTTTTTTACAATGGGCTACAGCAACTCATGTACAATGCAATTTTTTTTAATGTACTAATACTTCTATAATAAGGGGGCTCCTACGACTACTGCTGATGTCAAAGACAAACAAAAAATAAAGTTTTGTTTTTCAATGAACAAATGTGTCTGAAAATCATTATGATATTTTTAATAACGTATGAAGTGGGAAAAATGATATTTACGTGTGTAGTTTAACTTTGTACGAAAAATTAATTACTCTTGTGACCAGTCTAGTGCATACGAGGGTACACCACCAGACCAGACCACCTGTGTTGGTGTAGTATAGCGATGTAATATATAGGTATATGGTACTTATATGTCGTGAACAAGTACGTCTGCTACTGACCTCCCGGACACTATTTATTTATTTCCATCACAAATATCTTGCTAAAATGGTCCTGTATCCACACTTTTTAATACAGCATATTACAGAGGAAGACTTCATCTACAAAACGTATATATTCAGTCTGCTGGGACATTTAATTCAGGTTTATTATAAACGAAAACAAATTGTTTTTCACGCTGCCCCATAGGAACACGTGCTAATAGTCACAACTTTGAGCTCGGATTCCTCAAAATTTTGACCCATTAAAAATCTAATTTAGACCACTATTAAATTCAGTAGACTTTTATTTACAAGAAATAATATATCTCTGTTTGGGGACTTTCGGGACCCTTAATAGAGTTACGGACATTTCAAATTTAATACTGTTTGCATTTCTGTATTTTTATTAATATTTTATTGAGTAAAGGTATAGTCCAACCAATCTGAGAAAGCTCAATAAGAAATTTGACAAAATTGTTATCACAAAACGAAAAAAAAATTAATATGAAAGAAAACGAATCAAAAAACTAAGTGTTCTTTGTTTACGGCAAATCGATAGAAAAGTTGAGCTAAGAAATTCACAAATGTCAAAAAAACGGTCTTTTTAAAATAACAAAAAAAAAAAGTTAAGTTAACATCGAATACGGAAAAGTCAAGTAACAAAGGTGGAGATTCTAATAAACCTATTGATTGACATCTGGTAGGTGCCATTTTGATGCGCAAAAAAAGCAAAGATAGCCGTTTTGTAATTATTAAATAACTTTCTTTCTTTTCTGATTTCAAAATTTAAACTAAGTAAAAGTAATTAAGAAGGTTTCCAAATCTTGTTTTTCTTTTTTTCTTTTTTTTTTTTTTTACATCAAAAATATTAAAAAATTTTCTAGTATTACATTTTTTCGAAAAAAAACACGTTTCTTGTACGTGTGAAGTAAACACTATCTCTCTCTTTCTTTCTCTTTTTCTATTTTGTTGTTCTGTCAACGATACATATGTAAAGAAGTAGTTGGTATAATATATACTGAACTTATGCAACAAGAAAAGTCGAGCTGTAAAGTATAGTGGACTGATGATCTGACTGACACGCGGGCCTCCTGTATTTAAATTTCGAACGATGTACCAAAATTTTTTTCTTAGAATAACCAGTATTATCGTTTCTTCATCATTAGAACATCATGATACGTAACTCATACATTACAAAAAAAAAAAAATTATTATAAATCGAGTGACACTACTAAATGGAAAAGAAAATTCAAAAGTAAAATCAGACTCAAAAAACTCTTAATCAAATGGGTCAAATACAAAATTTCAAAGATAAAGTATCAAAGAAATATATGTAACCAAGTGACGCGTTATAAAACGGCACAAAAATTTGATCAGTTAAACAGTTTTCGCATTCCAAATATAACAAATGCTAAAATAAGCAAGAGTTCAATAGTAAAAGTTTGTCAATGTAAAAGGCTTGTGCCAATAGACAAAGAGACAATGATTTTAGCTATTCATATATCACCTAATAATTCAATTTTTAGAAGTTAAACTTAACTGAAATATAAATAATAACCTATTGCAATCAACCACTGTATATAAAACAATCATCGATCTGTCTTTGCTTGTTAATAAGATAACGTCAAATCTTTGATGTATATTTCATATTTTTTGTACTACATTCCCATAGTTACTACTGTTAAAAGCCAAAATGAGTTATTTGTGTCAATGACAGAATTTCGTAATAAATGAGCATCAATAAATTTTTTAATTAAAAAAAAAATATAATATTGATGAACAATTTCCAAATAGATGTATATCTTAAAAAACGAGTTTCTTCATTCAAAATCTCAATGAAGTTTCGCCTCTTCCATGGGTCTCCTGCAACCCATATTTTTTAGTCGTATGCTCTGAACCGCAAGTATTTTTATAATTAGAATTTTTTTTTGACAGCTATTTTGATTCCACTATCTTAAACTACGTACTTGACTGTAAATATATAACCTGTGACATTCAGAATTCCTCCAGCACGTCAAGATTTGAAGATCGTTGGCTAGTGGTTTGAAGTAAATCTGTTGGAGAACTTTTGTTAGATGTGCCATTTGGTGCATAAGTTTACAGAATTTCATAAGAAAGCTAAAGTTATTGGGTTTTTAACATTTTAGGTCAGGCCAATTTCAGCTTGGGTGGTTTAACCAGTAACCCTCAAGTTGATGGTTAGTGTTTGAAGCTACTTTATGATAGATTTTTAGTTGTAAGGCCAAAGAGTCCATAAATTCACAGAGTTTTGTAGAAAAATTTACGTTATTAGATTTGTGGGAGTTTGAGGTTAGGTTATTTTAGCTTTGATATATCAGAGAGTAATATCAGGGTTGTAAGCTTATGTTAAAAGCTACTTTAAACAAAATCTTCTTAAGTTAACTCTTTCTTGACTGCAGTTAACAGCAATTATGACTGCCCAGATACTTCAGGGTGATCTTCTCTGGCCTGCTGTTAAAAACCCAGACTGAATGGGAGAAAAATTACAAAGTCCGAAGCTTTGGGGCTAGTGCTCTTTTCCAACGTCTCCCGGTATAACGTTAAAGACGTTGGTGCCTAAAGCACCTTTTTAATTTTGCAGATTTAGTTGTTTTGTTGATCTTAGATGGGGAGATTGGTTAGTGATACTTGTCCAGTAGAGGCTGTCCCGTTGGCTTAAGTTTTTTTTCCTTCACAGCTGTTATAGGTTTGCCCAGCGCAGACCTTAGAGAGGATCAGTGATTCCTGGTTAAATTATTAGAGTCAAGAGGGTAATATAGGGTCGTCGGTCACCGGGTTTTCCAGCCTTGCAAAGAACAACTCCGCAGGTGACGTCTGTCAATGAATAGCTGACTTGGTTTAATAGTGCCCGTCTTTAGTTTATATAGTCTTTTAGTTGACGAATCGCTTCCAGAAATGGTAATAACAATATATTTGGTGACAAGGTAGTTTACACTTAGGTGGCCCCTAAAAAAAACCGATGAAATTGATGGTTAAGCAGGGAACGTAAATACTTATAATGGCCCTAAAAAGCGCTAGTGGTGAAACTTCCAGGCTATTCTTTATTATTATTCCTGATGATGAAGAGCTGGCTACGGGTAGCTTGATTCTTACCCTGGGAGTCTCAATGTACATAGACTGTGATGGAGGGAGAAACGCCGCTGACCAAAGAATATCTCGTCTTCGGTCTTCGAGTCGTTCTCCGGATTACCAACCGCTCAGCGTTAGACGGGAACATGTGGGTAAGCGCGTTGGAGACGCGATGACTAAGAAGGTAGCCGTTGTGGTTGCCCGTGCCCCTCAGAGCTGTTTTTTCTGGCTTATATTTGTAGCTAAAAATTCTCTGACTGCACCAGGCGGGATGGTAGCACTGCCACGCAACTCTGAAGAGTCGGTGCAGATTGTGCTCTGGCTAGATATGTCTCCTGGTATTATGCCAGAGACGTCATCGGTTAGAATAAATTTTTTTTTATCGCCCTCGTCGAGATTCAGGGCGAATGGAAACCTAGGTCCCTTCCCCTTTACGGAAGAGTGCCGGTCGTAACCGGGTTATCCAGCTTTAAGACTATCGACAACATTCTCCATGCAGCTCGTTGAACTGCCGAAGAACGATTGCATCAGTGATGGAGACGCTCCAGCTTATTATAACTACACTTATTTAATTCTGTTGCCGGTAGCCTCGATTTCATGTCGACGCCACCTAGCGGATTTTACTGAACTTAAGTGAAAAGCTGGCGTATTTTTGCAAAACTTTAAGCTCATTTATTGCTATTGTTATTAAATTTTTTAAAATAAAAACTATACTAAAACCATCTAGGAAGTATCATGAATTAGTGTGCGAAATTTTAGCAAAATTGGTTCAGTAGTTTCCGCGGTTAGCGATTACAACGGTTTTAGCGACTTTGCTTTATATATTAGTAAGATACATATTTTTTCTCCTGGTGATGAAAAGCAACACATTTTTTTTATTATTCGTATAAAAATCTATACGATAAAATGCAGTTGGTTGTTAAGGTGTAATTGTCAAAATACAGAAAAAATGCGACAAACACATTAAAAAAAAAAAAAACAACAATCACTTTTTTTGACGGCCAATGTGGGGTTCAGAATTGACAAATTTCACTTACTTCTAAAACACTAAGAGAGAACAAGTTTAGATATGACTATTCTAAATCTTAGAAGTATATAGGTTTTTTAATATAATAGAGAGTTACAAGGAGTTTGAAAGAATTGTTAATAGTTTAGTTCGAATAAAGAGAGTTTTTTAAGAGGACAGCCCATAAGAACTGATGTGAGGGAAACTAAAGTTATTAATGACAAAGGGTGTAGGGGATGTCGAGGAAGGTGCGGGAAGCTCATAAAAATTTTGGGTTAGGAGATAGGGATCGTTGGGGCTTAAAAATGAATGAAGTTTACGCAAAGAAAAACAAAAAAAAATTTTCTTCTGTTTTTTGGGGTGGCACTATAGGGGGGGGGGAGAGGGGCAAACAAATATGGTAGGAGGGGTGTCGATAGCCCCACCAAAGAACTGTTTAATGTAGGAAGATGTATAATACATATAAGTATACGTATTTTTTTCAATTCGTATGTAAATATTAATATCTATATGTATACATAAATATATTCACATCTGCTAATGCGTATAGGTTCACACACATAAATGTCTATTCTTTTTTACTATAGTGTACTGATATTAAGGTGTGTATACCTAATACATAAGTACATATATAGAAATGAATTTATATTTGTATATGTATGCGTATACGTGCGCAGATGTGTGTGTGGGTTTATGTACGTATGTCTTTTGCGTATGTCTACGCATGTGTATACAACTATCAAACATGTTAATCTACAAATGTATGGATACGTGTGAATTACAACTTCTCTTTCATATGAGCACATGTATTTGCTTGCATCGGCCTGAAAGTTGCTTTTCCAATATTTTTATTACGGCAAAGAATCATAGTTTATACTAACAGTTCCAAGACTGACCCACTGATATTGTTTTATATTTTTGTATTTATCACTCGTGGCAAATAATTTTGTATTTGATGTATAATTATTTGTAAAACGTTTTAACTATGTTACGTCGGCGCAATGTATTTTTTGAATCTTAGCTTTCGCTTAATAACTCGGGACTCGCACTGGGCGCGTACGTGGGACGTTGGGCCAAAAAATAATTATATTTTTTGTCTGAGTATTTGACAGGGGGTGAGAACGGCCGTTTTGATTAAATTAACGTGGTTGTCGAGCAATAATGCGATGCACTCGTTCGCAGCGTGCCTCACATTTATCGAGAATACCTGGTGCAATCTGTCAAATAGTCCGTTCGCGATCTAGAGGTTACCAGTACCGTAACAAGCAAAGGTAGTTACACTCTAGAGGTTGCACAAGGGGGTAAAATGGTTTAAGTTCGCGACCGGTCTAGGATCCACCAGTACCATGCGGAGTAAATGTGATTGCCCTAGACTTTACGTGAGGAATAATTCTTTTATTTGATCTCGTAGCGTGGTATTTTACCAAAATCGAATTTCGAACTCTAAAAAAAAACCCGTTCGCGTTGAAACTGAGAGGAAAAAAAACACTTGTCACTTTAGTATTTAAATTTGACTTACTTTTATTTTCGGTATGAAACGTACAGCGAACCGAACCAGCGCGAAGTGTCCGAGATCGAAGATTTAAAACCGCACTCGTGGAGGATCGTGAGATAGCAGAGGCGGACTCTAACTACCTAGTCAATCGTCCGAGGGTGAAATTAAACTGTAACTGTTTCTCACAGTGCCTCCAGGCTCTTTTTATAAGGAGTAGCGGACCTCGACCACACGCTGGCTGGAAAACGACGCAGGAAAGCTTGCCGTCGAAAATTTTGGGGGAAAAGACAATAGCCGGAGATCTAATTGGCTGGAGTTTAGCCACTCAAAATTGGCACTTCCCACCTCTGGCTAGCTTTCCTACATGCGTCAAGAGAGGGGAAGGTGATTCACTCACTTGTTCCCTTCCTTTCTCTTTTACATCAAGATTTTACAGATTTGCCATGTTATTTAATATTAATATTAGGATGACATATTGCTGAAATTTACTTAGACTAAGCATTTTTCGTTTATTCAATCAAATTTATTACAACAAGAGCGGTGAAAACCACTCAATATTTCATGTAGGTGTTGACTGAATAATCGTTCACTGCGTTGCTATATTAATAATAGGGTTAGTTATAATTTACACACATTATTAACGATAATAGTTTCTAGAGTTGCCAGATACATTTATCGAACAAGTTGATAGTCGGAAAGAGTAATTGTTAACAGCGGTCCAACCATTTATCTCTGAAGCAGCTGTAGTTGTGGTCCAAGCACTTATCGGATGTTTGTCGCGACCCATCGATTGTTAACTTAACTAAGCTTGTCAGTTATTGTTAGCTACGAATGTATTTCAAAATGTTAGTACCATGATCAATTCTCATTTTTCCTTTTGTTTACTCGTCAGAGAGGACGTCGGCACGTTGTGCCCTTAGGATTTGAAAATTCCGTTACTTATACTGGCTCGGTCGTACAAACTCTCTCTCTCGAAATATCTGAGTCAGGAAAAGGGAAAGGAGCTATTGTTGACTGTTGGCTCAACTTTCCCGCTTTTCTTTACATACTGAAAAGTAGCATCATTTATCCGGATTACAAAAATAAGGTTTTTGTGAATGGTATAAAAATTCTATGGTGTAAGAGGGTAGCTTGGCAACTCATGTATTAAAAACGAGCGAAAAACTAATAATGTCGATTTGTCAGGTTTACAGTAGTTAACGTTATTACTTATATTATGGTTGCTTATCAACTATACACTAACTCTATCTTAGTCTACTTGTCTTAGTTCTTATCTACCGGCGCAACTGTTCCTAGCTAACCTTTTGCATCTGTTAGTTCTTTAAGGTTATTTTATTATTTTATGCTTTGAGAAGTATTTCATTTAATTTCTTTTCCGGTCAGCATGGGCCAGCGTGTAAGTGAGTCATGCATGGTCGTAGTACCGTAGCTACGAGCAATGTTGTAGGTGATTCACATTTTTCAGATGCACATTGGCCCCTGCGTTTAGTGTTCTAAAATCGGCACGGAAAGTTTTGAAGAAAGGGGAAAAAAATTAATGTGGATACACCGATGTTACAACTGGTACTTATACTTATCTTGTTTATTTAATGGCTATCTCTTGCTCACTCTTTCTTTTGTTATCATGTTTTTGATACCTGCAGTTTAACTTTATGAAAGATAACTTTTTTAAATACTTTTTAAATTCCGATTCTTCTGTTAAGCCAACTTAACATTTCTGTAAATGATTTTCTTACCCTCTTTTGTTCCGACACTGATAACGTTTACAATAAGGATAATGTTTTTCATTTTAATAAGATTTTACATTTTTTATGTTATAGTAATCGGACTTCCTAGCATTAGCGGCTCTCTAATTTTTTCGGTTTGTTTGAAAAACTAATACAACGTTTCATAACTTTCCTAACTGATTAGATCTCTTGCTTATTTGGATATGCTTCGGTGTCATGAGTTAAAGTAGATATTCATAAAGCTTATAAGTACGAAAACTCATAGATAGCGATTTGTCTTCTTGCAAACAATTGAGCAAATAAATATTATGAGAATCTAACGTACTGTATAGGGCATGAGCCATTCGAGTTTAATTACTACTATTTTCAACTCTTTTCAAGTAGGCAGCTCATTAACATACATTTGCAGCAGAAACAGCACCTTCAAAACTGAATTTAAATTAATTCTCGATCACGTAAGTATGAGTTAATGTTTCATATCGACAACTATCTTTTGATAATCTTCAGCAAAACCTAAAATTCTGCGGATAAATGTAGCTACCCTCCAATAGTAGTTACAATTTTCCAATACTTAAATCTCCGGCTTTTAGTTATTGCCAAGCTTTCTCCACTAAAATCTTATTTACAGAGTTTCTAGTCTCAATGTTGTCTCAATTTTTAGACTAGGCTACATCCTGTTTCTTGCATGCTGCATCTACTAGATTCATTTCCTTTTCACCTCTAAACAGATGTTTGACAAGTTTAGTGCCTGGGTCGCAGTACTGAAAGCGTATTATGTGCAGATTTACAGGTAAAGTATTCATGACCTTATTTAAAAGACCACATCATCTTGTAAGACGAATAATCATCACTCTTTCGATTGTTGAATTACAACTAAGCACCGTCATCTGAAAGCACTGTATAGCCATATTATAAAATTATTATACATTCAGTTATTCTTCAAGTCGTTATTTAGCTACTATATTGTACGGAAACGTAGCTTATAAAACTAACTGTAAAACTGTAAATTCCAAACTTTATCGGAACCTCAACCATCATCAAACATCAGACGCATTTGATTCGACATAGTGAATTACTCTTAAATAGTATTTGAGTCATATTCTGTAGTCTATCTAACTGTGATAAAACAAATAGCCTACTGGTGCTAATTGAAGACCCCAACGGATTGAGGTTCGAAAACATTTATTTGTATTTAAAATCGCGTAAGCATTGCCACAGTCCAAGTGTTTGAAAGAGCTGTTGGAGCCCTTAAATGATGTATAATAATTTATACTAAGTGAAAATAAAGCAGTAGTATCTCTGGGTAAGGCGATACCCAACTCTGTCATAATACTTGATAACAAAGCTTGTGGAAAGTAGAATGATGTAAGAAGTTTGTACTGTATGGGAAGACACAACAATGTTTACTATTTCAACCTCTACCAGTCATACCCACAAGTATCAACACCTTGTGAGAAGCAATATAAACATTATAGCTCTATTTCGTTAGGATAATCTAGATTCAGAACACGTATATGATGATCACGTGAACTCTTACATGTTATATATTCAGCTTAAAGATCTCTGCAGAAACTGTTGGAATAATAATAAATAAGGACTCGTTATCATACAAGAAAAAAATTGACAGCGGTTGGTATTGAAAAGATTTTGATAATCTCGCTAAATATAGGTCACACATAATACATTATTCAGATTACTGGGAGACGTTAGAGCATCAAAATTTACAAGGGAGAAACAGGCGTACTCTATCAATAAGTGAAGCCTAGTGGAGCCATCAAAAAGTAATATAAATTATTTAAATATGGAAAGCATTTTGTAATCTGTGGCGGTTTTGGCACCCCCCCATCTTCCCCTGGGGTGGTGGTGGGGAAAGAGGCTCAGGCTGTGGGTAGAGGAGAGAAAGTGGTGGTGTAGGGGGGAGAGGTTTGAGCTATAGCATGACCGGGTCGCAGAAAGAGCCGGTGGGTGGGGTGGGATTGGGCCACTTGGTGGTGGGGAAAATTGAGCAATTGGGTGGTGAGGATTACTCCGGGTGGTAACGTGGGGCCTTGTGAATCGGATGCTGGTAGCTATGCCGTTGGATGGTACTGACAAGGCGTTGGGTGATGAGGATTACTCGGGCGGTAACGTGGGGTCTTATGATCCGGATGCTGCTCGCTATGACGTTGGATGGTACCGAGGACTGCCTTCGTTTCTGGTTGCGAATCGACCTCTGGAATCAGGACGGTCCAAGAGGCTACTAAAAAGCTCAGCATATAGCGAGAGAAAGATGATCAAGCTTGAACGAGTATTTCTTATCAGGGGATATTTTTTTTCTTTCTTCCGCTAATTATTTAAGGCGTCTCAGCAAAATCATTTCTTCTTATGAGTGGGCGTATCGAGTTGTTGGAGAGGAAGTGTATACTTTTTTATTAAGAAAAGCAGACACCCTCTCAACTGACCAACGCCAGATCACTCGACGCAGTATCTTAAAGATATTATTTCTTATCTACATGGATACGTTAGCTGTAACCGATGGCTTTTTGCTTGCTATTGAGGCGAATAATAAATCAGCGCAATATTTTATGTTCTCAAGTACGGGCGTATCGAGTGATGTGAGATGTCTAAGAAAACGTTTATACTATTATGTTACCAAAGCAGATAACATATCCCTTTTAATTGCCCAACGCTTGATCACTTATTTTTGACACTGTATCTTGTCAACTAATGTAGCTATCATTTCTTATCTACATGCATGCTTTAGCTGTGCACGATGATTTACAGCTTCTTACTTAGGCTTATACTGTACTAGCATAATATTTTTTCTTTTCGAGAGCGGGCGCACCGGGTGATGCAATATTTTTTTCTCAAGAGTAGGTGTATCGAGTTGTTGGAGAGAAAATGTAGACTCTTTCATAAAGAAAAGCGGAAGCCTTTTCAACTAACCAACGCTGGCTTACTCGATGCAGTACCTTGCCAAGTAATGGAGCTATTATTTCTTGTTTACACAGATGTGTAAGCCGTGACCAATGACTTTTCGTTTCTCATTTAGGCGTATAATGTACCAGAGTTATTTTTTTTTTTTCTTGAGAGCTGATGTATTAAGTGATGTGAGCTGTCAGAGAATGCATGTATACTATTTTATTACTTAAAGTAAATCGCGTATCCCTTTTAATTCCTCATTGCTTGCTCACTCATTTTTTTGATGCAGTACCTTGCCAATAAATATAGCTATCATTTCTCATCTTCATGCATGCTTTAGCCGTGACTAATCATTCACCGCTCCTTCCTTAGTCACATTATGCACAAGCGTAATATCTTTTCTTAGCAAGAGCGGACGTATCGAGTGATACTAGTTGCCAGAGAGAACATGTATACCATTTCATAACCAAAGGCGTATCCCAACATTGCTTGGCTTACTCCTCGTCTCCGCAGTACCTTGCCAATGAATGCAGTCAGTTAATACAATACAGTTAATTTTTGCAATAGTGTGCGGAAAATAGGTGTTTTTCGCACTGATATTGGTGTGGAAAATCGATTTTTCACACTCTTATCAGAGCAGAAAACATCTATTTTTCCCACACTTATTGCGAAAAAACTTGTACGCAACTCGTGCGGCACGATTTTCCGCACTCGTGTGATAGACTCGCACTCGTGGTTGGTGACGGTAACTCGTGCCATGCGATCACACTCGTGCTACGCACTCGTGTGCTCAACGGGCACTCATTTCCGTCAACTCTGGTCACTCGTGCGAGTCAATCACGACTCGTGCGGGAAATCGTCTTTTCCGCACTTGTTACGTAAATAACTATTAATCGGTACAGTGATAAGGAGGTGTGAATTAAAAAAATTTACATAGATTCATGAACAACTAATTTATTGCATAAGTATTATGTATCCGGTGTACAAGGAGTAAAGAATATCGTTTTGTCGTTGTTGCTGTTTTTAAATTCATTTTTTTTAAGCTGTAGCATTTTTTACAGCACAATGAACTGAATTAAATAAGTGATTCGTGCATTCAACATCATCCATACTACTTTTTTCTAAAGATGGACATTGCCTATTATCATAAATGTGCCTATAAAATATTTATATTATGCATATTTTAGTAAAACGTATAAATCATACTATGAGTCATGTACGTTTAAATAGCACACGGCGCAACCATTCAATTTTTTTAAGACCTTTCACGTAAATAATATCATCTTCTTTAATGATGACTCAAAAGTTTGTCGTTGGATCATCGCAGGAAACTTCTACCAAGCTCCAACAAATATCGTGGTAATTAAACTCCAACCATCGACTTTTACATTCGTTTTTAAGCAAGAGTTGTGCCCAACATTCGCAGGACTATCAAAATCAGCCAATTTCTGGAAGAACTGCAGAAAACCAAGTATCCTGATACTTATCTTGTTGAAAAAATTCTTTGTCGGCAAGGAAATTAAATATTCGTCAAGTGGTTGGGCTTTGATAATACCCATAACAGTTAGGTTGATGATAACAAAAAATTAAAATATGTACTGTAAAATTATTAAAATTAAGAAAATGTAAGAAATTTGTATAAAACTTGTTATAGTCTTTGAATGGAATCCACTATGTGTGCAACTGAAATTTTCCTTTGCTATACGTGCAAATGTTATATTTTACACTAGGTTCATTGAGATAAATAAAAACTTGAAACATATAATGAATTGTATCATTTATTTTTCTCACGTAAAACTAGTTCCACATTTTGGTATAATTAAATTTTTATGGGTTAAAAAGTTCAACGCTATCACCATTATAGTGAACTGACAGCTTCTTTCTATCGATGAATTCCAACAACCTATTAAATGATAGTTCATCACTCACAAGATACTCAGATACTTGATTAGGTAAAAATATCCGAAAAGTGGTCGTCTAGTTTGGCGACAGCTTTCGTGCCGAGTTTAGTATTAGCTTTTCTTAGCGTCGTGACCACATGGTTTTGCCCCTTGGCAATGTATCAATATACGAAGAAACAAAAGTCGAAGTCTTTGTGGCATCATCCATACCGTAGCTTTGTTCATTGCTTTAATCCACTCATCATCGTCTTCAATAAGTCCTAAAGCCAAGCACGTTGCTGTAAAGCAAGGTTGTAGAATGCCATCAACCGTTTTTAAGTCATTATAACTCGTAGCGTCCTTAATATGTAGCAATAATAATCTTAAGTAAAATAATTCTACTTGAGTTGGACTTATAGAAATCATACGCCCAATACAATTGAATCTTTGTTTTCGACCATTCCATGAAGTTGTAGTCACATTACCATTCTTAGTTTTTTCACACGTGAAATAAGTTGGGATTTCAGAATAAAAATATTATCAAGCGTTTTCATTACTAATGTTTAATTTAAAATAATCAAGAAGCATGCTGCTTGAATTATTTAAATTATTCATTATAACTGGATCGTCTACATTTTCTGAAATAATAACACATTGCTCATTTGGCAAATGCAGTGACAATCTAGTAATAGTGTGACTTTTACCTTGTAATGGTTTACTTAAAATACGATAACAAGCTTCTACAGGTCCGACGTAGCGAGTTTCAATGAAGTTTTTAATTTCATCATGATCAACTGTACTATTTCCCTCTGCTTCTCCTATTGTTACTGAAGCAGCATCATGTCCTTTGTATATATATTTGTATAAATACTTTACAGCTGAAACACTTGAAACAGCTTTTACATTCATGTGACAATTAAACATCTCCAATAATTCTGGACAGTATGGAACTACCCATTTATTGTCTACTTCATAACTACCAGGACGTTCATAAATTTTTACCAGTGTTTCTTCTGCGATATTGAGGATATCCATTTTTATCCATGGTTGTTTCATCATTAAACTGCTTTGGGAATTTTTTTGTGCATTTATCATCTCTCACACACCAAGCAGCACAAGGACCATGTATCATATTTTTGATTACGATTTGATGCAAAGTGGGGCTTACTGCGTCGCCAGGAATTTCTGCTGATATAAATTTATCAACAATGTCTGGTAGTAAATTTATAGCCACATTCTAATGTAATTAATAAATGCATATGAGGCAACCCTCGTTTTTGGAATTCAATAACGTATACGTATGCAGCAACATTCCCGAAATAATTGTTTTTTACAATGAGATCAAGTAAGCGCTCCTTTTTTAAATGAAATACACGTGCTGCTAAATCTGATCTATCCGCAACTTGTTGACCAGGTAGTAAATTATCTTTAATCTCACACTACTTAGGGTTGCATGTCATAGTGAGAAAAATGTCAGGTTTCCCTTTTTTGTTTACGATTGCCATAGCATCTTGGTAACATTGTTGCATATATCGAGGAGAGCCAATAAACGTTGAAGGAAGTATTACAGTTTTACCAACGTAACCACCTATATCATTTGCAGAAATTTCTTAGTAATCATGTAAACCTTTATAAGTGTCTGCTTTTAACTTTTTTTGATTGTCTTTACAGTATTGTATTCTGTCCTTTTCAATTTTAACATAGCTATCAACTAACCATTGTTGGTACAATCTCCGGCCCATAACAAAAGGATTAAATTCTTCAGGTCTCACAGCCATGCGATATCGAATATAAGACATTCGTGTGATACGTCGTTGTGAATCATTATCGCATATCATATTTTTATGCCATCCTTGGGTGCCATAAGGATAAAACAATGGATAAATCCAAGGTTCAACATTAGGATCCATGTAACTTACGTATTGTAAATCTTTTGTACTTTTGTTTCGCACGGTAACGTATGAATCAGGAATTTCACCGTCAGCTGTTGTAGAGAATATAGCAGCAACTTCATTAACTCTCTGGAAATTGTATCGACGTGCATCTTGACCAGGCTTCAAGGAAAACAATAATTGTAATTCTGGTTGTCCTTCATTGTTATCTAAAAGTTGCTGTGAATTTATTTCTTCTCGCATCATTTCATAAGATTTTGCAAAAATATTGTTATTTCGTATAATGGTATCTAAAATTGACATAAGTTGATAATCAATGACTGGATTTTGCATGACACGGTAGTTAACAGCTTCTTCTTGATCGACAATAAAAAGTTGACCATATGATGGGCACTCATCATCACGAGGATACAAAGAAGTGTTTATTTGATAATATATTTGACCTTGTATTTTAAAACAAAACGGCCCTCGTCGACCAGACGAAAAATTAACCAAATTCGTATTGAATGACGCAAAAGACAGAGAATTGTTGTAATGACAAATTCGTTCGAAAAATTGATTAGAAAGTAAATGTTCTCCTTTCAATAAAGATTCAAGATCATTAGAAAATTTAGGTAGTTGTTAAAGCGTTACCGAGCCATGTCCACAATAATCATTAAAGGATAATCCCTTTCCTGAAACCTTCTTGTCGTTAAAATGTTTTGCTTTACAATGTAAACACAATTCATTCATGAGTCCCAAATGGTCTTCCGGAGTCTGATTTAAACGAGATGTTTCAAGTGATTCTGCAATACGATTATTATCTATTCGAAGTTGACGAGCATTTTGACGTTCTCTACGTTTATTTTCTATATTTCGTGCACGTCTTCTTGCATTGAAGAGTTCTTGTTCTTCATTTGTACGGGAAACTTTTGCTCGAGGCATTTTGAACAACGATCTTAGAAAAAATTGAATTGAATAAAATTAAACCAAACAAAATTTTTTGTTAAATCAAAAAATAAAGACAAGTTAAGTAAGAAATTGAAAAGTCTTGCTGCAGGAATTTGATTACAATAAAATCACAAGGAGTTTCAAGAAAAACTAAATAGATGTTTTATATTTTTAATTTATATTAAAAAAGTTTTATACACAAGTAAACTGTAGTTAAAGTTAATGATGGTTGTAGTTTTTTTAAAGTCTTATTTCAGTGGTGGTTAATTTCAGTAACAGGTAAAATTTTTCGTCGTTGATCACAATAGTTTTGGTATTTTCGAGTTATTGCATAAATTTAGTTTGTTTTTTATAAAAAGCAGTTGAATGTAGTTAGAAGATGGTTGGTTTTCTTCAGGTACGGTTGTTATTGTAATTGTGATTTTGGTAATTGGTTGTAGTTGTGGTTTTGATAATTGGTTATAGCTGTGATTTTGGTAAATGGTTTTAGTTGTGGTTTTGATAATTGGTTGTAGTTGTGGTTGTAGTTATAGTTGTGGTTACAGTTTTAATTGAGTGGTCACGGTTTCTATAAGCTGGTGGTAATCCGTAACTGATTTTCGCTATGCTTTTAACACAAGACTTAGCGTAAAGTTCAAGTTACGGAATACAACCAGGTTCAAATGATTTCGACTTTGTTTTTCTTTTTTTTTTTCTTGATAAATTTAGTAATGATACAATAAAAAAAAATTCGAATATAATTTATTTATTTAAAATAATTTATTGACAAAAATTACTGTTATAAAAACATGGACATTAATAAGATCAATCTATATTACAAATACACACGTAAATAATAAGTGCAATAGCTATAAATATGCTTGTACGTAAATCACAAACTTATGGTCAATGATATAAAATTACATCCAGTATCACTGTGTTGAATGGCTTTTAATGGGTTTTCTGCCAAAACCTGAAACAGAAAAAAGGAAATTGTTGTCATACATTTATTGAAAAAATGTAAATTATTATAATTCATATAAATAAAAAAAAAAATTATTACTAAAATCACCAAACTAAGAAATATTTTTTAGTTACATAAAATAATGTTATCGAATAAGCTGATTCGATCGATTTAGGTTATAAATCTTAATTAAATGATTGTAGTAGATTTTAATCCTATCTAAAAAAAATGATGGGTCACGTGATAAAGCCTTTTTATTTGTTCTGTGATTGGTCAAGACTGGTCAAGAGCGGGTTAATTAGAAAATTAGTTTTTGAAACTTAAAAAAAAAGTAATTTAAATTCATGAAAATAGAGCGCGCGAAGCGCGCATGGTAAGTTCTAGTTTTGAAAAAAAAAAACATATCATAGCTTAAGGGGGCTCCTACAACTACTGCTGAGGTCAAAAACAAACAAAAAATAAAGTTTTGTTTTTCAATAAATAAATGTGTCTAAAAATCATTATGATATTTTTTATAACGTATGAAGTGGGAAAAATGATATTCATGTCTGTAGTTTTACTTTGTACGAAAAATTAATTATTGTTTTGACCAGTCTAGTGCATACGAGGGTACACCACCTGTGTTGGTGTAGTATAGTGATGTACTATATAGGTATATGGTACATATATGTCGTGTTTGTATGCCCTTCTGCTATTACTCTACCTCTATAGTGTTGAGTATCTGTATGTCATTAACATCATTTAATTGATAAACAATGGATGACGGTCCTTCTAATCCACCTAAAAAAAAAAACACCACGCACATAGAGTCTCAAGAGGATGGAGGAAAGGCAAGTTCATGAAAAAAAGTATGTAACAAAATGTGAGAAAAAAAAGGCACTCAAGAGGTTATACCAGGTATGTTTGTAAAGTTAATTCTTGGATGAAATATGAAATGGAGACGTATTAAGTAATGTTAATTGTAAATACAATTATTCGATAAGAATAATGCTAGGTACATACAAAATTCAAGCTCTACGAATCTCAACTTTTGGAAAACTCGCGCGATTAGGTGAACAAGTACGTCTGCTACCCACGTGACCTCCTGACCTCCCGGACACTATTTATTTATTTCCATCACAAATATCTCGCTAAAATGGTCCTTTATCCACAATTTTTAATACAGCATATTACAGAGGAAGACTTCATCTACAAAACGTATATATTCAGTCTGCTGGGACATTTAATTTAGGTTTATTATAAACTAAAACAAATTGTTTTTCACGCTGCCCCATAGGAACACGTGCTAATAGTTACAACTTTGAGCTTGGATTTTTCAAAATTTTGACCCATTCGAAATATAATTTAGACCACCATTAAATTCAGTACTTTTATTTACAAGAATAGTATATTACGTACCTAGGCCAGAAAGTGGGGCTATTACTGACCGCGCTATATTATCGGCCGAGCCGAAGGCGAGGCCGGTAATTCGCGGTCAGATGTAGCCCCACTTTTTGGCCGTGGTACGTATACTTTTTTTCCTTACACCTCCGCCGAAAGTTCGTCACCACGGTTTTAGTTTTGTTAAAAATGATGGTTCAAAGATCCAGTCAAAGATTTAGTGCATTATGCATTATTGTTGATCGATCGGTCGCTCGAACAATACCACTTAAATGCACGCAGATGAGTGTACATGTGTATAGGTATATCTATATATATACGCTCGCCGAGACTGTAGTATATTATATAGAATCAGATTGGGCCGAGGATTTGTGCAGGTTGGTCGTGCTGGCAAAACGAGAGGAAGAGAAATCCGTTTAAATTCGAATCATGGATCCTATAAAAATCATTTTAAAAATCCTAATGTTTATATCCTTAAGTGCAAAATAAATCAGGTTATTATCAATAACTATTATAATTGTGATAAGCATAATTCGATTAAATAAAAGATTTCATAGTTTATTTTTGTAATATGAGATGTATATACTACATTTATATACTAAATAAATCATTAAAGTGAAAGTAACTGATCAAAAAACATTAGTTTGGTAGTTTTAATTTTGTGTTGTGTACTCTGTTCATATGAAATTAATAAATTTATATATACATGTAAATTGTGCAAAAAAAAAATATATATATGTCCAATAATTTATGTAAATAAATATCCAACGATTTTCTGTGTTGTATAAACTACAAAGGTTATAACTCCGTTAGCCGTATATATATATATGTAGTGTATAACTACTGCTGCTTCTCGGTGCTGAATATATAACTATATATATCTGCGCACTTTGTTCTGCGCACATATGGCAGGACTGATATGAGGCTTTTTCTAGCTCAAAATCGGGTCAGATGGAACGAACTTTCGGCGGAGGTGTAAGGAAAATAATATGTCTCTGTTTGGGGACTTTCGTGAAGGAGCCCCCTTAAAGTCTACGTCAGGCTACCTATACACATGGAGTTTCGAGTTAAAAAACTCGCCATGAGCCCGCATGAGTGTGAGAGAGAGAGATGTTGAAACATTTGCCAAGCTTTTAACGTATTGGTTGGTATATCTATAAACACGCTGAGTTTTGCATACTTATAATACTTATATATTTTGGGGATGTTTGTTTGGTGTCTCCAGTAACTGCAGCGCAGTAAAGACATCACGTGATACCATCACGTGACTGATTTACTGTTCATCATCCGAACGATTTTCCAGTACAGTCACGTGATGATGCGGTCACATGATCTCCTTACTGGGCAGTTACTGGAGACACCAAACGAAGATCCCCATTATCCACATATACTGTATGCATATGGGTCATTCCGGCGAAACTTGCACTATTGGTGTCCTGGTCTCGTGCGCAGAATTAAGAGTGAAATAGGTAACCCTATGGGTGCCAACGTACATATTTTAAATTAAAGTAAGAAAAAAATTTTTTTTTTAACTTGTACGTGTAGTGTTGGTGCCCAACTTTGTCACGCTATAAGGCTGCAGTCACATGGTGCAGGATAGAGCTGCTGGATAGAATTGCTGCCGTGTTAAATCCATCCTGCACTCCTGCACGTCCTGCAGCAGGATAGACTTAACACGGCAGAAATTCTATCCTGCAGCTCTATCCTGCACCATGTGACTGCAGCTTAAGACCTGACTTTAAAGTACACACTTTGATCTGGAGATCATTTAAGGGTCAGAGTGTCAGTTCTGTTACCTATTCAAATCGAAAATTACGCTATTAAACGTGATGGTGAGCATAAATTATTATTGCTGAAGCAAATTGAACGCTCTTTTATGATTCATATCTCAAATTATAGCCCTTTAACTGAAATTTTTCGTTGGTTTGATGTCTATATTCGATAAACCCTCCTGTCACGAGCTGTTTACTTTTTGTCCTAGTACGTATACTTTATACTGTATACTTTGTGTACATTTTCTAGAACTGTATTTTAATCTTGAAGTTATTGATGTAACTTACCATGAAAGGTAAAATCATATAATGGTCATATTTTGTTCATAAAATATTGACAACTTTCTGGCTGTGCTGTCTGGAGAATGCTTCATAGACTGCTGATGATAGCGAAAGCCAGCCCTTATTTAATTATCTCTAAGACGTTGAGGCAGTCTTACAAATCTGAAATTTAATAGATTTCTTAATAATCGATCTTTGTAATTATAATACGTCTACTTTTGTATCTTAAAATAATCACAAATTTTTTCTCTAATAATAAGAATAAAAAATAAAAAAATTGAGAAAACATAACTTTTTTTTTTACATAAATATTTTTCTTGTCAAATAATCAATTAATCAATCAACTGTTTGAAAAAGTAGAGTTAAGTACAAAAAAAATGATAATGTATAGCTTTTAACCTTAGCTGAGCTGCATTTGAAAATTAGATGAACAAAAATTGAAAGCCGAACATGTGCACACCAGCACACGTAACTACTATTTCGATGACGTCTTAGTAGTCTTAATTTGATAGAAATAATCAATCAAAATAGGAATTTGTATGTAAACACTAATAAAGAATGCGTCGCTTTTGTATTTTTAATAAAAAACTCTTCACAATACACGAACAACGTGTGCACTCGTTTCTTGCGGACAACATGAACCGTTAGGCCAAAGACACATGTACGACGAATGACGATTGATGAATGACGAATCTGCATAAGATGCCGTGGGAGTGAGAGAGAGGTTGCAGAATAGGAATCTCTCTGTCGCTCTCACAACGTCTTATGAGCATTGGTCATTCGTCAATCGTCATTCGTCGTACATGTGTCTTCAGCCTTATTTGAAAAATTGATTTTTTCAATGTTATACATATAGTTATACATATGTATATACATATGTATATATACATACATATATCTCGGTGACAGTAATAGTCAGAGTAAGGATTTTTAAACATCGTTCGCATCGACAATTTTTATAATTATCTGTCATATTACATATTTATACTTACTGTTAAAAATAATAATAGTAACAACAAAATAATTATAAAATTTATTCAATGAAATGAATTAGGATAAATTTTTATACGTACAGTACATGCTTTTTATTAGAAAATGTTTACAAGAACAATAATATATTTAAGTAAGGCATCACTCTTATCACAATTCAAGTCTTTTGTAATAATTTCAAAATAAAAAATTTAATTAATATCAAAATAATACTTAGTTACATGTAGTTTTTTTCACTATTTCACGTTCACTTAAACATTTTTATTGTTGATGAAGGATTACAAAATAAATTAAATTAGTAAAAAAATGGTTTATCATCAATAACTTGAATGATTGAATTCTTGTACGATGAATAAATACTTATATTTATTAGTAATAAAGAAACGTCAATGAACGTATATAAGTTAGATATTTAATTATCGTTAATAACTATAAGAAAACGATAAACTTTGGATTGATATAACAATATCTTTATTTAATACTGTTTCTGACTTTTTTCTTTAAAACTACATCAGTCAAATAACGTTAGAATATGTAAGTCTTAGTCTTAACGATTAATTAAATAATACATGTATTTATCTATCTTTTAAGTTTTTTTCGTGTTCTTGCGTTCAGTGGCTTGTTGAGTACTGCTGCTCTACGGAATCTGATACATAAAGTGATTGAACGATATTCTCATGAAAATCATATGCGTTCGCCAAACAAAATAATGAAAAGTTGACTGCATAAAAAAAAAAAGAAGAAAAACATGTTACGTATTGAGCCATCGGAACACGAATTTTGTCATGTAATAAAGCTTTTCGCGTATTCGATCAAATGTATAAACGCGGATACATACCTGATCATATTAAAAGTGTTAATTAAGAAAATAAAAAAAAAACAGAAGAATCAAAACTATAAACTTTTTTTAAGACGAAACTGGTTACTATAGTATAAGTTACTATAGTATTAGTTACTATAGTAGGTTACCATTTAAAATTGCCGTTTTAACGTCAAGCTGACATGTATCTAAATTTAATTTATTGATTACAGCCAAAGCAGTCCTTATTTAAGTCAGTCTTGACACCGGGGCGTAAGTCTCCGTAAGATCATATTCATTTTTATCTTTAAAACCCCGTATTACCAGCCATGCTTTGTGTTTCTCACATCCTTGAGCATCTACCTTTTTCTTAAGAACCCATCGAGAATCGATGATATTCGGACGTTTACCATTTACCAGTCCTGCAGGTCTGTTTACCAACTTCCAGACTTGATTCTTTGCCATTGAGTCAAGTTCTTCTTGGATGGCTTGATTCCAGCCTTCTTTATCCACAGCCTTAATTGCTTCTTTATATGAAGCTGGATCCTTATTTATTTCTGCCAGCAAAGAGTGGTAAACTAGATCTTTCGCATAAATGGCATTATTTCCTGACGTTTCAGTATCACCGTTCTTAAAAATTAGGCCTTTTGTTAATTCTTCCCCGAGAGCTAAGCCCGCCAAGCTGACGTCCTTTACACGACTTTCTTGGACCAAGTTGGCCTCCATTGTTTCTATCAGCCTTTTTGGCCTTCCTCTTTTCCGTTGTACCACCGGGGGCGCTTCCTCCGATGACACTGTCTCTTCTCTTTCCTTTTCGAATTTTAAAAACCACTCGTCTAATTTAATATCTACAGTCACATTTTCTCAGTTTTTAATTGAATTTTTACCAAAAACGTCTCCATACACAAAACGCTCGTTAAATCTGACGTCCCGACTTTCATAAAACTTTCCTTCATCCGGACAAAGCAGACGATACCCTGTCAGCGTGTATCCTACCATAACTGCTCGTTTCCCTTTTGCATGGAATTTAGTTTCAGTGTTTTTCTGAACTCTCAAATACGCGATGCAGCCGAATCTTTTCATCTGACTTAGGTCTGTCCTTTTATTCGGAGCCAGCTTCATTAAAGGGATTTCCATGTTATTTGAGCGATGCGGAGTACGATTGTACGCAAATACAGCTGCGTTGAGTGCCAAGTCCCACATGTCTTCCGGGAGTCCCGAATCACATATCAGAGCTCGGACTTTCACTTGAATTGTTTTGTTCAGCCTTTCTGACGTGCCATTATGTTCAGGGGTATCCGGACAACTCAGTTGGAGTTTAGCTCCAAGGTCATTTAATATTTTTCGCACGGAGCTTTCCGTGTACTCGGTACCCTGATCAGACCTCAGATAACACACTTCAGCTTTAAACCCGAGAAGATTTCTACAGCCTTTAACAAAATTATCTAAACATTCACCCGTATCACTTTTGTTTTTCATCGGGTAAGCAATTGCAAATTTGGAATAATCATCAATAAATACCGAAATAAATCTGTATCTTTTTGGGTAAGAGGGTGGACTAATAATTCCCATTGTATCTGAATGAATTATTTGTAGAGGTTGGGATGCTCGTTCGCGTACCGAAGGGAAAGGCAGTTTTTGGGATTTTGTTCTTAAACACACATCACAAGTCTTAATCACATCATCAAATATGGCTTCTTTCAGACTTTTTACTTCCGGATAGTTTTTCTGCAGTTCCCTTAGATACCCCAACGAAGCATGGCCCAGTCTGACATGCCACAGCATGGCCCCGTTGTTATCTTTGAATTTTTTATAATTTTCGCTAAACGGACTTTGAATGTCTTTTATTTCTTCGGTCAGGACTTTTCCGACTTCATGAAATTTTCTGTCATTTATTAAAAATACATCTTCAAAACTGTCATTATTGAACTTACCGACCGAGCTCTCTGAATTTTCCGACTTATTATTCAATTTTATATCTGCAGTTGAATTTTCAGGAATAGTATGTGCTTTTGACTCAGCCGTCAAGACTTTCATTCTTTTGTTGTACGACTTAACAAATTCATTCATCCAGTAGGGTTTTTCATATATTCCCGATATCCAGACATTTTCAGTATTAGCATCGAAAATACTAATCTCCTTGTCATCTAAATAGATTGACAAGCCCATATCAGCAAATTTCCGAAGCGACAATAAATTCCCGATCAAGTCGCGAGCACACACCACTCCCTGCAACTCAACGTCGTTATTGCAAATCTTAAGCAGCAAATTTCCCACTCCCTCCGTTTTTAAATCTGCGGATAAGTCTTAGTTTGCACATTTTATTTTACCAATTTTGTTTCTGTCAATATTTTTAAATAATTTTCCTGACTTTGCAAAATGATCAGTAGCTCCCGAATCAGCGACAAATTGAATTTTATTTTCTCCATCCGATTCTGAATTATTTACCCAACCTGCAGAGTTTGAAAACAGAGTATTGGGGGGCTCGATCAACGTCAGAGACTCACCTTTATTTGACCCTGAAGCATCTCGTTTTCCCTACGTCTCCCGGCCCTGGTCAGAAACTTTCTGCCTTTTGGGATCTTTTTCGTCCCTGACGTTGCTAGAGTCCCTTTTCTGCCCAAAGTTTCGGGAATTTGAGCGGCCTCGGCCACTGCCACGGCCACCGCCGCAGCCACCTCAATTCCCTCGACTTCTACGGCCCTGCCTTTTAAAATTCCATGAATCAGACTTATTTTGCTCACCACATCTCGGGCTGCTTCTCTTGTGAGCTGGGATGTCATACACGAACGTGCCACACGTGTAACACTTTTTGAGTCCGGTACCTGCCTTCGGACACTTGACAGCCATGTGGTCCCAGTCATCACAGTTGAAGCAACGGAAACGGTCCTGGGGCCAAGAGGCAGTCAAAGCTGCCCTCGTGGGGCGACCTCCAGTGGCTTTTGCTAGGCCTTCTGACTCGACCTTTAACATGTACGACATGAGGTTTTCATATGTCATACCCTTTCCATCTCTGCTTTGCATTTTAAGCGTGAAGTCTGTCACCTGCACGCTAGGTACCGCTCCGATTACGGAAGTATAAAAGGCATCTCGCTTTTCTTCTTCAGAAAAGGGACCAGACGTACTTATAGTCTCATAATTTCTGACCAGTTCCTCAAATTTTTCTATGAATTTAGCAACTGATTCTTTCCCTTTGTAAAATTTAATTTCATGCAATTTTTTACGAATTGCGGCCGTTGTAAGGGGCGTCTCCCCCTTTTTAAGTTTTTTCAGACTTTCTAATATTACAACCGGATCTTGCAGATGAAAAGTTCTTAAATGATATTTTTCTGTTACTCTACTTAATAAAAATATCTCTGACTTTTAATTTGTCTTCTTTGATCATGTCTTCGTTAGTAAATTCCGTATTTTTAATCGACGAATCAATGACATGTAATAATCCTTTAGACCGGAGTTCAGACTTAAATTTATCGAGAAAAACTTCGAACTTCATATCTTTAGACAGATGGTAATTGTATATGTGTTGAGTATCACGGCCGAATTTATGTATTTGACTGATGGTTGTCGCGAGAAGTTCCACGCTGCCTTTTGACAAATTTTCATTTTTTGTGTCATTCAAGAACATTTTTAATTTGTCTTGCAGACTCACCCGTCTTCTGTCGTTGCGAGGAGTTGATGACTGCAGGGGTGCCCCGGTTGACGATTGGGCCTCGGATGACTCGACCCTGTTCACCCGCTCGCCCAACCGGGACAACCTCTGGTCGAAATTGCGCATGACCATAATTATCTCCTCCCTTGTTCTCTCAGCCTCCTGCCTTTCTTTCTCTGCCTTCCTTGCCCGTTCTTCCTCTGCCTTCCTTGCCTCCTCGTTTGCTTTCTCCTGCCTTTTGATCATCTGACTAATCGCGGCCAACATTGAGTCAAAACTGGCCAGCTGGTGTTTTCTGAAAAATTTTCATTTTTCTGTTTATCTGCCATATGCAACTTCGTTTTGCTGACGTTTATCCATTTATATTTGTTTTTAATGGTTCGCACTTTCTTTATTTTAAGTTGGGTATTTTCCGGTGTGCGCGACGGGGAAGAGGGGGGTGCTTCGTGTACAGACTCATTTCCGCCTAATTTCTGCCAAAGATTTTCACTGTCTACATTTATCTCATCAAGGTTTCAGACTTCTGACATTTTGGACTTTTTCTCATCTGACATTTTAAACACATCGACCGACTTTTCAAATAACCCGGGTTTATCACGAGCAGGTTCCTCGCATTGCCCGTCTTCCCTGAATAGATTTTCTGGCAACGTCACTTTGCCTCCCTTTTTACAAAGGAATTCAACGATGTATTTGTAATCGTCACCGATCAGGTAATCTAAAACAAAAGACGGACATTGTTTTTAGGGAGTCAACTAGAAATCGACCGAACGCAAGCCGAATCTAGTCAACGTGGCCCGAAGCGTGTTCTCGTGCTCGAACACAAAGCACGATTGCACGCTGGGCACTCACACAGCCGCGCGCGACCGAACACAAGTCTAACGTGACTGTGCGAGTCACACGGAAAATAATTTCGTTTACACACCTTTGGCGGGAATATCCCTTTGCCCGACACATGCCATTATTCCCCTTTTATCCACCAACAAGATAGCAGCTTGCTGTCGCCCCTCTGACTTGACTTGGGATGAAATTCCCCGACATTTTCTCGACAGAACATCGATAGTTTGCTCGTCTAAAAGAAAATGTAAGCTTTCAAAATATCAGCCATTTCTGACTAAATCTGAAAACCACCTTGAATATTTATTGCCTAGAGTTCAATTAATTAAAAGCACCGGGAAAGGACATATATAATTTTCTGCCGACACACGTTCAAACTTTCCCAGTTCAGACATTTATATTGTAACGCGCACACAACAGTCGAGGCGACAAAAACAAGAGACGCGAGAAAGCACGAAAACAAAACACAAATGGCCTCGTTATATGTTTTCAGTCAAAAAGCCTCGCGTCATCACGAGAGGGAGAGAGAGAGACCAAACTCTCTTCTCAGCCGCAATATGTTGTCCCCCTCTCGATCCGCCCCGCTCTTGTATGTGCGTGTCGCGCTACCGACGCCACGTGTTTCTTGGAATCCCGCGCATTTCTCAGAATGTACAAGAAATCCCCTTTTTACCTGACGTCGTAGCGTCCAACCTAGGCATCACTCAAGAAAAAGACAAAGTGTTGACCTACCGCTGATCTCGGTTCCGGCGTCCAGATTTGCTCCCCTTTCCTCGACCGGCGTCGACAACGCCTGGTCGACAACGGACTCGGCCTGGTCACCAGGGGTCACGCTCTCGGCCGCTTCCTCGATCGGACTCTCTTGTCCATCCTTTGCTGTTTCAGCCCTTTCCGCCATCCTCCCTTTTATCACTCTCGCCCACACAAACAAAGATCACGCGCGGTGGAAGCGAGTCTGGGGCCCGTAACCTGAAGAGGTGTGAGTAAAGGGGGTGCGCGAAATAATAAAACGAGTATTACAAGTTAGACAAAAAGTTTATTTAACAAAACTGCCGACCGACGTAGAACACAACAGATACAATTCACTGACTTTACAGACTTTAAACCGACTTATCAGACAAAGACAATAAAGCTAGAAACGACGAGAGGTGTAGAAGGCACGGTGGCTTACACTGTACTAACCACAGGGCCCGCAAGTATCACCTTGCCTGTGGCGCTGTCTTACACACTATATATACAGCCTATTGAAAAGTCGTACATGCCAACAAATTTAATATCTTTTTCAACTTATTCAATATTTTTCTAATCTAATATCTTTTTTATTTTATTCCTGTCCCTTTTTGAGGTCCAGATAATATTCTCAGTTTATATAAACGATTTCAAATCTTAACAGTTATTTTTTTTAGTTTTTATCTTAAACTATAAAAGGAACTGGAAATCTTACGTGGAGGGAAAGGTTTGCTTAAATAAGTACAATCAATTTATTTTTAATTATCTTATATTTATTCAATTATATAATTCTAAGGAAATTGTATCTTTATGTATTAATTGTGTTTGAGTAATCGCTATTATTTACGTTAATAATGACAAAAGGAAATATATAATATACTCGATAATATACTTCAAATTTATCCGCCCTTTAAATAGAGAATTTTATATAAATGACAATTTGAATTTTCCCTCCTTAATATCTCTGCTTAAACACGTTAGGTTAGACTCATACGACTTTTTATTACAACCACGGAAAGTTAGTGTTAGGTAACTACCTATCCTACCAAGTCACGTAAGATTAGGTCGTTCTCAGGGCCCTTGGGTGTCTTGAGCACTGCTCAAGTCGTCGACCCAGGAACTTCGCCTAAGAACGTGGTCGCTAACCCTAGTGCCTCGACTACTTGGGGATGCGTCGTCTCTACGCTGAAAGCAGTCGAGCACCGAATAGTCCAAGTAGATACCGTTTAGTGGAAGTGTTACCTGTTGGTGGTGTACAAACTTACTTTTTAGCTATTAGCCTTCGTACTTCGTCTCTTTCTCTCCCTTTGTGCTCGTCGCGGTATTATACCGGTGCACGGGAAAATTCCAGGTCTGGGTGAGCAACGGAGTTTCCGCGTCCAAGGCTTGCTGGAAGAAAACTCATCTTTTCATTGCGCACTAGTGCCTTTTATGCTAACGTTATGTCCTTTTCAGTAGCAGGTTTTCCCTTCTTTGGGTGAACGCGCTCTAGCGTTTCCTTAACGTACTAGACGCACATTTCCCGCGCGCAGCGTTCAAATTTGTATTTTCGTGTTTCACATAGGAATTTTTTATGTATAAAAAAAATGTGTACCCTTGAATTGTCTATTGGACGGATTTTTTATTACAAGAAAATAAATATAAATGTAAAGCGTATATTATAAATTCTAGGTGATAGAAGTGCCCCCTTGCATCTGCCCCCTCTAATTTGTGAAAATAAAAAAATTTTTTTCTTTGAACAAATTAGGTTTGAGGAATAAGTTTTGTTAGTTATTATTAACATCATTGCTTTTTAGATGTCTCATTTTTTTAACCAGCAGGAATTTTTTCTTCAGAGGTAATGAGCTCCTTTCCGAGGCATGTTTGCAAAAGAATTTTCTTTCTATGGTTACATAATTTATACAGGATTGTCCCTTTCAGTTTATACCGATTATATTCCTGTCCATTTATTATGTTTTGTTTGGTTATGTGCCATTTTTCATCGTTTGATCGTACGTTAGATGTCAATCTTGATTGTTAAGGTATATTATCGTTTGGTTTTCTTGCCAATTTTTTTAATGTATTAAAATCCTCGATACTTTTTCGGTCTTTTTTATTGATGTGTCGGTTTATCGAAATGGCTGCCGCGGTTTTACTTCTCTTGATTGATGATGTTTTAAAACTGTAATCCAATATGGACGAAGGAAATTGGTGTAATATCGAAACGATTGCTAATACTTTGATCTCTGTGGTGGAATAATATTTCTCTGCCCCCTGTATTGATCTATTTGCAACGTATATTCCTTTTTCGTTCCCATCGCATGAGATGGCTCTGAGTGCGATTTTACTAGTATTTATTTTTACTTCAGCCTTGGATTGTTTCTTAGCTTCAAGAAAAATTTTACCAATAAATCTACATGTTGAAAATTTAATTACCGGAAGAGTCGGGAAAATTTTTCGTGTGTCGTTATATTTCTTATAAATGTATTCGGATGTACTTGGTAATTTACTTCCCGTATCTATTAATGCCTCCAGCTTAACCCTTTTAATTTCAAAATTTATTTCCGGGCATACAAAAGTTTTACTGGTTGAAAGATTCCCGTTTTTGCGGTTCCTCTAGTAATGTCTGTTTCAAATCTTCGAACACTGTATTTATTTTCAGATTTACTAAAGAAAAATTTTTGCTTTGATTTGTGTGTGCATTTTTAATGGTATCCGATTTCTTATCATCTTTCCTTTTCCCTTTAAATTGGGTATTAAATGTAAATACTACTGGGAATGCCATTGGTCTTAATTATTCATGTGCCTTTACTGGGAATTCTCCTTGGATATTTATACAGTAGTTTCTTTTTAGTTTAGTTGGACAATGTTTTGATTCATTGGTCCTTAAAATGCCCTCTCCTGTCGTTGTATCTCATAAGATATCTGCTTCAGAATCTTTTGGGGTTTTAGATACAACGTTTAATCGTTTTCCTGATTGGTGATTTCTTCAATTAAATTTATCTAAGCTTCCTGAGTTCCTCGATTATATGAGTTACTTTGTGGTCTTTCTACGTATGGTTGATTTGAAAAATTATTGTTATTGTTGGTTTTTTGGCCTGAGTTTGTATTTCGGTTAATGGTGGTGTTACTTGCATTGTTACCGCGATCACGCCAATTGCTATTTGGTGGGTTTGGTGTTGAGGTTCGGAAGTTGCTATAATTCCGCGGAGGGCTTGAGTTTATTTGTCTCCCGGAATCTATGTATGCATTTTCTCGAATCGTAATTGAGCTATTTAACGCGCCTACTGCATCCATAGAATCTAAGAGTTTCATGAGATCGTCAATTTTGTTAATTCCCTGAATTATAGACTGTTGTATGACTTCGTCAAAATGATTTGCGAATTTCTCAACGGCCTCCGCTTCAGTGGGCGGTGCTGATAACATTTTAACGTAACTGTATAAATTTAGCACATATTCGCTACGGCTCATATTATTTGTTGCTTCGTATGCATTCCATTCGAGCGCTCGACGAACTTTAGCTTGTACCGTTGCATTCCAATATTTATTTAAAAATAAAGTTTCAAAATCATTCATGGAATTTATTCTTTCTTCGGTGTGCTCAAACCAATCAAGTGCCAGGCCTTTTAATGCTTGAGATAATACTAATTTAATCGTATCGGTTTCTATGGAAGTTATTTCAATGTAAGTTTTTAAGGCTTTAAGGAATTTGATTGGTCAATCACTTGCAGCTGCACTAAAAGTGGGTAAATCTACTTTCAATTGGGAAACTCCTTTGCCTTGTACGTTATTTAATTTTCGGGTGATCATCGATTCCACGTCTTTTTTGTGTTGGGCAATAGCCTCGTATATGCGATCATCTTCCTATTCTAAATTTACTATGGCTTGTGTTTGTGCCGTGACTGTTTGATTAAGTTTTTGAAATGTTTGTGTTGTTTTCCCTATGTTTAGTGCAAGTTGATCGAATTGTTTATTTAAGTTATTGAGTATTTCTGATTGTCTAATGAGTTCTGCCTGACGTTGTGCGTTTTAAGTACGTATTTGATTTTGTGTTTGTGTGAGTCGTTCTATATGGATCTCCAGTGCATCGTACGTATGTGTAAGTCGCATCGATTGTTCTTTCAGTGTGTTCGTTTGTGTAATGACTTTATTTACTTTGTCGATAATTTGTTCCAAATTATTCTCAGGGTTGAGAGGTAGAATTTCAGCCATTAGCTGCTTTTGGACCCCTATGACCTCGAAAATATTTCCATCATTTCCACCCACTGTATTGGACTGAGGTAACTCCTTTAATAGAAAAATTCCAATTAAATTATCTTCGTTTTCCCCGTGAATCTGAGCCGTTACTTGTTGTGTTTCTTCATTATTGCCCCCTCGTCGTGTTTTAACCATTTTTAAAAGAGACAAATAATATAAAACGTTTGATAAATTTTTTTGCACCCGTTTAAACACTCCCTCTTACGATTGCAAGTCCCACCAGGGGTACCATTTACGACTTCCCTTTCTTTGAGTATAACCTCGATTAATTGGTGGTGCAAACCACCACATAATACATAATACAAAAACATAACACATAATACAAAAAGCTTACGCTTGTTTGGTTATGTACACAACGTAACAAACGCACGAGTTTATTGTATATCACTACGATTACTTACAATCACAAATATAGTACAAAATAAACTTTGCTAGGTGTACTTTCGTTCTTATTTGAGACGAATTTCACAAATTATGTGTTTTCTCCTAGCGATTATAAAAGATTACATGCACCGGTGTACAAGTCAGTAAATGTCGATCCTTGATCCAGTTCTATACCTATACAAACATGTAGATACAGTATGACTCGCAACTCGTGACTCGCGACAATCGCGACGCGTCTCGCCACTCGCGCTCGGGTTTAATTAAAAACGCGTGGCACCACTTACACTTTAGTCACAAAGCAAACAGTATACGTATGTGCACGGGCTTTCTATTTGGAAGTCGTAAAGAAATGTAAGAAATAATCGAATAAAGAAACATTATAAATCGTTATTTAAATTAAGTGTTATATTTATAATTACGTATCAAAGGTTTTTTTTTTATAAACTAAATGTAATATATTTAAATTTTGAATTTACCGCCTTTCGTAAACACATCTTAACTCTCGACCAATCAGGTCAAGAGTTATTCCGACGACAGTCACGTGTAACTCTTTTTTTGATGAGAGGATTATATGTAAATCAAAAAATTTATTGAATGCATCTTTAACTCATGATACACGATTTAAAAAATTAAAAATAAGGTTATGTTTTATTCGTCTGTCATCTTATTTTTCTCCTAGAGCTCCAAATTAGGTTGCCAAATGTGAGATTAACTAATTATGATTAACGGTAGAGTAGAGCAGAAATGTTTTTTTAAAAATAAAATACTAGTCTTCTTTAGTAAGTTTTATAAATTAAGTTGTTACTTAAAAGGATCTCATTATTAAAGTTTAAAATTTCAATTTCCTTTTAATTATTTATTATTCATTGTTTATTATCAATAATTTATAATTATTTCAAAAATTAAACTCTTTCTACGTTTAATTCGTCTACGAAAACCGTTACAATAGTACGAGTAATAACTTACCACTGTCACTAAGGAATGATAAAATTTATTGCTGATAATTTATTTATTTATCAAAAATTCCTATTACGATACTAAAATCAAGGTGTTTATGTTCAAAGCACATGAAAGTCAGGGTTAGAACGATAGGATTTAAATGCATTCGAGATATTTGAATTTTCGTGCGTATTCAAAATTTGCCACTAAGTAAGTCTCCTACCTCAGCAACGCCACGTCTTGCCTGCCTTTACATTACAGCAATAAAAATGCACAAACATACATACACACGAATTTAATTCGCCGCATAATATTTTATTATTTATATTTTTAATTATATTGGACAACTAGCAGGCCCCCGTCTCGATTTCGCCCGAGACTGACTAAATGAAATACCGTAGTGAGTTGACACGTAATGTGAAACGTTTTCAGTTAAAAGTTTTACATCTATTTCTGACACTACCCAGAATAAAAATCTTTTTATTAAAATCATATTTGTTCGGAATCCAAACAGTTTTTTTGATCATGTAAAAAGCTGTAAGAAGTAAAAAAATATAATTATGCTTAAAGGTACCATGCATTCCTTATGCCATGAAATAATCGTTGGCCCTAAGAGGTCGTTGATTTCCAGTTTTTCCCGTATAATCTATAAACAGGGATATTTTTTAAACCTGTATGGATTTATAACTTCCAAAAAAATGTAATTAAAAAAATTTTTTTTTCTCTTATCTCACAACTTTATTACCATAGCAACTAAGTCCTGGAGCTTAATCTCTACAGTTTTTATAGCCATAAAAATACAAATACATGTCTTACCTATTTAAAAATCTGAAAAATTCAAGAGATTACTATGAGAGTTATGAGAGGCTAATTTCTCGCTTAATAAGTTCTTTATTAATTGATTTTAATGCTATTCTAATCTCAATAAATGTTAAGCATCATTTTCTTGACGCCTAAAATTGTATTCATTAGATGCATTTGAAGTTTTCCTTCCAATTAGACTTCTTGCAACTTTGGGCATAGTTTGGACTTTTGTGAGCTCTAATGGATATTTTTTTCAACTTCATTAGGTTTTAATATATTTGTTGGCAATTAAGGTAGTTCGAGGTTCGATGATCCTTAAAAGGACCGGTGAGTTTCTTAAATAAACTCTTTCTTGACTGAAGTTTCCAGCAAACGTGATTGCCTCTATACCTCAGGGTGATCTTCTTTGGCCTACTGTTGTAGCACCACACTTATTGGGAGGAAAGCTATAACGTTTGAAGCTTTGGAGCTAGTTGTAGAGCACTTTCCCAATGTCTCCTGGTATATTGTCGAAAACATTGGTGTCTTAAGCACGTTTGCCTGATTTAGTTGTTTTTGTGATTTAAGGTGGAGAGATTGGTTCGTGTTGCTTGTCCGTTGGAGATTGTTCTATTGGTTCAAGTTTATTTTTCCTTCATAGCTGTTAGGTTAGGTTCTCCCAACCCAGACCTTCGAGACGATCGGTGATTCTTGGTTGAATGCTTCGAGTCAAGATGGTGATATTGGGTCGTTGGTCAAGGAGATTTCCAGCCTTACGACGAGTAACTCTTCTCGTGACGTCTGCGAGTGAATGACTGACTTCGTTTAGTAGTGGTCAGCTTTACATAGTCTTTTAGTTGACGAATATCGTTTTCAGAAATGGTAGTAAAAATTAATTTGTTGGCAAGGTAGTTTAAACTTAGGTGGCCCTTAAATAAACCAGAGAGATTGATGGTTAAGTAGGGAATGTAAGTACTTATGATGGCTCTGAAAAGGGCAAGTGGTAAAATTTTTAGTTATTCCTTTTTATTATCCTTGATGATGGAGAGCTAGCTTCCGGTAGCTTGACTCTTATCCTCGAAGTCTTTCTGTTCAGAGAACGTACTGGAGGGAGGTATGCCACTGATAAAAGAATATCTCGTCGTCAGGGCGTTTCCCGGATAACTTACCGCTAATAGTTTGTCTGGAAAGAAGGCCTGGAGAATACCTTCTCAGTATGGGTGCTGTTAGGACGACCACTAAGAAGGAGGCAGTTACGGCTGCCCGTACTCATCAGGGCTGTCTTCTCTGGCTTCCATTTAAAGTACAAAATTCTCTGACGGCACCAGGCCGAATAGTTGAACGGCCACAAAACTCTGGAGTGTTGGAGCAAGTTGTGTTCTGGCTAGACATGTCCTCTGGTATTTCCCTGGAAACGTTGACGTTTTAAACACCTGTTTTTTTATGGCACTCGGTTGTCTTGGTGATCCGGGATAAAAACCGGTTTATTTCGCTTGCCCATGAAAGAAGTGTGTCATTGGTAGCCAGGATGCCCAGTTGTACGACTATTAACTCTATTCTTGGTGTACTGCCGATGAATGACTACGATAATCGATAACTCGATGGGTCATGTTAACTATCTTTAATTGTGGTGGCTTTAATTTCACCTTGACGCAAACTAACAGATCCTACTAAACTAAAGTGCAAAGCTATCTTACTCTAGCAAACCTTTAAGCTTATTTATCGCTATTGTTACTAACTTTTTCAAGAAAAAAACTATGTGAAGACCATTTTGGAGTTATTTAGAATCAGTATGCAAAATTTCAGTAAAATTGGTTCAGTTGTTTTTGCGGTTAGCGATTACAACGGTTTTAGCGACTTTGCTTTATATTTTAGTAAGATTCTACTATGAGAGAGTCACACACCCACCCTCCTTGTTCTGAGGCATGATTGTTCTGTAATTTTATCTGCAAATCTGCATGCTACGGTAAATAGGCATTAAATTATAACTTGCCTACTTGTATGATATCTTAGTGATTAGGTCAAATGAAGAACACCACAGCGTATTTAGAAGAAGGTGACAGAGTGGAGTCTCGAACCCAAGCTTTCCAGGTGGATAGCCAGCCTTCTACCATGTTAGCCACTGCAAACTTTCAATACTGCACGATATCTATGATATATACTATGACGTTATAGGAAATACTTGTAGCGAATATCACACTGTTGGTAGTTTTACTTAATTTTAAGAACATGCCTATCTTCTGAATTATACACGAAAAAAATTCAGCTTGCAGCCAACTCCATGGTAAAAACATTTTCAGGCTGAAACTAAAACTAAAGAAATTTCAATCCTAGTTCGAGCATTTTGGGATACACATGCCTTATTTTCGATGTTACAACGTCTTTCTGACGTAAATGTTTTGGTAAATTTGTGGAGTAGGATTGAATAGACCTCATTAAACCAAAATTTATCAGGCTTACTGGAAATAATACTTAATTTTCGATGTTTAAAAATTCGAGTATGCAAATCAGAAGTAAATAGTAGCACGATCGCTGAGGCTTCGTCTGCTTTTTCAAACTTACCTCGTCGCACTCTCACGTGACTTTATTTAGTATTAAAGTTTACCCGTGCTTATAACTAATTTCTACTCATCTCAAAATTTATAATAAAAACATAGATTTTGGTCACATGGCAAGTATTCTTATAATACATGATAGAGAATGAAAAATAAATCAATTTATATCTAGGATGTGTAGGATGTAGCTTCACCTTTGAGATATGACTTATTATTTTAAAAATTAGAATGGTTGTTTGAATGAATCTGTGTAACATTTTATTTTTATACATGGTGATCGAACTCGAACGCCGTGTATTTTTTTAAAAACTCTATGTTAGATCCTATTCAGAAATGAACTTGGTATTTTAACATTTTGAAAACAATTATTCTATCCCAAGGGGAAGAGGCGATTTAAAATCGTTAGTTAAGTTCTCCTTAAGTTTTTTCGTGTCCATACATAAGCGCACAGTATTCTCGTTTTCGATTATTATTCGCATGAAATTACTATAAGGACTACTCGATCTGCAAATTTATATCCAACACTTTACATATTTTATCTTGTATCTGTTGACAATAATTAAACGGGATAGGGTACTGTCACGTAAAAAAAAGGATAATCGTTCTTAAAAATTAATCAGTAATGGTACGTATTTATCGTACCCAGCTGTTTTTCAAACATATTTTAATTTTCATTTATCAATACTACCAGTTGTTATTTTTGCTTTCTTTTTACATTTGTATAAGAACCAATTTTTAAATATGTTTCATTTCAGGTTCACACATAGTAAGACTAGTCATTAGTATGCAAGGTTTCGTCAATAAAATGCTCATTTGTTAAAATTAGCGACGGGTTAGTAGATCCTTCAGAATATAACTTCACAACAATTTGAAAAGACTGAACCGATGCATCTAACTTAACTCGTTTTAGCCTTCTTATATCTATTTTTTGATCATTTACATTGGTTGATACTATATTTTTTGTTGATTCCACGATCATACTCAATTGTTCAATCACATCGAACCCAATTATTACATTTCTCGTTAATTTCAGAACAACCACAAATAGCAACAAAGTATGTAAGTGCTCAAGTTTAGTATTCATACATACTTGTTTATTAACGCGCATAGTTTTTGGCCAGTAGTAACTTTCACCGACGTACCTTCAATGGTGAGGTGATAATGTCTTTCAACAAATTATAATACTAATAAAATTTTTCAGATACACACGTAATTTCACTACCTCAATCGATAAGTACTACCTCTTTCCCTAATATTTCAATAATAATTTGAGTACAACGTAATTTGGGTTTGAGCATTGAAATTTTTTTTGTGGAATGACTGATATAGATGTGTTAAAATTGAAAAACTTTAAATTCTCTCCTAGCGCATCTAGTTGAGATTACTTTTAATTCTCATTTTCTTTATTCCACTTAAAATTAAAACATTTTGTTTTTCCTTAAATTTTAAGAGAGTGTGCCCTTAATTGACTAGATTTGCTGTGGAAAACTATAGTACTAGCATAGTTTTAAATACATTTTATACATGTATATATGAGTTTTAACCTAGTTTTTTGTTTGTTTTTTTCATTTCTTAGTAATTTTACGTTCACTGAGTGGTTACTAAAAAAACACTTACGTGATTCTTGTATATTATTCTTCTCATTAAACAATATGACCTTAATTTGACGTCATTTATTGAGATATTAACAGATGAAGAGGCAAAAAATTCGTACTATTATTAAATGCCATGTTTAATTGAAAGACAGATTTTCATTGATAACTCACTTCCAAAGCTCTGAACACTCTTAAAATTTTAGCTGGAGCTTTTTCTTGCCATTATTTGTCTACAATATCGACAATTTAAATATCATAAAAATCTTGAAGTTATTATACATAAAAGGGATACTCCTTTAATGGATTTGTTATTTAAAATTTTGACAATTCTTCTCTAATTATATAAATGTACTAGTCATTCTCATGTTCGATCCACGACTTCATTAAGGGATGTCGAGTATCTATTCATGCTTAGATTGGCAAAGCGTACCCCCATGGATTCAGCACAACTTTAGGTCATTTTTTGAAGGTTTAGTGTACATTAAAATTATTTTGAGTGTTTTAGTCAATTCCTGATTCTTTGTAGCCGTAGGCTGAAAGGAAAACATTCCATCCGCTGGTTCTAGGATTTTCATTTAATTTTTTTTGGCATTTGTGATTCGCGTGCTGCTTTGTTATCAACAAAATTTGTTCTGTTTATCACGTTTGAGAATGTTTGTGCATTCTTGGCCAAGTTTCATTTTTTTGTGTGCTATCATTATACGCAGGATTTTTGTTTGGTTGTTGCTTTGGTCTATCATTAGGATCGCAATTGTTATTTAAAAGTTCAGGGTTAACATTTGTGTGGTTATCATCGGTATCGAACTCCGCTAGCATCTTCAATAAGGTATTAATATTAACATTATGATCATTTATCATTGTTTGGCGTATAACTCAATAAAAATGGTACGCGATGGACAATAAAGAAGATTTTTCCTCGGAGAATATGCCTAAAACCCGTGGATACCTCAAAATTTGTGTGGCATATTTAACTCGAGCTAATGTCAAAGATTGTTGGATGTTTGAATCCCAATAACAGTCCTTACATTTTTTCAAAACGTGATTATAATTTTTAACTTCTGTTTTCCATAAATACTACTAATCCTTTGCGTTATGCTTAAACCAACTCAAAATAATGGAATGTAATTTAACATGACTTGGATAACCAGATTGTATTTATTAGTCTTTTTCCCAATCCCTACAATTAAGTTGTTGTACCGTAATTTTTAGAAACATAACGCTATTTAGGGATGCTCTATAAATTTTTCCATTAAATAATTTGACATAAGCACTTACTTGTTTGATTAAACAATCAAAACACTTAACTGTTTTCTTTTGGTGATTTGCAAAAATTTTTTTAACGCGTTAGACCACATTTTTTTGATCTTTCATTATCTTTAATACGTCATTATTGTTTTTTAATAATGCTTATGTGACATTGTTCACGAACTGTTCTAAATTTTTGAATTTAGCTTGATATTGATCGCGTAGCAAAACTATATTTTCATTGTTTTGACGATAATCAATTGTTTGTAATCACTTAGTCAACCTTTCATTTTCTACGAATAGCTGTACTACGTCTTCTATGACTGATTTTTGTCAGTAAAGTCTTACTTTTTTTTCTCGTCTCCCTTGTCTGTATTTTCGTGCATTATTGACATGAACGTGCCTGTGCGCTTTTTACGAATCAAGTTTAGTTTCATGTACAGTAAGTGTAAGATCACAGAAGGTATGTAACACAGAAGAAAGCTAATGAGTTTGTTTTATGCATAACAATTCTACGCGTTCTAAATTTTGTCGATTCTTCGGAAATAACATTCTGCTACCTCTAGAATGATTTTGAGTATTTTGAAAATTTGAGAAAATGCAGAAGAATCACGTTGGCTGGAATATTATAATTTAAAATTTATATCAGAAATCGTACCCTTCATTTCCTGTAATTGAAGTTTTAGTTTGCTAACATGCCAGTAATTTTTTTTAATTTTGCTTTTACACTATCTATTTTGTGCCATTAACATTTATTTACCCTCCTTATATATATATGATTCTAATATCAGGTAAACTGTTAAATCTTGTGGTATTTATACTCGTGAATCCATTTTGTTTTTAGTTTTTGTTTGATTTTAATTACTTAGAACGTTATTGTACGTAGTGTACAAGTATATGACTCGTGCCCTAAAATTGGCACCAGAAAAATTTGAATGCAACATTCTCTTGTATGCATGTGGTTTTTCACTGGTAAGAGAGTTCTGTATTGTAATGTAGAGTAGTTTCAAGGTAGAAACGGGGAAGGGAAAGTCAGAGTGGGTGGGTTTTGGTGAAGATGGGAAAATTTGCAAATGATGAGTGATAGTGGGTTACATAAATTGTTTAGTGTTGATCCAAGTGAGGCAGGCATAGTTACCATTTTGAAAAATAAAGTAAGCGTGGAAATAAAAAACAGTGTAAATAAAGAGAGAAAAAGGGGGACAGAAATAATGGAAGGAAGGAAGACATCTTTCAGATTTTTTAATGAACCAGTGGTTAAAAGAAAAATCAGAGAAAAAAATAGTTGTAAAAAAATGTAAGTAAAAGAGAAACATGTAGTTTTGGAACATAGTGAGATTGTGAAATAAGAATTGTGATTTTTGAAGGTATTTAGAGGACATTGACTTTATGAGTCTGTCTGAAACATGGCTGGAGACTAAAAATTGGGATTTAATGAAAAAATAAATAATCATGACAGTTTTGTGTGGAAGGCAGTAACCACTGTCAGGAGACACTAAAAAGGTATGGCAAAAAATGGGTCGTTAACTGCTGTAAAGTAGACTAGATATAAGTAGAAAGTAGATGGGTAGAAGTCTTAGAGCAATGACTTATAAAAACAGAATTAGTAACTGGCTGTAATGAAATAAATATACTATCGGTCTATAATTCAGGGTACTTAGGTAATATTATCAAAAAGCTAAAAAACATAGACTTTTTAGAAGAGGGAAAAATGATAATAGGTAGAGATTTTAATACAAAGATGGAAAGTTGGAGTTGTGGAGCAAGGCTGAAGTGGAAAAACTTGAATTATAAAAGAAATAGCTAAGACTTAGTAATAAGTAATGATGGGCATAAATTAGCTGAGCTATGGCATAATAAAGGTTATTGGTATAGGTATCTACTTAATAGCAACTGGAGAGGGGATAAACAAGGTATAATATAGATATATGAGGGCAAGGGGCAGTTTAGTTATAGATTATATCATGGTTAACGAGTCAAGTGTGAAAATAATAATCAACATTTTGGTAGAATCTAGATGTAACAGATCATCCACCACTTCAGATAGAGTTAGATTATTGTTCTGGACTTGAAGAATCAGCTTAGAAAAGAGTTAAAAAAACAACAGTTCATTCATGGATTAAGAATTGTTTCATAGGATATAAATGTAATTTAGAAAAAATAGAAATGAGGGTAGACGATAGGGAAAGTGCTCTGGGAAAAGTTAAAAAAAAAATTTTATTTAGGCGATGGTGAAAGAAGAAGTTAAAAAAAGTAGAAGTAAGGATGTAGGGCATGGTGGGATAGCTCTTGTATAAAGAAGTAGAAAGCAGTGGAGCTAGCTTTAAAAAAGTTAAGAACAAGTAAAGTCCCAAAGATCTAACATGTAATTGAAAAAAAGGAGTAGAGATACTATTGTGCAAATAAAGAAAAAAATTATAAGAATTTTAAGTTAGAGACTTTAAAACATTCAAAAAATAAAAAGCAAGGTTTAAACATTTCTGAATATAATCAGTGAACAAAAGGAAACGATAGAAAATAATTTAAGTGTCGATACATGGAGGGAGCATTGTAGATTGTTATCTGGTGGTAAAGTAGCGAAAAAGATTTGAATCAGGGAAGAAATGATAGCCAGAGAACCAGGAATTGGATTGCTGAGTAAGAAGGACATTAGGTTAGAAATGATCAAATTAAAAAAAAAGGCAGCTGGGTTCCATGGAATTTAAAGCTAAGCATTCGTCTAGGGGAAGAAGTTATTAAAAAACTGGCAGGAATAATTTTCAAAATCTTGGTGAATAAAGAGATTCCGAAGGATTAGAGAACCATGGTTCTGGTATTTCACTGTTCCTAACAGCTTACAAACTTTACAACGAGATAATTAGGATGCAATTAAAACATAAAAGAGATCAAAGGAAGATACTTCTGGAAGGGCAAGCAGATTGAAGGAAAGGGAAAGCCACGATTGATAATATCTTTTTATATTATATGGTTATTCTGGTGGGTTTGTCCTCATATTCCTTCATACTCTCCTCCCACGGTCCCCCTAACAGTCTCTCCACAAAACTATGAAAAATTCTCTATATTTCTGTGTGAATTTAACCCCAAAAAGTTTGTACCCCCCCCCCAATCCCACTTCCTCCCACGACCCTTCTTCGCCAAATTAGTGTTCCCTTCATCCCTTTGATACCTCTCGCAGAAACTTGGAATATATCTTGAAAATTTTATAGCTACCTTGCTTTCTGATGCCCTCTATACCTCCTATTATTCCTCGATACCTCCTTAAAAAAATTCTCTACATTTTTCTGTAATTTTCACCTAACAAAAAGTTTGAAGAAAAAAACCCTGCATACCCTTCTCCACACATCGCTCTGAATATAAGGTTTTCCTTTTACAGCCCCCCCATAACAAGCATAAATTTTTTGTAAAAATATGTCATAGAAAGAAACACTTGGGTTCATTTGCCTACCCCACAACTCCCTACATCGCCCCTATAAAAACTTAGAATGTATTGAGAAGATACTTTATCATAGGGTCAATGTGGGTTACTTACTTCACAGCCTCCCCGCACACCCCTCACACTCCTCACATTACCTTATAACTATTTTGTGAAATTTCTTAATGACATCGTCAAGTGAGGATGATCCTCTATCCCTTTTATTAAAAAATTAGAGTTGTCCTTAGATATCTGTTATTTGTATATTTATCGACACCTCACCTCTACTGCTTACAAAATTTTATTTGTTTTTTTTTCTGTTGCATTAGTTTCTTTCTAAGTAATAATCAATTAAATTATAAATAAAAATTTTTTCAACGCAGGTGGCTTATGAGGTTTAAAGTCACGATGTTGTATTGAATTATATAACGTTTACATATTTTTATATAACATATTTATTTTGGTGGGTATGTTTACATCCCTCCTTCACACACCCTTATCGAAAAACTCCTATTCTACTGTTTTTTCATGTCCAATATGGTATAAGAAAAAAATAGAATTTTTCGTTAGAATGACTTTTGTGTAACCTGAAGAAAACCCTACTTCATTTAAGTGTATCATTATCTTTATTTTTATCGTTGCTGACGTGTTTCCAAATAATATGGTCTTGTATATATTTTACTTAGATTATACTAATTCATATTACCCTTTATCGATTAAAAAAAAAAAATAGAAAAAAACTAAAAAAATTTTTATGTTTTTTCCACACTGCTGACGAAGTTAATATAGACTGGCGCTATCCTTTTTTGTGTTATTATTATTTGTACATTAGTATTAACATTCTTCTATTCAATATGTGGAAGTATGTGACATAATATAGATATATGTTGAATGATCAAAACTTATATAATGATAACAACTGCGGAAGTCATCCCTAATTAGTCACGTGCACAATCTATAAAAAGGCAGTTTAAAGAAAAATACTGAAACGTTTTACTATTACACATGTTAATATGTGGATAAAATTAATAATAATACATATTTTTCTATTGTTATTAATATTTTTAGTAAATGGTCTTATTTCTCTTACCATTTTTAGTAAAATTTTCGATGAGGTTACTTTTTCTTGAACCGTTGTAAAAAAAAACAAAAAAAAAACTAAGAAACTTTTCCTTTTTTCTAATCACTTCTAAATTCTTAAAATGGAGGTTGGTGCATAGATCACGCAGGAAAGTGGAGCCCCACTAGTTTATAGTTAAACTTACTTTGTCTTAGAAGCCTTAAACAGGTAGGCGATTCTGGATATGATGCTAACATTCAAAACCTTTGTAGTTAAAAGGAAACTATTACTAAGCTGCGTTGAAACTAAATTGTAGTTTTCTACAGTAGGATTGGAAATAGAAAAAAAGACTGGTATAGGTGTAATGATATAATAGAGGAAGTTAATAAGTTTGAATATTTAGGCTTTATTTTTATCAGTGAGGGAGATTTCAAGGATCGTATGGATAAATTAAGGAAAAAGGGGGCAATGTTAGAAAAGTTAGCTTGGATCCTGGGAGAAATAAAATGTAAAGAGGACTTTAATAAAAGCTAGATCTTGTTTAACTACTCAGTAAAAAGTGTTATGAGCTATGGGGTGAAGCTTTTTGAGCATATGGAGTTTCAAATGCTAAAAAAAATCATTATAATTACTTATAATGGGTGTTGAAATTAGAATTCTGTACTCTGCGATATTTGATTTTAAATGAGACAGGAAATGATAAACTGCCAATTGATTTTGGATTAAGACCGTAAAGTTTGAAAATAAGGTATCAATCCTTGAAGAGAATATGCTTATAAAGCTATTTTTTCAGGAAATATCTAAGGAAGAGTCGAGATCGCAGTCGAGTGTGGACGGAAAAAAGTTTTTTAATAGATTTGGATATAGTAAATTTAAATTAAAAAAAAAAAAAAAAAACAAAGGTAAGAGTATGTATAATTAGTTATGTAAAAGACTGAAAGACATCGAAAAGCGAAAATGTGAGACAAAAATTAATGTATTGGAGTGAAACAAGCAATATCATACTATAGCGGCTATTAATATGTTAAGTATTTAAAATTTCGTAAAAAAGGTTTAAATATAAGTTATATTGTGAAAGTGAGGTGTGATAGTTTTAAAGCATCTGGTAAATATTAGTTAGAAGAGGAGAAGAGGGTGTGTGTTTTGTGCAAAAAAAAATTCAGGAACCATAGAGCATATATTAGATGACTGTGAAGGCTGAGAGAATGGCTGTTCGTTATATCCCGAATTCGCTAAGATAGAAATCGTAAATTTATTGTGTAGTATAGGATATTTACTCCGTGAACAACTAGCAAAAATTAGGACTTTAACACCTGATTCGCATTTAAAACACGTCCACTAGTCAATACTAGCGCCAAATCTATAGGTTCAGTACTAGTGTTGACTAATACACGTATTTCAAATGAAAATTGAGTTTCGAAGTTCCAATTAATGCTGTTTGTGTACAAAGCAAATACTGAATTTGTAGCTATGATTCTCAAATATTTTAATTCTAAACTAAAGGACAGGAAAAATGAAAGCTAGTGAAACTAAATGTTTTTATAATACTCTTACAATAGTTATGTGTCAGTCCTTACTTATTATAAGAGGTAAAGAAAAAGTACAGTATGTATTGAAAGCATGAAAAGTGCCTACTAATTTTTGTTCGTGGAGATACTCACAGGTAAGCTGCTGTATATAACTTTGAATAATGTACTGATAACTAAATTCTTAAGATTCTTTTAGATACAGTCCGTTCGGATCATTTTAACAAGATTTTGATGTTAATTATATTACTGATAAATAACTGACATCCATCACTGACTGCTGTTAATGCTGCTTCAGAGTTCCTTAATGCTCTGTGCAGTTATTTCTAGTAATTACTTAAACTACACGAATGAGTTCGTGGTCTGTAAGATGTTGCGGTTTCTGCTATCTCTGATGTCGCTGGAACCACTTTTAGTGGACCTCCTTCATTGTACCTCGCTCCTTAGCGTAGTCGGATATTATTGATGCTATTGAACTGGACCCGAGTTCCCTCAGCCAACATGTTGTGCCTTACGTGTATAAGGTACTCGTGAGTCGCAAAAGTCAAAAGTAGGCTAAAAGTTTAGAGGACAGATAACATACGCAAAAAGAGCGATTTTTACTCTTGATGGTGCGTTTTTATAGCATCAGAACGAGTCAAAGAGGCCTTTGGTTGAATCAGGTCAGCCAATGAGCGATGTTCTTGTAGACTGCGTTGACAGAAAAACAGTAGGCTTGCACAATGATGTTACATATTACGATTTCATGTATTATAAAATAACAATGCAACAGTACCAATCGCATTTTCTAACAAGTGCGATTGAGTTTTTTGGGTTATTGATGATGGAAGCTCGCATTAGCAACAAAAGAACGCCAAATACATGTTGAAGTGTGACAAATAAGCTCACAGCTTCACAATCAATCCTTTTGGGGATTTTACAATCAACTTTAAATATAATGAAATAGTGCGTTAATGACAAATTGTAAAATCGGTATACGTTATTAGAAGTGGACAATCAATGCGCAAGTAAATTATTCATTCATATATACAATACAACTTATGCATTCATATGTATGACGTGTTATTTTAATACATACGTGCATTCTTACAAAAAGGCTGGCTGTATCATATGTCAGCATATTATGAAACATTCACCTTAAAGCTATTACTCACACGCATATAAGTAGCGTATAAGCTTCTCTTGTCATATGAGCTTGCTGTATATTCACGATACTTCTTGTCTGGATTTGACAGATGGATAGCGTTTTTAGTTATAATATGGTTCGTCTGTATTAACTCAGGATATGACACTCCTCTTCTTAGTTTTTTTCCACCCTCGGTGACTAGAGATCAATCGAGAATTCTCGCGAGTTAATGAGACAAACTATTATAATATCGTTATAGATGTCAATTCCCTTTTGTTTTCTTTTTGTTGAAATAATGATTGATCAATCATTTACACTTCTTCTTTTATCGTAAAACAGTGTATGTATCTTGTTGATAGATATATGTTAAATAAAATTGCGTGCATTAGACATTAGTTACGTCGTATGTTTTTTTTTTTCATACAAAAATATATGTATACATTCGCCCCCCTGCATGCTTCGCGTGACAACCCCCTGAGAGTACTTAAAACTTACAAATTTAATAACAACATACAATTTAAATTTAATATCTACACAATGGTGAACTTGTTGGATAAATAATCAACTATTACTCAGTTTGCTCATTTTCCTTAATAATGTTTCTTATACTCCAGTATATTTAAAATATACACACAACATATAACTTGGTATCACAATATTGTATTATATAATAAATACAACTTCTATTTAGAGTTAAAGTATTCAGGGATGAAAATTTTATTAGAAAAGCTTTTTTGTAAAAGAAAATTTACAAATCTGTGTCATCATATGAAATGAAATATTCATTAATCAATATTCATTACCATCAAAACATATCAGCAAAATGGTATTTGGCACAAAAAATAAAAGTATGAAATTTTTATAATTATAAAATCAGCGATTGAAATTATACGACGATTTTTGTCGTTATAAAATTTTTAGTACAAAATTAAGGGCTGTCCTGTCCTTCAATTTCGTAAGATTAATTTTTTACTAAACTTGAAAAATTTTTAAGATAAATGTCAAAGTTATAATATGCATAAAAAATTTTGTAATGTTAGCATTTCTATATTTTTCAATGAGAGAATTTAAAAATACAGTATCTTGATATATCAGTTTTTTTTATGCTTTTACTTGTTGAAATTCCAATTTTCAAGATTCATTTTATGTATTTAAAAGTTTTGATTTCTCAGAGAAACAAAAATTATAAGGAATAAACTTTGGCAAGCAAATAAAAAAATTATTAACGATTAAAAATTTCTTGCCAAACCATGTTTTCAATGTTTGCTTAATTCTCTGAATCATTTTGTATAAATATATTCTCAGGACTTTTCATCTTAATAATAATATGTATAATTAACCATAAGAAAATGAAGGTCTTTTGTAGTAAAATCCTAATATATCAAAACTTTGACCTTGCGATTTATTAATTGTCATGTTAAAAGCTAGTACTATTGAAAATTGTTTACTGTATACAATAAACGATAAAGATTAATTATAACTGGTATTTACTGTAATTCTTGGAATGAAAACTTTATTACCAGATTTTTCACCAGTTATTATTTCTGCTTCTAAATAACATTTAAATGATTTTATTATACGTTACCTAGTGTCATTGCACAATCCATCAAATATACTCGAGTTTCTTATCAACATAACAATAGCATCTGCTTTTAAATTTGAAACATGTGGCTGCGATCCTTTATGTATATTATTTGCAGTCTCTATACAAAAATATTTACATTTTCATCAGTGCGATCACTACCTTTATATTTTGCATGATCTATGCTGTTAGAAGTATGTTTTTTTCCCTTAATAAAACTAAAATATTTATTATTAAAAATGTACGTTAGTGCGTTATAATTTGCTAGAATTACTGTATATAGGCAGCTATTTATACCATCTCTACAAATTTTTTTAGAAACATCGTCAGTTTTTTATCCCTGTGGAATTTCGAAAGATTTAATTGTTCCATTTGCAATGTCCATTAACAATAATAAAAATTTTTAATCTTTATACCGCATTTTACTTTTTAATTTCATAATTTAACAGTGTTTCAATAGAAGTTATTACCTTATAGTTTCATTAATTATAAAACTTTCACACTCATGCTTTATCACCGGAAGTAGTTGTCTAAAATCGCCTCCTAAGGTAGATAATTTTTTTACAAATGGAACAACATTATCACATGAATATTTCAAAGTTTTATCTACTATTTCTAAAGCTTTTTTGGGATCATGAAAGCTTTGGCCCAAATAATGACACGTACTTATCGTAATTTTCGTTAATCGGCTTTGCATTCTAAAAAAGAGTTTTCAATGTGATCGACATCTAATAGTAATCAAAATGTTCTATGACTTGTCATTTCTTTAGGTAATAAAATTAAATAAAAGTAACCCTTAAAGCAATTCGTGCCCAAGCCATAGATATAACCATTTTTTTTTTAAACAAAACCAAAAAAAAGTTAATGTTTTGTATAAAGGTGTTTTTTCAGAACCTCCTGGACGATCAGTAAAATATATATTTGTATCACTGTTAATATTTCTATGAAAAATCTATTTTTTGATCACTATTTAGGTCAGCAATAAATCCTTAAAACTTGTTTCTAAATCAATTACATTTTTTTATTCTCAATATTTTCAGATTTTACTGTTTCATTTGGTTCTGGTAGTCCATAATTTTTACATGAATTTTCTTTAAATTGAAAGAATTTATCTTAATATTGTAAAGCATTATTTGATTTATCGTCTTTTGAATCTTCAATAAAAAATTTTTGGAGTGATTCTTAAATAGACTTATTACAAGCGTCTTTATCTATAAAAACCATGCGAAAAGTGTTCTCAGTTCATATGGCAGCATAACGTTACAAGCTTCTTTAAATATTTTATATATTTTAGAGTCGTGTTTAACTTAACTTTAAGCAATAGCAGTATATCTAAATGTACTGTTATGTATGTGATCAACTGTTTCCAAACGTTTAAAAGATTTAGCTCCACTCACCCAATTTAAAATTAATTTTTTTTTAAAACGATCAAAGTCCTTAGGTGACACTGTATTTGGTCGCCCTATTATGAAATTACGTCTTACTCGTTCTTTTCTAACCCAAGTTTTTACTGTTGAATTGAAACAGTAATATTCTGGAATATTTACGTATCTATTTTGTTTGCGAAACTATATATTTCATTTAATTTAAACCAAGCCGTTAATGCCATCTCAAAGTTTTCTATTGCTTTAAACATATTAATTTCTTGAAAAACTATTTTGTGTTGATTTTCATTATTTACTGGTAAATTAAATACGGAATGACTACGTCCACATAAACGGAACTGTTGCAATCGCCAGGCTGTTTTCATGGGGCTGAAATAGTGGCCAACTACATAATCAAAAATATACTTTAAATTTTAAATAGATGCACAATACTAAAAATTAATGTGGCAATTATATTTTATTAATAAAAATGGATTGTATGGTACTATCATTAAATTACAAACTAAAATTATTTAATTACTATTTTTGATTCTATATGTGTGATTATCACATCTATTGTCACTTCTTTTGTAATTTGGGTTTCTTTTTTTTATAAAAAAAAGTATGACTAGTGGAACTTTTTCGGAAACTTTTTTGTACAAATTTTTTGATGACTGGTAAGACATGGACTATCTTAACCATGAGGTCTATGAAGCATGTGTTTAATAACTAATCTTTGTATTTGTAAATCAAGTGGAATTTCCACTGAAATATACTGATCTAGGTCTGTAGTAGTATATAATTAATTGTTTGGATGCAATGTTACAATCATATGAAAATAAGGTATTTCTGTTTTTTGAAATTCAATGGTTAACGTAAGCAATGACTTTTCCAGAAATATTGTGTTTAGTCATATCGTCTAAAATTAATTTCAATTTTGTATGAAATAATCTAACAGTTAAATTCGGTATATCATTTGGAGTGATACCTTTCGATAAGTTTTTAAAATTTGCTTTATTTATTTACATTTGAGGTTAAATGTTACGGTGATAATAAAATCAGGTCAGTCAAACTTTTGCATTATTGAAATTGCATCTTAATAATGTTTCTGCATATACCTAGTCTAGTACCACCAATGTATGTTGAAGGTAAAATGAACATATTTCCAACTTTATTGTTTTCAAAATTTTTAGAATTTTTTGAGGCACTACACATTACGTGATCTATTAAACCTTGATAACATTTAATTCTTAGAATTGTTTGGTTATTGTGAAATAAGTTTGTTCTATTGCTTTCTATCATAATATACGCATGAAAAAAAAATTGTTATGTTAATCTTACAGCATAGGGTACGGGACTAAAAATTTTATTATTTCGTCGATAAGAAGTTCGATATAAGTAATATTAAAGCAACGTGAGAATTTCTGCTCTTGTTAAAAATTTTTGTCTATTGTATATACTCCATCCTACATCTCTGACTGAAAATGAAAAAGGAAATACCATTTGATCGATATGCTGTATTCGGCATACAGTATCAATAATGCAACCTATAAAGGTGTTAATAAATCAGATGATAATGTTTATATAAATTTTCCTGTAGAAATGTTAAAAATAATAGCGAAGGCTTGCCACCTCATGAACTTAAATTTAAAATAGGTACAATAGTTGCGTTAATTCGAGACTTTTGTACATCAGACGGCTATTGTAATGGTACACGATTGCGAATCACTAAATTAGTGAAATATAACGTAGAAGGCAAAATACTTATGGGAAAAAAAAATTGGTAATAAAATATGAATTTTAAAAATTACAACAAATACCAAAAATACTTTATCATTACCTTTTATTTCATACAGAAAAGAATTTGCATTAGTTGCAGCATTTGCTATGACTATAAACAAGTCTTAAGGTCAAAGTTTTGATAATATGGGATCATTCTTGAAAAAACCTTTATTTTCTGATGGTCAATTGTACGTGGTTTAATCGAAATGCAAAAATAAAAATGAAATTTGAATTTAAATCGATAGAGAAAACATTTTAGATATTGACAATGTAGTTTGGAAAAATTTTTTTGATTATAAGTTATAATGTATTGGGGCTGTTGACGGGTTGTGTAGAAAGCCCTACCGAGATAACTATATAAAATAGGAAGATAAACATATACATAAATTAATTTTTTTTTGTTTTTGTTTTGTTAGTTTAATGATTTATCCTTCTTTAGATGTAACTCTTATATTTGATAGTAGTTCATTGTTTATTAATTTTAAATCTACACTTTCAGAGATAAAATGGATGTAATTATCATTGATATAAGTTAAATTTTCACGAGTATTAAAAAATTTAATTTATTTACTTTATAAGTTATATCAGATTGATCTTCAACCAGACTTACATTTCTTGTTACTTTTTAACTATAAGCCAAGTTCCAATTTTTCTGTACGGGTTCTAACGCTGGGGTATGATTTGCTTGCGGTAAAATATTTTAATTGGAAGTTGTCTTGGTTTCATGATCAGTTTTATTTTTCATGTTTTTCGATTCAGATAGGTTGTCGTCCCTTTTTTCACTGCTTTTTTGTTCAATAGGTAATAAAGTTCTTCTGAATAGTTCATCATTAGAGTTTTGTAACTTGTTTTTGGTAGGACCATTCCTGTGTGGCTTCATTGGAAATTTCGCTTTCATGGGATTTCCATTCACAACAAATTCATTCTTTGTTTTATCGATCCATTCATTTACTGTAGTAAGGGAGATTAAATTTTGAGGTGACGATAAAAGTGACATTACTTTTCTTGATTTAAGTAACTGCCGTCATGACGTTCAGTAGGGGATGTTGGTAAATACTGTATCTCTCCAAGAATGCTGTTACTTGGTATTTTATTTTTCTTGTTGTAACTATCCCACTATAATGAGTTTCGATTCCATTCTTAGATAAATTTTTCTGTGTCACAATCTTCATTACTGTAAGTATTAATTCATAAATCCGACAAGTGCACTTTATTTTTATTTGAATAGTTTGCCTGATCTTGTACAGAGCATTGAAAAGTAGACTAAAATTCTGGTTTTATTGTAGTTGAATTTAAAGTTTCTTTGTCAGTAGAAGTAGAGTCTTTGTCTGGTTGAAATATTACAGATTTTTTATTAATGTCATTGGCTCTAGATGTACTGGGTTAGATTGTAATGTAAGCGCGTTTTGATGAAAAACCTACATTTTTATCGATAATTCCTTCAATTTCATTGATTTCCAAATTTTCATCACTTAAGTTTTCCATTTTATTCTGAAAGGTCTCTTGTGCAAGGGAATTTATTGAGCTTGGCATAAATAATCGCTCTTGTAATGGTATTTGTGCGTCGAATTGTGGGTCACTAAACTGTGAAGTAGACGCAGTGTTGGGCTTAGATAACAACTCTTTTATTTAAGCTCTTAGTGTATTTTTTCTTCGTCTCGCTTTAAATCTTTTTGCTGTTGTAGGAGCAGTTAATTCACCTTGTCTGCCTTCCATACCCCATGATACTTCTAATAGTGTATCTCTAGGTTTATTTGTTCTTACTCTAGGTGCTAACTGGATGCTTTTAATTGTATAAGAATGAGATTAATGGGTTTTTGACGTATTTTAGCGATCTACTTAAGTCTCAGTTTGCTTAGATTTTATAGGTTACAAACAAACTTTTAATGATATTTCTTCGCCTAAAGAATTATTTTTACCGCTTTTGTCTTCGTTTAATTCTATTAGATTTCTTGATAAGGCGTCTGCGTTAGTATTTAGTCTACCAGGTTTTTACTTATAAGTATAGCTATAACCTTAAAGTCTTGCTCTCCATTTATTTAGCCTACTCCAAGGATTTTTGATAGAGTCAATTCAAGATAGTGGCTCATGATCTCCGTAAGCCGTAAATTTTCTGCCGTTTAAGTAATGGCAAAAACATTGGACTTCAACAATTATTGCTAAACATTCTTTTTCCGTTGTACGATAACTTTTTTTACTTTATTTAGTGTTTTTGACATATACAGAATTGGACGCTCTTTCCTGGTTCTCCTTGGCTCAATACGGCCCCAATAGCTATATAACATGCGCTTTTTGTAAATACAAATGGTTTTTTAAATGTATGCAAGCTGATACAGGTGCCTTGCACAATGTTCTTCTTAACTCTTCAAATCTTTTTAACTGAGTATCTATCCAGTCAAATTTTTTTCCTTTCCTCAATAAGGACAATAACGGCTCTTTGGTTTTTGCAAAATTTTTGACAAAACGACAGTAATAGTTTGCTAATCCTAAAAATTTTCTAACATTTGTTTGATTTTTTGGTTTTGGAAATTTTTCAACGACTTCTAATTTTTTTAATCTAGCTTAACTCTTTTATGTCCTAAATAAATTACTTTGGGCTTTAATAATTCACAATTGTTAAGTTGTAATTCTAAATTCAATTTTATAAGTTTTTCAAATAAATGAGTGATTTTTGTCACATGATCTTTTCAAGTTTTTGATTATACAGTTATCTCATAAAGAAACATAAATAACTCAATGCCTTGCAGTCTTGACAAAATAACGTCCATTACACGTTGAAATGTTGCAGGTGCATTGCATAATCCAAACGGCATTCCTACACATTCGATGACCATTAGGTGTGCTAAAAGCAGTTTTATGTCTTTCTGTAGGGTCAACTTTTATTTGATGGACTCCACTGGCCAGAGCAAATACGGAGAAGTTATTTGAGCCTCTGATTTTCTCTAATATTTCAGTAATCTTTGGTAGTGAATAGGTATCAGGGGTGGTTTTTTCGTTAAGTTTATGGTAATCAATTACTAATCTGTATCTTTTTGTTCCACCAAGTCTTTATTTTTTGGGTACTATTCAGAGAGAACCATTGTAAGGGCTGTTTGATTTCAAGATTGTACCGTCTGGTTATAATTTTCATTTTTTTTTTAATTTTTTAGTGTAACGATAAGGGGTAGCGGTATTATTTGACATATACAGGACGGTCGTCTTTTATAGGTATTTTATGTGTCATAATAGAAGTACGAGGAGCCAGATCGCCTAGAATGTTAAATAAGTAAGCGAAACTTTCTACAATTTTTGTTACTTCTGATTGACTAGCTTTTGAGTGATGAGTCTTTCCAGTTTATCCAATATAAATTTACTGCAATCTTTTATAACGTTTAAATCGTTTTCTTCGAAGTCAGTATTGAAAAAGTCTTCAGATTCTATAATATTAAAATGCTCAAGTTCTTGTGCGGGTATTTTTATTTTTGTCGGCTCCTCTCTTGTATTTATAGCTATTGTATAATAGTGACCTTCTTTGCAATTTACTACTGCCTTGCCTATATACACTGTGGGTACGGGAGTAATTCTATAAAGTTAAGCATGGCCGGTGACCTTGTTTTAAGTTGGTAATTTAATAGCTACTCTTGTTTAGTCTGGTAAATTAAAACTTTTATTTTTATTTATTTTAAATCCTTAAGAACTATAATCAAAAGTATCGCGTGGGGGTGTGGGTATTTTCTCTTCGTTGTGAAATGAAAAAATAAATTTTTCATAAGTTTATTTGACATTTTGTTTAGTTTTTTAACCTTAGGGTTTTTTTATTTAATTTATTTTATAGACTTCATTTTATTATTTCGATAAAGCAAAGGTATAGTTTAAATGAATTTGTTTCCTACTATTAATGCATTTAATCTGTAATCGATTCTAGCGTTTTCTTGCAAAAAGATGGATCTCCAAAACTATATACATTATTTATTAGCAATTCTGGACTTATAACGTAAAATTTGTGATCTGTATCAAATAAGTTTACCGTAACAGTACTTACACCGCATGTTTTCTACTGAGCTATTCCTTCTAGTTTAATTCTATTATTAAAATTTGTTTTTGTGCCATTCTTTTATGCATTATAACTAATGACATTTTATTCTGCACTCAAAACTAATATAAAAATTTATGAATTTTTCCAAAATGTTTCGCAACGTAACTTAACCACTGGCGAATTTCTTATCATTTTTGTTTGAAAGACTCTGTAAATTTTATTGTCATTATTGATTTTGGATGCATGATCGGATTCAAACTCGCTGTCACCTCCAAATGGTGAGTCTCGTTCTCGTTTTTTAGAAAGTTAGTGTGGAAGGCTCGGTATCATTCTGGATTATATTTTTGATATTGTTTTTGATTATGGTACAGAAATGAGTCTTGTTGATTGTAAGGATAGTCTTGAGTATGAGTATAAGAATTATACATTTGTGGGTAGTAAGGTGGATAAAAAGGTGGTACTTGAAAATATGGAGATTCTTGGGAATTGATAGGGTAATAATAATGATCAGGTTGATTACTTCAAGGTGGTGGTGGTGGTGTTTGGCTTCATGGCGTAGTGCTTGGTCGACGTTGAGGTGCGTAGCTAAGTGCGGGATGGACAATTCTTCGACCATACTCGTCGAATTTTGGTTGAGTCATCTTGAGATCTTTTTTATCGGAAGTATGCGAAAAAAAATTTTTATTGTGGGTCAATGGGTTGTTGAAACTGACTCATTTATTTTGATGATCGAACTGAGTAGAGACAGGAACAGGAGTTTTGGTAACTTCTGGTCAACCTTGTCAACGTCTTTAGCCTGATTGTATGCTGGTTGGCAAGTTTATTTAGTAAGTAATACAGCTTCTTAAGCTTCATTTATATCGATAAGTTTCGGAAGTGCTCTATTTAATTTTCACGAGTTAGGTAATCCGTTAATGAACGTTTGTAGTCTTATTTTTCAAGTTGTGGTTTTGATATCGTCTCAAGTTTATCGTCATTTAATTTAGTCAGTTAAGTAGTGAAAGTAATTTTTGTGAGAGAAACTGTTCAAAAGTTCATAGATTCTTGAGCGGCAGTTACCAGAGTTGGTCCATTTTCTACGTCTTGTAAAAAGTCTTTTGAAGAAGACGAGTATCAATCATGAACGGGTATGTGTTGAGATGTTTGATTAATTCACATTAATGAATTAGTTGCATTTAATCTTTGTGAGACATTTTAAAAACTGTTGGATAATCGAGTCGTCCGAGGAGTTTTCTCCAACATTTCCAGGCATTTCTATTTATTTATATATTTTCATTCTTTTTTTATTATTTATTTATTTATAAATTGTTTGGGTATTTTTTTTTTTATTAAAACTAAGATTTGAAGAACAAGCAAGGGATGCCAATTTGTTGTGACTGGACTTGTTAAGAGTAAGGTCTTAACCATCTCATTGTAGAATCATGCGTGGATGTCTTAGGATTTAACTGGCGAGTGTTATTTATTTTTTGTTGTATAGTAAAAATCTTTATTTAAATAAAATGGATGATTTTAATTTAGTTATTAAAACAATTCAAAATAATTTGTTCTGTCAAACACAATTTACTCAGGTCACTTAAACAAGCTTTAGCGTTAATTATATTACTAACTAGCAGCCCCCCGTCTCGGCTTCGCCCGAGACTTACTAAATAAAACACCGTAGTGTGTTGACATGTAATGTGAAACATTTTTAGTTAGAAAATTTTACACATATTCCCGATACATCTCAGAACAAAAATCTTCTTATTAAAAACATATTTTTTCGGAATCCATATAGTTTATTTGGTCAAATAATAAGGTGTAAAAATTCAAAAAAATAATTATGCTGAAAATTTATGCCATAAAATAATCGATGGCTATAAGAAGTTGTTGATTTAGTTTCTTCTGTGTAATTCACGAAAAGGGCTATTTTTTAAAGCTGCTAAGATTTTAAACCCCCAAAAATTTATATTAAAAAAAAATTGTTTTTTCTCTCATCTCATAACTTTATTACCAGAGCAACAAAGTCCTGGACCTTAAACCCTACATTTTTTATTGCCACAAAAACACAAATACATTTTCTACTCATTGAAAAATCTGAAGTAGGATCTTTAAAGATTTCAGAGATTGCTGTGAGGGTACAATGAAAAGCTGATCTCTCACGTAATGGACTGTTTAGTTGACGATTTTGACGCTGCTGTTTCAATCTCGATAAATTTTCTGCGTCAGTTTCTTGACGCCTAAGTAAGATTGTATTCATTAGATACATTTGAGGTTTTCTTTCCAATGTACCCTTTTGCGACTATTGGTATGCTTACGACTTTTATGACCCCTAAAGGCTATTTTCAGTCAACTTTGTTAATTTTAATACATTTGTTGGCAAGGTAGTTCGACGTTTGATGGCCCTAAAAAAGACCGGTGAGCTTCTTAAGTTAACTCTTTCTTGACTGCAGTTAACAGCAATTGTGACTGCCTGGATACCTCAGGGTGATCTTCTCTGGCTTACTGTTGAAGACCCAGACTGATTGGGAGAAAAATTACAAAGTCCGAAGCTTTGGGGCTAGTTGTAGTGCTCTTTCCCAACGTCTCCCGGTATAACGTCGAAGACGTTGGTGTCTAAAGCACCTTTTTTATTTGCAGATTCAGTTGTTTTGGTGATCTTAGATGGGGAGATTGGTTAGTGATACTTGTCCAGTGGAGGCTGTCCCGTTGGCTCAAGTTTTTTTTCCTTTATAGCTGTTATAGGTTTGCCCAGCGCAGACCTTGGAGAGGATCAGTGATTCCTGGTTGAATGCTTAGAGTCGAGAGGGTAATATAGAGTCGTCGGTCACCGGGTTTCCCAGCCTTGCGAAGAACAACTCCGCAGGTGACGTCTGCCAGTGAATAGCTGACTTGGTTTAATAGTGCCCGTCTTTAGTTAATATAGTCTTTTAGTTGACGAATCGCTTTCAGAAATGGTAATAAAAATGTATTTGTTGGCAAGGTAGTTTACACTTAGGTGGCCCCTAAAAAGAACCGATGAAATTGATGGTTAAGTAGGGAACGTAAATACTTATAATGGCCCTAAAAAGCGCCAGTCGTGAAACTTCCAGGCTTTACTTTATTATTATTCCTGATGATGAAGAGCTGGCTACGGGTTACTTGATTCTTACCCTGGGAGTCTCGATGTACGGAGACTGTGATGGAGGGAGGTACGCCGCTGACCAAAGAATATCTCATCTCAGGTCGTTCCCCGGATAACCAACTGCTCAATTGCTTATCTTTAGACGGAAACATGTGGGTAAGCGCGTTGGGGAACACGACGACCAAGAAGGTTCCCGTTGTGGCTACCCGTGCCCCTCAGAGCTGTTTTCCCTTGCTTACATTTGTAGCCACAAATTCTCTAACTACACCAGGTGGGAAGGTGGGACTGCCACACAACTCTGAAGAGTTGGTGCAGATTGTGCTCTGGCTAGATATGTCTCGTGGTAATTCTGGCAGAGACGGCATCGGCTGGAAGTAGTTTAATTTTTTTTGATTGCACTCGTCGAGATTCAGGGTGAAGGGACACTTAGGTCCTTGCCCCCTTAGAGAAGAGTGTCGTCCGTAACCGGGAAATCCAGCTGCAGGAGTATCACCAGCGTTCTCTAAACAGCTTGTTGAGCTGCCGAAGCTCGACTATACCACTATCGATACGCTCCGGCCTATTATAACCACACTTTTTTAATTATGTTGCAGGTAGCTTCGATTTTATGTCGACGCCACCTAGCGGATTTTACTGAACTAAAGTGAAAAGCTGGCGTATTTTTGCAAAACTTTGAGCTCATTTATTGCTATTGTTATTAAATTTTTTAAGATAAAAACTATACTAAAACCATCTAGGAAGTATTATGAATCAGTGTGCAAAATTTCAGCAAAATCGGTTCAGTAGTTTTCGCGGTTAGCGATTACAACGGTTTTAGCGACTTTGCTTTATATATTAGTAAGATAAATACCTTACATATCTGTCACTGATTGTTGTTACTGCTGCTTCGGAATTTCCTAATGATGCATGCAGTAATGTCCAGTGATTACTTAAATCACACAAATGAGTTCATGGCCTGTAGGTTGGTGTGGTTTCTGCTTTCTCTGCTATCGCTGGAACCACTTTCAGTGGGCCTCCTTCGTTGTACCTCGCTCCTCAGCGTAATCCGATATTATTGATACTATCAAATTGCACCCGAGTTGCCTCAGTCAACACGTTATGCCTTACGTGTATAAGATACTTGTAAGTCGCAAAAGTCAAAAGTAGGCTAAAACTGTGGAGGACAGGTGACATACATAAAAAAAGCGATTGTTCCTCTTGATAGTGCGTTTTTATAGCGTCAGAGCGAGTCAAAGAAGCATTTGGTTGAATCAGGTCAACCAATGAGTGATGTTCTTGTGGACGGCTTTAACATCAAAACAGTAGGTTGCACGATGATGTTATATCGTCTGATTTGATGTATTAGAAAATAACAATACAACAGTGCCAATTGCATTTTTCTGACAAGTGCGATTGACTTTCAGAACGAAGTTTTTTATGTCGCGTACTTGGGAGGCTGGAATTTTAAAACCGACAGATTTTTTGAAACGGAAGTGGGTTACCCAAAGTCTCTTCCTCTCAAGTTTCCCCCCTTACCCCGTCCCCCTCACCTACTGTTCTCTACACACTTCCCCTCCTCCCACTATACATGTGTATCTGCCAACCGTGCCGTGTTGCTCTTCTGCACATCTTTGCCCACCATTCCCCCTCACACTTCCAAGCAATTAATTTTTAAACAAATTTTAATTTCATTTTTTCACAATAATTTTTCTTTAACTTAGAAATTTTTTCGTTTGCAGTTCTTAAAAAAAAAAAAAAAAAAAAAAAAAAAAAAAAAAAAAAAAAAAAAAAAAAACACTTCACTTCAGAGATTTGATACCCTCGATCTCCTGCATATAAGTCTTGTACCTTATCCACTCTGCTATGAGCGCTGCCGACTATAGAAACTCAGTTTCTTTAAGGCGCGTTATTACGCATGAAATATTTGTATTTTATGTATTTGATGCATAAAATACCAACTGATTTTTATTAAACCTGAGGTTTTTTTGGCATTACAGTGATGCTAATAATTACTGTTACAAATAAATCATTTTATAAGTACATAAATTATTAAAATAAACATATACGATAGAGTTGCACAACATATCAATGGTTTTTAAGATTTTTAATTCGACTAACTAATTATGTTACAATGTCACATAATTATATAAATATAGTAATTTATTACATCAATAATAAATGAAAAATATGAAAAAATAAGATATAAAAAACAATAATAATGAAATGAAATGAAATATGAACTAATAAAATGTAATATTAAAAAATAATGAAATGAAATAAAATGAAATATGAAAAAAAACGAGAAATGACAAATACAAAAAAAGGGAATGAAAAATGTAAGATTAAAGAGAAAAATAAACAAAGTAATGAAATAAAGGAAATACAAAACAATGAAAAAAAAAGTAAAGAAATTAAATATGAAAAAAGAGAAATGAAATATGAAAACAAAAAAAAAAAAAAAAGGAAATTAAAAGAAATAAAATTAAACAAGAAATAAAAAAAAAATCAAACAAATGAATAAAATATAAAGGGAATTAAAACAACAAACCAGGGGAGATAAATGGGTCATGGGACCCACGGTAAGAACGAAGTTCTTTAAACATGACATGAGTATAAAAACACAATTTCTCAGGTAACAAGGCGATTGCCAGACCCGTAGGAAGAACGAAGCTCTATAAACGTTAGTACTGCATTCATGTAGTTCACTAAACAAAAACTTGAAAAACAAATAAAAAAAAAAAATAAAAAAAATAGTTCAGTACTCACGATGGTTGAACTTTGTGAGAACATCGCGCATAAATACAGTACTCATGAAAAAAATTGTTTAACTACGTAAGTACCCTTGAACCCAGTATTAACTTTACGATTGAAATATAAAAAAAATAATAGTTTGAACTTTCTAGCCTTAAAAATAACACAAAAAAATGTCAAGTTAGTTTGTGAACTATATAGAAAACTAACTTTTACTGACACTCTAGTGCTACATAATTTAAAACAGTCCGTCAAACTTAAAATGTGTCTTTCTCTTTTGTTCATATATTTTTGTCGATGTCTTTACGAAAAAATTACTACGGCATAGAGGTAACCCTATTAAAATGCTTAGTGACAAATGATGGATATGACATTTTCCAGACTTAAATCATCTAAAATTGTTGCATAATGCATCTAATTATGAATTGCAAATGAAGCATAAAATTAAATTAATCAGAAACAATAGAGAGATACGTATACATTGTCGTGTATACCTCTTATTTATTCAGTGTATGTCAAACCTTTGACAGTGGTGTAACTGTTAAAATAGCTGTTAGTCTCACTTCGAGTGACAAATAAAGCAAAAAATTACGTAAAGGTGTGTTCGATAATTTCATTTCAACATACAAATAGCCGAAATTAGAATATTGCCTTTTAACACTATTAGTGAGGGAGAAATCAAACCAACTGAGATAGCTTACGCCAACACAGTGGGATCAATTGGTCTAGCTACCAATCCTGAAGGATAGAAGTTCACAATTGTTCACATACAGGACTTCTAAAGATTAACGCTGGCATACCCTATAAAAACAAAATGTAAAGCAGGATGTTGTCTAGATATTTTTTTATCATACCCAACGCACGGAGTTATCTCGGCTTTGAAGCAAAGATGTGCTTTTTATAAACTGATTAGGGCACAAAGTTTACGGAAGGTTCAACAGTAGAATTTTTCCAGGGGCTTGGAGCTAAGCACTAACTGGCCTGTCCAAACACTGGATAGACACAACTGCATCACAGAGTAATTTGGTTGCAGGGCAAAGTGTGAGCCGACATATGTGACTTCAGGTTTAGGAAAAATATGTGGAATTCAGCATTGGCTTCTGCAGTGTACGTATATAATCATGCACCACACTGGTCTAACAAAATGATGGTTCTTTTAAATATGGTTGTTTTATATTGCAAGATGGATATAATTCAAATCAGAAGATTGTATTGTGTGGTGAGTATTCAGATCGAAAAAAAGTAAGATCCGAATACGACACACAAAGTACAGGGATATAAGATTCCATGTTAGAATTATATTCGGAGATATATGGGCAAAGAATAAGATAACGAGCTGCAATAACCTTAAGATAGCTACTAAACAAAGTAAATGGCTTATTAAGTTTGATAACTATAGTTGTTAAAAGTTATTATGAATGGAGGCAGAGCAAGGAGTCAAAAGATAGTAAGAATGACCAAGGAAAAACAGAAAGCTTGTTCAAGAACACGCCAGATAATATATTGCTGTCAATAAAACGAGGTTTGCAGGAGTCATTGGAGCAATTTGAATGAGCTGTTTCAGTCTGAGGATAATATCGATTACTTGATCGCAGAGGTTGAAAATGAACTGACGCACGCCTTGATTGCTTGATTGAACAAGGATCTTGTAAATAACAAGAAAGTTATCGCTGCTCCAAATTGAGTTCAATGGTTCAGAACAGTTGACGAAGAATTAATAAATTATTAAATAAATAAATTAGTAAGTAAGAACCACTTTTTGCATTTAATAAAAGTGAAGCAAACTGTACTTGCAAATGTTAGAAATTTTTTTTCATAAAAACGTAATTTTGAAACCCACAAATTTTACTTTAAAAAATTTCATCAAGTTCATTAACATAGTCGACATTTCACGATGTAAAATTATCTCAAGATAATTTTAAAAATAAGTATATTTATTATAAGTCTTAAGTTTAACGCTATTACTTTACAAAAAATGTTGTTAAAACATTGTTGCGCAACAATTTTTTGTCCTACAATTTTCAGTGGCATTAAAATTTTCTATTTTTCTGTATTTATTTTTTAACAATGATATTTAAAGTCTTGTTTTTTATCCAAATGAAATCAATAGACAATTTCAATATACAAAATGAAAACTAACGAGACCGGTAATTTAGCAGTTTCTTTACTGATCATGCGCTGACAATTTTTTTTAACAGGAAGTATACGACAGAAATACGCTTTGATCTGTTAATTAGATAAGACTTATTTTTTATTTTCTAGCTTTTTCATAGAATCATAGAAGCCTCGTTCCACATTATAATAAAATCATTTTTTATTTTTTTTTTCTGATTATAATCCCTGCATAACAGTTTTACTATTGGCTTAATCTAAAAGTAAAAATAAATTTTAATAGCTTGTCTAATTTTTTAGAAGTTTTAAAGATTCAATGCCAGTCAAAGCCATGGATGTATTATATTTTCTTGAAAAATAAAAAAATTATTTTATGTTTCATGTTACTTGGTTTTGCATGATTATTTAGGACCTTTAATCATTTAAGTTTTGTTATTTTTCTATGTGGCTTGGCCCGGAACTCCCATAGTTTACCGACTGTAAAATGATTGAACTTAATGATTAATTATTACCTTAATAATTGATAATTATTGAAACAATACCTTTGATTTTAACAAGACCCTTGATTAGGCTTGTCTGGGCCTCAGGGTGGCTCTGCTAGTAATTGAAGTGACTCAACTAAGCTGACTTAAAACGGTCTAACTGACTAATCCACTTTGTTTAAATGCTTACATAATAGTTGACTTTATCCCCTGATTAAGCCTAGAAGGTTTATTTAAATAAAATCTACAATCTTACTTGAAGTAAGAGCGTGAGTTCTGAAGAGGAGTATTAGTGTGATGTGAAGTACTAATGCCAGTCTGTTGAAGCGGGTGTTTAAGCATGGACGGTGATCGGTTTTCTCTGTATGGGTAAGCTTGGTTAGTAAAAAATTCGACCTGGAGTTGGCCCCAAATTGTTAGCATTGACCTGTTGGGTCAGGTGGCTTTGAACAGAGGGTGAGTTGGGGAGATCGTGAGCCACCTTTGAGGGTGTCAAATTGACTGTCAAGATCGACCAACGATGAGCACTCTGTACCAAAGGCTCTAGGCGTGATAAGGTAGTGCTTCCGTTTGATCCCAAGATGTCACTGGAACTGATACCGTTGATGGGGGATGCGTGGTGATATACATCAGGTAAGATGAGCTGGTAGCCGAAGTGCTTGGAGTCTCGTTCTCTCGGTCTCTGGATGATAGTGCCAGAGAGTGTGGATAGACAGTGCGCAAGAGTAAGTTTGTGTAATGTACAGTGAATTTTCTTGAGCTTTAAACTGGCCCCAGCCACTGCTGTGCATAGGCTTCACCACCCAAGTGGACCCATGCGATCGCTAAGGATTGGGCTCTAGGAACTAGTAGTCACCACCTAGCGAACGGTAGGTGGTACTATCAGGCACGAAGTTTTGAGATTTAAACTGCGTGCGATGTTTGAAAATCAAATGTATGTAAAACGATTAAACATTATCATAAGTGATTGTTTTAAGTACTTATAACTAATAAAATAATACCCTTAATAGTAACATCTTATTGTGAAGAAATACTTACACCTATAATACTGTTGTAGGAAATGACGTTTCACCGTGTGCTTGTAATGATTTGAAAGCAGATACTATGCATACTAGTCCCACTAAAATAAATATGAAAAATGTATAAATAACAGGCGTTTTTAAGTATTCGTGATCCAATATTTAAAAATCCAAGTGCCATTTTCGTATCTTAGAAATAAGTACCACAAGTTATACTTACAGGTGTCAAGTAAATGATATGGTCTTGTTGGTTAAAAAATCATACAGAAATTTTAAAAAGAGTAGTTTTTTTTAGATACGATACTTCACCTAAGTTATCTTTAAACTGCAATCAATTAATTTGTTTACACCCTATTTTTGTTCGGTTCAGTCCTGCACTGTATACATATACTTTTTTTTACAAATCATACCTATACATAGTAAAACTGAAGACAACCAGATTCTGCTATATAGGTAATCCTTTTACAAACTGAACACCTTTCTGACCATCACGTTTTTAATTTTTTTATATAGCTGAAAATTTTTTTATGGGTTCTTTATAAAAAGAAGTACATATATATTCAAGGATTCTTTATTTCTTAGATAGAGGGGGGATTAAAATTTGAGAGTATGTAATTTTTGCCTTGGAGACTCATGTTCAACCACTTGTAACTTCAGTTTTTCGTAACTAGAAGAATTTTTTTTTTTGGTTTAGAAGATAGTAAAGTAAATTTTAAGAAAAAAAAATTCACTACAAAATTCATGAATAACTTTACGTTGATATAAATAATTTGAATGTTTGAATTGATTTTTAACTATGGTCCCCAGAATTAGACGATTAATTAATACAACCATGGTATTCTACAACAAAATTTTTATAAAAAAAAAACATGTTGTTAATTAATGGAGAAATTATTATTACTGGAAGAGATACGTTAATTTATGTAGCGTGGCACGTCGTATCAGTGTGTGGGCCCTTCTGCACGCCTTTCCTTCTAACCCTACATCGTTTTTCTCGAGAACGTTAATGTTTATCAAAATAATAAATTGTTAGTAAATAAAATAAAATATTTATTTTTATTTTAGAACATGACTTATAATCACCTTAATGTCTACTTAAAGATTTTTACAAATGTTGTTTTATCATTTAAAAAATATTATTCCTTCTATTCTATGGTTGTTCTTGCTATGGCTATTAAACTACTAGTCTATTTTGTTGTTTCTACTTTTGAATTTAGTGGATTGTGGTTACAAATAAACTACAGATGACAGCGTATGCTCAAGATGTACTAGTCACCATTGTTAGTACATTGTCGTAAACTGTTAGAGTTACAACTTTTTTTCTTTGTGAAAGCATTGAAAGTTTTACTTAAAAGCTGTTATTAGAATGGATGTATTAATTTTGTTTTTAATTATTAGTTTTTCTGATCTCTGTTTGGTAGTTGATAAAAAATTTCTTGAATATGATTGGTTGTCTCGTCTGGACTAACGTATCTAAATTTATAGGTTACGAAACTATTTTTAAAGTGTGTATTTTAGGAAAGTGACGAGTCATCTTGATTGTTTTGGCTGGCACTCACATGCACGCGCTCGCGTGGGAAAAGTTGAAAGCAGCACAATGCCTAAAACCATAAGCACGAACGTTTAAGTACACTGACAGATGTTTCAACCCTTTAAATTTAAGAGGTCACCTAAGTAAAACGACGTGACTGCGAAAAGGTATTACAAGTCAAATATGTCAACTTAATGTACGAATAACTGCTGAGGCTTTACAACAAAGTATTTGCGATTCCGATTGTCTGCACGTCTCAAAATATGTTTAAAAATTAAGATACAGCTGAAATTAAAATGGTATTAATTATACAACATGAGATCTAGGGAGTATACTTATTTTTTAATCAAACTTTGATGCTTATAATCATGTTTTATTCCTCACAGCAGGAAAATGAACTAGAGTCATCTAACGAGTATCTGATGTGCAATTAAATAGTGATGGAACCTCGAGATCTTTACGTAAAAACCAAAAGTTATTGAATGACAGTGCTGATCATTTGAATAGAGGATTGCGTTTCTTGGGATCATCGACTATTAAAAAACGCAATTTAAAGAAAAAACATTATTCTGAGAAGAAAGTTTAAAAAGTTACCGAGACAATCAAAAAGCAAGTTTTTCATTCAAACATCGACGATCCAAATGATGTTGATGAAGTTGATGCTGATGTAGCAATTTTGAGAACCTTACAAAAAAGTTTTAACACCAGTACAGACCGATGTCATAAAGTAAGAGTTTGGACTTTTTTCAAACACTGGTCTTATCAGAAAATTCAGGTGAACTTTTACACAGCTACTCGCCATATAAAAACTGTTGCCAAAGATATTGCTAAAGATAATGAAATATTAGGCGGTACAAGTCCCAACAGCCATCCGTCTTTAGGAGTGAATGTTATTACCAATACAATGAACTTCCATCCATCTGATAGACACACACAAATTACTCCTGGTAAAAAGATTTTGTCTCCGTGATAGTGAATGGTCACAAAATACAGATGCAAAAACGGCTGATTTTGAATAATTTAAATGAATTGTACGAACTATTTGAAAAAGAGTATCCGATAATAAAGTGTAGGGTTTCAAAGTTTGCTAGCATACGACTAAAACATTGTGTACTGGCAGGAACCAGTGGCAATCATTCGGTGTGTGTCAATCCGATACATAAAAATATTTAAATCATGATAAACGGAGCGAATTTTAAATATATCACTGTTGACTCTAAAAGATCAACAACTAAATATTATGATTGCTTGGATCATGTGACGTGTGATTATTTATTCAATCTACTAATTATTTTTTGGAACTATACAATGAATGTCCCGGTGTAGATAATTTTATTGAAGAATCACAACGACTTTCGATAGTAAATTCATCGGAAATATGCAATATAAATAGTTGGTGATAATAGATAGAACTGCATTACAAACTTTGATATCTAATGTAGATGAATTCTTACAACTTTTCATCAATGGCTTGAAAAAATTTCTGATCCAATCTTTTTTTATTGAAAAACAAACAGAATTCTGGAACATTAAAAGAAAAAACTAATGAAAAATAAATGTATTGTAACATGTGATTTTAGCGAAAACTATGCATTTGTTTTACAAAATTCCGTACAAGGTGTGCACTGGAATAATGATCAATTTATTAATCTGATGATCAATCTAATGATCAATCTCAATTTACTACAAAGACGAAAAAGATGAATTAAATGCTAAAAATTTTGTTTGCATTTTTGAACGCTTGCATCATAATACATTTGCTGTTCATATTTTCCAAAACAACTTGTAGAATTTATTAACACGAATTTGAACCCTACTGAAAATATTCAGGTGACTTGTCATGTTACTTGTCAGGTGACATGTCAGGTCAAAAGCCGTGCCAATTTACCATATAGAAGTGTCATGTAGAATGGTCATGTGGATTTTTATAAGCTAGATTTTCGGCGATTCAAAAGTGAAAAAGTAAAACTTGTACTTCTAACTGCTTAAAAGCTGTGAGAATAGTTTATATAAATAGTAAAAAAAAAGCCACCAGTAAAGGAATTTGAACTTGGTCCGGATCATTGGTAGTCGAGTGTCTTTACCACTTGGCCAGAATGGATTAGACACTTGGGACATAACTTACGTCCTTATCAGGTACATCTAAGACTAATGTTTATTTTATGATTTCGTGAATAACATTTACTGCCTAAGTTATCTAATTGATAATTAGCTTTTTGTAAATGTACATTTTATATTGTTTCGTGTCTCTTAATACGTTCATCAACAGTAAATTTAGTAATTAATCTTACAACTACTTTTCGTTCACAGATTTTACTTAAACTTTACATATAGTTCTGATTCTAAAGAATAATAGTCCATTAATAAAAGTGTAATAAATTTGTTGTAATTGCTACAACAAAGATGTGGATTATCTGTTTCTTTTCAATACTTTAATGTGCGTATCGAATACAAGCAAAAAAAATAATTTTTCACTCATTTGTACAGTACTCAGATAAATTATACAATTTCCTGCAACGTAAGCGTATACACAAAAAAAGATTTTTTCGAAAACTATTAAATTCAAACAAAAATTTGGAAATTGTTATCTCAACTAGAATTGGAAATTGTAAAAAGCATTATCTTAAATACATTTCTGTTGGTATTCGATACGCACATTAAAGTATTAAAGAGAAAAATGCAATACACAACTTTGTATTAGCAGTTATAACAAATTTATAACATTTTTAAAAATAGACTTTTTCCCTTGGAAAGTGAAGTATCTGTAAAGTTTAAGTAAAATCTATGAACAAAAAGAAGTTGTAAAATTAATTACTAGATTTACTGTTGACGGACGTATTAAGAGACATGAAACAATGTAAAATGTACATTTACAAAAAGTTAATTATCAATTAGGTAACTAAGGTGGTAAACGTTATTCACGAAATCATAAAATGAACATTAGTTTTAGATGTACCTGATAAGGACGTAGATTCTGTTCCAAGTGTCTAATCCATTCTGGCCAAGTGGTAAAGACATTCGACTACCAATTATCCGAACCAAGTTCAAATCCCTTTACTGGATGCTTTTTTTACCATTAATAAAAACTATTCTCACAGCTTTTAAGCAGTTAGAAGTACAAGTTTTACTTTTTTACTTTTGAATCGCCGAAAATCTAGCTTATATGGAACCACTTGTGCTTATAATCTTTCAAAAATCAGATATAAAGCTATTAATTCTAGTTGAAAAAACTTCTACTTTAAATTTCTGCTCAGGTGAATGTGTGCATCGGACGATACCTCGTTACAAAACTTTTTTAAATTCGATAGAGATATACATACTTGTTGCTTTGGATTTAGCTTTGTTCAAGATTGTATTACAAGAATTACAGGTAATTAGGATTTTTTTCAATAAATTTTTCATTTTATCACTGTCTTCTTGTTAGTAATTTAGTAAGTGAACCTTACAAAAAAAAAGTAGCAGAAGGATTTTTTTCTAAAATGCTACTATACACTTTTTTATCCTTTCTAGCCATGTTACAAGTATTATTATTACTTTGACCTCAAAGGTTTTGAAAATTTATTTGCTTTTTTCGAGAGTTTCTAATTAAACGTTAGAGATATCTTCTTTCGTTTTTTTCACAATCGATAAATTCCAGAAATATTTCGTGAATTTTCCATTTATTGTTATTTCCAAAAACGTAGCTAACAGCTATAATAATCTGCTGAGTATGCAATCTCGATCAACTTTTTCTCCATTTTGTAGCTGTATTTTAAAAATATCTTTGGCAAATATACGATTAAACAAATGTTTGGAAAATTCTGGTAGATGGTTTGGTGAACCTTTCAATATAATAAAGTCTCTATCACGTTGACTATTACTTTTCTACGTACCAGGATAATGAGTAATGGTTTGAGATTTTTATTGAATCGTCAGATTTTTTTTCTTTTTCTGAAGCATTATTTATGTTTTACAATGATTTTTTAGTTTCGTTAATACAATTTTGTGAATAATTTTCAATTAAGTCACTTAAAGTATTATTTTCGTCTTTTTGATTAACATCACTAACATCTTTACTAATGTAATATATACCAAACTGATTGAATGTTGTTCTTTTTCTTACATTTTCTGCTTTCTTTAATTTTTTTTTTTTTTTAGATCCACTTAAGTAACTTCGCTTCATTACCAATAAATCTAAAGAACTTATATTAATTATTATTTAAATGAGCAGTAGACTATAAAAAATATCATAAGGCTTTAATAATTAGCGTAGTTAATGACAAGGTAAACTCTTAATAAGCTGCTCTGTTTTGTCTAAGTGACTTTTTCTCGAGTATATTAACTCATTTTGTAAGAAAGCAGATATTAAGCTTATGTATTAATACAAGTACCTAATTATTACATTTATTACAATAATTACATTTTCAGATACTCATAACTTACTACTTTGTACAGATCCTTTGTTTTGTGGAAAAAAGCTCACTCTAAAGCAATAAAATTAGACCCAAATCATAGGAGTACGTGTTACGTTGCAACTTAAAGAATACATATTTCAGTTAGCCTACTCTCTGACTATAGTATTTTCACCTCTATTAAATAAATTTGCAACAGATAATTCAAGTAAAAAAAAACTGCTAGAGTTAAAGGCAATAGTAATAGGTTTTTTTCCTGAACCAAGCGCTCAGTTCATGTTATTCGGGTTAGGGTGCCTGAACATGGACGTCTGAGGGCAGTTGTAAGTACTTTCAAATTTTGACCGCACCTTTAAAAGTATTAAGACTTCCTACTAAGGTATTGGTGGGAGATTAAATTAAAATTGATTAAGAATTGCCCTAACCACATAATGTGTTTTACCTACTAACGCTATGCTCTTGCATGGCGTTGTCTTAAGACTAGCTTATATTTTTAAGTGAATGTATGTTGGTAACACTGTAAAAATTTGTCTCTAGTGTTGTGTTAATCCAACTAGTGGAGCTGCACTAGTGTATCTTGTCAATAGGAAAACCTATGTACAAGCATAGGTCCAAACAAGTCCTGGCAGAGACGGCACATTAATAACATTTTCGAAATGAAGAAACAATTTAACAAGCAAAATGTATTTGATAGATGCACTTGCCCTTGTAATACAAGAATCATATTTTTCTATGTCATTCGAAAAATGTCGTACTTAAGGTGCCTGTATGTGGAAGATGCAATCTGGAGAGGGCCAATTACATCTTCCGTAAGTGATTCAATTCAAATTGATAAAGACCAACATCAATTTTATTCTATTAGATACAGGGAAATAAATAAATACATACTTTTCTTGCAATAAAACTTAATAATGTAATTACATTATAGCAGTGGAAGCTTATTTAGGCAACAGAATCAATATATTTCAAAAATAAGTTCTCGTCTAAATGTCTGTTAACACAATTTTCTTTCTTACCGATTACTCATTTAACTAAAATTTTTTCTAACTTCTTAACATAATAGTGTTTGTGACATCAAAATACGACTTTAAAGTATAGTTCTATTGAAAACAAGGTGTCTATTATGTTGTATGCAAAAAATAAGTTAATGTTAATCTCTAATCATTTAAACAAAATCATTTGTCGAAGCTTTGGCTGTCATTATTTAGACTGCAGATCTTCCATATACAGACACCCTTAAATATTGCGTCTACTTTCTCGTTACTCGTCCAAACTCAAATTGGCGTGACCTCCTCCATTACAGCTAAATTTAATAGGGTATATAACCGTATTTTACCGTCTTCACATGCATGATAGGAGTTAATTGATAACTCATGACGTTCTAGGATTTATTTTTTACTGAATAGATTATCCATGCTCTAGGTGGATGTGAAATACATTTTTTTCCTATCTAGTTTCAAAATATAAAATCTTCCGAGTAAGACGTTATCTACCGAGATGTTATCTAAGACGTTATGTGTGTGTGTGTGTGTGTGGGCACGCGGGCGCACGATTGTGGTGTGCGTGAGAGAGATTCCATTTTTCTTAAAGGGGCCCATTTAAGTATTTTTCCTCGGTCCCGAAAATTGATGTGGTGGGCCTGTAAGCGAAGCACACCACGAGAACCCAGAATCAAATATGCACTAGGAAGGCATGAAATATAATAACACAGAACAAATGAATACATGTATTACAAAACATTTAACATGAGCCATTACTGAATGAGTACTAACCTTACTAATATATAAAGCAACATCGCAAAGACCGTTGTAATCGGTGACCGTGAAAACTACTCAAGCGATCTTGCTGAAATTTTGAATACTGGTTCCTTAGACTTTCTAGATGGTCTTTGTATAGTCTTTATCCTGAAAAAATTAATAACAATGGTAATATGTAAGCTCAAACCTTTGTGACAAAAATAGCTTTTTATTTTAGTTAAGGATCTGCTAGCTGGCGTCGTAGTAAAATCTAAGTAAGATACCCGCAATCGAAGTGAGAGGGTCTGATTGTTATATTGCCGAGAAAATTAACAATCACCATAGTCGTTCACCAGCATTACATCAAAAATAGAGATGATACTCTTGCAGAAGGGTACTTTGGCTTCCAAGGACACTCTTTTTCAATGGACACGCAACTTACGTCGAATTTTGCCCTGAATCACCAAGATTACCGGGTGCCACGATGAAATAAAAGTACTGAATGCCATCGTCTCTAGCAATAAACTTGATGACGTCCAGCTAGAGCACAATCTATTGTAACACTATCAGAATTTTGAGGCGTTCTTGCAACTAATCTGATAGTACCAGAGCAACTATTGCTACAAGAGAAAGTTAGGAAAAACAACCCTAAGAAGTTTGGGCAGTTACATCGGCCAAAATTTTTATCAGCCTCCTGTTTAATAATTTGTCTCAACGATATTTCCATAGAGGAGGTATTGTCCAGGCCCACTTTCCATACCAACAGTGAGCGGTTAGATACCTGTGGAATAAGCTGACAACGAGATATTCTAAGGTCAGCGGCGTACCTCCCTCCAGCATGATTTCTATACTCAAAGACTCGTAGGGTAAAAGTCAAGCTGCCCGCAGTTGGACCATTGAATCTACTAAGGAAAAATAAACTTGAGAATATGGGACAGTATCTAACAGGTAAGCATTATGAACCAATCTCCCTACCTTAGATTACCAAAACGACTAAGTGCTGCCAAAAAAAAAGTACTTTAGACATCAGTGTCTCCAGTATAACACTAGAAGATATTGAAAAACAGCACTAGAACTATCTCCAACACTTCAGAGCATTTTGTTTTTAACCCTAATGAATCTGATGCTATAACTGTAATAGAATTTTCCGATCGTATCTTATTAAAACTGTTTAAAAAACCTATATATTTAAAATCATCGTACGCACGTAAAATAAATTGTACATGTTATATTTGACATCACGTAATTATAGCGGAATAGGTGGCTCAAGAAGCGAAGCGAAACGTCAAGCGAGAATCAGCATAGAGTGGTAGTTCCAGCCAGGAGTTGATAGAAAGTCGTAGGCCTGCCCCCTACGGCTCACAGTCCTTCTTCTGTAACTCTACCAAAACCAAGAAAATAGACTTATTGTCAATAATACTAGCTCTGTCTATTATCACAAGAGATGAGCTTCTTTTGTATTATTTTAAAACTGATAAAATTAAATAAACAACAAATTTTATTTTAATTCTTGAGCATTTTAATGTCTTGTTTGCTATTGGTACCCATATATATATATATATATATATATATATATATATATATATATATATATATATATATATATATACATATGAATGAAGTAAGAATGACTCTTGGGTTTCTACCCAAAATTTCGTCTTTTCATCTATACAATTACTTTTTTTCTTTCAAAATAATACAAGATATGATTTTGATATGATTAATAAGGTTACTGATAAATCATCAAAAAGACAACAACTGAAGCACCTATTACTCGTGAAACAGAGTCATTGTAGCGAACACAAGATAAGTACACTCGTTTAGGGTATCATGAAACCGTTCCAAAATAGTTCGCGTAAAAGCACTAGTATTACTAATACCAAGAACATTTCTATCTCCTTCATATTTTTTCCCGATCATCTCCTAGAGAGTCATTATTCTGGAATAACGAAGATTTATAAGTCTCAAATTTTTACACATTATATACCAATTCCCCATGACATATACACAGATGGATCAACCCATATTTTGGTAGTATAACTAGCAAGGCTAAGGCTGCACGAATTCTAGAAAATTTATATGCAAAGATGGCCATTGAACTAAATCAGTACACTACGATACAAGCATTCAAGGTGCGCAAACATATTAAGCAAGCTATAGAAGTTTATGTTTATGTATCTTTCTTATATTATATAGTTGTACAACCAAATTCAGTCTCCAGCCTCTTCCTCACTTCCCTCACCTCCCTCGCCTTCATAAAAATTCTGGAATATCTTTCAAGCCCCCCTGAGAACAAGGAAAAAATCCTAAAATTTCTGTCTTATTTTTTACCCTACTAAAAATTATCCAATTTTATCTATATTCCCTCGCCCTTCCTGCCTCTTCTTGGCCCTCTATTAACTTTAAAACTCTTTTCCGATCGCCTTTTTGGCTACTCACTATGATTCGGTTATGTTGTACTAATCTTATTATATTTATTTTATCAGGATAATTTAGTTTCACACATGTTTAATTTTCATGTTAAATAAGTAATGATAGATGTGATAATTACATGTACAAAATAAATAATAGTAATAAAAAAAGTTTAGTTCATAAATCAATGATAGTACGATATTATCCTTCCTACTGGGTACTTTTTATAGGGTACAGCGATGGTCTTAATCATACTTAAGCTATCATCAAGTTAAATAAAAAAAAGATTTTCCAATAAACTATTGAGGTCACTGTACTAACCTTTTTATAACTGACAATGCCTTTGCTCGATGAGCTGGCCAGATGTTAGTTTTCCTTTGAAAACTTTTATAATGAATGTAACTATAAAGTATTTTTTTTTTTTTTAATATTTTGACCTTACACTTTAATTTAATCGGTAAATGATATCTAAGAAATCTTATTTTATACTTACTTAGTTTAAAAATATAGTTACAAAGTAAAGTCTATAGACTGTCAGCTGGTGACAAAAAAAATTAACCAACTTTTTACAGTCTGCCAATTATAGGGGACATATTTACAGCCCCAAGCTACAGAAAAATGTATTAAATAAGATTCTATACGCGTTAATGCATTGTTAAACATTAATGTTAGTTTGCAAAAAAAAAAACAGCTTTTCAAAACAACTTTTTACAGTCTGCCACTTATTTAAATGAAAGACCAGACTGTTCAACATACTACAAATTTATTGGCAGACGACTACTCCAAATACTAACTTTTACATAATATTATTAGTTTGCAAAAAAAATAAATAGTACTAGACACAATGTTTTACAGTCTGCCAAGGATAGTGTAGAGTTGCGCAAGCATAAGGTTGGAAAAATTTCACATGGCAGACGAATTTACGATGTATAAATATTTTAGACGTACTGGTGAATTAGCATTTTTTTTCCAATAACTCGGAACAATTTTTTACAGTCTGCCTTTTTAATCAATGCAAATTTGTAATTAAATATGACATTTAAAATTATGGGCATACTTATTCGCAAAAGTTAGACGTGTAGGCAGACGAGGTTAAACTTGTTAAAAAAACACAACAATTTTTAACAATGTATTTCAGTCTGCCAATTTTTTTTCGCAATATTTAGTTGTTAAATAGACAAACTACAAAATGGCAGACGATTTATTTTAATATTAGTGTCCATGTAAAAAAAAGAAGAAAAAATTTATTCCCCATACTGGCCTCTTACAGTATTGTAACGAATAAATCAATTTTTTCTAGTCTGCCGCTGTTTTGCAGCATTGATTAGTTAATTAATTGTCTAAATATTAATTGGCAGACGTCTTATTCATGGTACAAGTTTTTGTTATACGTATGAAAATTTTTTTTACTTTCACAACAGTTAGCACTTACAAATTACATCGTATAAAACAGTAAAAAAAAAATTTCAATTAGAAAATACAATAAGTAAATAAATTTAAGTAAGAGCTTTCATCAGATTCACCTTTATGAGACATGTTTATGTCAATGCTGATATCGCTTTCCGCGTCACTATTATGATCAAAGTCATCACTATCATCATGCAACGATTCGTTTTCCTGTAACACATTCTCGTCTTCTTCTTCTGTTAAATAAAAAAAAGAATTTACATTACATAACACTCATTATCGGCAAAAATTTCAAAACAAACTGCAATATCTTATGACAATTTATTTTAATAATAACATACCATGAGAATATTCTGTTGGCAATCGAATTTCTTTGATGGTTTCTGGTGTTTCAGGGCCATCAAACCATTTAAATTCGTAATGGCCATCATCACTTAAAATCCAACCATAATTGGTTGCATCTAATGATGAAGGAATATTTTCTACCGCATTTATCCATACCCAATCAAAAACTTCAATGCTGAATCAATGCTGAATCAACGTTAATTTCAGCGATAAATCAACGCTAAACCAACGTTGAATCAACGTTGATTCCGTGAATGACGGAACACTGAAATCAGTCGTAATTTACATTGTTGATTCAACAATGATTCAACGTTGAATGAACACTGATTCAACGTTGAATCAGCGTTGAATCACCGTTAAATCAGCGTTGATTTAAATGTTAATTTAATATTAGAAAAATATAATGCGTATTCAATAAAGTTTCACATAAAATAACTGAACCCCCCTGTTTTGGTGTTACCATACGGATAGTACCTCCTTATACGTCAATATGTTTGCTCCAAATGTTATTATACTACTTTTTAATTTCTGAAAATTTAATTTTAACATTTTAATCAACGCTGAGTCAACGCTGATTCAACGTTGAATCAGTGTTGAATCAACAATGTAAATTACGACTGATTTCAGTGTTCCGTCATTCATGGAATCAACGTTGATTTAACGTTGGTTCAGCGTTGATTCAATGCTAAAATCAACGTTGATTTAGCATTGAAGTTTTTGATAGGGTTTGCTTTTCCCTCTTTCATGAAATGCTGGCGTAAAATCACTACCAGTAAACGCATGAAAAGCAGGTAGTGCAGAGCAGAGTAGGCTGCCCAGACTATTTCTGATTTCGTTTACATTAATAAACCTGGTATTATTTCCTACTCCAAACTGCAACCAAACAAAAAGACCATCATCAAATTGGACCATATTAGCCAAACTTATAACTAAAACGCCTTCATGAAGTCTGGAAGAACAGTTCCTTAAAAAATACGTGGTAATTTTTGTTTCGATAAAATAAATGTAAGATAAATAATTTATTTTACGGAATATTGTAAATACGAAAAATATTTTAAGTTACTATCAAAATTAGTGAAAGTAGTATGAAGTATATTTATTAACAAAGCTGTGACCTAGAAATATTAATTACGGATTCTAAAATTCACACATTGTTCATATAACTAATAGTCGTAAGAAAAAAAGTATCTGAAAAATAAATAGCAATAAATTTATTTTTCTTACTTTTGATATTATGGGAAATACAAATACAGTATTCTGTTCGGTTATACAGAAGAATTAAACAACTGGATTGAAATATGTTGGTGCATATATATCAAAATGCGATTTCTTTTATGAACATTTAATTTACGATTATTAATATTACGTAAGTTGTATCTAATACCTTTTCCAGATCAATATTCGCTTCTAGTGAGATGCCGACTAATCTGCCAAATAAATCCCGCTGCAATCTTACTTTTTGTACTTTACCAGCAACATTAATTTTCCTTTTTTTTCTACGCTTTTAAAATTACATATTTTCGTGTTTTTTATAAGATATGTACTTATAACATTTTCATCTTCTGAGCAGCTGTCGAAAAAAATTTTTCAGAATATGATGTTTTAAAGTTTTGGGTTTATAAAATATCTAAAAAATTGTTAACTTGTTCAATTAATTGTTTAATCTGTTTAATTAACACTTTTACCACGAGTAACAACGTCTGCCTATCAATATGTTGTTAATTAATCAACTGATTAATGCTGCAAAATAGCGGCAGACTGGAAAAAATTGATTTATTTGTTATAATACTGTAAGAGGCCAGTATGAGGAATAAATTTTATCTTTTTTTTTTTACATGGACACTAATATCATAATTAATCGTCTGCCATTTTGTAGTTTGTCTATTTGACACCTAAATATTGCGAAAAAAAATTGGCAGACTGGAAAACATTGTAAAAAATTATTGGTTTTTTTTTTTGCAAGTTGAAAACAGTTTTGCAGTGTCCTTAATGAGTTGTTTTTGTCTGCCATTCATGTTATTTAACATTTTGCATTGTTAAGCTTGTAACAAAACAAGTTTGAGACTGTAAAAAATTGTTCCGAGTTATTGGGAAAAAAATGCTAATTCGCCAGTACGTCTAAAATATATATACATCGTAAATTCGTCTGCCATGTGAAATTTCTCCAACGCAACTCTACACTATCCTTGGCAGACTGTAAAACATTGTGTCTAGTACTATTTATATTTTTGCAAATTAATAGTATTATGTAAAAGTTATTATTTGGAGTAGTCGTCTGCCAATAAATTTGTAGTATGTTGAACAGTCTGGTCTTTTATTTAAATAAGTGGCAGATTGTAAAAAGTTGTTTTGAAAAGCTGTTTTTTTTGCAAACTAACATTAATGTTTAACAATGCATTAACGCGTATAGAATCTTATTTAATACATTTTTCTGTAGCTTGGGGCTGTAAATATATCCCCTATAATTGGCAGACTGTAAATAGTTGGTTAAGTTTTTCTGTCACCAGCTGACAGTCTACTAGTCGGGATTAAGATTTGAAAAAGAAAATACATTTTTTTTTTTAATTTGGAACAAGTAAAGTAAAAGGTATAATTTTAATTATATTTATAAAGGAAGAGATAGAGCATTATGTTAAATAACGAGAACATATACAAGCAATAAAGAAGACGATACATGAATTTTTGATGAAATATCAGAGTACGTAGACGGTCTCTTTTTAAGCCCTATTGAAGTAGTGTGGCGATTGCGTGTGTGGACAAAGTCATTCTGTATTTAACTAACCAGTGCATATTCAGATTCCTCTCCTTGTAGGCGCATACCCCTACCATGCTTTTTGAATAAAAAATTAATGGGCACCTGGTTCGGCCGCTTGGCTGCAGTGCTTGAACCGGTGGAAAAAAGTTGGCATACTCCGTAGCATTGCAGTTAGCAATCTCCGTACTAATCTCTGATGCTACGATATTAACTGAGAAAATGTTTTGCATGGTTTTTAATATTTGCAGATATTTGTGGTAAGACTTTTTGTAAATCATTCAAAAAAATTTTTTCATTTAAGTTTTGAAAAACGATCAGCAAAACAATGCTTTATTACATTTAAATGAAATCTTTAAATTTAAACAAAAATTATGTGAAGGTTATCTGAAGAAAATGAAACTGTAAATAATTTAGAAAGGAATTTTAAGGATTTATTTGTTACACTGAATAGTGGTCAAAAGATATTTTTAATAAAATTATTTATAGTGATACAAAATTATATTTTATTGATGGTCCAGAAGGTTCTGTGATAACATGCTTGTATGTAACATTTAATTTTATTTTTTGTTGAAAAAGCAAAAGGTCATATTTATGGCTTGAATGGAAATTGCTATAATTTTATTACTTAAACAGATGACGAGTCAAACAACATTTCGATTACCACTAGATTTAAATAACATTAAAAGCTCTTTTTGAGAATACGAAACTCATAAAAGAAAATTATGAGAAAAAATGTGATTATTTGGGACGAAGGTTTATAATCCTTTAGAAAGCTTAGAAAAAAGTGGATAAAACTTTCAATGACTTATCTGATAATAATATTCCATTCAGTGAAAAATGATTTATTTTAGAAGGTGACCTTAAACAAACACTTTCAGTGATGAAGCATAGGTGTATAAGTTTTATAATAAGTAAAGCTATAAAGTATTTTTTTGATAGAAGCGCTTAAAAGTTATAAAATTGGAAAATAATATGTGGTGTACGGATTGACAATTTTTATTATTGATAATGGACATTCGAAAAGGAGTTATAAAGTCTTTTGAAATTCTTTAGGGTCAGAAAACTAATATTGTTTGTAAACAAAAAAATGAGAACCGTATAAACAGCTGCTTAAACGAAGTTATTTTGACATTTTACAACCAATTCTCGCATATTTTAAATAATAAATTTTCGAATTTTCAATTTTGAAAATATGAGCAGAAATTTTTTTATAGAAACTTTAAACAATATACATGGAGAATTACTCCCTCATGTGTCGAATTTTCAACTAGTGACTATTGTTATGTTGATAAGAAACTTGAGAATATTCGATGGCTTGTGCAATGGTAAAAAAACTCGTATAACAAAATAATTTAAATATAATTTAGAAGCAGAAGCAATAACTGATGAAAAATCTGGTAACAACGTTTTTATTTTACAAATCACGCTGAATACCAGTAAGAACTGGTCTTTTTCTTTTATTACATATAGAAAACAGTTTCCTTTAGTTCTAGTTTCTTCCATGACAATGAATAAATCGCAAAGTCGAAGTTTTTGTAAATTTTAGAATTTTACTACAAAAGACGTTTGTTTTCTCATGATCAACTATACGTATTAGTATCAAGATATAAACGTCCTGAAAATATATTTACACAAAGTGATTCGCAGAATCAAGCAAACATTGAAAACATTGTGTGGCAAGAAAATTTTGATTGTAAACAATTTCATGTTTTTTTTTTTTTTTTTTTTTTTTTTGTCAAAACTTATTTCTTATGATTTTTCTGTTTTCTCTAAGATATTCTTTTTTCAAAACATGTAAAATGCATCTTTAAAATTAGACATTTAACAAGTGAAAAAGCCAAAAAAAAAATTGCTTATTCATAACGACACTGCATTTTCAAATTCTTACGTTGACGAAAAAAAAAGAAATATTAACAATACAAAATTCTTCATTTGTACTATAACTGTGACTTCTATTTTGAAAAATTTGAATTTCAGTGAGAAATTAATTTTACAAAATTAAAGAATGGAACAGCCTTCAATTTCGTACTTGAAACTTTATCATTAAAAAAATTTTCGTACTTGAAACTTTATCATTAAAAAAATCTTCGTTTATTTTTAAACACAAATTTTATAATAATGAATCTTTTATAATTTTTTTTCCTGTGCCAAAAACCATGTTGCTGTTATGTAATTAAAGAGTTTGATATTTATTTATAAATATTTTGTTTTATACTTTCGTACATTTGTGTAGAATTTTTTTTTTTACAAAAAAAGTTTTTATAATAAAGTTTTGATCTCTGAATATTTTAATTCTAAGTACACGTTGGTCTTAAAATATAATAATGTTATACGAAATCACAAGTTGTATGTATATTTAATGTATGTAATGTATATTAAGATATTTGAAACATCGTAAAAAAAAGTTAAACAAATTGAGTAACACCCCTTAGAATTAGATTATAGAACCAACAAGTCAATCACTTCGTAGATATTTAGTTATAAGATTTTTAAGTTTTAAATAATTTTTGGGATGTTGTTGTGCGAAGCGCACAAAAGGCGAAGCCCCATGTATATATTTGGGGTTTGACACGAGGAGCTTACCCCGGAGCTCGAGGACGATAGATGGTGCGTGACAGGTTAAAGCAACGTGTACAAAAACTTATAAAAAAAGAAAACTCTTCATTCAGTACAAACAAATTGTAAGGTAAGAACTTGAATGGGTCGTAGCTCCGTTCGCAGCGGATGGGCGCGTGCTGATACTGCCGATGTCGACGCTGGTAGAGTCAAAAGCTGTCTGTGTCGTGGGCTGCACTCGCCACCTAAAGGTGGGCGCTCTAGAGAGCTTCTTCCCCTGCAGATGACGCGCGCTACCATTGCGCTCGTGGGATAAGTTGTTGTTTGCACCTGTCCTTTTTAGGGCCATCGAACGTCAAACTACCTTGCCTACAAATATATATCAATGTGAAAAACTGACAAAAAATGGCCGTGAGAGCTCACAGGAGTTTTAACGATGCCTACAGTTACTAGAGGGCGAATTTCGAGAAAAACTTTAAATGCTTGAAATGTGTAAAATTATAAAACAAAAAATTATCAGAATTCTATTCAAAAAACTGAGAAAATAAACAATTTGCAACTAATATGGTTAGCACTTTTGTAAAGAAGCAATGCCATATGTTCATTAGCTAAGCTTTGGTTGTATGTGATTTCTTGTGATTGCATTCTATCTCTACTAAATGTTGTTTAAATTTTATTGACCGTTTGTTATTTATAATCTTGTTTTTTTAGTGAGCTCTTGAGGCTCTGAAACCTATTAGTAGCAAGCTATTTTAACAAGCGTACTGGGTGATTTTTGTCCTACGAACTGTACCCATTCCTGGTATAAAAAGTTGAGTTTCCTTCTCTCTAGTACTCTCTGGTTTGAAAGACAGGCAACTTCTCGACCAATCAGACGCCATCTGCACAGTAATGTGCACGATTTTTGGGTCTCTGCGCACTCCTCTTTCTTTATCCTCTGTCTATCAGTGTTCTTAGAACTACTTTATAACCACTAGATGGCAACGGCCAGACGTGCTTACTCTTCTCTACAAGATTTGCAAGGTCCAATATTTAGGTATAGCCCTGCATGCACACCATTTTGTTGAGATGAGCTCTATACTGGGTCCTCAAACTCTTGGATGATTTAAGTCAGAAATCTGATGCTTTCCTTCTTAAGGAAGATGCCAAAGCAAAAAAACAGCGGGCAGTGGGTATTTGTGTACCATAAAGTTATACTTCTATGAAATTATACGGGAAACAATATAACTATGATTATGAATGTACCTACTATGAAACAATATTGCGTACGATAGATGGTGCAATTATCGTTGAAATGAGTATACACTCAAAAACTGGGTGTGATTTTAATAAATATTTCAATATTTGATACATAAACGATTATAAGTAATTAAATACGGTACAATACAGCATAAACAATATGTAGGCTGTCCAGCGCTTTTATCGAATCTTTCAATGATTTCAAAAGAACTTCCTACCATCTACATTGATTCCATCTTTAACGTCACGCTTGTCTATCACACTCACTGACACACTTATTCCTAATCCATATTTAACACTCAGAATGTAATTAAAACTAAAAGGTTAAGAAAAAATATCCTGTAGTACCGCTTTCCTCAATAGAGTAATGTTACATGCTAGTGATTTCCCTTTAGGATGCTCATCTCACATAGATTTTTTTGACAGATATTATTTAAACATAAGACGTATGTTTGAAGTAGCATAAAAGATAAGCATAAAAATAGCAGACTATTAAACTGTCTCCTTTTTTATTTCTTTAATTTTAAAAAATCGCAATTTAGCATATAACCTTATGAAAAAATTATGTAAAATTGCATTAAAATGATGTGTAGTAATCTCTCATTTTTTTTTCGTATGAAAGACTAGTTTCAAATGAACCTATTAAATTGTCAAGTAGACCCACAAGTTTTTTTTATCTTATAGCACCCGAAAAAACAGGCAAAGTATGCGTTGACACATAAGAAAACCAATTGCCAACATTGCTACGTACCTATATTTGCTTTCCTCTCACCTCTCAGAAATTTTTCCCCGCTAACTGCATGATGAACATCCTTAAGTCAGAAGATTACCTTCGTTACGAATGGCAAAATTGTAAAAGAATAAAACGCGATGAAAATCAATTGTATTTATAGAATACAAAAAACTTTTTTTTAATTCTTGAAAATTTCAAAGTAATATAAAAAACTGTGTAAACAATGGTTTATTGATTTTGTACGAGGCGTATACGTTAGCACACACTAGGATCGGATAGGGTGATTGGGAAGACACAATAAAATACAATAAAATTAAACAGCATAAAAATAACAGTTTTTAATGTCACTCATAGGTCAAGAAAACACAGTTAATATTCACAAAAATTGTAAAGGTCAAACTTATACCGGAGAAAATTAATACTGTCTATAGTCTTAAAGCAATGAACTATTGAAATATAAAATGTGAAGAATGTAGAAAGAAAAGAGTCAAGTTGAATAACACAATATGTAAACACGCACTGGCCTTGAGCTCGCAAGAGAGTTTGAAAGTTACACGAAATAAATGTGAACATGAAAGCACTGATAGAGTATAACTGATCGAAATATTGATTAACTATAAACCACTGTCTGTTAAAAAATGCACAATTACTGTCTGTGGAAATACACTAGAGTTTCACTCAGTCTTGCTGTTGATAATCACTGGTAGTTCGATGAGATTAACTATTTGAGCTGGTCTACAAATTATGCAATGAGCAACTTAAACAAAGCACTAAGTGCACTGCACTGCACAACTGAGTTTTGTCCACTGTATAGCGAGAGTTAATCAGAAGATTTACACTAGCATTTAAGGTGATGTATGCACCTTTGAATGCTAGAGTTTGGCAACGTAACTTAAGAGAGTCTTTCTTCGACGAGAGCTGAGTATAATCTGGCGCTTACAGTATACAAAGCTTGCCGCGTGAATACGCTCACACACACCTGCAGCGCGCCAAGTCGACCAAGCGCACACGCACAGAGCGTTGAGCCGACAGAGACTACAAATGTACACAATGTACACAAAAGCCGGGCCTACTGTCGGTCGCTCTCATTTCCAACAGATGTAAAAAGTAACAAATTAATGATGGGTAAGCAAAAATATTTAATAATACATTGGAAAGCAGCTCTGCTAAAATGTACTAATTTCTAAGTTTTGAAAAATAACATCAAAAGAAAAAGTTTATTTAATGAAATAGTTATTTAATAATTTAATTTATAATTAAACTCAATTTATTGATAATTGGTAATAAAAATTTTACGTTGAAAATGAGTTACGAACCACGCCATAACAGAGAGTTCAAGTCTTATGAAAAGTGCTTTTTTTGTGTTCGTATAGATAAAAAAACAAAATTCATAAATTTCAAATATGTGGCATGGTAGTATGAAATTGTGTGATGTGGAGGAAACTGACGTCAAGTGGTACGGCAAAAAAGGTAGGGTGAAGGGAGAGTAACATGTAAAATTCACTTCCATTATGCATCTTCTCAACGTCACAAATCTGAAATCATTGATTTATCTCGGGCATAACATGCCTATGGAAGAAAAACTTCAAAAACGCAAAGCATAACGGGCACCACACTGCTGAAGTGCGAATCTCAAAATATGTATGAATGGCCAGATAAATTTATGAAATAAAGTAGTACCACTAAGTAACATTACTAAGATTTTAAGAAAGTCAATTTTAAAATAGTAGAGATAGTGGAGATCCGATCAATCTGCTATGCTGCTAGTGTCATGTCCTTATTAAAATAATCAATAATATCATCTGGAGAAAAATTGAAATATATTTGTAAGTCATCAGGATAGAGTTTAAATTAACAGTACTGAATCATGTATGAGATACTATTAATGAATATTAAAAATAATAGTTAGGAGTGGCGTTGGCTCAGTGGTAAGCGTGCTTGTTACTAATACAACGCAGTTCTAGGGGTCATGGGTTCGATTCCCGGTAAATGCAGATTTTTTCAAAAACTGTTTTCATCGGGAAAAGTTCCTATGTAACCCGGGCTGTTTTGGGGCGGGTTTTTCCATGGAATTTTCCTTCAGAGTGATTCCAGGGTTTTTTCCTTGCCCCACAGGTTTTCGGGCCTGGGTGAATACGAAAGAGTGTTAGGGCTATAGGTAGGGATTAGCGGACCCGATGCCAGGTGTCGGGAAGGGATCGCCGGCCTTACCAGCGAGGAGTGGCCCCCGAAACATGGGGCTTCTTCGGGGATGCTAATTAGCCTGGATCCGATGCTTCGGCAGAGATCGCCAGCTGAACCGGCGAGGAGTGGACATACTGGAATAATGGAGACTTCTCCGGGGAAAGGCTACACAGTGGTGAGTGGACCCGATGCACCATCGGTGCAGAGAGTGTCAGCTTAACTGGCAAGGTGTTCCACTGGAGATGCTCACACTGTGCCCATGGATTTAGGTAGGATGTGAGGAAAAAGGTTTAGAGATGGGTGTGGCAATACACCCCCCACACATAGGTGGTGAGTGGGTGGCCCCCGCGACTAGGCCAAGTAGGCTGTCGTGGTAACCCGGTATATAAAAAAAAAAAATAAAAAATTTTAAAAACAATAGTTGTCGTAGATTACTGCCCTGGGGCACACCAGATGTAGGCATCATCCAGTCTGAAATAGCGTGTCCATCTTATGAAATAGCTTGCTTACGATTATAGAGGTAACCGTAAAACTATCTAATAGAATAATCATCATAATTTAAGTACCGCATTTTCTCTAGCAGCAGGGTGCGCAAAACTGTATTAAAGGCTTCAGAAAAACTAAACAGCACTAGGATCGTTAATTCTTTACAGCCTATTCCAGTACATATTCCATCAAGGATAGTAAGCATAACTGTCTGGATACTATACCCCTTTCAGAAATCTGACTGGTGAAAATCAAGCAGGTTGCATGCCCCAAAGTAATGAGTCAGTTGATCATATATCAGTTGCTGCATAACCTTGGAAAGCTCAGAAAGCTTTAACATTGGACGTGCATCAGATGATGATGTATAGGATTTTTTTTTAGCTATCAAGGTAGTAAGAGAAGTTTTCCAATCTTTTAAAAAATGAGCTTTTTCAATTAATTCATTGATAAAACTGTATCACTAAATACCATAAGAACATATATGCAGTAGAATCCGAAAACGAACGGTGAGACTCGAGCACTACCGAGTGGCAGTATATATAGGTATGTTCGTACCTTACATAGATTTCTGCCGTACGTTACGTACGTTTCTACTGCTTCGATACCCGACCAAGGTGGACCTAAAGAAGTTTTCATTTAAAAAAAATTTAATTTTACATCGAAACGAAATACGGCGGCTTTTTTTAAGAGGAGCTAACCTTTCATGTATGTGTTATAATCTAATGCAATTAATTGAAATAGTACTGTTGTGATGTTAAGTATAAAACAAACAATAAACAGTTTTTATTAACTTCATTGCAGCGTGTGACAAGTGTTATAGATTAGTCGTTGACATTGCGTTCAGAAAGAACTTTTATCCGTTTCATAAACAATTATGTAGAAATCAATTCATCGAAGCTGCTGTAAGTTATTTATTTTATAATAACTTTTCAAAAAATCCTAAGGACTTTAATTAATGAATTGTACCTAAGGTGATTGAATTGTGTACTAAAAATAAGTTCTTATGAGGCAAATTAAAAGTCGTTGAGGGATTAGTCAAATCTGCCTAAATACTAAATTCTATTATAATTGTTTTTGTTTTTGGGCTTTCGATTTACTGATCAAAAATGTAAACGATTATACCCATTTTTATTGGAGAAAATTATTTATCACTAATGAAGTTTACTTATAGTCTTATGTTTTCTTATTTGTACGTTACTTAGAGTTATATGTGCCTTGTAGAATAAGTATGGCATGTATGATTCCCAAGTGTTTATAAGAACGAAGCAAAAAAAATGTATAGAAGAAATTAATTAAATGGTGAAAGTAGAAGAAATTATAAATAGAACATTTTATAATTTCAGGTCCATCGTTTTGGGGTCTCATTAATCCACAATGGTCTTTATGCAGTAAAGGTAGAAGGCAAAGCCCCCTTAACATCGAGCCAGAGAAGCTACTTTTTGATCCCCATCTAAGGCCAGTGCATGTAGACAAGCATAAGGTAATTTTTAAGAATTCTCTCATTATCGCGTATCGCATACTCACCAGCTTAACGTACACACAAACAAATTTAGCAAACTTCTTGTTCTATAATCCAGGTCTACAGGAAACTTTCCTTGTTTTATAGGCTTAGCAGGCTAAGATCATTGTAGATAGTGACCCGTCTATGTTAACTAGACCTATTCAAGCTTGATCCTGGGTGCACAGTTTACACAGTGTATAATTATACTCTCTTCCAGAAATAAAAAATAATATTGCATCTCCTCCCACGGTTAATTTAAAAAACGATTTTGAAATTCTTATCCACCCGATTAATACATCAAAGAGTAAAGTTTGAAGCTATTTATTAAATAAACAGAAGTTAATAATTTTTTAACTTTAAGATAACCAATTGACATTTAATGGAATTACAAATTTTTAATTTAATATCAAATTGAATGACTTTTATTTTCATTATTTATAACTGTTGCTGTACACTAAAATTATTTTTATACTTATTAAATATTCTGAAATTTATGGTTTAATCACACCCATACTTGTAATTCATTGCATTCATAAAAACTTTTGCCTAAGTCTCCCATGTTGATTTTTTTTCGTTAAAAAGTAAATTAACAATATCATTAATCAAAGCCTATATCTGCTTTCTCACGTGCAGGAAAATTTTTGATACGTCATTTTGTTTACTATGGAATTTTAAAAAAAAGTAAGCTGTAAGTAATATTGTACTTGAAACTTACAAAAAAAGGCCGCTTCAGTTATAAGTTAAATCCAAAAAAAAATTTACTTCTATATGTTTACTAAAGAGCAGTGCAGTTTACAGTGATCGACTAAAAACTATTTTTAACTTTAATTATCATCCTTAGCACAATAGTTTATCCAAGCAAAAGGAATTTTTTCCAATGTAACTTACAACAAAAGTATTGCGCCTGAAACATAAGTACCTTGAAAATTTCTGGGTATACGTGTGCATAATGTTACTTAATTTTTTGAAAATCAATTTATTCTTCATACGCACAACATTGCAATAAGTTTTATGAAAAATTCAACACAAAAATAAGATTTTTCTTGCGACATAAATAAAAAAAAACAATATCTTAGTCACATTTTAATACTAATTTTTTAAATCAATAGCATTATATCTGTTGTTACTATAAAAACAATTAGAAAGAAATAAAAAAAACCAGGTGTAGGTCTCGGGACCCCTGACAGTAGTTTCAACTTGCATGTTATTGAACTCGGTACAACAGAAAGTGAGAAAATTAGAGTACAACTAATTTCAGTAGGTTTTACAGAATGAGATGTAAAAATAGTGAAAATTTTACTATTATTACACATTCAAGCACGCACGCGCATAAAGTACATATACTTTAATATACTACTTATGATACACGTAATATACGACTTCTAAATACTTCTATGTATGCTGTGATATATGTATTAACACATATACGAATTGGTGGTCATGTTACGCAGAACGAAACAAAAATTTTTACCATATGGTGCCAAAAGAAGGAATTTTCCGTTACGTGGGACAATAATTTATTTTATCGGTGCATCATTGGTAAAAAATTGTTTCCACCCTATAGATAAAGGTGATGAAGCCTCAGATCTTACGTCATTTGGTACCCCTGGCTATGCCTCGGACGACTATCTATGTTAGATCTGAGACTTACTTTACTTTTGCTCCGTATAGGTGTGTAAAGTATTATTGGTGAGTTTGATATGACTTCATTTATATACTCAATTCTTGTTGGAATCTGTGTATCCGAGAAATTAAAATTTTTTTTTGAATTTTGTCTACCATAAAAGTAAAATAATCCGCTAAATCTGATAAAGAAAAAAAATAGACATAGCTTTTTTTCATTTTAAGGTTGTAATCAGTAATTTTATTTGTTTTATACAATTAATTTTAGTTTAACATTCAAATTCACCCGTGCTTCACTAGTTTCTACCATTTACAATATTAATACTGAGAATGTAGGTTTCAGTCAACTGACAGTTATTCTTACAATACATAATTGAGAATAAAAAGTCAATTAATTTATAGGTACTGTATGTAGGATGAAGCTTTGTCTTTGAGATACGACTCTTATTATTTTTGGAACTATTTTAATTGTTTGTATGTATGCGTGTAAGGTATATTTATGCATCTCAACACTTATTTTCTATACGCGGAATTATTTTTGGTATATCTGGCATTATTTACTTGATAGTACCTTAGCTGCAACATAGGCCCAGCTTAGCTAGTATCACAGCCACGTTACGATTTCCACCATGCAACACTAGGTATAAAGAGAGCATGTATTACATATTATAAAGATAGACTAACTGTGGCACATCATTGTGCGCATGTGAGAGGGAAAAAGAGAGAGAGGAAGAGAGAGACAGACAAAAAGATTTCTGCGCTGCAGTTAGCGCTGGCTAGTACGTAGATGATATCCATAGATATGTACACGCCACTGTTGGTTTGTTCACTCACTTGTTCATTTTATGGGCTAGTTCTCCACATAAGGCATGCCTAGAAAAGTTTGACTTCAAAAAATTGTAGCCCATAGAACAGGTGAATTAGCGTGTTTGACCCCATATTTTCAAAAAAATTCCCCGCCCAATTTTTTAACTAGATAATTATAAAAAAAATAGCAAAAATAGCTGAGTACATTTTTAGAAAGCAAATTTTCCCGGAATCTATGTGAAAAAACATCAAAATAATCCGTACAATAGATTTTCCGTGTACCCCCGCCAAAAGTGTCTCATACCTACCCTGCTACAAAACAGATAATCAGCTCTTTCGACAAGAGTATGCAAAAAAATAGTGTACACAATTTGAAATCTGCGACATTCCTAATCTCACTCATTAGGTGCATGATATATTATAGGTGTTTTGTGTACATAATAGAGAAATCGCTAAAAATGATCCAAATCTAATTTTTTGAAGTGATTCATTTTCTGCAGATGTTTCTCTACTAGACCCGGATAGGCAAGTTATGTACTACTCTATCACTAACCACACTATGCCAATGCATGCCTTAAATACATGGCACTAAAACGCATGTGTTCACCAACTCGATGATTTTGATGGTAGAAAGAAATCGTCGGTTAAAGGAAACTCCGCTATTTCTTTACAGTTTGAAGCCATTTTTCAATAAGCTTGTACGCCTCAAAGATACTGTGTATTAAAAAAATATCATCTAAATCGGCCCCATACTTTCAAAGTCGTGGTACTCTTTTAAAGCACGGGTGATTAAATGATACACATTCAGTTTCAAGCGTTCGCTTAGCCAAATCTAGCCAGCGCAGCAGAGAGGCTTTCCTTACCATGTATCCTTTCCTTTTCACTGGCTTGCCTCGATGCCCAAAGCCGAAAAATTTCTCTAATTTTCAGTACGTTTTTTTAAAGCTTGAAAACATTATGAGGATTTAAAACGATGATTGTGTCATGGACAAAAATTTGCAGAATACATATCGCTTTGAAAAACTAAATTTGGCCCATTTTTAGCGATTTATCCGTTCTCTTGACAAAACATTTTTTTTCACGCTTCAACGAATCACGGAAAAACTAAAAACAAGTTTGGCAACCAAATTCTTATTAAAGCTAGATATTACAAATGTCTACAATTTAAGCCCTGAAAAAAGGTTTTTAGGACTATTTATTAAAAGCCCTCTAATTAAAGGTCAATAAACGGCAATTTTCAGCAGTTTTTATTTTTTTGTGGGAAAGTTGTGGACTGATTTGGATCTGAAACAACTCATTATTGCATGTTATCTCAGACATTTTTTTATTTTTGTCAAAAAATTTTTGTTCGTCCATATCTAAATCAAATGTCTTAAGGTTAAAAATCTTTCAAACACTTGTTCCCTTGTTGAATAATAAAAAAATAACGTTTAAAATTTGAAAATAGAGCATGACTGTATTTTCATAATCATGTATAAAAGCTAATATTTCGAAATTCTGCAGATGTCCCTAGGGCAATAAAAGTGTGAGGATAACACGCGATTACGTTGCAGGAAGCGCGCAAACAAAAATTAGTTACAGATGGCTATTAGATAACGACACGCCAAACAAAAGAACCGTATAATTTGTACATACATTCTGTATGTACAAATGTATGTACAAATTACGCAGTACTTTTGTTTGGCGTGTCATTATCCAGTAGCCATGATTGACTAATTTTCTTTTGCGAGCTTCATGCGACGAAATCGCGTATTATCCTCACAATTTTATTGCCCTGAAGAGGACATCTGCAGGATGTCGAAATATCGGGTTTTGAAGATTATTATTGATATACAGTCACGCTGTATTTCTAAATTTTAAGCGTTATTTATTTAATTTTTTTTTCGCATCGAAAACCCCTGAGATCCTGTTTTACGGATATTTTCGACGTTTTTTCACAGAGATTCCATAAAAATTTGCTGTCCAGAAATATACTCAGCGATTGTTGCTTTTTTTTTCATAAGTATTCGGTAAAAAAAGTCAATGAACGATTTGTTTATCTAAAATGCTAACTCGCTTATACTATAAAATGCAGCAAAATACAATAGTCTCTCTGATGGCTCCACCCAGAAAAATGCTAACGTAGTTTCGAAGTGGATCTAGAGCCAAGCAGCAGGAGAAATAGTGGTTATTGGTGATCTTGTAAAATAAATCCTTTTACTTCTACAATATCACAGTTTTGACAGAGTTAATGGACGCACTTACTTTCCCGTTACAAAAAAAACCACTCATGTGGTCCCGAAAATGGCGTAAGTAGGGTTCTGCAAACTCCGCGAGCAACTTGCTAGTTTTCATTTGAAAAAAATACCCAAAACTGTGGAATCGTTAGCAACGTCTGCAGCTACTCTATATAAAACTGGCAGATTTATCAGTTCTGCAAAAAAAAAAAAAAAAAAAAAAAATTAAAATAAAACAGTACAATTTTACAAGAGACATACATTCTTTATCCATTGTAGTGGGTCCGTAGCTTCGTAATGAACGTCAGCTGATATCTCATCTAAGATCTCATCTGATATGTCGCGTCAACATGTCATCTGTAACTTTACTAAAACATAAAATGATTTGTTCTATATTAGTATTAAGTTAACGTTTATATTAGTATTATGCTATAGACATGTATTAGATTTTATAATATTTCATCCGGAAAAAATTATCAAACAAAGTACTATTTCATTAAGTTGTACAATAATGTCCATAAGAACTTATAAAATGCTGTAACTTAAAAGTTTTACTACAAAAGTTCTTATAAGTTTGAGAGCTAACATTTTATTTATGAGGATTTATAAGTGCTAAGTTTATTTTTACTAATTATTATATTTTGCATTTATCAAACTATAAGACTTTCAGTATATTTTATTATTTTTAACATTATTATACAAGAGTTTTGAGTATAGAATTCGCCGTGATCCTGAATTGGTTCCCGACGCATTCCTTCAGATATAATCATTATAGAGTTGGTTACCAGCTCATTAGAATTCATACTGGAGTTGGTTCCTGGCCGTAAAAAAAAATGTGCCATGTCTTTCATACTAATATGTTCAATATATTTTCCGTCATACTTTCCATTTCACACAATAACAAGATTACTCGTTAACTAATCAAATACTACAGCTGCTTCTTCAAGTGCTAAACACAATGTTATATGAAATGAACAGAATGTCAATAAACTTACACTGAATATTATAAAAGAAATACTACTTTACACGTCGAGAGCCCCGGATTCTATGAATATACTTTTAGTCGAGCCTTATATACTATGTACACTCAATAACTACACAGTTCCTTACAAGATGAATGACCACATGTTTACTTTTAGTCGAGCTTCATATACTATGTACCTATATAGTTCCTTACAAGATCAATTATTACATGGATAGATTATCATCATGATTATGAGAGCAGTGTTTACTTATTTTTGCAAGAGTTTTAAGTTAAAAATGTTTTTTTTAACTCTTTGTACGATTTTATGTATTGGGAATCAATTCCAGTATACTTCTCAAACACCCGGGAACCAACTCCAGTATGCATCTTAATGAGCCGAGAACCAATTGCATTGTTTTTCTGATTTTGGGAACCAACTCCATAACGGCCAGAATTTGAAGTGTTCCAAATTCGTTCATAATTGTGTATAGAGCTTTTTTGTTAACTTTTTCATTATCTGTAAATTCTTATAGAATGCAGTAACGTACATAGTTCCGTAAAGAAGCTCTTACAAGAGTTAGAACATTTTGTCTATAGGGGATTATTATACCTCAGATAATTCTCACATCTAGTTATCAGATTCTATGATAATAACACTATACAATTTTTTTTGTTTGGTATAGTAATGAGACGTTTGATATTAGAGCTTCGTATACAAAACTTTAAGAGCCAAAACTTTGTTTTATGTAGGACTACCACATATTACTTTTTTTTTAATATTATAAAATGCTATAACGTAACGTTTTAAATAAGAATACTTGCAGAATATTCTCACAACTAGCCGTTGGACTCCATTTCAATTGTGAGTTGTTTAGAAAATTTCATAGAATAATTTCTAACACTTACTAACATGTTATAAGTATTTGAACGAATATTGTGTTTATCGTAATTAATGAAAATATAAAATTTTCTAAATTTACCACCATTATTTACAGTTTTCCATGTGATTTTCTGCATCGAACTTTGTTGATCCAAAATCCATTTTATTGACTTATGTCGCCTTACCGTAGCTAAACTTTTTTGTCTTAGTACCGATGCCCCGTACAAGACTAACGGAACTTAGACTGTTTTATTTAAATAAACATGAAAAAATCTAATCTTCTTTCTAAATAAGTCTCAACGATATCTGGGGTTCATGTCAAAAAATCGAACATAGTAAACGAATCATCAATATCGCAAAAAGCTCAGTAGTTGAGGTTACGTATGTCAAACTCCCACGAAGGTGGGGTGCACCGGAAGATGTATTAAATAATTTAAGTAAAAAAGGTATCTCCTCTACGAAGAATCAAGATAATCTATGTTAGCTATAGCACTTGTATGAGGTAAAGTTTTGACAAAAAAAAAATTCTCGACTACTTAGTATAAGAAATGGTGTAACATAAAAACTAAAAAAAAAACAAAATAGTAAGACAGTTGAATTAATGCAAGCGTGTAAAAATGATTTAAATAACTAAGATGGGTTTGGTCCTTCTGAATTTTGAAAGTTCCAGAGGTGGTACGGTATTCGTATTCATGCCCATGTTGCAGAGTTAAACAACTTATTTTTGAGGAAGAGGAGTGTTTAAAAAAATTTGTTGATTTCGTTATAAGGTTTGAAAGTAAAACTTTCTCTTTCTTCATTTGCATAGCACATAATGCAAAATCGGGTGATGCACAACTTATCTTAAAATCTGTAGTGAATAATAATAATGGAATAACTCCTGATGTTAGACTTTCTGATAGAAATAGTATACGTATGTCTGTAAAGAAAACAATGTTTATAGATGGTTTAAACTATTTACGTATGCGATCAGTAGACTTCCCTATAACATTCAATTTAAATGAAAACATAAGAAAACGATGTTTTCCACATCTACTTACAACAAAAGAAAACTTAAATTACAAGAGTGCATATCCTCCCATCGAATCTTATACAACGAATGTTAAGGATTGTAAAGAATTTTAGAATGGTACTGAAAAATTACGAGGAAAGAGAATGTAGAGTTCGACTTAAATAAGGAACTAAGTGATTATTGCGTGCAAGACGTAAAAATACTAAGTTAAGCTTGTACAGCTTTTAGAAAAATCTTTATTCAAGTTTGAAAAGTGGAACCTTTTGCGGAAAGCGTGACTATAGCTTGCACGTGTTTGGTATTATAAAAGAAGAATTAAATAAAAGAGACAGTTGGCGTTATGCCTACTACAGGGTATAGTCGCGTGAGTGAATTTCACAAAAAATATATTAATTGGCTTTTGTGGGGGGGGGGGGAGGGAAATGAGAAAAACAGAGATTATTCAAGCACGTCAATTTTAAGAATATCGTTTAAAAGAAGAATTCCTTGTTGACGGTTATTTAAAAGGAAAAAATATAAACGTTAAAGGAACAGCTATTGAATTTTACAGTTGTTATTTCCATGGATGTCCCTATCCTAATGATTGATTTGAAAAATTAAGTAACAATGAATCATTTACCAAACGTTATAGAAATACTTAAAAAATAAGTAAAATATTAAAAGAATATGGGTATAATATAATTAAAATGTGGGAACATGGCTTTGATGAGAATTTATCAAAAATTTTCAAAATTACGTAAGAGATCACCCTATTGCTCGAGATATTATTGTAAGCCCACGAGAAGCCTTTTACGGAGATCGTAAAGGTAATATTGTCATTAGGTACGACGCTAAAGATTCTGAAAAAATAAGTTATTTCGATGAATGCTCCTTGTAACCCTTTATATGCAAGACTGAAAAATTCCCTTTAAGACATCGTAAGATTGAAACAGGGGATTATAGTTTTATTTCAACAGGAAAAAAATATGAGGATTTCACCAACAAAGTTAATGATTTAGGCTGTGTTCGCATAAGGCTCCGTTTGTTAAGTCAGTTAAAATCACCTGATCATTTATCATAAGTACGAGGGAGACAACATAATGTCACCATCTCACTCGCACTGGTTATAAATGATCACGTGATGTTAACTGACTTAAATTAACAGAGCCTATGCAAACATAGCCTTAGAAAAATGCGTAGTCTTATCACTGCAAAATTAATTGCACCTAGTGCTCCCCACAAAAATGCGTAGAAGATGACTTTTCGGTTTATGTAGGACATGCATAGAAGAAGTGAACGATGATAAATGCCCTCACGATTCTGTAAATGTGCGAGCTTTGGTGGGTACATGGGTATAAGATAAAATAAAAAAATTTATAGTGTGGTTACAGAATCATTAAAATAGATGTCATTTGGCAGTATTAAATTGTACAATACGTCGCTGTATCACGTAGTGGTGGATTATTTTCACAATACATCGACACTTTTTTAAAAATAAAACAAGAAGCAGGTGGGTGGCTGAGCAATATTAAAATGGAGAAGGATGAGAAAAAATTGTATTGAGGAGTATTGAGATATTGAGCAGTATGAGGAAAAAGAAGGGGTTAGGTTAGATGTTAAAAAAATTGAAATAAATTCGGGACTAAGGTCTGTCACGAAGTTGTGTTTGGATCCGTTTTGGGGTAAATTTGGTCAGAGAGCAAATTTAGCTCAGACTAGTGTAGTTGACGGTTGTAATATTTTACTTAAACTACTTTGTAATTTAGAAATTTTCGTTGAGTATTATCTTTCTGGTAACTATAATACAGTATGAGTTACTTGGCGTTCTAAGGAAGAGGCATCACCATCTTTACCTTGTACAAACGTAGGAATTGCTGCACTTACAACAGATCAAACACAGTTAAAATGATACAGTTACTTAGAAAAACTAGATAGGAGAATGATACAGACTCTATAATAATTTTTAGTAGTTAGAATCCTTATGAGTATCTATCTCCCGCAGCATCATTTTTAGGAGAACTAACGAATGAGTTGGTGGAGTATGGGGGATAATCTTTTATAAAAAAGTTTGTTTCAGGGGGACTAAAATTTTACGGTTACCGCATCTGGCCTTACTCCCGTAAATCATACGAGACTTGTGAAGGTAAACATATCCGTCTCAATTACGAAAACTCTTTGAAAATTATTTTTGATTCAACATCTTTCATGGTTGATAGAAAATTTAATAACGATGCTTACAACACAAATAAAATTTCATAAATACTTCAAATACTATGATAAGAAAAACAAATATTCACAATGTTATAATACGTGTTGTAATAGATCCTGATGCCTAAAAATGCAGTATGATATGCTTCCATGTACATAGGTGTGCTGTAAGAGTTTGTTGTAGCGGTTTACTAAGTACTTGTACACCGTCAACGTGTAACAACAAAAAATTTATAGAATGATTTTTAAAGTTGAAAGGATTTATCTTACGATCCCCATTGTAGGCTTTGTTGTCTACAAAACCTTAACTGATTCTTTTCAGAAGGTGTCCAAGGATAACATTATCTAAACAGTCACCGCTTATAAACAAATTTGTAACGACTTGCTTGAAAAAAAACTTTTCTAAAATGTAACACCACGATTAGTGTCCCATACTTAAATGATATTGGCTTACCAAATTGATTGGAAATTTTTCTAGTAAAATGAATTTCCTGAGCAGCTAAATTTACTATCTTTAGCAAGGGTACAAATGTATTACCTACAATACTTAATTGAAGTGAATTAATAGCCTGTAATCCCCTCTTATTTTGGCACAGCCATGCTCAATCTCAGTCAATCCTTCCTCAAACCCAATAACACGTTTTACTGTCGTTGATATGATTAAAGTTTTTCCACATGTTCTTGTACGTCCTGGCCCTGTTATTGAAAAACCAATAAATACAAATCTTCCTCGATAATCATAAATAAGCTGTTGACATTTATTATCTTTGTGATAATAGTCTACTCTTTTTCTTTGCCTAGTTTACTTATCATTGTCTCGTCATGTCTAATATGCAACATAGTACGTTAATCTCGGAAGTTCTAACCTCCTATTAACCGCTTTGCTAATTTTTTTTCGATAACTGAGTGGAAAAGTTTGTTGTAGTGTTGTTTGGGAAAAGTTATATTCTACTATTGCTAAGTAGAGTCACCGTAAACTCGTTATAATGCATTGTTTTTTAAATCTTTTGAATTTACACACGAGTTAAACTTTCCAGGGTATTCTACCCTACTTACTTAGTGTTGTTTTTTCCTTTCCCTCTGGTTTGCAAGATCTTATTAATTTTATGCTCCTACTCACGGACAGGGTCTGTGTGAACAAGATTAAGTTCTTCAAATTAAAAAAACCCCTCAGTTTTTTACCATCTAAATCATTGAGCTTGTACACTTTTTGTGTACTAAATTTACTACACTAAACTTTGTGTTTTCAAAACTCGAGTAGTTTTAAATATTTTTTCACTCTATGTTTTAACCGCATCTTTTTCGAATACATTTTTATCACGGGTTTTGCATACATAATCTCCTAATTTATACTTATCTTTACCTTGGCTGTAACATTGTTTAGTTTGAGGTTGTCTCGAATTTAAAAAATTTTGTTTTGCTACATGTGCATTGTAGATTGATACTAACTTAGTTCTGGAGTATAATTGTAACCACTAATTACATCTCGTAAAACATCTACGTCACGGTACGTATTTTTGTATGTAAAATATCTGTACATATACTCCTTAGGCATTCAAATTACACGCTCTACTACCGCAGTTTTAGCATCAGGATTTTTGGCAACTGAAAACTTAATGGCATCATCTTTCAAAAAGTATTGCAATTCAATGTTTTAAAATTCAGTCCCTTGATCAGTTCGTAACATAAGAGAAGAACAAGATTTACTATTTTCAAGAATTTTTGAAAACTCTGCTGTTACACTACGGCAACTTTTATCACTTAAAGGTTGCACCCATACAAACATGCTTGATACATCGATTACAATTAAAATGAAAGATACCAATTCATTCTTTTTTCGTCGAATAGTTTTGTGCAAAGTATAAGCATCATGTTTTTGCAGTCACTTTTTGATTTTCTCGGAATCGATTTTATTTTCATTTACTCTTATTGAATTGTGCGTACCAGAAAATGCTGCTCCGTGGTGTGAATGAAAATATTGTTTCTCTACCATATTTATTATTTAATAATAGCGTAGCCCATTTTTAACACCACTTGATTTCGGAGTAGATAATTGTACTAAATGTTTATCGTCATTAGATTTGTTATGGTGTACAGTTTTTCCCAAAGGTGATGAAAGACTCTTCTTTTTACTTGTTTCTTCGTCTTCACCGAGCGAATTTGTATGACTGGTCCCATCCAACTGCAAACTTGAAATGTCGTGGGTTACGACTTTCAAAAGGTCGGTGTTTCCCACGAGTTTTTTAGAAGTTTTTATTTTTCAAAGTACTCTAGCAAATGTTTTTCTACCCACTGATTCAACATTTTATCTTTGCTTAGCAGCGTTATTAATTAAGTCGATAATTTTCGACCCTTCGATGATTTTACCTTTATAAATTTCTATACATGTACTATCTTGCTAAGTATTATTTTTGTATCTTTTTTAATGTTTTAAAAGCAGCATAGAATATTATTGGTACACTTTAGGTACAATACTGACACTTATATTACCATTTATTCCACATTCATCTGTAGTAGTGACATTTTCAACCTCATTTTCTGCAATAAGTATTGGCTCACACTTTTCATCAATAAAGTATAGGTATCTGTGTAAAACTCTCAAGTATTCCTTCAATTTTTTATATTAATTACTATACGAATTAAAATCTAGAATTATTTTCATCAAGTCGTCTGACCGACTCAAGTTATCTCTGACTGTCTGCGTGGTTTGTGAAACAAGTTGTGTGAAAAAATTATTTGCGGCTATAGGGGTAAAAAGACTGGGGTTCGCGCCCATGGTAGTGCTTTCTCTCTTTATTCTTTCGAGCTGATGTTTAGATCATAAAATCTTTTTTTCTCTTTTTTCAATTCTAATGTTTTTTACAATATTCTTAATAATATTTTTTTGAAGAATAGGTCGTAATATTGACGGTAAAAAACCATGACCGTTTTGAATTGAATTTTGCTCATTTTTTCCACGAATTTTTATCTTCACCTTCCGCAATTATCTATATTAGAACACTTTTAAACTTAGAAACAATTTTTTTGCCTATTTTTTTAGAGAAACTACAACTTTAAAAATATTTAAAACACATTCGCACAAGCAGTTGATTAACTTCTACAGGTAAGCGTACGAACACTCGTCGGAAAATATACTTACACTGAATCTTAACTCATCCAAAATGTTTTGCTTGCAATGAATCAAAAGATAATTATGACCCTTAGCAGTTACATCTTAATAGGCCTCTTGCATAATTTCAGATCTTCAGGATACATCTGTTTCGCTTAATGTTGTATTTGCGCGCGATCATGAGGATTTTTAAGTACGACATTATACGATGTGCTCAGACTGAATTCTCTTGAATAAGTTAATTTGTGAAAAATATTTTGTGTCATAAACATTACACTAATATTTTTATGGTGACTTTCTTTTGTAAAAAGATCTATAACAACAGGATTCGACGACTCACGCATCAGATCGTCAATGGTTAAAAGTTTTTTTAAGATAAAGATCATTTAAATAATTTGATCGTATTGATTTTCCTTCATGAAATTCAATTTGCCGTCCGTTTTTCAAAAAATTTCCACTTTTATAGCCATCCTACCACTCTGCATAATAAAATAAGACACAGTCAAACGTAACGTTTGGCATTTGTTCTATATTATTTAAAAACCTTTTAACAAAAACTGTTTTTACACAGCTAGTCAGACCGTAAATAATGCTTGTCTACGGGCGTTGCCAGCTTGTATCCATTATGACAATATTTTTTATACTATTTATATTTTGAAAAGCTTTTACGTTAAATACTAGGTAATAATGAAAGCGACAGTACGGTGGCGTAGCTAGTACTTACGTGTATATATGTATACTCAAATATATAGATATCAATCTACACATGGCAGGTTCAAAGTGTGAGTGTCAGCTGATTTGACTCTGCATGTACATCAATCACCACTTTCTCCTTTTCTCAGCTACTCCCATGAGTAAAAGGAACGAATAACCAACGCAAAAATATTACCCTTCTTGGCATCCAACGACGCAGATAATCGACATGTATATTTTTATTATCAGATTTTGAAAGATGCAAGTCCCGAATAGCTCATTTGGTTAATAATTTTATTTGTAGAAAGCCGTTGATTTAAGTAAATTTCTCCGGGAGTTGCATATTGCTATTATTCTTTTTTTAATTTTATTTTTTAAATTTTTCGTATTTGATACTATTCCTAATATTCGTAAGTATATAATTTTTTAAATGAATTCTCGGATGGAAGACCACTCCAAAAAAAGCTACAACGTTGGTAAGACGGATTTATTTCGCAATAACTTTTTTTTCAAAAACGTACAGTAAAAAATAAGCGATTATTTTTTATTATTACAGATGCTACCTACATTAACTTGGCAACTGAAAAATGATGGTTGTGAACTTTTACGTTTAAGATTCTAGACGGTGTTATAATATGTATCACTATCCTATGATGATGCTTTTAAAGATAGTCTTGATGATCAATTCTTTAAATAAACACGCTCAATGCAGTGCACAAAATAATTGTTTGTCTTCGGAATGTTTTTGCGCATGCATTAGACATATAGGTCAAGCAATTTTATTTTTATTATTATGCATTGTAAGCGTGGTATGAATTTGCGATAAGTCATCAACCTTGCATTCTAATATCAAACTTCTGAATTAAGTTCCATCATTACCGTACATGCGAATTCTCTTGAGATTTTTCGTAACTGTAATAAGGCAATATATTAATTTATTTATTGTGATATCACCTCAAACTACTCTATCCCATGAGCTTCTAGCGTTCGGTAATGATTATATTTTTTTTACATCGTTCGGTAAATCTTTAAATGAGTGGGGTAGTTTGATTATCCAATGATCGATGACGTTTGCTTGTATCGATACCACTGCAACTTCTTTTGGTATAAAATGCCTGTCAGAGTCATATAAGCTTTGGATATCGATGACAAAATCCATGATGGTGAACCACTATACTCTCTTGTAATATTTATTCTCTGGAAAAGATTTTTGGTTACTGGATAATCGATCGGTTGTGAATTTTTTCACCGATGAAAACAGCGACTTCTTCTTTTCTCCACGTCCTTCCTCTTAAGCAGAGAGAACTTTTCTTCTTTAGTACCCTTTTCCTTTTTGTTACTTAATGATATCGTAAAATGCTATGTAAAAAACAGTTTGCAACATTCATTAACAATATCTTTTTACAAAATGGAGCAACATCTTTCTTATATATTTGAGAAAATAATCAATAAAACTTTGGTTGTAGTGGTGGATGTATAAGTTATGCACACTTTTTTTATGCATGTAAGTTTTAAAATATTTTCAAATTTCAGAATTCGGAAATTCTGCTTGCTTGTCAACCACAGTTGCGTTCAAATTTTTGCACTTTTGAATTTATTAATTTTTATACGCTTACCCACCAGCACAGTTGGTAATTAGGTGGCCCCTTAAGTTTTCCTCTGCTAGAAAAAAATTTGTTCTTACCGGCCAAGCAACGTCGGTGATGATATTTAAATTCTGCGAGATATCTCACGCTTTTTTCTGTGCACTGCTTATTGGTTAATTGGCTCACCAAGTTACATGATGCCTACAAAAAAAAAATTATTTCTACCAGCCAAGTAATGTTGGCGGTTACATTTAAATTACGCGCAAAATCTAGCGTTATTATTTCAGAATTCTCAGAGTTATTAGGTTATTGCATTATTGGCTCGCCGAATCACCTGATGTCTGCGAAAAGTAGGACTTTTCGAGGCGACGCTTCCGGTGCTAGCCATTTGACATAAATCTATGAGTCGTTCTGGAGAAATAGTTCCGTTACTACTACTGTGATTTACGAAAAATCACATTTCGAGATAACAAGCTAATAAACGTAATTTGATCTCTATAATCAAAAATATTTGTCCACCTACATGTCATGAATGCGTGTATGTGTGCTATCGTGCACGCAAGTGCGTGTTAGTCCTCAGTTATATCTCAGAACTTCGACAGCCAATTTCAAAGCAACAAGCCACACGAATAATCACGCACTTACAGTGCCCATGCTACATAACAGATGTCACTATGTACGCATCTAATATAAATTTATTTATATTCCAACACGTCTTCTTAAATTTATAGTGCAATCTCAATTTAAGTATCTTAAACTACTTTACGATCAACATATTTCTTAATCTTCCGAACTTATTTCTGCCTAAAGCCTTGGTAAAAATGTCTGCTATATTTTCTTCTAAATCAACTTTTACAACATCAATTTCATAATTTGCATGGCTTTAGTTTCCGAAGTGATAATGAGTTTGATTGTTTTAGTAAAGTTTTATAGTTAAACTTAATATCATCACATACTGATTACGCTACTTCTAATTTCAAATTTTGGTCCATAGGGCTCGCATACAATTTTGAATTTTTAATATCATACTCCGTGGCTAATGTTTCAATACAGTTTTTCTGATGAAGTGTCATTTTTTCATTTTCATAGTCATAGTTTATGCTAATACGTAAATAAGTTCTTATTTTTTCCAAATCATTCATATTATATATTTTTAGAAATAATTTTTTAACAAAATTCAATTTTTTATCATTTTTACAACAAAGTAATAAGTCATCCACAAAAAATTAAACATTTATAATTAATCTTGTCATCTAAGATGTATAAACAACTGTCATTGTCGCTCCTGTTAAAATTAAAACTTTTGAAATAAGTATCAAGCTCTTGGGCTTTGTTTTAATCCATACAATGCTTTATCTAATTTAAATACCTTATCAGAGCCATCATCGTAGCCTTGTGGCTGTTTTACATATACTTAAGACTTTACTGTTCAAAAACGCTGTTTCAACATCCATTTGTTCAATGATCAAATTATTTTGACAACAATAAGAAAGTAACATTTTTAGAGTTTGCATTCTTGCAACTGGTATATATATATATATCTATTTATATATCATCAATTAAATCATTTTGCTGATAACCTCTAACAACTAATCTGGCCTTGAAAATATTATAAGCCGTTTAAGTATAAGCCCATTTTACATGCTTTTTTATTACTTGGTTTATTTTTGAAAATCCAAGTCTTATTTTTATTTAAAGAATCTATTTCTCTATCCACTGCTTTTTTCCAATTTTCAGACTCATTACTATTTATCGCATTATTATAAAAGACAGGTGTCTCAGCATTTGTATAATTTACATAAATAATATTACTTTTTGCAAACTTTTCATCCCTGTATCTATCAGGTTCTTCTCTTTTTCTAATTGACTGTCTTAAATTAAAATTTGTATTTTCATCATTGCCGCTTACATTTAAATCACCATCTTTGTTTTCATTCAAACTAATTTTTACTGTGTAATTTTCTAATTTTAAACCAATACAATCTGTGCCATCTTTAATAATATCAACATGTTTAGCTACTACTACTTTATTATTTATCAGAACTCTATAACCAACATTTTCATAACCTAACAAAATTCCTAAGACTGTTTTCTTATTCTCCCATTTCGAGTCTCTCTTTTGTTCGGGTTTTCGTCAAAAACTCTACTTCCATAAATTTTGATATTTTAAGTACTAGGCTCTTCTCCAAACATAATTTTAAAAGGAGTTTTATTTTGTTCAATAGTATTAGTAATAATTCTATTTTTGAAATAAGCTGCTGTTTTAACTATTTCTGGCCAAAATCTATTATGATCCCTTGCTTCTTTGAATAAACGCCTAGACGTATCTATAATGTCCCTGTTATACTTTTCTGCTGTTCCATTCAATTTATGTACGTAAAGTGGGCCCGGTTCAATAGATATACCTTATTCCTAGCAAAATTTCTTATATCATTATTAATATACTTTTTATGTTTTTTTCTGCCTTACTTTCAATCAAATCAACACAGCCAACAAAACAATTATAAATTTGATCTTTTAATTTGATAAAATATCAAAAGAATACTGTATTAACTTTAATAAAAATTCTTTTAGGCATCTTTTTGAATTATATAAAAATTTTAAAAGAATTCTTTTATTAAGGACATTCGCGTATTCTTCTACAGTAAAAATCCGCGTACTGGGATTTTACTGTAATCATCTATCAAACTCAAAAAATTTTTTTCATCGCTTGAGCCAGTAGTACTATGTGGTCCATTCAAATCGGTATGTAGAATTTCTAAAATATCTTTGGCCCTAGACCTTTCACTTTTAAATGGTAAATTATGCGTTTTATTTTTGAAACAAATCTTACATTCTTAAAAATCAGCTTCTTATCCCTGGGTAAACCATCAAGCATTTGTTTATTGCACATTGTTTTTAAATTATTAAGATGTACATGACCTAGTGTTCTATGCAATTTTTCTGTGCACTTATTTTTTTATGATTGAATTTAATTCACTATACATAATTTAACTTGTCATATGATGGATATCATTGTGTTTAATAGCCAACACAATTAAATTTCCATTTTTATCAAAAATTTCTGACATACTTCTAATTGACACAATCTTATTTGTTTTGTTACTTTACCGTTACTTATTAAATTTCTATCCATGTCTTTAATAAAAAAAACATTTTTAATTATATTCATCTTACTTTGACCATAGACATTAAACTTGTGCCTTGTATTACCAACTTTAATTGCCTTTAAAGACCTTTTGTTTCGTATTTTCACATTAATAGGGTCTTTTAATTTTACAGATTCATAAAAAAAACCGATCATCATTTACAACATGATCTGAGCAACCACTATCAAGTAAGCATTCAACCTTACTAGCATAGCTATTTACTTTAACACGCGACTTATTAGATCTGCCCTCAAATTTGGCATTAAAACCACTCAAATTACCGTCTTTATTTTAATGTCCTTGATTATTTGCTGCCAACTACCTCCTCGATGATGTTGATGAGAGCCTCTTCCAGCTCTATGACCTCAGCCTCCGCTGCCATGATGTTGCCACTGTTAATGTTGTTATTGTTATTGTTGTTGTTGTTGGCACCCGCCTCGTTGCTGCTGCGCATTACCTTGCTGCCATGAATTATCCCTCTGTCTCGTTTTTTGTGCATTGTGCCTTGAAGTCTCCATATTTTCCGCACTTAAAACATGCTTCCTCTTTTTTTCTTCAGTTATAAACGCACTTGAACTGTTTTTGCTTCCACTTTTCTTTTCTTTTATTTCACACATTTTTATTCTACTTTTCACGTTCTCAACTATTTGATCATTCTTTTTACACATCGATTAAATCACCAATATAACTTAATGAACTTGGAAGCATCTTTATCATGTAGCTTAATTTTTCTTTTTCCGTCTTATTTGCACCAGCACTTTTTTATTCATTCATCAATACTTTAAATTCGGTGAAAAATGCTTTCAAGTTTTTGAAGTCTTTCAACTTAAATTTTTCTAACGTGTTTCTTACACAAATTTGCAGTGCAGTAGACTCTTTTATACATATTTCATCGGATTTCTTCATTATTTTGTACGCTGTTCCTTTGTCTTTCACAAACTGTAATTGATTATTTGAAATGCCACTATATATTACATTAATCGCCTTTCAGTCCTTTTCGATCCACTCTTCTTCTCTATATATCCTTGTCATGGCTGTCGTTGCTTTTATGTCGCATTTTTTCAGTTTTAGAATCATCGTGATTCTCCTTTTTCAACACTCATAGTCTTTTCCATCAAACACCAGAATTTTCACTTCATCCGGCATGTTGGTTTCTTTTTCTCTGTTCTAATCTTCTAGAATTTTCCTTACTGCAAGAACTTTTCTCGTTATTTTCACGAAACTTTTTCTCAAATTCTTAATTAGTGTTCGATTGACACTTTCAGTTGAACCCGTAGTAGTTGATTGTCGCGACCCGCCGAAGCAACACGTGAAAATCAAAAAATACCACTACTTACCACGGACCTCTGCTACCATGTTAAATAAATTTACTGTAAGTTAGTGGATCAATAATATTACCCTTATTAACACTTGAGAAAATATATTTAATGATAGAAATAAAGATTAAGATAGATTACAAGATCACCTCTTATTGTACTGAGAGGTTATACAAGAGCGTGAATGCATGGCGACAACCATGTTTTGTCTGTCTCAACTGTATTACTTTACAAACTACAAAGCACACACACACATCATCTTGCACTGATAGTGCCCATGCCGCATAACAGATATCGCTACATACACATCTAATGTGAGATGTTAATCACCCTGAGCAGGAGTGTCAGAGGATGACAGCCCACAGCTGCCAGGTAGGTGGATGGAGGAGAGAGAAGTAACTCGATCTAGAGACAAAGAAACTTTATTAGGATCGAGTTGTATTACAGCTGATACATGAGCCAATACATGTGCTCAGTTTAAGCAACAAGCAGAGACTGTTGCATGCGCGCAAGCCATGGCACAGTCGCCGAGCCTGATCGGTCAGGCAGAGCAGAGAGTTGTCGACTCTGGCCGCAGGAGGGCTGTGCGCCCCTACATCTAATATAAATTTATCTATATTCCAACAGCAATTATTGTTGAAACATATTTGTCACAATAATAATAATAATCCACAGTTTTCAAACTGTTGGCCAATATTGACCTTTAAAGGAACAGAAGAATTGTTAATTCTTCTAAAAGATAAAGCAGTAAAGCATTAGCTTAACGGCTTCTCCAATAAAGAAATAAAAGCAAAGTTATTTGAGTAGTAAGTGCCTTTTAATTTGTTTAGTACTTGAATACGTGGATATTGAACTATAAACGAATTTTGATAAGATAATGTCTGGCTGTGTTTAAGTTATGGCATGTGTAAGCCTGTTTTTTTCCCTTTTCTTATCAAGATGTGTGTTATAGCTAGAAACTAAATACTTTTGGATATGTCATCTAGTATAACTGCTGCCAATCTTAACTCCTTAATGTTCTATTTCTAAGTGGGGAAACTGTTAATTAATACAGTGGAACATGACATAGTTAAAACTAATCTGCTAACAATAAATTAGCAAAAAGCTTCTTTCATTACTATTTTTCTGATTTTTTCTTTGATTTTCTACTAAATTTATAGGTCTTAAATTATTTTAACGTAAAGTATAGATTTATGAATTTTAGTTTAGCATTCTTGAATCGAAAAGCCTTTTTTTCTGTTTTGTATAAAACTCATACACTCTCTGTATAGTTTATAACTGTTTCTCTTCCCCCTTCCTCCCCCATTCAGCCAGGTGGATTTTTAACTTTGCATTTAATAAAGCAGGTACAGTCAGGTTTAGTAGTTTAGCGTAATGTATTCTTGAATTTTCTATAGCTGAAGCTTACCATCTAATGCGCTTTGACATTGTTGGATAGATATGCTACGTTCTGTTTTTCAGCACGATAAATTTTTTCCTAATTACATTGGTGTTAAATGCTTTAAATTTCGTTTGTTTCTTTGACACTTTTAAAATATGTTTGGCTAAAGAATCAACCTGATAACTAAGTTCACTACTAAAAGTAAGCGATTCTACTTCGCAAACAAGCAAAGATTCGTCATCAATGGCAAAGTAATGAGTTTCCAGAATCCTTCCACTATTTAATTACATTATAGAATTATTTGTTTTTTTTGCTCTTTCCTATCCAAAAAAGTAATAAAGTATATTATTGGCTATACATTTATGACAAACCTAAATGGAAGCACTTTTTTTTTACAAAACGTTTGAATAATCTTCTGCATGCATGCAACTGTCAGTCCTTTACCAATAAAAGTCACATCTCTAATGAGAGTCACGCGTTGCACTGGTGAAGGTCTTTGGAAAAGTATTTTACAGCAGTTAACAGATACTGCTGAGTTTTTGTTATTGTTAACTACAAATTTTATCAACATGTTCTTTTAGCGATTTGTTGACATCCACCGTTGGGTGCATTGATCTCTTTCATGAAAAATTCTATTGTGCCTTCGAATAGGAAAATCGATGTTGCCCATAATAAACCCGTTTTTTTGCACTCCTTGCGTATTCGAAAGGACTATGAAGGTTCTAAGTGCAGAATTTTTTTTATAAAATATCTGACATTCCTCAATAAATTTTAATAAGTTATACTTCTAACGGTCATAGTCATCCTGCGAAATATTATGTCGTAGAAGTGTATACATGTTTTCAATGAACAATACTTCTTTCAAACATATTGGACTATCTAGCAGCAACCATATTCTATATTCTAGTACTTTATATTTTTTCATAAATTCTAGTGTACGTAGAAAACGGCGTAAGTCTCTAATCAATCTCAAGTTCTCTATACGAGTATTAAGTTGTTTCAAATGCTGTTTGGTCAAATCTCGTTTCCATTTAAGTAATAATTGTTTCGTGACCCGAAGAAGTGCTTCGTACATATAATCTGGTAATTCATGCCAAATACAAACATAAAAATTGTGTAGTTTTGTTAGAATCGATACCCTTTAAAAATATAATAAAAAATACATGGAATTTAGGAGAACTATACAATTCACAATTTGATATTTTTAATGTATATGCTCATTACTAATTGTTATCGGTACAGCCTTAGCCAATCATCAAGTATGTGTCATCATCTACAAATTAACTAATCTCGATGAGATCCCAAAGTTTGAGTACACTCTTAAGAGTTCAATAAGTTAGATTTAAGGAACATAATCAATATTTATTGTTAACTTGTTCTACAGTTAAACACAAATAACTCAAAGTTGCACTTTTTTGTGAGTGACATACACTTTTATGAAGGATATACTTTTCGTATTACCCATATGAAATTATACAATTTTACGTGTTCAACTGTATGGGAATATGTCTAAATTATCGCTGATAATAAAATTAGTCATTGATAATTTAAAAAATGATAGAATTATATTAAAAAAATTTTTTTTCTAAATAATGTTCGTTTTTCAATCCGCTGTGATAATTTAGTAATTGATTCTATGCATGACTCGTTTTGGTTTGGCTTCTAACTACTATAGTGTCAAAAAGTTCTATAAAAAAGCAAAAGTAGCACTTTCATGAAATAAACTATGTATTTTTCAGTAGTCACTGACAAAAGATAATAAAAACTAATTCACCATGTAGCACTGGCCTGGTGTGTTGGAATAGAAACCTAGTTGGTCGTTATCATGTGTTCAAACGTAAAGCACCGTCAATCTCTTGCTCGTTTTATTTAATGTCTCCATAACGTAAGACCTGTGTTATAGCTTGTGAAAAAAGGGCAAACAACTAGATTGTGTGTGTAGTTGCAAAGTTGGTTGAATGAAACATATAAACACAGTGTCACAGATGTAATATTTTTGACTAGGTATTTCTATCGTCTGTAATAAATTTTCAAACCTATAGTAGCTTTAACATATTTTATAAAGGTAGAAAGCCGAAGAGTGCCATATTTAAAACAAAAGACATTATTTGGATCTTATTTTTAGTTTCAGAAGTTATCCCACAAAATAAAATTTGACCCACATTTAAAACAATTTCTCCTTTGATAACATTTCTGTCACCATTATCTACATAGTTAATAAAATAAAAAACGGATATCAAATAAGATGCATTTGAAGTTGCTCGCTCTATACGCCATGCCAAAGTTTTAGACAATAAATACAGAGTGTAGTATAATGTTTCGAATTTTTTCCAGCAAACACCTGTACAAAATTGAATAAAGCATTTTGCATTTTCCAAATGCAATTGAACTTAACTGTTATAGTCTCCAGCATGAGAAGTACATCAGAAACTGTTACACTGTTTCCTGAAAACATTATTCTACTATTATTGGTAAAAGATTTAGTCACATTATTAAAATTAGTTCCTCGCTTATGTTGCCATCTTCAGATGCAAAAAAAAAATCATTATCCCAGTCTGATAAACATTCATTGTCATTGGAAGATTCTGAGAAAGATTTTTGAGAGTTGACAGTAGAGTGGCCAACATATTCATGGTTTGTTTTAAAGACTTTCTTCCCCAATTCTTCGGGGTGCACGTTTTTGTATGTACTGCTGCCCTTAGCGTTTGTAACGTTGAAGTGAAGTTTATATGTAGCTAACAATAATTAAATATGAGGAGTAAAGAAATTCTTCTAATATTATGCATCTACATTTTAGATCCATTACGTATGTTAGATAACTAATATTTATTCGGTAAATTATTAAAACTAGATTCATAGCGTATTATAATTATGGCAGTGTACAATGTCATACTAAAATTAAGTCACGCGGGAGCACGACAAGGTAAGTTTGAGAAAGCAGACGAAGCCTCGGTGATAGCGCTACTTCTGATTTGCACACTTGAATTTCTAAATACTAAAAAATAAGTATTTTTGCCGGTATGCTTGATGAATTTTGATTTAATTCAGTCTCTTTAATCCTACTACACAGTTTTACCGAAAAATATAGGTCAAAAAGTTATTAGATAAACGAAAACGAGACATGTGTATCTCAAAACCCTCAAAACAAGATTTTTTCAGGTTCAGTCTCCCAGAAATGGTCTTATCGTTAAGTTAGCTGCAAGCAAATTTTTTCCTGTGTATAATTGGGATAGGCATGTTCTTAAAGTCAAGCAGAGCCGTCAACAGTGTAATGTTGGCTACCGGTACTTCCTAATTTCACAATGGGTAGCATGCAGTGACGAAGGGTTCTCAGTGGCTAAGGTGGTAGAGCGCTTGCTTCCGCCTGCAGAGCTCGGGTTTGAGATTTCGTTCCGTCACTTTTCCCGGGTAACTAGGTGGTTCTTACAATATGACCTAATCACTAGGATATCATATAAATAGGCTACTGGTACATAGAATTTTATCGTGACATGCAGATTTGCAGTTAATAGCAAGAACCAACGATGTCTCAGAAGAAGGGGTGGTGAATATTGACTCTCTCATAGTAAAATTGTCCCCTAAATGATAAATAACACAAATAATGAAAAATATGTTGCGAATCAAAGTCCATTATGTATGTATGCACTTATAAGCATGTAAAATGTACCCAGCCATTTGAACAATGAAAGACAAGATGAGGTGTTGTTAAGGTAGGATACCTACCAGCGGCAAATTTTGAAAATAAATAAAAATTTAAATATTTATAATACTTCAATATCCTATTATCCTAACCCTGAATTTCGTGTGCCTTAAATTTAAACACATTAATTTCAGTATCTTAATTAAAATTTGTAATGAATAAATTAATTACTAGTAATCGATTGTATTATTTTTTTAGTTTAGTTTTTTCGGCTATTTAAAATTAATCGTGTACCACAGCTGTAACAGTATCAACACAATCTGATCGATTAGATTGGAAACTCTAATTATTTCCCAGAGTGCCCTGAATAACAAGCTGTAAACCTAAGCCTCATTTGACTCAGAGATTTGGGTGATAACTAATCACACATTATTAATCAATTTCTTAAGTAATAGTCAAGTAGGAAATCATTGAATAAAATTAATTGTTTTAGTAACTTATACATCACTTTTACAACTTTTGTATGTATTTTCATGATAAATAATTTTTTTTTGTGAGAAATCCTTAGGTATTAAATTACTGTAGCTTAGAATATTTGGATTTTATCATTACATAGAAAAGACATAGTGATTAAAGCTAGTTGAGTAAATGACAAATTTAGGATTTTCGATGTTTATAATTACTAAGTATTTTATCTAAAAAATTGGTTGGAAGAAGTAATTGAATTTATGTAGTTAGCTTAAAGAAAAATTGCCAAGAATGATGTGATAAAGTTGTTTAATAATAAAAATTACAAGTAAAGAGCATCTTACTATCTTAGATAAAAATTCTGAAACTGTATTTTTTAAGACAATTTACTTTATTTGGTAAATCAAGGAGATGTTTCTATAAATTAACTGCATTCATATATACTTTAAATATCTTCAAATGAGCAAATTTAAGTAGAAATTTAGTGGGATTTTCGTAGATCACCGTAGCTATGTTTTACAGACCTCGTTTTTATCCAGTACATTCTAATATGAGCAATATCTAATAATATTAAATTTTTAACATTAAACATTAAAAAATGGTATTTTCTTGAAAAGTTATTATATCCCCTTAAAAATAGCTTTTAACAAAACTAAAATGTAAGGTAAGTTTGATGTACTGAGTTTATATTTCGTAAGGAGTTTCTGAACATTTGTACACACTGGCAATGAATAGTATTCTTCCTAATAAATGTGTAGCCTTAAAAAGTTCTGAAATCAAACTGTTAAAACGGTCAAGTTTTTTTTTTTTTTTTTTTTTGGCAGCATACATTCTATACAATATTCGTAGTATAATACTGTTTAGTACTCGTACTTTAACAAAGTCAAACTAAGTAACATTGACTTTTAACTGGTACTTCATGCAAACCTCAGATCAAAAACGTTCATGCCTTGCTATGTAAAAAGTACATATAAATATTAGGGCAAAAGGCAATATTACTTAATTTAATTTTGTTAAAGTACGAGTACTAAACAGTATTATACTACAAATTCCGTACAAATTGTATGCTGCACCAAAAAAAGAAAAAAAAACTTGACCGTTATTATATTTTGATTTCAGAACTTTTTGAGGCTACATATTTATTAGGAAGAATACTATTCATTAAAAGTGTGTATAAAGGTTCAGAAATTCCTTATGAAATATGAATTCAATATGTCAAATTTATCTAACATTTCAGTTTTGTTAAAAAATATTTTTAAGGGGCTACATTATACTTGTAAATGTATGATTAGGACATCTATTTAATTCGATCAATCTTTACACCAAAAAATATATTACTTACTGTAAGACAATGACAATGATTAATTCAATACACCATAAATGTGATTGATATACATATAAACATACATATAGCAGTGTAAATTAGCGGATGCTCGGCAGTCGTCTGAAAATGCAGCGATCGCTTTGATACTTTGTGAATTTGTTATCATCACTGTCTTAAGTCACAATAAAACATTTCTGTATTCTTAATAGGTCAGGAAGTATACCAATTGTTGTGCTCTGTTAATTTTCTCGAAAAGTTTTAAAGGTTTGTATAAAAACGTTAAAAAAAATTATAAAAGTCTGAAAACTCTACAATTTTAGTCTAGAAACACATATACCAGATTTATATAGGTCGGAATAATATCAAAATAGCAATAATAATTAAAAATGTATTACAATAATTACGTTTAGACAATGTAGTTAGAATGTAATAAGCACAAGCCTCTCCCCATCTCGACTTCGCCCTAGACTGACTAAATTGAACACCGTGCTGTGTTGACATGCAAAGTGAAACGTTTTCAGTAAGAAATTTTACATCTATTCCTGACACATCTCATAACAAAAGTCTTCTTATTAAAACATATTTATTAGGAATCCATACAGTTCATTTGATTAAATAATAAGCTGTAAAAAGTAAAAAAATATAATTACGCTTAAAGGTACCATGCATTCCTTATGCTATGAGATAATCGTTGGCCCTAAAAGGTCGTTGATTTCCAGTTTCTCTCGTATAATCTATAAACAGAGCTATTTTTTAAAGCTGTATGGATTTATAACTTCCAAAACAAATGTAATTAAAAAAAATTTTTTTTCTCTTATCTCACAACTTTATTACCATAGCAACTAAGTCCTGGAGCTTAATCTCTACAGTTTTTATCGCCATAATAATACAAATACATGTCTTACCTATTTAAAAATCTGAAAAATTCAAGAGATTACTATGAGGGTAATAAAAAGCTGATTTCTCGCTTAATAAGTTCTTTATCAATTGATTTTAATGCTATTTCACTCTCGATAAATGTTAAGCATCATTTTCTTGATGCCTAAAATTGTATTCATTAGATGTATTTAAAGTTTTTCTTCCAATTAGACTTCTTGCAACTTTGGGCATAGTTAGGACTTTTGTGAGCTCTAAAGAATATTTTTTTCAATTTCATTAGGTTGTAACATATTTGTTGGTAAGGTAGTTGGACGTCAGATGACCCTGAAAAGGATTGATGAGATGCCTCTATACCTCAGGATGATCTTCTCTGGCCTGTTATTGTAGCACTACACTGATCGAAAAGAGAACTACGTTTGAAGCTTTGAAGCTTGTTATTAGAGCTCTTTCCTAACGTCTCCTGGTATAATGTCAAAGATGTTGGTGTCTAAAGTACCTTCTTTTTTTGCATACTCAAATGTTTTAGTGATTCAAGGTGGAGATATAGGTTCATGATGCTTGCCCGTTAGAGACTGTCCCGTTGGCTTAACTTCGTTTTTTCTTCATAGCTGTTAGGTTTTCCCAGCGCAGACCTTGGAAAAGATCGATGATTCCTAGTTGAATGCTTTGAGTCGAGAGAGTAATATAGGGTCGTCGGTCACCGGGGTTCCCAGCCTTACAACAAATAACTCCGCTCGTGACGTCTGTCAGTGAATGACTGACTTGGTTGAATAGTAGGCAGCTTTACATAGTCTTCTAGTCGTTCACATAATCTTTTTTAAAAATGGTAGTAAAAATTTTTTGATTGGCAAGCTAGTTTAAACTTAAGTGGCTCTTAAAAGAATCGATGAGATTGATGGTTAAGTAGGGAACGTAAATACTTATAGTGGCCCTGAACAGGGCCAGTGGTAAGATTTTCAGCTATTCCTTATTATTATTCTTGATGATGAAAAGCTGGCTGAGGGTAGCTTGACTCTTACCCTCGAAGTCTCTGTGTACGAAGACCGTGATGGAGGAAGGTACGCCGCTGACCAAAGAATATCTCGTCTTCGGGTCGTTTTTCGGAAAACCAACGGTTCATCGTTAGTCGGGAAACTAGGCCTAGAGAAGACCTTTCTTGTGGGTATATCGTTGGGACGACCACTGAGAAGAAATCCGTTGTGGCTACCCATGCTCCTTAGGGCTGTCTTGCCTGGCTTACATTTGTAGTAAAAAATTCTGTAACAGCACCAGGTGGGATGGTGGAACGGCCACATAACTCTAAAGGTTGTGAGCAGGTTGTGCTCTAGCTAGATACGTTTCCTGGTATTCCGCCGGAGACGTAATGTGTTAGAATAATTTTTTTTTTCGTGGCACACGTTAATCCTGAAGGTTCAGGGTGAAAGAAGATCTAGTTCACTTGCCCATTCGAGAAGAGTGTCGTCGGTAACTGGGATATTCAGTTGAACGACTATCATCTACATTCCCGATGCAGCTCGATGAACTGCCGAGAGACGATTGCAGAAATTTTTGAGACACTCCGGTGTATTATAACCACACTTTCTCAATTATGTTGCAGGTAGCTTCAATTTTATGTCGACACCACCTAGTGGATCCTACTGAACTAAAGTGAAAAGCTGGCGAATTTTTGCAAAACCTTTTATTTTATTGTTATTGTTATTAAATTTTTCAAGATAAAAACTATAATTAAACCATGTAGGAAGTGTCAAAAATCGGTATGCGAAATTTTAGCAAAGTCGGTTCAGTAGTTCTCGTGGTTAGCGCTTACAACGGTTTTAGCGACTGCTTTATATATATAAGTAAGATTAACAATGAACTTTATCGTTCCTGTAATAAGCAAAAATAGTCATTTATGCTTACATAATAATGGAAAGTTAGTATAAATTGTGCCTTATGATTACAAACAAAGAATGATACAATTTTAATGATCTATAAAATGTGACTTTTGTTGAAATTAAACAAGGTGCTTTGTACTAGTAACTATTTTTGTAATATTATAAAAAACATTTTTTTGTTGAGCGTAGTGAAAAATCGTTCTTGAGTATTAAAATTCCTAATTTAAACGTTAATATAGTAAAAAAATGTCATTTATTTGTAGGACAGCTAAGAAATACTGAAAAAATAATTTTTTAGATATGTCAATTCGATGAAAAGACATACCTGTTTTCCACTGAAATCGTAGTACTACCTAAATGAAGCTAAAAGAATTAATCATCAAGACTCTGCATGATGGAAAATGAATGTTTCTTTATATCTTATCGAATAAGAGTAGTTATAGATGTGTGTATCATATTTTTTACACCAACAAACAAAAAAACCTTTATTGACAATTAAATATCATTATTAAAATATGAATAACGTGTAAAATCAAATTTTGTTATACTGTACAGCTGAAAGTATAAAAAATTCATGGTTTTAAACCATTGATTACTAAAATGTGTTAATTTGTGAAAAAGACATACTTATTTATCATCAAAATCTTATTATTTTGGATATAAAAGCTGAAAAAAATAATTTAGTTATTAAGAGTTCGTAAAGCAAAAAATTAAGATATTCTTATACTGTATTTAATGAGAACATTTAATACTCTACGTTATTAAGTTAAGACCCTTCATAAGGCATAAAAACGGTTTTCGATAATCTAATGTTATTATAACAACCTTAATAAGGTATGAAACATAATTATTTCTTCGAACTGACATAAAGATTAGAAAAAAACTATTTTAAACCCTGGATCATCAAAATCGGTCGTTGGACTTTTTAGATTTGACTGACTACATAAGAACATACATACCCTTATACACGCATATCCAGACTTATTCTGAAAACTTGTTTTTCCACTTGAGACACTGTACAAGACTTTTCTGACATATAGCAAAAAAAACTTAATTCTTCACCTACACAAAGCTTTTCATATAAGACAGCAAAAATCTGAGTGATCAGAAAGGCAATCGTTATAAGTTCACACATCCAACGTTCATCAGGTAAGCCGCACACTTGAAGACCTAATGAACAGTCTATCAATAATGTAACAAGTTATATCAGTGTAAATAATAAAATCTCATGGAAAAAAATATTTTGACAGATATTACTGCTATCGTGTGGATGCACAATTATGAAGGTAGAGAACCATGTTATTACTCGAGTAGCAGTTGAATAAAAAATAAGCAGTTAAGTCTTCATATTTATCAATACAAAAACTATAATAAACATTAAAACATAGCGTGTAACAACTTTTTTTACAATTGAGTAGATGCGTATGTGAATATCAGAAATGTTTCTTTAACGGATATAATTTTTACCTTCTAATGCAAAAAAATTATAAGTGTTTGCGGTTAAAACTAACATTTTTATATCAATCGATTTGTGAGACGTTTTCAAATCTAACTGCAATATCCAAAAATTGATATTATTCATTTGTTTTTTACAATAATTTATTTATATTAAAAAAAAAATTCATTAGAGCAACACCAGAAGTCATATAAAACAAGAAAATTGCTTTGAGACGGCAGTATAAGCGTATTAACACTTTTATTGCGTAGAAAAGTCAACGAAAGCTGGCTTGATTTCCAAACTAAAAAGGGTAACTGCCCTTACCATTTTTTTATATTGGAAAATACGTGAGCTCTGATACCATAAGTGACAACTACGAATAAGCTTACAATAATTCTAAAATGTTAGTTACCGTTTATTTCTGTTGGAAGGTCAGTACACGTTCAGCCACTTTAAAACTGAAGAAACCGTAAGCCCACTTACTTCATTGATTTATTAGGGCAATTAATTTTTATTAATTTTCTCAGTTTTCTCCAACTGCACATATACCTTTTTTTTAGTAGAACGGCAGATTTATTTATCAAATACGTACTACTATTATAATTTTTTACTTTTTCTGAATAAAATCTTAGCTTAGTCCAGCGTAAAAGATCACAATCGTTAATTCCCAGAGATGATCATTTTTATGAATATTTTTTCGTATTCCCTACGAGGTTAAGACTTCAAGTACAATATTTACAGGATAATGGCATAAATGTTCAGAGATATCTGAAATAATAGTATATAGGACTATATTAAATGAGTGGCTTAATATCAACGAATGAAGGAAATAAAAAAGATGTAGAATATATACATAAAGTGGTCTAAGTACCAAGACAGGTCGGATCTTTGCATTGAACCCGACAAAAGATATTCTAAAGATTAATATGTTTAACTCGATATAAATCAAGGGATGCTCGAATACAAAGATTTTTGGACGTTCACCATACTGATTATATTCTTTAAATTTATTTATAATGACAAAAATGTGTTTCTTATTTTCAACAAGAATTTTTCAACTGTATTATCATAATTTTTTTGTATAAACCTTGCGATACAAGATTGATTTACACATTTTTCGTTGATCTATTTTTCGGATTTGTGATTAGTCAAGACTGAATTAAATTACAAACTCAATTTTAAAATAAAAATACAACTTTATGTTTAATTTAAATGAAACTGAAATATTTTCAGTACTTTGCAAACAATTGTTACCGTAAGAGAATCTGGCACCCCTGTAAAGTACAAAAAATAATTTTTTGACTGTCACACAGTCAGCAGTTATTCTGTTAAAAACTGTCAAAGATAAAAAATCAGGTGTGGGTCTCGGGACCTCCGGCAGAAGTGAAACTTCCAACTAGTGAGTTATGGAACTCAGGATTTTGGAAATCGTAAAGTGTTAGGTACACTTTTTATAAATTTAATGATTTTAATAGTAAGTATTTTAAAAAAAGCTTGACAAGTAGATCACTTTCTTGTATTCACTTTATTTTATAAATAGTCATGCTATCATAATTACAGTTGTTATGCGTTGACGGCATGAAATTTGAATTCAAAATATACACATACTATGGCCCATCAATCTACTTTGTTATTATATGATTTTTGCTTGGGTTTTAATGATATAAAATAATAAATGAAGCTAAAACGTACGTACCTTAACATCCTTTCAGTGTCAATTGTTATTGTGAAAAAAAAAAAAAAAAAAACATTATGAATGAGCCATTGTTCCACGGTCTCAGTCCCTACCAATGAGAAATATACTTAACGTCTTTCTTAAATAATAATGTTTTTAATATAATTTTTTATTGTAGAGTCTTATTTTATTGATACTTATTACATTTAATTAAATTTTTGAAGATGAAAGCTCTGACTTTTTAGGTATTTCCGAACTGACGTATTTTAACCTTTGTTGAAAATAAAATTAAAAAGTACTTTAAAAATGCCTGAATTCCAAAACCATTTGATTTGCTACAAACGAATTAAGAAACAACATTTGATTGTGGATCATAACTTATATATTTTCCAAGAGTTGCTTTAAATTTTTTATTTTAATAATTATTTATTATTATTTCTGTTTATTTTATTCCCATTTATTACATTTAGTTTTATTTACGGTGACAGGCACTATGCTTTTACCAAGTATTTCGGATCTTAGGTGATCTTACATTCGTATTTTTATTTCCAAAAACTTAATTTACAATCACCCTGTAAATGCCTCAATTCTAAATTCCTTGCTCTCTCAACGAATAAAAAAAGAACAAAAGAAAAAACGTAAATATATTACTTTTTTCCTTACACGATTTTCTAACGTTATAATTAAATTCATGATTTACAAACTTGGTGACATTTAATTACGTTAATGTTTGTACCTCCGTAATCTGCAAGTGAGGAGAAATCGAATCATACAAGTAGAATTAAATTTTAATCTTAACTAGTACTTTTAAGTTAGATTTTTATATTTCAGTGTCACGACTTTCTCTTTTGACTTTTTATTCTACAAATATCTTGCAAACTATTGATTTGCAAATAAAATTTCAAGTGATAAATGAATCCACAATTAAGGAGAAATCGTTGAAACTCTGAATGGTTGCAAAATAATAATATTTAATACTTACAGTGGCTAGATCCACAAGTTTCCTTTACAGAGAAAGTCTCTACGTGCATGCACACATGCATGCAAACGGTTCGGGTCTCTGCTATATAATATATTGGTTTCTAAATAAACATATACCTATTTCTGTAGACGCATGCGCTTGCTCTTTCTCTCTCTTTCTTTCTTTCTCTCTTCCCACCATACATGTACTTTGATTCACGTGCGCGCTACTCCCATACCCCGCTCCCCGCTCTTCCCACACTATGAAGAACCGAATGGACACTTATGTGTTACATCAGCTGGTTTCACTCACCACTAGATTTTCAATACGCAGCTATAAAAGTTTCATTTAAAAACGACTTAAAATAAGTACTAAAGCTCTTTAGTGAGTATTTCGTGCTAATTTCTTAAATCTAGGAATGTTTAGCTTTTCAATATTGTGTAAAAGTGTTGTACTAATGTTTATGAGAAGTCATGTAAATTTTTAATGAATAGTGTCTAACTTATAGCATAAATCTTTTCCATAGTTAATACTATGACAAAGTGATGTATGTAATATTTAAAAAGTGAGTTTTTTGTAATACAAACATCATCATTTTGTAGGTAATGGTTGCTAACCATACACTTTATTAATCATAAAAAAATCAATAGTACATAGTTACTTATATTACTTGTCAGTGAATTTTATTGATATTCGTAGGAATAATTGTTTGACTTAACACCTCACACTGTAGGGTATAAAAAAAAATCCATTAAATTCCGAAAATAAATGATATGAGCAAGAAACAAAGCAACGATATAGTAGTAATCTTAAGTATTGTACCATTAGCGTAACTTTTCCATTATGTATAATAAGACATTTAGAATCGTATGTTTATAGTGTGTCAATAAACGTCGATAAATAATTAGCGATAACATGAAGCAAAGCACGTATAACGCAAATACAGACGAAAACAAAACCTAGTAACAGCTTCTAAACATAGAGTAAAAAGTGGCCTTGGTAAATTTTTTTAATGATTTAATAAAATCTGAAAATGAGTGGAAATTAGCTGTACCACGACTTTTAAAAAGACAGCATGGTATTAAATACATTTAATGTACGTATGCTTCACTGTAAGCTTATTAAGATACATTAAAAATGTTGAATCTTAATATGTGGTAACCATTTTATTTGATTACCTTAATTTGAAATTTTAACGTTACATCCTACATTGATAGCGAAACATAAATGATAAATTACAATCCTTCTACAGTTGTACGAAGACCTTAGATTAAACTGTGCCAAATATATGTTCTAAGTAGTTATTACGACACAGTGGCCCGTCACAACAAACCCCCACCACCTAGACTAGTGAGATTTTGGTGACGAGGCACTGTGTCGTACACTGAAAGAAAATTTGATGTAGGATCTTACCAATTTTCTCTGTATCAAGAGACCTTAATAACATTGAATGCTAACACTACGAAATTTGGAATATACCAGGTCGGAGAATTTTGAAGTGTTCTGTTTACAAATTGGAAGACTCGCCGTACGTATTTGGTAGCGTCAGATGTCAACGAATCGTTGGACGCAGAGAGCACGACGCTGGAAGCGTCAAACCTCGGAGTTGGTAAGCTGAGCTTCCCAACTTGGGAGAGTAAGAGCTTGACATTAGTTTAGGTTGCTCGGTCCTATTATCGAGCTATAATACTTCGGCATTGAGTGTCAAAAGTATGTAGGTAAACCGATTCAAATACATTGATGGGAGAGAGGAGTAATGTATAATATATACTTGGCATATCACGGTGTATTGGCGTAATGTTAATGGGGGGTATATATATTTTCTTGTTTAGTGTTTTGAGAATGAGTCTTAAAATTTGCATGTATGTAAGAACCTCATACCGAGAGACTTAAGAGCTCGCATGTGTGCGCTTTTATGTATCTAACAAGTATTTTGAACTTTGAGGGCTTCAGCTCAAGTAATTTAAAGTGCTTGCTCATGTGCGCTCTAATTATATATATATATATTAAATATGATTATAACCAAATAAATTATATTATTAAGATTAAATATTTTTATAAGGTTATTATTTGATATTACAACTGTGTTAAATTTATTTCATGTTTGTTTATGTTTGACACTCTTAAATTATTGAATACTTATTAAATAAATCAAAGCGCACACAAGCGAGCGCTCAATATTACTTCGGAGGAAGCTCTTGAATTTTTAAATACTTATTAAATAAAAAAACTCGCACACAAGCGAGCGCTCTAAATTACTTGGGATAAGGCTCTTAAAATTTTAAATACTTGTTAAGTAAATAAAAGTGTGGTGAAGCGCGCGCGAGAAATTACTTGGGTAGAAACTCTTGATTAGTAACTATATTTAAAATTGAGTGAACCGTGCGTATTGGGTTTCGTGAGTGAGTTTTTATACATACATGTTTTTCTGTTGTTAGTAATTTATAAATAATTAAATATCCTAACATATTTAATACGGAATAACTAAATAAAAAGAAAAAAAAGTGACTCTATCGAGTCTTGAACTTATGATTATTGGGTACAAAATAGAAACGCGTACTCAACTGAGCTAACACTCAATATGGGTGATTGAATTTAAAACTTACATATGTTCATAGTATGTACCAGAGCTTAACCTTTACTTGTGTATGCTTTCGTTGATTACATTTTGATTTTAGTTTTGTATACCCTAAGTTAAACCTACTTGGATATTGTACTTTTCCTCAATTTTAGAAGAAAAGCTTTTAAGCGGCGGCCTTCAAGTGTGTCAGGACTCCAGCAATTAGTTTGTTGAGTTTTTATTTATGTTTGAACTAATAATGAATCAAAGTATGTGATCGTACTGGGTAACTGAGGATCAGTTGCTTGGGATGAATCCTAAAATTTGTATATATATTTATATATCGATGGCTGCGACGAACACAACCACAGAGTGCCATCACCCCATTTGAAATAACACGGCGTGACGTTACTCTGTGATTGTCTTCGTCGCAGCTGTCGATATATATAGATGTATATATATATTTCCTCTCATTTATAGATATTTTAGTCTTTATGTATACTTTTTGTACTCAATGCCGAAGTATTATGGCTCGATAATGGGACCGAGCGACCTCAACTAATGTCGAGCTCTTACTCTCCCAAGTTGGGAAGCTCAGCTCGCCAACTCCGAGGTTTGACGCTTCCAGCGTCGTGCTCTCTGCGTCCAAAGATTCGTCGACATCTGACGCAACTAAATTTGTACGATGAGCCTTCCAATTTGGAAACAAAATACTTCAAAAAATTTCTATTTGATGTATTACCAAGTTTGGATTGATGTCAGTAGTATTTTGAAAGTAAGAAATGGATTGAGCTCGGATAGTTCCAAGGTTGGAGATATCCTACATCCAAATTTCTTTCAGTGTAGACTGGTAAGACTTTACTGATGAGGCACTGTAACGCTGTACAGTTACTAGGAGAGATTACAACGATCCCCTCCTTTCACCTGCCTATCCCCACCGCTATTAAGATTACAGGAGCCCCGTTTGCATACATGTATGTGCTTTATTCTATTAAATTGATTGGAGGGAGTATAAATTACCTTATGAAGATAGAGTGAGAGAAATAGAAAGTATAAGAGTTCTCGTCATAGTTCTGGCTTAGCTTTTACTTGATCGAAAATTTATGCCAAAAAAAAGTTATCTTATACGTACCTTTATCTATAATGACGACGATTGGTAGCTGCAATGCGAAGCAAATACATGTTTTTAATGGGCATTCAACTTGGATTGGCATTTTTGGCACAACCACACATTAACACTTTTATAGAATCCCCACACATATTCACCTTTTTTTTTCTCTTTGTAATAAATTTTATTACACCATACAAACTTGCCACCAAGTCTAACTTTTATTTTTTTTTTTTAACATCCGTATATTACTGAGATTAAGTTTTGCTCAGACATTTTACAGTCATAGTTAGCATTGCTAAATCCTTTAAAATTATTTTCACTGTCACTGTCACTACCGTACTCTTTACAATTGTAAGCTATTTCTCTACCAACGGAAATCACACAGAAAATCGCATTATTTTCATTATTACTGGATACACTATTTAAATGCGCCACGCAATCAAAATTACTGTAGATAACGAATTCGTCATTTCCAACAGAAATTTCACTATTTCCATCACTGTTTAATGCAATAACTGTTTTTTATCACATTTACTGTCACTATTATCACTTAGCGTATTACTAGCACTATAAATAATTATATCTATATTTTTATCCCACTCGCTATCACTATTTTCATTCAAACTATTCACGAACCGTTTTTTGAAATGTAATAAAACAGGGTTATTTCCATCAGACAGTAGTTTTTTTTAAAGGTAAGGAACAAAAATTGTTTTTAACCATAGTTTTTAAAAAATGTATCGGCGTTAAACTAACTTTTTATATTTCTTCATTAAACAATGTTCTATTATTATGTAATTATTTTGATTGAAAGAAATCACTGCGTACACTGGTTGACGATTATTTCGGCCCTGTAAAATGTTTTTCTGGAAAGCCATTGTGGATTAACGATTCCAAAATCTCTTGCCACAATTTTAAAACTCACTAAACTGGTTTGTTACACTCTGAAACAAGTCTGAAACAACAAAATTTCACTGATTACATGCACTCTCGCAAAATTAGTAAATGGACATAGTCGTTCACTCCGTGCCTGTAAAATTTCCAAAAAAATTGGATCAGACTGCGGTTCGCGCGCACTCTCGGTTACAATGTCATAATATGGAATTTTATCACCTTCCGAAGGCTCCTTATCCTCCAGAAACATATTTTTTACTGACTTGATGGTACATATCGTACCAATAATGTGGTACGTTGAAATTTTATAGTTAGCACAATTTTATACGCGAGGCACATACGAACATTTGTCACTACGTATGTTTTCTTTCGTTGGACAAAACGACGATAAGTTACATGTTAAAAGTTACATACGAACACCCACATGTATGTATAATGTTCACTATAATGTTCACTGTAATATATATATAATGTCAAACAGTCTGCCCAAGGTTCCAGGCATCTAAAGTTACATACGTGCGCGTGCACACGACTGTAAAATGCACACTGTGAAATTATACCTGGATGAAAAGTCAAAAAACTATAATCAGCTTGTTGAGACTTTTACGCAGAAATGGAAACAGTTGTCGACTTTCTTCGTTAATACGATTTACATGACGTACGATCTTTTTGTCAAAAGCATCTCAGAGCAGTATTCTGTTGTGAGGTATAAAATGCAAAAACTGCAAAAATTGTATTTTTTTTTTTTTTTTTTTAATAATGATCATGTCGTACAAGATTCTTTCATCGAAACAGTCTGCCTAAGGCTCCAGGCGTCTGTGGTTACATACGAGCGCGTGCAGACGACTGAAAAATGCACACTGTGCAAGTATTCCTGGGTAAAAAATAATAATTAGTAATAGACACTTTTTGCGTAAAGATGGACAAATCCATCATGTAAGACATTTGATTGTTCAAATAAAATACAAAAACTTGCAAAAGCCGTAGTTTTTTTTCAATAGATATCGTATGATGTAGAATACGCTCCAGAAGTCTCAAGTTACATACATGTGCGTGTGCCCTTAACATACACTGTGTTAATTACCATGTAAGACAATTTATTATTCGTATGAAATACAAAATCAGCATTATTTCTTTTATCGAATACATCGTCGAATTAATAAAATGTCAAAACAATTCTCTGTGGATTTGTCATTTGTCATACACACATTCTATAGATAAGAAACTTTGTGAGCTGCTAGTCCACAGTATTTTCTTTCTCTTTGTTCAACACGTACTATTATGGAGGGTATTACCAAAATGCATTTAATTAGCGTTATTAGGTGTTGCAAATGTTACGTATTGCAAATGTTTAAGAATCTCATATTCCTACAATGTGCGGTAGTGAGTGGAGTCGTCATTTAGTATCATTATCGATGGATTTTCTAGTAAAAAAGCTGTATTTCCGTGTACTGCATTGTCCAATAAGAACGATTAGTGATGGGTTTCAGCGCAGGCTTTTTAACAACATAGTGATTCTCGAAACAGTTGTGAAAGCAGTCAAACAAAGAGTTGACAATAAGGACCCACTGGCAAAAGATTTAACACGATGTTCCTGCAAGTTTTTTTTTTATTTTCATCCGTATAAAATCAATTTTTTATGATTTTTTTTTTTCATTAAAGTACTTGTTACAGTACTTAGACGTATACATAACGACACATCCGGAGATGAGGTAATAATGCAATACGTCAATGCAGCTACGAAAGAAGGCGAATAGAGTACACGATGTATTTTATTTAAATAATATGATCGTAACTCCAATTAATTTTTTTTTGTGGATAAAAAAATTCTGTCAACGAGCAGAGTCGACAAAACTGTACATGAAGACGTCAGAGATGATGGTAAGTAACAGAATTACTTATATTTTTCGTCTAACAACCATATTTAAAATTATTTCAACGCATTTACTTTTTAGATGAAAATAGTAATGATTTTACTAGCAGTAGCAGTAGTGATAGTATTACTAGTAGCAACAGCAGCACTGACACTATGAGTAGCAGTGATACTGGCACACTACATAATATAGAGTATTAATATCACTTGTATTGATTTATTATAAACGTCATTACAGATTTTCCATTACAGTATAAAGAAAAAGAGCGGCCACTCTTTATTCTCGAGTCTGAGGTTGTTTAACGTTATTGTAGCTTTAACTATAAAGGAAAAGAGGTGCGTGGATGCTTGTCAAGACCACCACCAAACGTCAATGTATATACCTGGCTAGAAAAGTGCGTGAATTATTTGCATAGACAGCTTATTAGTCAAAGTAAACCCAACGACCTCATTGGTGTAACAATAATTTCAAAGAAATTCAATGACGGACCTTTATGGTTGTCATTTAGACCAGTGCACGATTTTCGTGTCAAAGATTTGTGGGAAGTGTTGTTTGGCGCTGGGCGAAGTTCAAACGACTTTGAAATTGACGACACACTGTCGATTACATGTGCAATCGTAAATGGTACTAGAAGGCGTGACCACGTACGATTGAGCAAAGATACAGTGAAGAAACAATCTATATTACCTATCAGAAACCATGACAACCTCTACCTTCTGATAGCCTTGGCGGCAGCCTATGCTTACGTTATCAGGGGGAAGATACGCACAGGTAGGTTGCATTGATATTGGAACCTTTTTAGATGTGATTACGGGCTGACGCAAGAAAGCAGCTAATTATTTAATTAGAGAGGTGAGGGTCAGAGTACCGGAAATGGGATGCAGTCTCAATGAAATTCAAGATTTTCAATTCTTTTTTGCCACTCGTGGAACAGCCATCGTCGTATATTCTTTACAAAATTTTGGTCACGGTTATACACCCCTGTACGATGGTACACGTATTGTCGTGGATATGTTTCCGGTAAAGTATAAAATTCAGGCATTCTATAGAATGCCGGGCTGTTTTAGGCAAAGTATGAAATACTAGATTATTTCAACACTTTGCCTAGGCATTCTATGAAACGCCTAGATATTCTATAGAATGCTTAAGAGGTATCCGGCAAAGTAAAAATTAAGGATAATCTGTTAATAGTAAATTTATTTGAGGCTCGGAATTTGCAGTTGCATCGAAAAAGTGCATTTATTCCAATTACAAAACTATTTACAGACGATCTATTTAAATTAATATGGTTAAAAAAAACTTATTTGTTACAACACGATAAACTTTTATGACATCACGAATTACACAGTCTGTTATTTTTAAAACATATACATTTTTTTGTCGTACATTGCGATTTGCAAGAACATTAATAAATCTTCCATGGCACAATAATACTTAATATCAGCATTCGCTTCACTAATTGGCAAAATTAACTTTTCGCGTCCTTCAACGTTTAGCACATCGTAGTGTTGCAGCAACCAATAATGTCGTGAAGATTTACCAGCCTCTTTGCACTTTCCTTCTTTAACTTCTTTTATTAGATCTAAGATTTTCACATTACTAAGTATAACCAAATTCGATTTGCTGTCTACTGATTTCAGTTTATTCTCAAAACGCTGCCTCATGATTTCTTTCGCTTCCTGAGCCATTTCTAAGCCAGTCCTCAAACTACGACCGTGTACGTCAAAAGTAAACAGCAAACTGAGAAGTAATTCGCTAATCAACGAGCATTTGTTGATAATTTCATACTTTGCCGGGTATCTCTTAGACATTCTATAGAATGCCTAGGCAAAGTGTGAAATATAGACTTATTATATATTTTGCCTAACTCTGTTAACCTAGGCATTCTATAGAATGCCTGATTATACACTTTGCCGGTAACAGATACATACGGAAGCATAAGTAACATGCTAACATTAATGTATTACAAAAATCAACATCATTTCGAACCGATTCTGAATTTGCTTGGCGCTAGTGGAAGTACAGGGTACTGCATACCTTGTAGTAAAAGTTTTTGGCCCGTTGAAGATCATAGATGCTCTAATAAATGTTACAAATGTTTTTAATCATCACAGTTTGAAATAACTGTTGACTCTAAAAAATGTGGCTCATGTAATCGATGGTTTATTAATAACAATTGTTTTAAAAATCACTTGGATAAAGGGTCGCTTAATAAATCATCCACTATTTGTGAAAAAATTAAAGTTTGTCGAATATGTTGTAAAATCGTGTGAACAAACAAAAATCAAATACACGCTTGTAGAATTTCTTTTTGCAATACATATAAAGAACACTTACCTATTAGTCATCTCCGTTATATACAGTCTTTTAAGACGTCTGATAAGAAAGCACTGTATGGAGTATTGTATTTCGACTTTGAGACGCAGCAGTCAGTATCTGTGTTGGTGACGAAAAAAATTCATGTAGTAAATTTATGCATCGTGGAACAAGTTTGTAATTTTTATACTGATTCGGAACAAGAGACAGTTTCAACGAGATGCGATCCCTGTGGAGTACGTGAATGCATTTTTCGAATTAATCTGGTGAAACATTTTATAGATCTCGCGCTTAATCATTAAAAACATTTTTCGCAAATTGTCTGCATTGCCCATAATACCCAAGGATTTGGCGCACAATTTATTTATAAGTATATCGTTGAAACACACAGCGAGCGAGTGACATCATTCGTTAATATGAATGGGTCTAAAATTATTTTGATGGAATTTACGAAGATAAAATTTATCAATAGTCTTAATCATTTTCACATGCCTTTGAGTAGTCTACCCAAGACGTATGGTCTGACTGGTATTGCAAAGGGCGTTTTCCCACATTTTTTCAACATACGCGAAAATCAATCATACACAGGTCCTCTACCACCATGGGATGTATATTCGCCCGATAGTATGTCTGCATAAGAAGGAGAAGTTTTTTTGAAATGGTACGGCAAACAAGTAACAAATAATTGTATATTTGATTTCCAAAGGGAATTTGTTAAATACTGTCAACAAGATGTAAAAATTTTAGGACTAGCTTGCGTGGCTTATCGAAAAAATCTGGCAAAATTTAAAGTGGATCCTTTAATCGAATGCACGACAATAGCCTAACATTTATGCATGTCTACAAAAAAAATTTTTTTTTTAAATCAAATCGGTATTATACCACTAAGAGGTTAAAGATTAGTAAATAATTAGTCTGAAGTAGCGCTAAAGTGGCTGTGTTGGATAAAGAAGTGTGTTTTCGATCGACTCATCGAACATGCTGGACGATGTAAAGAGAAACGGTTACCAGAAGGTATCGTTGTTAATGGCTATTGCATTCCACAAATTGGTGTGGATAACCATCAATGCATCATATTACAGTTTCATGGTTTTTTCTGGCATGGTTGTCTACGATGTTTCAGAATAGACAGAGATTTTTCTTTAACAACTAGCGATACAATGGACGGAAGATATGAAAGAACCTGTGCCATCAGTGAAAGAATAACGGCGTGCAATTATCAGCTGATCGAAAAGTGGAAATGGCTTTTTCATAAAAAAATACGTAACAACGAGAACCTTCGAGGTTTTCTTCAAGTAAATAAAGGTTATTGAAGATAAAAACCTCTCAACCCACGTAATGCGTTTGTTCATTGGACCCTTACGTATGCAAACGTGGTAACTTTCCCGTCAGTCATCCATTAATACGTAGGACAAGTAGAGTGTCGAAGAATTATTGGACACAACAATAACTTATCCCTTGTAAATGGTTTAATCATGTGTGATGTGCTACCACCGCAAAATTTATACCATCTCGTGTTACCAGTCAAAATGCATAACAAGTTAACTTTTTCACTGTGTCATACATGTTGCGGAAATATGATTCAAGAAGGTTGTCCGCACGAATATCTGAATTACCGTATTTTGAAGAGTCATGGATATCTGACGAAGTCAAGATGGCTGTTTAAGTAGGTTATGTAGTAAAAAATGTTTATGAAATATGGCAGTATAGAATGACACAATTCAATCAAGAAACTAAAGAAGGAGGTTTATTAGCAAAATACATCGACGAGTTTTTAAGCAAAAAATACAGGCCTCCAGTTCTTCCCCCAAGTGTCTCACAAATAAAGACAAGGATACGTATATTGATGAAATACGAGAGGCTGGAGGGTTAGACCTCGATAAAAGTGAAATAAATTTAAATTCTGGAATAAAATCTGTTGGTAAATTGTGTCTGAATTCTTTGTGGGGTAAATTTGATCAACCCGAAAATTAAAAAAAACCAGAAGTCGTAATGACAGCTAAAAGATTGATGGAATTGCTTACCAGTACAGAAATAGATGTTAACGGTATTTTGGCCGTAGACGATGACAATTTGTACGTGAACTGGAGTTATAAAATCGAGGTTTTATCACCAACTGCGTCAACTAGCGTAGTTATAGCTGTTTTTGTTATGGCCCAAGCTCGAAGTTCGGATTAAATTGTTTAGCTATTTGCATGTATTCGGACCGCATGGACTATATTATGATACGGATTATATTTTTTACGTGAGTCGAGAAGGAGAACCCGATTTACCTCTAGGTAGAACACTTGGCTGTATTACAGATGAATTATCCGATAAAGGTATCGGTACATACATAACCTCGTTTTTATCTAGTCAACCAAAGTTTTATGCGTACAAATACAAAAAAACTAACGGCGATGACGAAGAGTACGTTTGCAAGGTAAAGGGTATTAGATTAAATTATACCAACAGTCATTAGATAAATTTTGACACAGTTCACGAATTGATTACATCGGATGTATCAGAAATTACCTTGTCAAATAATGTTATATGGCGAACAGCTTTTCATGATGTGATAACACAACCTGAAAGAAAAACTTGCAAACTAGTTTACGAAAAAAAGAGATTTGTAACTGCAGATATAAGTTACCCATACGGATACAAAACACACGACTGAGCAGTTAGTTTATGGATGCGTTTTGCATTGTGATGACTCAATCATTTTGCGGCAAAAGGCATTTTGTAAAGTATAATGATGGAGTAGAGGAACGGGAAATGCTTAACAGCCTAAAGAACGACCCTGGTCTTTGGTTCGATCGTTTCTGTTCCAATGGTGTACGCTTCAACAACTAACCGAAAAGATGGATCCAAAACTAAGTAAATCAAATTTTATCGCATCTCACTCAAAGAGTGATAATGATAACGATTGCCGGATTTCATTTTTAGAAAAATCATGTGCTAAGAAAAATGAAAAATATGTTTCTCAAACTGTTTTCCACAATCCCAAAAAAATGGGTACAAACTTATCAAAAAATAAATAATAGAAAAAAACGGCCGTTTTCAGGGCCAACACTTTACTCATTAAAAAGTATGAAATTTCAAGCGAGAATGTTCTGCGTGCTTTTTGGTTGTATAAATGTATCTAGTTACTATATGTGAGCACATTAATAAAAGTGTTGCGGTGAATGATTTATAATCAACTTCAGCACTAACGTTGCCAGGGATGTTTATACTTCATTGTTTAGTGAAACATAAAACATATTCTAAGAGATTTTACATCAGTACACTCTTTAGTCTTGGAAACTAAAACTTTCTGGAAAGTTATCGCCACCATTACAACATGTATTTAAACTGATTGGTCGTGCAAACGGCTTTTAAGTAAATCCGAGCTGTATGTTTCAGCAGCAGTGGCAGTGGTGGCGGTGGTGGTAACAACAACTTAATTGACGGTTGAATCCACGAAACGAGCTGATTGTCTGCGTGATCCACCTTTGCGCTAGTTCTTCAACAGCGCTCACAGTCCCACGAGTGGTCCACGAAGGCCCCCGCCGGTCAATCAGCTTTTTTGCCAGAGTTTAGTTTGACAGTATGGATACTCGATGGCAATACCCGTAGACGTGCACTCTGAGTGGATTTACTGGTTGCGGTAAAACCGTGTTTGTTTTTTGCGACATATTGATCGTATGAGTGATACTCGCTTCGAACAGATCATTTTTTGTTACGGTGAGTGGCAGTCTGGTTACCGATATCTTGGGAGTAATATCGAATTCCATGAGGGATTGCCACAAAATAGCGAAGGGGCGGGCGACCACAGACCAAAACTGATTTATTTCATTATTGATAATTTGATGCGCGAATCATCTGGTAGAGGTGGTATCGTCAACTTATTTACTGAAGGCAGTCATTATAATAATTTGAGCGTAATCTTTATCTCGCAAAATGTATTTCATCAAGGTAAGGGCCAGTGCAATATATCGCTAAACTTGCAATACATTGTTATCTTTAGAAATTTACGATATCACGCACGAATATAACATCTTTCGAGACTTTGTATCCGAAAAATCCTCAGTTCGCACGCACGCACGCACGCACGCACGCACGCACGAATATAACATCTTTCGAGACTTTGTATTCGAAAAATCCTCAGTTCTTGCAAGAAGCGTATTGGGACGCTACTTTCCGACCATTTGGTTACCTTTTCTCGGATCTCAAGCAAAATACACGGGACAATTGTCGATTTCGAACTTCTATTTTCCCAGATGACGAGTATCTGTACGTATGCGTGGCTAAAAAACAGATAAAAGGAAGCGACACAGTGAATTAAGTTACAATCGTATCGTTATAATGGTGTCAGAGTGACGTTCCCCGTTTGGTCGAAAACACATCGCCATTTAAAGAGTCCTTTATCATCTCGATACTGAACAACAGAGGGCCCTGTTGCGCAAAGCCGACACGACGCTAATCAAGTATATTTGCAAATGCGCATTGAACATTCTCGAAGGAAACGATCGGCTAACCATGTCACACAAACAACGCTTGCGTAAACACGCTAACATTCTCAGAAAACTCGGTACCGCAAAAATTTATTCTTCGTCAAAGAAAAAAATCATTGTGCAGCAAGGAGGAAGTTTCTTGCCTGCTTTGTTAGGTCCGCTCCTTAAAACGGTATTGTCGATGCTATAACAAAAATGGAGCATGCAAAAAAAATGTTTCTTCTGCCTTGAGAAAGCGTGGACCGATTGCGAAGCACTTTTCTCAACGATGGTCTAAAATCTGTGCAAACGCCGGGTACAACGATGAGTTGACTAGACGCAGAAATAAACGACATCTTGAATTTATCGTATACCAACGAGCCACAAAAGTGGAAGAAATATCAACCAATTTTGCAACGGTATAACAGCTTAAGAAATTCGATTATGAAAAAAAGCGACATGCTGACGTGATTACGGCTAACACCAAGGCATCACAAGATAACGATCCCGGTGATAATGACGTTGACAAGGACGAAGAAAAGCGTAAAGAAGAGGAAAAACAGGATGCTAAGGTTATCGAAAGCGTACCGAAAAAGTATCGTCAACAAGCTGCAGTTATCGTATGACGATTGCGCGCTACTGATAACTTTGACTGGAGCAATGATCATACCGTCATCATAGGTGGCGTTCGCATACCACAGTCAATCATTGTCGATCTGGTGAACAATACCTTGAGGGACAGGAAAAAACGCACACCAGTGGGGCGTGATCAGTTTCGGTAGAACTTCGTATGGCAAACATTTCACAAGAGTGTGTCGGAAATGTACGAATATTAATATTACTGATCGATGACGATGATGACAATGATAAATCAAAATCGCCAAATAAGAGTCCAAGATCTACGTTGAATAGTAGGAGTTTTCTTGATAAAAGTGGTACTGAATCAACGGCGACGCTGAAAAATAAAAAAAAATTAGAAAAAGTTGTGCCTTCGTCCAAAACGCTTGGTAGTGCAGACAAGCTCAAACGTTATTTACCACCTTCATGCGTTCTTAATACCCCCGCTCTTTTGAATAATGAGTAGCATACATTTATGCTTCAACAAAAAACAGCTGTCAGTCTCTGGCTTATCATCCAGCAGTTAATAAATTGTAACGAGGAGACAATGGAGCCTGTGAAAAAAAGAGTCTTGGAAAGAGAAGCTTTTGATCTGTCAGCCTCAAGGTAGCATCAACTATCATCGCTCCCTCAGATTATTTGCAAGCTTTACGGATTGAACAAATCATTTGGTAAAAAAATAATTATTGAGCTTGAATATGAAAAATTGTTGGACAACGATTGGGAACCTATTGGTCGTCTGTTGAGCGTAGATTTTAAAGAAATTCCTTTCACAATTTCTAGTTAGAACAAGTTTAAATTAGCCTTTTCCAACATTGAAAAATACTTTAACATGGACGACAGTAACTTGCAAGATATCAAGATTTACGGGTCCAGCTGATCCTTGAAGCTTACGATGAGCTGTATGGAAAAAGCCATCGAGATTAAAGTAATGAGACGACAATGTGCAGACGAGAGAGCTGCAAGAAAGTATCATCGAAGTTTAGTGTTAAAAAAAGTAACATTCGATCATTTAAGCAAATTTATTGTACATTGCGTCGATTATAATTTACACAAATTTAGTGAAATATCAAATTATATGCCTATCGTAGCACAGAAGTTTATAAACTTTATTTTAGAAAAAAGTAGTAATGTGCATGTAGTGGAAATTGATTACTACACACCCAATATTGTAGAAAATATTGTGAGAGATTTGAATGATGACGATGTGCAGAGTATGTATGAAAAAATTTTAGCACATGAAATTGTAAAATAGGAGACTTTGACAAAAGATCTTATGTATGATATTGTGTACAATATTGCGTCTTTTTATGTAAACGCCCTTGTTAATGCTATGAATCATAGAAATAAATAAAATAAATTTGTTCTTCTCATTTTCATTTAACCGTAAACTTACTTCTTGTTCTTATTACAATGCAAATTAAAATATAAAATGAAAGTAAATAGGCCGAAAACCCTTTCGGTATACTCGCTTATTAACAATTAATACAAATACATACACAAAGAGGGCTTAGGCAATCGTAGCAGTAGATTGGTAAGAAAATGTGAGGAGGGGGAATGTACGGTGGTCTGCCCCGGAAAGTCTGTCTAGTTCAGGTGGAGAGGATATCCCCTCCTACAGTAAGTTTACGGCAACACAGTGGTTCTGTTCAGGAACTCAATCTTGAAAATAGCGTCTTTGGACAATCATCTAACAGTATCACCACTCGCATCTCTTTCTTTCGCTCTCCTAAGTAGTAAGTTGTTTGCCATAATATATGTCTCTCTCTTTCTTAGTATGTTTAATATAGTTACTCCCTATACTCTCCCCACTGGTCATACCATCTTCCATAATGCAACACTTTGGCTCTTTCAAAGCTACATACTTAGTATGTAATAGGATACCTATAATATTACACCACGTCGATTTTTCTACTACTCTAAGATTTCACATGCTCTTCCTACCCGTCTTACCACCTCCTTTATTTAAATTTTAGGTAATCATAGGCGGAGAAGGGGTAAGAGTAGTCCTTCTTACTTTTTTAGTAAGTGAGCGCTGGCACAGTGGCTCCGTTCGGAAACTCCCACCCGGTGGTGGAGGTTTGTTGTGACGGGCTACTGTGTCCCAATAACTACTGTTCTTTTTTAAATATAGTGTAAATGAACCATAATATAATGTGTGAGTAATAAGTAAAATAAGGACAACAATCTATAGATAGCTATTAGGACAAATAATTATAATGTAAGAGACTAACACTAGCATAAAATAAGGTGATAACGTCAAAAGGCACTGGGTCATTTAAGATTGCAACCTTTTACTTTTTCAATTTGTTAAATGGTAATTCTAACTGAGGACTTCGGCAGCTGTAACTCGGTGAAAACTATCGTCTTCCATCTGTTTGACTTCAGGTAAATGTACCAATGCTTGGCCTCCAAAAAATTGGTCCCAAAACTTGGACACAATCACAATTTCACGATTAATACGAATTTCTGCAGCTGTAAAATATACTTTATCCAATATTCGTGCTTAAAAATTACATACACTTCATTGTTAAAAGTTATCTCGATGATACTTTTATCCAAAAATTACAAAAAAGTGTTTTTAGAAAGTGACTTTGATCGTCTGGCCAGGCTTTGGGACATCTGTTAACGTAACCTCACTTTTGGTGCGTCCTAATAACTGGCCAACTTTAATTGTGTACAATTCATACGAATGGTCAGTTATTGGCACTTGAAGTTTTGGACACAGAGACAAGTTTTTTTACAGTAGCCAAGAATTGGGACATTCGACTAACTCTAATAATAAATGAGAACTTTTTTTTTGTGTTTAAAAAAAATTAATTATCCTGGGTACAGCTTAGGATAGTATCAAAACCATCCAATAATACATATTAGGACATGAAATTTCACTTTTTTTTTTTTATGAAGTACTTTAAAAATTGGCCTACGAAGGTGGTCAAGCATTGGTACACTTACCTGATAAAAACATTTTTTGTTACAAAATTATCTTTTAGAATGATTAATATTCGTATCCGAAGGAGGAATATAAAATGTATTTCGTGTAATTCTCTGTAAAAATGTTTGACATACATGGAATCGTTGTGTATCAGCATTAAATTATAGCTTTTTGAAATGTGTAAAACGTTTATTGGAATTTGCCTCATTGCTCAAAATTCAAACGCTATCGAATGTTTTGACCCCCATAAACGTTTTTTTCTGCAGTGATAGAAAACAGTAGTAAAAAGTACGATAAAGATGTACACTCAGACTCTTTTGTGTAGACCTAGATTTTTGAGAAAACTAGAAAAAAACTATAAATTAAAAATTTTTTGATGGATTTGTCGATTTTTTCCATAAGTTACCTAAAAAATCTTTACTTTTTTTTTTGTAGATTTGCTTTTAGCTGGAAAGAATATTATAGAAAAGTATAGTCAGACCATCAGCACTTTTTTTAGGACCTCTGTAGTTGATACATTTGAAATACTAATTATTGAAGTTCTCCATAAATACTGGCTTAAAAACCTTCAGATTCTAGTTGAGTTATTATTTATTTAATTCTGTATAAAATTAAAATATTAACTTTTCGCCTTTCTTTCGATTTTAGTTCACCTCCGAAGTTTGCCGAACATTTCAAAGGTTTGAAAAGTTCCGAATAAAATAATGTTATTCCAAACTTTCTAAATTTTTTTAAGTTTGGAAAACTAGTAAATTTAATAACAAGAATTTGATTTTAAATATTACACCTAATAGGTACAAAGGGTCATTCTGACTCTATCTACATTCATGCAAATGACGTAACATGACTTTGAAAATCTTTTAACTGACTTCTAAGTTTCCGTCATGAATTCTGTAATGTAAGAAAAGGAATACATGCCATTGGGTGTTTGTAGACTATTCGAAATTGAAAATCGTTTCAGTATGAAATACATGCACTCAGTACGCACACTAATTAACTACTAGTACAATTCAAATCCCATCTTTTATTATACCTTCAGTATAAAAAAATTGTACGGAGTAAAGACAAAAAATATTAGGAATAAGTTTTATGTAACTTACCGTAAAACAGAGTATTTTTGTGCCCACATTGAGAAAGAGACTTTATTTAATTCGGAGAACACATTCTGATAATAAAACTTCAGAACCTTACGTTTAAGGGAGTTGGGTTGCAATTCACTTAATAATGAAAATATTTTTTTTTTAATATATGTTGTAAAGGAACATTGCGTAGATGTAGTCACCAAATTTAAACACAATCGTGTCTACAGATTTCGAGAAAAAAGTTCATGAAGTGTCCCTTTCTCGTCGTCTTTAACATGGGCTCAAATGTAAGTTATCAAGAAAGTTGTAAAAAAATACCTATTACTTTTGACACAGTGATAAGAATGTTTTAAAAAACTGAGATGTTATTTATGACAACTTGATTCGTATACGTGTGAAGTTTCAACAAAATCGCGTCTGCAGTTATGGAGATATATAAACAAACGTAAACAAATTTATTTTCAGCTTGTATGCTACATTCATGTGGCAGACAAGGACGCACTGAGTACACTGTTTGCTGTGAGCTCGACTTTCTCCGTGGCGCAATAGCTTTTCACAAAATCACTTCTAGAAGCTATTCTACTCAAAATTATGATCTCAAACTTGTTATCAGCCTTAATGAGACCTTATAATTTAATGCTATACCATTAAAATCTCTAATTTCGAAAATTTATAGTACACTTTTATTTAAAAAAAATCAGATTAATTATACCGTTTACTCCTTATTTCTTATCTCGCACAGAGAAAGTATTTAGGCTATTTGATTAATACCTGAAAAAACTAGATACCTTAAAGAATATTTTGTAATTTTTTTTAAGAATAATATTTAAACATTAACGAGTACTGTCGAGTTGAACACAAATGCATTTTCCGTAATCGAAAGTGTAACGAGGCGTTTACCGGGCCCCTAGACGTAAATATCTAGACCAGGCCGTCCCGATCACCTCGCACGAAGAAAATTCTCGCACGTATGCCGTCCCGTCCTCCACACCTCCTGGGCTACACCGCAAAGCTCTACCCAGCTGTCCCAACCTGAAATTCATGCAAAGAAAAAAGGGGGGTCCCGTCGCGGGCGGCTAGTCGGGCACTAGCCGCTCAAAAAAAAGAAACAACAGGTATAATACAACGACGCACGTTTATTTATATCGGCACCAAGCTTACACTTCACCAGGTCACTGGCGCCATCCGGCGCAACGCATCGCCTATCCCAAACCCTCATGTACTCCGGCAAAAATTCCCACCCTGATGGTTTCCTCTGACGGTGCGGCTCTCTCTCTCTCTCTCTCTCTATCACTTCGTCAACCCCGGATATCCCTACAGGCACTCACGCACACACTCGCTCGTCCTCTCGCGTCACCCAAATCCTCTGTACCGCTCCCTACGCACGGTGTCGCTTTACCTCGATACGAGCCATTGAGTCGATTCCTGGATTCTTTCTCTCGCGATCTTCCTCGTCTCTCGGCTCCACTTTCTCCACCTTGGGCAGTTCCGGAGTCTTGGTCTCGGACCTTGGGGAGGATGTCCAAGGGCTGTTGCTGATCTGAGGCTGGTGAAGTCGTTAACAGGATGGAGGTTGAGCTGCTGTATCTAGCGTAGTCTAGAAGCGCACGCGTATTTACTCTTTACTGCTTGGAAGCTAGTTCAAAAGTGCCCCCCCCTGCGGGCCCACTGACTCGCGCAAATTTTCCTAATTACCGGTCTCTCTCGCTCTCATTCATACTGCCTAGCCCACCGCTGATTTGCCATGCATCTTGGCCTATTGGCACCATTCGTCCACACCTCGCGCATTCCCCTGTATTTCCCCAAAGCTATACTCTACACTAGCCACTCTCGTACATTTTTTCACCTTTAGAACAATACAACTCTATATTTAATTCGACGACGGTCGTTACAAGCTAATTCGTACATTTCGCGTTCCTTATTATATATTTCATATTCCCACGATCTTCTTTCCAATGTCCTGGTAACCGGTGCCTTATGATTCCTCGTCGCTGTCTCCTTCCCTCTCGTCTCACCCAAAATCAAATCAGACACACAATAGCATTAGCGAAAAAAAAGAGCGTCGGCACATTTTGCGATCGAATCGAATTCTGGCGCTCTAGGCTTGGAGGAGAAAAAGTGACTCCGTCACACATTCTGTTATTATTATTTACATTAAAACAATAAAATAAATCCTTGTGTTTAATTATCTCACACGCCAAAACACTATGCCTAAACCAGCTCAAACGCGAAAAGAGTCTAAATCAGAAGTCTGCAATATAAACGACTCCCTGATGGACTGAAAAAAACAGATGCTCAATCAGCTGAAATAAAGAGCAATAATTGGCAATCTTATAGCATCTATGAAATACAAGAAGCTTAGAGAGATGCTGAAAGAGCATGTAAGAGAAAGAGTGACGAAGAAGAATGAGTAGAAAAATTTCAAAGAGAAAATGGAAAGAGACAAGGAACCAGGAGAAGTCAAGAAAAAAGCGGAAGAAGCCAAAAAGTTGCAAAAAGATGAAAAAGAAGGACGGAATAAATAAGCTTTAAAAAGTTCTGAAAGAAAAAGAGAGAAAAAAAATGAGAGAGAGACCCACTACCAAGATTTTCTAGAAATAGTCAAACAAGAAGATGAAGCTCTAAGGTCCACCCTAGAGAGCCGCACAAGACAGCTTAATGCTATTAAAATTCAGGTTAACCCATTATGTAACTCTACTGCTGCCAATTATTATTTTAAACCTTCACATACAGATTTATCTTCAATAGGCTCCTCCAATAACTCAACTTTAAATAATGAAATTTCTAACAAATTAAACGAAATCTTTAGTAGTTTAAATAATTTAACTCAAACGAACCATACTAGTTATGTTCAGAGAAACATTAACTTAAACCATGAATCTGATTGTAACATTTTGTATGATAAATTAAAAACAAAATTAAGATCTCAAAAACTAATTGATGTAATTGACCCCATGGTACAAAAACCTTTCAACATTGATGAAATTAAAAGAAGTAAGAGGAAAACAATTGTAAGGGAAATAATTGTAAGCCACATTGATGATACTTATGACAAACTGATAATAAGTATAACAAAATCAAAAGAAATTGAAAAAAAAAAAAAGAAGAAATAAGGATTGAAAATAACGTGACTCACATGTCCGTCAGAGAGGGGCTTTACGTATCACAGGTGAGCAAAAATGAGAGTGTAGCAGAATTTTGTCGCAAGTTTGATAATATAATAAGAGAATAGTAGTATAGTAGTGAAGCAATTCCTCTGACGAGCGTAAAGAAGCATTCTACATTCCTTCAAGTAGTAAGTAATGCAATGCCAGAGATTATTGTTTATAGCATCTCATTTAAACAATAAAATAAAAGAGAGATAAAAATAAGCCAGATTAAAGACTTTTAATAACTGCTCGAAGCATAGAAGAGAGCCAATCATGTTATGAATCAAGAGGAAAGAGCTTATACGTTAACCTTGCAGCCATTAACTGCAAAGAAAGTTAGGGGTAATTTGAACAATAGTTAAGGAGAAACATTAAACGGTGGAACGAGGGACAAAAAGAGTAATACAAGAGGTAGGGTTACAAAAAGAGAAAAAGAAGAATACAACAATAAAATATCACAGGTGGCATTAGCACCAGCAAATACAGCACTAGCACTATAACAACAGAAGACACAAATAACAGGTAATTATACTTAAGTTTTAAATAATAAAAATAACATAACGTTTTTGGCAGCTTTAGAAGCAACAAAGTATATGATTAATAAGAGTCTTATTTTAAGGAATTTTTAAAAATGTCCGAATGCCATTATGAAGATCAAAAATAAAAATCGATCTGCAGATATCGAGATAGGTGGTAGAGAAAATCTTAATTTTAAATGTAAAAGTAATGAAATGAAACTAACAAATGCATTGGCTGCGGAAAACATTTCAGAAAATCTTATTTCTTTTTCAGACGACTCGCAGACTTACACTTAGGTATATACTTAGATAATGAGAAATTTAAAATTTTCGATAAAGAGACGAAAGAGATTTACTTATTGGGACATTATGAGAAATCAAACTGGAGAATAAATTTTTCGGTCAAAAGTAAAAACTAAGAGCAGCACGAGTATACTGCATATACGTATAATGCAGAGATTATTTTAGAATTGGCTCTTACGAAACAATCTCAGAATAAATCGAAATTGCTTACAAGAAAAGAGTCAGAGGGAGTACATGAGAAAATTTTAAACATTGCCATACAATCAGAGATTGCGAGGGAAAAAGAGAAAAGTAAAGTCATCGAAGAGCAAAAGATAACTGATTTTAAATTTAATGCACAAACGATCAATTGAAAAATATGGGATATATACTCCATTCAAAATGTAGAAGAGATTAACAATATTGATAGCGTTGAATACCGAAAATGATAAACTAGTAAAACTAGACCAAGGTATGCTCTGTCATATTATATTAGGACAGCCTAATTTACAATATTTAGAATAGTTAAAGAGTTGCAACGAGTATTGAAGAAACGTTTCATTTGATAGCAGTGTATTAAATTGCGAAGCTTGTCAATTATTAAAGATGGAAAAACTACCATACAAAGAGACAAGAACGCTGGCTGATAGGCCCCTTTATACTATTTACACAGACATTATGGGTCATTACGACTACGAGAAATTTAGTAGGGAAAAATGAGAAAATATGTGATTTTAAAATGGATAATGTAAAAGAAAATAAAGAAGGAGAGTTTAAAAAAACAATGAAAAGAGAAAACATTGAAGTCAACTGTGCTCCACCATACACTCCTAAACTTAACGGGTCAGCTGAAAGATCCAATAAAACTCTTCAACAGAAAACAAGAGCACTTTTAAGAGACTTTGGCTTACATGAATTCATGTGGGTATTAGTAATGGAGGCAGGGGTTAATGTTTATAATAGGACTCCTCATAAAACGATTGTATTTGATATCCCACTAAATAAATTAAATCCAAGAGTAAAATCCCAAAATTAAGAGATTTGGATACACAGCTTACTCATACTTAGCTAAGATAGAATCAAAATTTACTAAAAGAGCGATTAGGACAATCTTAGTTGGATTTTCTAAGACAGATTACATTTTGTGAGAACCCTCAAAAAATAAGTTTTTAACTTCGAGGAACGTTACGTTTCATGAAAATCCAGATTATAAAGATGTGTACAAAACAAACAATTTAAATAATTGTTTGACAGTATTGGTCGCTACTTGATGAAGATCCATGTCAAATTAATTATTAAATTAAATAAATGACTCTTGATTCAATAATCGATCTTCACTTTTGTTCGTTACAAACGTTACAGCTGTTTCGGTATCACAGTACCTTCTTCAGACTTATGTACGACAAGACTAAGTAATATACCATGTTTATATAGTAATAGTACACACAGGCATACATATGTTTCAGTTCAACAACAACGGATAACCCATACAAATCGTACATAGTCAATACATATACATTATCTTAATTCTAAATTTAGTAAAGATGAGGTATTGAGATTTAGCATTTTATTCAGTAATACGTTTGAATTTTTCAATTCATTAATTTATAATGCTTCTAAAAAATCTAGCTTTTTATCCTTCTCACATGTATGCAAAATCTTAAAATCATCATTATAAGCATGATTATAGTCATTCATATGGGTAGCATTACTAGAACTATCTTATATTTTATAGATTATTTAGAGATATATATTATAAAGCATAATTTAAGTAATGATTTACTATTTTGGTATCGTTACGTCGATGATGTAATTTTTTGCTGGACTGGCACAAATAGACAACTAAATACTTTTTTAGATTACATTAATACAGTACATAAAAATGTCGAATTCACAGTTGAATGAGAAAACAACAATAAAACTAATTTTTAAGATCTAACATTACACAGAATTAACAGTCAAATAGAGTATAGTATTTTTCATTAGCCGACGCACACAGACAGTACCACACATAATACTTCCATCCATTTTTTCTTACATGAAATGTCTGCATATTAAAGTTTCATTTAGTGACTTCTCTCCATACCATTAAATTCTATTAGTTACGATAATAAATTAAATATTATCAAACAAATAGCATACAACAACGGTTATAATACGGAAGTTATTAATAAAATAGTTAAAAATATAAATATAAAATGGCGATAAAAAAGTATTCAGAAAAAATAAAAAATCATTTAAGAAACTATCATATACAAACAGCATTCAAGTCTAATAAAAGTCTACAAACAGTCATTAAAAACAATAAAGACAAAATAGAAAAAAGAAATAATTCTGGTGTTTACGAACTTTATTGCGGATCTTGTGCTTGTAAGTGTATAGGACAAACGGGCATAGCGTTTAAATATAGGATGAACGAACATAAAAATGCTCACATAAAAATATTAGATAGTTCTAGCTATGCTACCCATATGAATGACTGTAATCATGCTTATAATGATAATTTTAAGATTTTGCATACATGTAAGAAGGGTAAAAAGCTAGATTACTTAGAAGCATTAGAGATTAATAAATTGAAAAATTCAAACGTATTACTGAATGATATGCTAAATCTCAATACCTCACCTTTACTAAATTTAGAATTAAGATAATATATGTATATTGACTATGTACGATTTGTACGTATTATCTGTTGTTGTAAAACCGAAACATATGTAAGCCTGTGTGTATTGTTACTATTTAAACGCCGCATATTACTTAGTGTTGTCACATATATGACTACAGAAGGTACTGTGATATCGAAACAGCTGTAACGTTTGTAACAAATAAAAGTGAGGATCGACTATAGAATTAATAGTCATTTATTTAATTTAATAATTAACCTTAATTTAAATAATGATATTAGTTCAGAGCCATAATTCAATGAAAGAGAGTTGGGAAAAATAAGCAGGAGACACAAGAAAGTATACTTCAAGAGAACACACTTTAAGAGACTAGGAATCTTCTAACTCAAATTGAAGAAGCACCAGAAAAACTTAGACCTAAAAAAAGAGAACTAGGAGAAGAGAAAAACCAAACTGAATCTAAAAACAAAATAATCCGAATATCCTCGAGACCACACAAACTCCAGAGAGATAATATATTTGCTTATACTGCAGATATAAACAGCAAGGAGACCTTGAGTCCTGAAAAGAGGCAAATAATGCTGGCTGAAGTGAATGAAGATCCTAGCAGTTACAAAGTATCATACAAAGCAAACACAAGAGTCTTCTGGCAAGAGCAATAGAAGAAGAGAAACTGTCCTTAGAAAATAATAAAGTTTTCAAACTGGTGGATAGACCATTCGACTTTTACATACTGGATTCCAGAAGGATATTAAAAAAAAAAATGCTGAAAGAGGGAAGAATTATTTACAAAGCTAGACTTGACATAAGAGGATAGCAAAATGTTAACGAAGCCTTATTAAAAGGTGAACTAGTAATACCTGTCTAAATAGAAATACAAGAAGGCTACGAGTATAATAATCAAGATCAAGAGTTTAAAGTATAAAAATTATTTAAAACACTGTATGGCTTACCAGTTAGTCCCAAGATATGGTACGAAAAATTTAAGGATGAGATCCTAAAATTAGACTGGGAAAATGATATAAACGATCCAAGCTTATTCACCTGGTGAAATGAGAGTGAAATAGTATTTATTTTATTATACGCAGATGACTTAATAACCACTAGTAATGATAAAGAGAAGATAGATCAAGTTGCAGATTACTCGAAAAATGCCTTTGAAATCAAAGAGCTGGGAGACGAAGAAAACTTTCTAGACATGATAATCAAAAGAGATCAAATAAAGAGAAAAATAACTGTCATACTAAAAAATTATGTGTATAGAAAAGATGTTGAAAATATTTAACATGAAAGAGTGTAATTTGCAAGAAACACCAATGCTAACAAGACAAGAAGAAAAGAAGATACTGAAGGGAAAAAAAGAATACACAAGATTTGTTAAATCTTAATACACTGATAACAGCCCCTTACAGAAAAGCAATAGGTTGACACCAATAAAAAAAGATTGGCAAGATGTTAAGAGATATTTTGTTATTTCAGAGGAAAAAAAGAGTTGGATTTTACATATACTGCTGAAGGAGAAAAGATAGAAGCCTAGATCGACTTGAGCATCAGAGACTTGAAGAATTCATTCTCTACAGGCAGCTATGTGATAAAACTCTTTTGAAACACAGTTGCATGGGGAAGTCAACAACAGTCCTACCCATCTCTGTCAACTTGTTAAGCGGAATATCTCACTATCAGTGGAGCAAGTAAAGAAATAATAACCATGAACAAACCTGTAAGAGATATTTTGGGCAAATCTATGTACCCAGTAAAATTATGGTGTGATAATAAGTCTGTTGAAAAATGTATACAAACGAAAGGTAGCCATTATTTAAAAGATTTTGACTACGAGGTTGAAGACATAAAAGAGAGACTAACTGAAAGGAAGAAGACTGGTAAGAACCCTGCTATGGCTAATTCCCATGGGGATTTCATGGAATATTGCTGATCTAAAGGTAAGGTAAGAGTAAGTAAAAAAGAGATATTAGAGTAGAGCAGTGCAGAGGAAGATAAGGATTAATCAAAAGTCAAACAAAGTCTGTGATTGTCGATTAGCTCCGTCTGTACGTTTCAGAGTTTAACTACATTTTTTGTTTATTATTCTTCATTTTGTACATACGTATTTAATTAAGTCATTTATATTTTATATAACCCTAGAGCATAAAATGTTCCTTTGATTAAAGAATGCATAAGCTTGGTTTGTTAGTACACTAAAGCGGAGGAAGTGTTGTAAATGAGGCTTCAGGTGTATAGATGGCACAAGAGTACGGCTACCATATCGAGACAGAGAGTCTGACAGATGCGTGGACTGATGCAGAGAAAAGACAACTCGCTTAATAACGTGTATGTTGTATCGTGCAAAAGAGAGTTTCTTTAAGGGCAACTGTTATAAAGTAAGATACTTTTATGTTTACGAGGTTTAAGTATTAAAATAAAGTATTGATATAATCTGGTACTGCTCCTGCTGATTAATTGAGTCAATTATTGCTTCCTGTCCCCTAACAAGTAATATCTATTACTATATATTCTGATAACAGCCAACATAAGGGAAGCCTGAGCAGCTGCTTACAAATAACCGTTGTTAATTTGATGAGGACCCTTGGTACTGCTCTATTAAGACAATCCATATTAACTTTCCATGTCAGTTTTGTTTTGAATAAACATATTAATAAACTGTATAAAAGTAGGTAAATTATGAAGGAGTTAATAAACAATGTGGAATTCAGTAAACTATATGAAAGTCAGTAAATTTAAATTTGTTACTCGTATCCTATGAAAACTAGTAAGAATATGCTCTTCTATTTTGATCCAAGAATTTCTAATAAAGTTATTACTTGTTTTTATAAGTGATTTATAGGAATAGTAAATTCTACATAATTTTATTGTTCAATCTCTTTCAAAAATTTAAAAAATATTTCTATTAGACTGTACATGTAGGACTCTATACAAGCACTGTATTGTTATCGATAAAAAATGTAATGCAATGTATTGATTTCATACTATTGTTTATTTTTATAAGGTTGTATTTGAATTTTTTAGATGCCATCTACGTATAGTTTTGTTTGTAAGAATCGTGCAATTTTTATTAAAGTATGAAAGATTGAACAAAACCCTTATTTCGTAAAATTTTTCTAGCATACCTTTTATTGGTATAATCCTGTTAAAAAAAATAGTTCATATTATTTCTTACATTAGAGCAAATTCATAGTCCAATTTCAAAATGCGGTTGCAAAAACTGACAAGAGTCAGATAGATATAAAAATTTTATTCAGTTAGTTTTGTTAAATCTAATATAGTATGGTGGAATTAGTTATTCGGCCCAGAAAATTCTGACTACATCGAAAAAAAGGGTAGTAGTTTCAATGTATTACAACAAATTTAAACAGAATTGAACAAGAAGAAATGTCAGCAAGATCCCCCAAAAAAATGGCAAAAATGTCAAAAACAAGTTTTTCACGTCTGGAAGAAAACCAAAAAATCGTACACAAAAAAGTGTTTTGAAAAAGATGTGCAACTTTAAAAGGAACAATATAAACCGTCTTGGGTTCAGATTAGTTTAACCGCTTTTTTGCAAATCGCAAAAAACTGCCAGTTTATATTAATAAGGGTTTCAGAGGTAGACCACGCTATTTGTAGGCTGGCCAGGATCTCCTCAAGCTGCAATGCAACGTACAGCAGCAAGCTGTACTGCGTGATGATACCTACATATGCAGGACAAAATTAGTTTTTTGGGCAAGAAAATTGTTGTTAGTTCCAAAAAAGTTAAGTTGCTAGTTTTTACGTATAACATCAATTTGTACCAGAAATGGAGAAAAAAATATGTCAGCCAAAGCCTCAAAAAAACTAGTAAAAATGATCAAAACCGGTTTTTTGACCCTAGAACTAATGATTAACAATCGTAGAAAAAAGCTTGAGGTGAAAAAGATATGCAATTTTAAGGTGAACGAAAAAAGTTACGTTGGGCCCAAATCGACTCAGCTTTTTTTTCGCAAATTGCAAAAGATTGCCGTATTAGGCCATTTTTTTGGAATTCAATTTCTTGTATTCTATACAATATTTAGAGCTAAAATTTCAACACAAGACAGATATTATAGCCCTTATCATACACATAAGATTTTAGTTTAATTGGTTTTAAAGTTTTTGCAAACCGCAGCAAAAACCGAAAAAAGGTCCTTCCGAAAAATGGCCGTAAAAACGTCGTTAGACAACATAGGTACATTTTTCAAACGTATTTTGCGTTGACTATATTTACTCCACAAGTACCTTAAATGCCATTCATTTTTACTAATAAGAAGTATCTTAAAAATTGATTGCAAAAAACGGCTTTTTGCTCTTCGGTCAGTGGAATTGGAGGCTTGACTAGCCGTTGCTAGAGGCCGCGCATACTTTCCGCATGCATGTTTTCCTCAAGCGCATTTAAAGCGAAATGTGCTTTTTTTTGCAAAAACTGTTTTTTGCAATTAATTTTTAAGATACTTTTAGTTGGTAAAAATGAGTGGTGTTTAAGGTACTTGTAGAGTAAATAAGGACGAAGCAAAATACTTTTGAAAAATGTACCTATGTTGGCTAACAACTTTATTATAGCCATTTTTCGGAGGGACCTTTTTTTGGTTGGTGCTGCGGTTCGCGAAAACTTTAGAATCGATGAAGTTGAAATTTCTTGCTAACATTTCTACTGGTTAAATTCTGTTTTCATTTGTTACAATATATTTAAACTACTACCCTATTTTTTTTCGAGCTAGTTAGAATTTTAGAGATATCGTTATGATTTTCAGCTGATTCTACCATACTAATAGCTTTATCTATTTGGATACGTCTACTCTGCTGTTCCTATACCTACAGATAATTATAAGTTATGAATCGTTCTCAAATACTTATATTGCATCTTTCTAAGTAGTTGAGGAAACATTCAATTGTAAGATACGGATAAAACTTATTAATAATTCAATTATTTACAATAATATGTTGCAGTTTGAGAGTTGCTTTATTATTAATAGTATTTTTAAATATTAAAAAGTAACTGTAAAACTGACAAATTGAAATCATAATTTATAAATCAATAGTTAATTACGCATTGACTAGAAATGTTTCACAACAATCCAAGCGAGAACCTTATTTCTATTATACCAAGAAAGTTTCCAGAATTCATTTTATTTTACCCTTATGCTTTGTAATATGTAGAGTAATACAATTATACTACTTTTGAATAATTAGATTTTTACTTAAATTATTTTATACAAACGAACGACCACACAATAAAATGATTGCATTATGAGAAGTCTCCCTGGCAAAGTTTGATTTAGCTCAATTAACACGTACAAAAAATTTATTTCTATGTTGCGCTTAGGATAATAAATTAGTTGTTATTAAATATGTTACTACTTGATATAATCGTAAAATAGATTTGAAACAGTTTCTTACATTTATAAATTTTTATTATTAATGATTTAATTTTATACGTTTGTATTGTTTTTTAATAAGAAAGTCGTATGAATCTTAATGAGAACTACTTTTGTATAAACACAATTTCTATATAATGAAAGAGAAGACCAAAAAATGTATGTTCATTTTTTGAAAATTCAATTTACCTCATAAAAGTTAACGAGTATTCGAAATAACTTTCCTCCAGAAGATCCTCTCCCCCAAAACCTGATAAGTACAATTAAAAATTAGTCGTGGGATACTTAAAAAATATAGTAAAGCAGAGATTTTTGTTGTATAATACTTGAAGAAAAGGTGAAAATACTGAATAACAAATAATAAAATATTGTTTTTATTTATTTTTATTGGATGGCAATAATAGAAAAAAGTTGTTATATTTGACTATGATGCATCATATACGTGCGGAATAATATTTTGCTGTCAATATGACACAAATAAAAATTAGGTATGTAAGTTAAGGCGTTTTGTGCCGCTTTAATAAGCTAAAAATTGAGAAAAAAAACTCTAAATTCAAAAATGCGTCAAAATACACGTTAAATAATTTAAAATTTAGTGAGCATTATGTTGATTACGAACATTAGTGTCTTTAACAATAAATACAAAGTCCAAACACAAAATTCTAAAGTGGTGGCCATTTGCAAGGCTCTTAATAGTTTTAATGACTCGTACAGTATGCACACCGCAATAAATTGAGATCTGCCTTATTAAAATCGGGAAATACCATTATTCTCTTGAATCCCTCGAAAATTTAGATTTCTAGATAAAGGATTGAAAAATTATTTGTAACTATTTGTAAAAACTTGTAACAGAGGATCATGTCTGTTAATAATTAGTTTTTTTTATGTATATCTTGTGGCATTCAATTGCGTTTGTTTTTTAATAAAATGAAAAAAAAATTTGGATCGTAGGAGCCATAGTAAAAGTGAACCTTTAATGAAGTTTCCATAAAGAAATGCATTTTAAAATCATAAAATTTAATAGTAATTATTTATTAACATTATTTCGCTTACAAAATTCCAAGATTATCAATGCTTAGTCATTATTACATTTAGTTATTAACCCTGAAGAGTTTTCATAGTGGAAACTACAGGCTTGTGGTAAGAAAAATATAAAATACAAATGTAAATGATTCGACTTTATCTAAATTAAGAGCAAACATGGCATCGATGGTGGTGGCAATATTTGAGTTTGCATATACTTTTCAGGTGTTACGTATCAACTGACCGGATTTTCTTATTCTTCCCACGTACTTGATTAACTGATTCTTTTTTACGTGTATGACAATTCATCTGACGTACTTTTGCCATACTGTTTGACATAAAATAAAACACCTTATACCAGGACAACTTACACAAACCTAATTTATGTATCCTTAATAAAAGAAAATATAATCATGTTTTTGAGCAAATCTTTTTGAGATCAGTAACTTTTGTATTCAAGTACCTATTAAAAAAAATTAATTCCTGACTATAACACTTTAAGTTTTTCAAATGATATTGAAAGACAAAAAGGTTATTCTTTTAAAGTGGGACAACAGCTCATTTTATTAATTTTTCGTTTGCTTAACCGGAACAACCCTTGCCCAAGGAACACCTAATCTAAATATGTAGAAATTTAATTTTACTCGTAAACTAACAATAGGTAAAGGTATGTAAGATTAAAAACAAGATATTTAATGCATATAAATTCGTGCTGTTGGAATGACAGATAGTCTGAGATACTGCGTTGCACCACACAAGTTGAGATTTTTACATTTTTTTTAGTTTCTTACTTAAGACATGTGGAATGCTTTTAAGCCAACTCAAAGTACGACAATTAAAATAAGTCACGCGTAAATAGAACTATATTTATCAAGACATAACAATAATTATTTTAGAAACTTCTGAGTTTCATACATACATGGAGAAGTGATGGACATGCCCCTCCTTTTTTTAATCTATGCAATTGGCTCATGACGCATGTGCTTTCAACGTATGTAAGCCATAGCCCTTAAGCATAAAGTGCTAACCACGGAGCAAACGTATTAAGGCAGTGGCTTTTGTTCCATCGTGCTTATGCGTTTTCGGGAAAAAGGGGATACCGTCCTACACTAAGAAAAAAATATACTAAGAATTACTGTGCTGGAATGGTTATCTGCTGTCATTTCGACGTCTAGGGACTTTTTACTTTGGCCAACCTAATTTTTACCATTCTGGACAGTAATTTCTATTGTACAATTAGTAGAAATCACTACACTTACAACAGAAGTTACTGTTTTAAGCACTAAAAATTATTGTCTCAAAAGTAAAAAGTCTCTAGTTGACCGAATAGTACCAAATTACCATTCTAGCACAGTAATTTTTATTTTATTTTCTCTCAGTGTACAGTCAGCTATAGTGTGTAGTAGACTAGAAGTGTATACGTACCTATGCTGACTACTATAGGACCGTATCCCCCCTCTCCCAAAAACGCATACAATGGAAAAAAAGCCAGTGTTCTCATGCATTTGCTCCAAGGTTAGCACTAATGCTTGTGTGCTATAGCTTACATGCGTTGAAAGTACACACGCTATGAGCCAACCACATAGGTTCAAAAAAGGGAGGGGGGAATTTCCATGGCCGCAATGTGTTTGCTCCATAATTTTTTCCTCCGTGTAGTTAGAATACTCAATGTCATAAGGAAATGTTTGTTTCATAGAAGTTACTTGTTATAAACTAATAACCAATACTTTGTCATGCTATGCCGTTTTAGGTAACACTTTTTCGGTGTCCCAGTATTTTCAGTTTTACCTTATTTATACATTTTACTCTGGGTCCAATGATTTTCCGAACTATCTACTTTTCTGAGAAAAAGATCCCGCACCAACCCAATGGGATAGTAGTTCCCAATGAAATGGTCTGAAATTTTAATGTGTTGTAGTTTATTCCTTTCTGAACAAAAGTTACTATAGTCACAGGACCCAAAAATGGACCGTTTTAGAGAAAATAATTATTTGTGTCACGGATTTTGGAAAAGGTTAGTTTGACTGGCGGTATGGTTCAGTACAGACAATGAATATAGCTCGCTCGATGTACGGAGATATCATCGGAAATGGTTATGTCGAGTGCATCTACCATTTTTGACTATCAATGGACGCAATGTAAAATTATTCTAGTTTAGACAGTAGTAGCGTAGCTCATTGGCATGATTGTCTTGTATGGTAGATCAACATCTAGGTGATAAAAAAGATCTCTAGTATGAGGAGGTGCTTTTCGTAAGTAACCGATAAATATTTGGCTTTATAATTTTTTAACTGTAAATAGCCGAAAAAATACTGAATCAGGTTCATTAATATAAGTTTTTGTCACAGTTATTCATATTTACATAGACAAACTGACCCTAATTTACAACTACATGTTGGTTATTTAACAACATTATTATTTGCAGAATCTATGCTGTCAATAATAAGATTAATCAATTGCTGATAAAGAATAGATCTTACATTTACACTCTTCTAACAATTTTACTTTCACTATTGATTACAGGTACAGTGAACTTGGATCTCGACTCCACCACCTCTTTGTCGTCCAGTCTCTAAGACTTACTATTTGTTGATCCTCCATTATCCTGAACCTTAACCTGTGGCAATGATTGCTAATTCCCAGACAAGATCAAGTTCTTCTAAGATGAATTAGTATCTCTTGCGACACATAATACCTTTATCCTTACAACTTTTTTTTAAAAGAATAATGATAACATGTTATTTTTAAATTACAAGGACATTGTTGAGATTCATTAGTAAAACCACTATCTTAATTTAATAAATAACAATGTGATGAAACCTAATGTTAAATCCTAAGACCCATTAATTTATTTTAATTTATTTTAGTAGACCATAATTCAATTCTGTTTCTTAACTGTCATACTTATTCAAGCATCTCAATTGTGTAAAGCATTATGATTCAGTAACTGTAAGTATCAGCTTTAGTATACCTGCTAGTTACGATGCTATTAGCCCCTTAGTCTTGTTTTCCAAATGTAATAGGCAGTACACTACTTTTTGACTAGATTGTAGACCTAAAGTGTATGTACAAATCTCTAATTTTAATGTGAAAATTCCATTGCAGTAACCCAAGATCGACCGACGACTTCCCCAAGTTTTTCACTTGTAACTTTACAAAATTTTTGTCACCACAGTTTCCCATGCGGGTATCTTTGATAGCGTGTTTTTTAGCAAGAAACACTGTCTGATATGATTTTCAGCAGTGCCCAGCTTACATCTTCGATAAGCTTTACTCACAGCTCATCGTCAAAGTTTGCCGGGATTCTTTGATTGCGTGTTTCTTTGGAAGAAACACGGTTAGAAAGCTGTATTGCGTCCACACTTTCAGCAGTACTCAGACGATATCTTCTATAGGTTTAACTTTTGGCCCAACGTCAAAGATAACACAACTGAAATCGTTTGACAAACTTTTTCTTCGCGAGAAAACTGTCTAATAAGATGCAGCAGTGCCCAGCTAATATCTTCGATAAGCTTAGATCCAGACCTATTGTCAAAGCTTTCCGCGCGAAGATCTTCGATAACGTGTTACTTTGCGGTAATAAGTGACTGATTAAACTAGGTCTTGCGAATTTTCAGCCGTGTCTACCTAATATATTAAAATAAGCTTCATTTGCGGACCATCGTCAAAGTCTTATCTAAGGGGATATTCAATAACGTTTTACTTTAAGATAATCACTGCTAAATAATATTATTTCTTGTAAATTTTCAGCAGTTCCTACCTGATATCACCGATAAGATTGACTCTTATTTTATAGTCAAAGTTTTCCATGCAGGAATCTTTGATAAGGGTAAGGCAACTCTAGATCATGCAAAGTTTTTGGTGAACTACAGCTTATATCTCCGATAAACTCGTCTCAAAGACCAACGTCAAAGTTTTTTGTGCAGCAGCGCTTCATAACACTTTTCATACTTTTTTTTCTTTGCAGGAAAAGTTGTCAGATAACATCTGTTTCGTCAGCAGAGCTCAAGGACCATTGTCAAAGTTTCCCGTGCGGGAATCTTTGATAGTGTATTTTCTTTACAACAATCACTGTCTTATAAAACCAGTTCTTCCTAATTTTCAGCAGGACCTAGCCTACACTCCTGTAAGTTTGACTCTTTGGTTAATGTCAAAGTTTCCCGCTCAGAGACAGCTTTTAGTGCCTAAAAACTTGCGTAAATCAGCACGGAAAGTCTTTATTGGTTACGAAAAATAATTATATTGTCATTACGTACAATTTTACTGTGTTCTTAACCCGTAGAAAAGAAACAAATGACAAAGTTTGAAGGTTTCCGAGGTCCAGCATCGTGTTCAATTATACATGTTTTACTATTGAATGAATACAATTATTTTTCTAATGCACTGTATTAATTAAGTCTAGAGGAAAGATCACACTATTCTGTAGATTAACTGTATAAGTCTAGACAATTAGCCAGACAATATGTCAGTTATGCAGCCATACTTTTAGCTATACTTTCAGCCGTGAATTCAGCCATAAATTGAGCCATACTTTGTGCTACACTTTAAGTCATAATTTAAGCCATACATTAAGCCATACTTTTAGGCCACTTATTGTACCGTACTTTGAGCTATACTTTTAACCATACTTTTAGCCGTACATTCAGCCACCATTGAGCCAGACATTGTATCAGACTTTGAGCTATACTTGAAGCCATAAATTTAGCCAGATATCGTGCCATACTTAGAGCTGTACTTTTAGCCATACTCAAAGCCATAATTTTATAGCCATAGTTGGGCCATACTTTAAGCCGTACTTTTAGCTATACATTAACCCATACTCCGAGTCATACTTTTACCGATACATTCAGCCAGACTTTGAGCCACACTTTTAGCCAGATATTAAGCCGTACATTAAGCCAGACATTAAGCCATACTTCAAGCCATACTTTAAGCCACATTTTTGGCAGTTCTTTAAGCTAGTCTCTTAGCGTAACGAGCACTGCAAATTTATTTATTAAATACTACAGTTAAACAACCAAAATACATGTAGTGCCATGAACTTTTTGTTTTTGAGGTGTAGTGACTGAAACACTACTTATCAATTGGATTCAAAGATTAACAAATCCTCAAGTTTTAAAGTGTACCTGCAGTTGAGATATCCAATCGCAGTGTTCGCTATGTGAGGGCCATAAGGTAAGACAATTAACAGGTGACACAGGTTGAAAATGGCTTCAAATTCTGGCTTTAATCATTCAAGGAGAAAGAGCGTCATCATTAACATAAATGCGGACCAAGTTATCACTGCATAATAGTTATGTGTGCGTACCTATACGTTCTCAAAGCATCGTCTAAGTTAGTTAAGTCAGAATTACCCATATGCGTATGGGCATGCTTAAGTGACCAACTCTGATCATTTGCGTACCAAGTAAGAAAATTGTTTCACATTTCCCATGCACATTTTTAAGTGCCTGAAAACTTGTGTGAATTAGCACGGTTAGTTTTTCTTGGCTACGAAGAATAATTATATCCTCATTAGGTACAATTTTACTGCATTTGTAACCTGTACAAAAAAAACAAATGACAAAGTTTGAAGTCCAAGGTCTATCAAACTGTTCGATGATATATGTTTTACCGTTCAATATACACAATTATTTTTTAAATTCACTATGTTGATTGAAATTAGAGAAAAAATCATCAAGTTCTGTATACTAACTGTACAACTCTAGACAATTAGTCAGACAACATGCCAGTCGTGTAGCCAGATATTTGGCCATACTGTTAGCCATAGATTCAGCCATAAATTCAGCAATACATTGGACCAGTATGAGCCATACTTTGTGAGATAATAACTGTCTGGTTAAACCAGTTTTTGCGGATTTCCAGCCATGTCTACCTAATATATTTAATAAGCTTTACTAGAGGCCGATCGTCAAAGTTTCATCTAATAGCATATTTGATAACATTTTACTTAAGATAGTCACTGCCGAATAGAATTAGTTCGTGTTGACTTCCAGCAATACCTACCTTATATCTCCGATAAGATCTACTCGTGGCTTGCAGTCAAAGTTTTTTTTGCAAGACAGTGGTCTGATAATGTTCTCAGCAGTGCCTAGCTGATATCTTCCATAAGCTTCACTCGAGGCTCATCATCGAACCTTCCCACTCGCGGTTCTTTGATTTCGTGTTTCTTTGGGAAAAACATGGCTAGAAAACTCAATTGCGTCCAGACTTTCAGCAGTGCTCAGATGATATCTACTATAAGCTTAACTTTTGGACCAACGTCAAAGTTGAAACAACAGGAATCGATCGATAATTTTTTTCTTCGCGAGAAAACTGTCTAATAAGATTTGCAGCAAAGCCCAGCTGATATCTTCAATAAACTTAGCTGGAGGCTTATTGTCAAAATAGGATTAGTTTGTATATTTTAATAAGAATAATTGTGATGACAACTTATATTAATGAACCTGATTTAGTATTTTTTCGGCTATCTATAGTTAAAAAATTATAAAGCCAAATATTTATCGGTTACTTACGATAAGCACTTCCTCATACTAGAGATTTTTCTTATTACCTAGATATTGATCTATCATACAAGACATTTGTGCCAATGAGCTACGCTACTACTGTCTAAACTAAAATAATTTTACATTGCGTCCATTGATAGTCAAAAATGGTAGATGCACTCGACATAACCATTTCCGATTATATCTCCGTACATCGAGCGAGCTATATTCATTGTCTGTACTGAACCATACCGCCAGTCAAACTAACCTTTTCCAAAATCCGTGACATAAATAATTATTTTCTCTAAAACGGTCCATTTTTGGGTCCTGTGACTATAGTAACTTTTGTTCAGAAAGGACTAAACTATAACATATTAAAATTTCAGACCATTTCATTGGGAACCACTATCTCATTGGGTTGGTGCGGTGTCCTTTCTCGTTTTTTCACTTTAAAATTTTCGTATGGTTGGGTAACGTTACGTTTATGTATAGTTTACAGAGAGAGAGAGAAAGAGAGAGAGAGAGAGAGAGAGAAAGAGAGAGAGAGAGGATAATTGAATCATCAAATCATTTATTCAGCACTAAGAACTCAGGGGCTCTATATAGTACATGACAATATTGTTTACAATCTGTACAGGTACATTAAAATAATAGCATAACTATTAGCTGGAGCGTTAATCAGATAAGTTTATTAATACGTTAATAAAATAAATAACTAAACGAATAGATAAGTAGCAATAACAGCAACAACAATAACAGACAACAAATTATAAAATACAGATTAAAAGCAGAGTCATGTAAGATAGAAAAAAATGAATAAATAAATAACTGAAATATGTGGAAGTTAAAAAGTGTTAAATTTGTTAAGAGGTCAAGTGAATAAGTACAAAGAACAAGTTGTTGGCAAGAGCTAAATAAAAGAAAACTGATAGTGGAAATAGGCTAGTTAACAAATTCGTAAAGTAGATGTCATGTACAGAAAGTCCAAAGGCAAATGGGCAAGCTGAGCCCTGAAAAGTTATTGTAGGTCAATTAACATTATGGAGAAAGGATGAGTGGAAACTTTTTCGTAGATGTATCTTTAATTTCGGGCTCCCAGTCTGTCTCCTCAAAACGATGGCAAGTCACATAGCCTTGAGGTCTAGACCGTGAAAGAATGCTTGAAACACTCCGTGCGTGCGTGGGAAATAATCAGGTCCATTTCGAAACGTCTCTTTGACCCTGGACCGTCTACGGTGTTAAATTGCAAGCTTTTCGATAAGCAACAGAGCACATCACGACCGAGCACATTAGCAAGCAGACACAGACACTGATAATTACGATCATCCTTGTAACCAAGTACTCAGAGCTGCCTAAATACAGGGGTAATGTGCTCGTAGATCCTGGTACAAGTAACGAAACGCAGTGCAGCATTTTTACATTGGCACAGTTTAGTATGAAGGTCAAGTGAAATTTTTAAGAAAAGGCCAGGGTAGTTATCCAAGTAACAGAATACTAGGGCCTTGACCAGAGTGAGTCACACTGCCCCAGGCAGAGAATCGCCACACTTACACAAGCGCATAGGGCCGCATAACGCTCACGAACCGTGATGTTGGTCTGATGAAAGCCAGATAGCGTGCTGTCAATGAATACAATACTCACAGTATCTTAAGAATGTTCCCATATTTAATGATACAAGCACCAACATGTAGTAAAGGCAAACGTTCCAATTACAGTTTGGTAATAAAGTTTCTGGTAGCAAGCTAAGCAGCTTGCGAGTTTTAAGGCTTGATATGCAGGCAGCTTTAAAAACAATAACATTCATATCCTACCTATAAATTGATTCATTTTCTGTTCTCTATAATGTATTATAAGAGAACTTGTCACCTGACCCAAACCTAAATTTTTTTATAAACTTTGAGATGAGTAGACATTAGTTAAGCACAGGTGAATTTCAATTTTTGATTCTAAATTATTATAGAAAACGACTAAAATAAAAAATTACAATTTTACAATGAAAAATAGCTATATGTTTCTTGTTTTTCTTAATCTTAATAAGGTATAGTGGATTATGTTACTTTTATGGTTGCCAAAATAAAGAAAAATTTTTATTTGTCGGATACAACGATTCCAACAAGAATTTAATATTCAAATATAATGTCATATCAAATGCACGAATATTAATTTCAAATAAAAGGAATTTTGGTCCCACGTAATGGAACAAAATTACCTTCTTTTTTTACTTAGAATACGCGAATCATAACATAAGTAATATATGAAGGTATATGTATTCTATGCACGTGCGAGCTTGAATATGTAATAATGTTAATATTTTTCGCATTTGAATATGGGATTCTTAAAGATCTATTGAAATTAGATGCACACTTATTTTCTCAGTTTTTGTTATACCAAGCTTAATCACATTTGAGTTGGAAGTATTACTTCTGCTGGGGGTTCCGAGACCCACACCTGGTTATACATGACACAAATTAAATAAGGAAAATGTAACTGTGGGTCTGGATAGAGAATTACATACAACTCAAATGGATAAACAACTAAGTAATGACAAAACTTACGTTAGAACTAAAAGAAATTCACTTTTCGTCCAATGAATATAATATTCTTATAGATTTGATTAATGAAGAGTCTCGCAAATATCATATTAAATATCATTAGGACCAATCAACTCAAGCAAGTGCACAGCTTGCAAAATTCTATGCACTACCAAAAAACCATAAACCATCTCTCTCATTCGGACCTATTGCTTCTTTGGTTAACTCTCTAACAAATTTTTTAGCTTTCTGTACTCCAACACTCCTTAGAGAAGTGTTCCAAAGTCTCTTCGTTGCATATTAACAATAACATCGAATTTGTGAGCCATATTAAACAATTAAAAATTTCTGATAATTATATCTTTATATCTTTAGATGTCACGTCTCATTTCACCAACATATTTTTACAATTTGTTATTAATACTTAAGAAAAAAAAGAAAAAAACTTGCCTTAATAATGAATTTTCAAAAAACCCTTTCCAGGACGTAATCAAAATGATAATGCTAGCTCAACATACCTTAAAATTAAAATGTAACTGCATATTCTTATTCTATACACACTATGTAAATGATTCCTGCCTCTTTATTCTTAACGATTTTGTTGATGTAGTATTAAATGTGTTCAGTAAACAGATCTCATAAATGAATCTTTAAAACTTACACATGCAATTTAAATTAATAATAGACCTTAGTTTATGTTTCTCATGCATCAAAAATTTCAAATAAATTTTGATGGTATGTAAAACCTAATGGCCTACAATAGATTGATAAATTTTGATTCTAATTACCATATTACTCTCACAATTAATACTGTTTATAACTTAATAGAAAAAGTTTTGTTATTATACAATAAAAGTGCTGACGGAAAAATATTTTGCAAGTTAAAAAGATTCTGTACAACAATAAGTTTACAAAAAACTTTATGGAAAAATACAATAAAACAAGAGGCAATTATATTAAATACAAATCAAACAATACTAACAGTCCTAATAATGATGATTCAGTAACGCTACAAGCCCAAAAAAATAAAACTGTCCATACCTTATAATATAGTTTTTTCAATCTTACACAAGACTTTTAAATAAATTTAACGTTTAATTAAGGCCAACCATTATTAACAAATTAAATCAAGCCATTGTTTTAAGGAAAGACAAAGTAGACAAGTTTAACCAGACTAATGTAATCTATGGGTTTAAGTGCACGATGCATCCAGCTAAAAATCACGGTGAAGTAAACAGGGCTTGAAAAAAAAAGTTAAATAAATATGAAAACAGTAAGACTGATAGTTCTGTAGTTACTTTGCATGCGTTTGAATTAAACAACAGCTCTAATTTCGGTAATGTTATGATTTTAGATGTGAAAAATAATTATTAGAAAAGAATAGTTTCTGAAATGTTACACATGAATTCTTCTACACATACAATCAATAGAAAAGAATATATGTAAATGCTCAATTACTTGTACAAGCCGCTAATGTGTTTATTATAATGATTTTGTGTGTGTATTATTTGTTAGTAGCATCGACTACATTGTAAATATTGTAAATACTGTATTATTTAACGACCGTTCTCTGAAGCTTAAAACATATGTGCGTACTCATTACTTTTGTTTTTTATTACCTATTCATTATTTTTATTTGAGTTTTAAATTTGGAAATCGTTTTATACATAACGCTTGCTAAATTCTTGCAACGATCTATTCAAGCACGTGTGAGCAAGAGAGAGGGACGAACAGAGCTGGCAGCTCTTTCGCTCTTACACGCTTTAACTGGTTCCGCATAGTCAGTTCATTTCATGTGATGTTAGTTTTGTAGATTACTCATATTATGAAAAAATATTCGTTTTAACTATATTTATATCCTTTTCAGCATTTTATAATCACTTTTAACTTACAAATGACATAGCTCTTTTTATATGGTTATAATACACCTGTTGAGCTTTTCTTACCTCTTAATTAAAATATTCTGTCACCTGATGTCACTGTCGGTGGTAGTTACCTAGTTCATATGGCATATCTCTTGATCTGACTAACCTAGTTTCTCCTGCATCTTCTTTATCCACCGTCCTTGTAGTAAATGACTTGAAGACAAACTGCAAAGCTAAATAAAAACAAAAAATTAAAGTATACCATAGTTCCATATTTTTGTTATGTAGGTAATGTAGCGCTTTGATTTAAGAATGTTAACGCAGATTCTACATTGCATGTCTTAAATTTTTACCATAATAGTTTAAAATTCATCCATGAAATTGAAATAGACAATAAATCAACTTTTATGGTGAATAGTAATTAAAAATTTAACTGATACCAAGAACCTACATCTTCCTTACGTATGTTGAACTTTTGCTCTGATTGTCCAAGCAGTTTCATGAGGAATATCGTATTAAATCTTGTCAGCCTAGCAATAGTGTATTTAATTAAAGAATTTTACAGAAAAAGAAATGTAATAAAAGTCTATAATATGAATTAAAGAATATAAATAAACAAACTTTCAAGTGCATCATCAATGAAAAACTAGTACTAACAAATTTATTCAGCATGTTATGTATTAAACAGTTTAGTATAACTAAAAATTATTTACTTTTTCTGTAGGTATCCGGTAATTTGCACAACACTGGACAATTTTTGATATTCCACGCTGAAAAGGATTCAAAAGTACGAGTCAACATTACAGGTGGGCCCCTGGCATATCACTACCAGTTTGAAGAGATTTATATTCATTACGGTCTGGATAATAACCATGGTTCAGAGCATCGCATCAATAATTATGCATTTCCTGCCGAGGTAAGACATCAAAAATACAGACGAGGAAAAACAGTAACTGCTGTTGGGAGCGTTAAACTGAGTAGTTAAAGATTAGTTTGAGCAGGTAAAAGGAAAGATACGCTTTATTTAGGACTTTAATACTCTGTGATTAAGTAAATTTTGGAACGTCACTGTCCAAGCTTAAGTTCAGCAGGCACTTACGAAACTGCGATTTACATACGTCGTAGTACATATGTTCTTAATTTATATAGCTATGTTAATATACTAAGGGCTCTACCAACTGAGGCAGAAGCCATCAAAAAGTTTTGAAATAATTTTAATTAGAATGTAACGTTGATAGACGACAATAATCAATAAGTTTTTTTGCTTGCTCATACTAACTGAAAATGAAAAATAGTACTTTTGTATACAAAATCAAATAAAAACATCCTCAGGGAAAAACCAATAATGGCAAACATCTAGCTGGGAGCAACTGCACTGAGATATAGTGCTAGAATCATTTAAAATCAATGTACGTAGATTAAAATCAAAAAGAAATAATACTAAATGCCACAGTTATCACATATAACATAAAACAACTCATACATGCTACACATGTAGCGAGTAGCAGCCATAGAAGCGTTAACTACGGTGAATCTAACAGAACGACTTCGTTAACTTCCAAGGAATTAACCGATTTCTACCGTTCATGCTCGCAGATGCATGATTTATCGAGTAATCCTTCTTTTACACTGATGATTTTATAAACCAACTGCAGTAGCCTAATTTGTAAACTGGTTAAATTTTCATCACTTCTATCAAAGGTAAAGGAAAACAAGAAAGTCTCGCCCTGGCGCTTATAAGGCGTAAGAAAATCCACACATCTATCTTCAATGTGGGCAATAGCATTTTCTACTTTTAGAGGCATGCGTCATGATTTCCTCTCCAACGACCAATGGCGAAAACATTTTTATCGAAATTCTACTAAAACTCCGATTTATTTTTTTTTCTCTTTTTCTTTTTCAACATTATAATCAGTCAAAAATACCCATAAACAGAGTAATGTTGACTCAAAAAACATAGCACTATTATTAATTCCTTTCATTTTTGTTATTATTACTATTATTATAATTACTACTACTAATATTATAATTACCAGCTATTATGGCAACAACCATTGTTATTACCATCTAAGTATGAGTGCTAATTGATACATAATAACACACTGATCGTTTACTCACCCAATCATCTCTTAAGATCTTAGCCAGTTTTAACCACTTTTTTTAATGAGCTTGACTGAATAAGCAAACAACATTTAACATTAGTCAACATTAATAATATTCTATCTAAAGGTTACTATTAAGTAATAGTAAGATTTTGTAACATGTTGATGTTAAGGAGAAAGGAAGACCTTGAATCAACGGATCATCTTCCCTTCTCTTGACACGTACAGGAGAAAATCCGGGTGTGGAAAGTGTCAACACAGTTCTAACTGATTAAATTGTTGGCTACTATCACTCCCTCAAGATTTCCCCCCCGGCAAGATTTCCTGCGTCAATTAAGAGCCATTGCGTGGTCGAGGTCCGCTACTCTATGTAAAAAGGGCCTAGAGGCCCTGAAGTGCAGTCAATTTTTCGTTGTCACCCTCGAACAGCCGACTGTATAGCTAGAGTCCACCTCTGTTATCGCCCAGTCCTCCACGAGTGTGGTTCCTACTTTAATTCACGCTGGCTTAACGTGTCTTTAATTTTTGTTCGACTAAAAGTACGTGATCAAGGTTAAATAAGAATTTCAATTTCTTTTTTCTTTTCTTTCCTAACGTGGACATCATTACTCGCTACGATGGTAATACCCGTGGATCACCGGAAAATAATAATTTTATACGTGCACACCATTACTGGCTACAGTAGTGGTACCCGTGGATCACCGAGAAATAATAAGCTCTTACGCCTACACCATTACTCGCTACGGTAGTGGTACTACCAAAACACCCAAGAATAATCGGATTAAAGCGAGCAAATGCACCGGGATATTGCATAATAGTCACTTCAAGTTGTGTTCAAACAGTCGTAGCTCTTTGCAACTACCGTGTCGTTTGATTGAACTATCCTTCAGCCCCACGTTCTACCTACGCGCCCAGCGTGAAACCCGATTCATCAAGCGAAAGTTTACACTCAAATACATCATCGTGCTGACGTAACAAGGTTATCCAGCAGTTTTTAAATCTTCAGTGAATGAACAAAATTGACGATTTAGTTGTGTTTTGAGACTCTATAGATACGGTGTGAGCATTAAGTAGCTTCATAAAAATTAAAGAAAACATTTGATTGTAGACTCTGGAAGACCAGTCAATTATAGCACCAATTAAAATAATAATAAAAATTCCAAGCACTAACACTAAATTCACAAAATACAAGCTAGTGTGATCATGGAAATAATTCTAACCATAAGCACACAACCAGTCACCCAAATTGTAACACAAATTCAGGCCAAAATAATAGTAATAGTAATTTTCATGGTTTTTTTTTCTTGCTCTTACTCCGTATGTGTATCTCCAATAAATAAAACAATTAGAAAGACATGTGTGGATTGAATATCTTTAATTCAATAAAAATTATCAACGTCTTGCCCCTCAAGGAGACTTCTTCAAGAGAAATCAACACTCCCACCTGAGTAGGTGCCTCAAGCACTCCTCACATGCAGATTGTAAGTTGTGGGGAGTGCTTGAGATCAGTGATGCCAGACAGAACGGCATTTTCCTCAAATCAGAGCTTAGTACTCTAGAGACTTGCAGACTTCTAATGTTAAATGCTGAGTATTAAATTTTTATTACCATTGGTTATAAATGCAATAAATAATTGCTACGGAATAAAATATAATAAGAGAATTTTTGTTAATAGCCTTACGTTGTTCAGATAACTTTTTAAGAACAGTTCTAATTAATAAACATAAAAAGCTTAGGGGTAGGTTAATAAACAGTTTTAAAGACTTGTTTGAAATTTCATTTATAAATAATAATAATAAGTTTTGAAGTTCGTAACATTAATAAAGTCAAATAAACAGCATTATACAATAAATTTTGCTTCTTTTTTGCTAAGTATTAGTTATAATTATATATATTATAATAATTTACTAATTATCAATTAGTCAAGGCTTTTCTATATAAATATGTAAGATTACTTGTTTTTAACAAAAAAATAGCACATTTCGGTATTAAAACGAAAAAGCTCTATTATTTTTCTCTAATTTTACATTTTTTTCAATAATAATTTATTGAAATCATTACGAATAAAAATAATTATGTCTTCAGCATTTTTAAAAAAAAGGTATTTGCCTATTCATACAACTTACTAAGACTCTTTAGAATATAACGACGTTAAAAAATGACGGTATTTGCGTTAAAATTAATCCATACAATATAAGAACATCCTACATAAATAAATGAGCATAACAGCAGTACATAGTTAAATCAAAATCCTTAGAAGATAATTAGCATTATCATTTACAATTAATAAAAAATAACTTAAGGGCACATAATTATTCTTTTGATGGGCTTGAATTTAATCTTTTTTTGAAAGCCGTCAATGTATAAAACTCAAATAAAAATGAATTGTCGATGCAGCTTTCAAAAGCATAGATTAATTTTAATAGACCATAGAAACGAAAATGATTCTATCCACTTAGCTACGGTGTGTTGTATACGAGGGCGTACAAATGTAATGTATAAGCTGTTTGAGCGGGCTTGGGGTAATCATGCACATCACATGGAGAGGAAAAGTAAAGGAGACGGGGCACTGCAGTAGAGACTTTTTTGAGCTGTACTCTAGTAGCCTATAGCCTGTGAGCCTCAAGAGTACTGAACTTTGGTTTGAGGGGGATGCCGTCCCGTCTTGCATCACTGCTTGAGACACCTACTCAATTAGGACTGTTAATTTATTTGGAAGAGGCCTCGTTGAGGGGCAAAATATCGACAATTTTCATTGATATAAAAACCTTTATTTTACACATGGCCGTCTAATTGTTTTAGTTTTTGAAGTAATAGTGATTCTTTAAAGTGACCAAATGTAGACAGGACACAAAATAATTGTTTTAATTAAAGTAGTCGAAGTAGCTCTTCGACGATTTAAGTCAACCTTATCAACGAAATTAAGAAATCTAAGAATGAATGAACGTAGTATCATGAAACCTACTCTCTTACAGAAATTTAATGAACGACAATATACGATGTACAACAACATATGAGAGGAACAAGATTGACATTGCGCTTATAGATAGAGAAGTGGAGGATAATGTGCGTTAGAAAGAATAAACTATTTTTCAGTATTTAATATCCAAGTTGAAAAACAAAAAGCTATTATTTGTTACGGGCTTTCATTATTTATTTTAAGTAACTACCAGCTTTCAAGACAAACTTTCACACATCATTGAGAATGAAATGAAACTTAGTTTGAAATTACTTCAGTTGGAAGTTAAAATCACAGTACCAAGATTGGTGTTTACACGATATTTGATCTGTCCAAAATTTGATCAAAAAATAGGAGTTAATTATGTTAGTTTCATAAATATCACAAATATTAGTTCTATGGAATTAGGCAAATCTAGGAAAAACTTTCTGTACAGTCTACCACTATGATGCACACAGTTAACCTTGTACGCCTTATTGTTATGCGGGCAAACAGTGATTGGTTTTATTTTACATGTTGGAGGAAAGCGCAAATCAGTCATATCATGAACAATGAATTGGAATATAAAAAAATTAATAACACTTTATTTTGTTGACTACGACTTTTTATGAACTTAACAAACCAAATTGTTACTTGTATTTTATCTTGAATTGTGAACAACTAAGAAAGTTTGAAATAATTAGAGTTTTTGTAGTTCATAATGAATTTGAATCTTTTTAACGATTGTTTCCTCAAGGAGCCAATACATGCACGTTTCTAGCATTCTGTTAATGTTCTTAAAGAATTGTTCGTGTTATACTGTACTAGCGGCCCCCCGTCTCGGCTTCGCCCGAGACTTACTAAATGGAACACTGTAGCGTATTGACATGTAATGTGAACCGTTTTCAGTTAGAAATTTGACGTCTACTCCTGACACTTCTCAGAACAAAAATTTTCTTATTAAAAATATATTTGTTCACAATCCATACGGTTTATTTGGTCAAATAATAAGCTGTAAAAATTAAGAAAAATATAATTATGCTGAAATGTACCGTGAGTTCCTTATGCTATAAAACTATCTTTGGCTATAAGGAGCCATTAATTTGCAGTTTCTCTCAGATAATTTACGAATAGGGCTATTTTTTAAAGCTGTTAAGATTTGAAACTCCGAAAAAATATGTATTAAAAAAATTTTTTTTCTCTCATCTCACAACTTTATTACCAGAGCAACAAAGTCCTGGAGTTTAATCTCTACATTTTTGATTGACACAAAAATACAAATACATTTTTTACTTATTTAAAAATCTGAATTCAGATCTTTAAAGATTTAAAAAATTACTGTAAGGGTACAATGAAAAGCTGATCTCTCACGCAATGGATTCTTTATTTGTCGATTTTGACGCTGCTGTTCCAATCTCGATAAATTTTCCGCGTCAGTTTCTTGACGCCTAAACTTGTACTCATTAGATACGTTTGAAGTTTTCCTTCCAATTTACCTTCTTGCAACTTTTGGCATGGTTAACACTTATGCGAGCCCTTAAGACCTTTTTTTTTTTCAATTTTTTTTAAGTTCAAATATATTTGATGGTCAGGTAGTTTGATGTCCGATGGCCCTAAAAAATACCGGTGAGATTCTGAAGTAAGCGCTTTTTTGACTGAAGCTTGCAGCAATTAGCAATTGTGATTGTCTGGATACCTTAAGGTGATCTTCTCTGGCCTGCTGTTGTTAAAAGCCCAGACTTATCGGGAGAAAAATAACAAAGTCCGAAGCTTTAGAGCTAGTTGTAGTGCTCTTTCCCAACGTCTCCTGGTATAACGTTAAAGATGTTGGTGTCTAAAGCACCTTTTTTTTGCAGACTCAGTTGTTTTGGTGATCTAAGGTAGAGAAATTCGTTCGTGATGCTTGCCCGCTGGAGACTGTCCCGTTTGCTCAAGCTTATTTTTCCTTTATAGCCGTGAGGTTCTCCCAGCGCAGATCTTGGTTGGGATCGGTGATTTCTGGTAAAATGCTAAGAGTCGAGAGGGTTATGTAGAGTCATCAATCACTGGGATTTCCAGCCTTACTACAAACAACTCCACTCATGACGTCTGCCAGTGAATGACTGACTTTCTTTAATAGTGGCCGGCTTTACATAGTCTTTTAGTTGATGAATAAAGTTCCAGGAAATGGTAGTAAAAATGTATTTTTTGGCAAGATAGTTTAAACTTAGGTGGCCCTCAAAAGAACCGATGAGATTAATGGTTAAGTAGGAAACATTAATACTTTGTTACGTCGAAGACGGCGTAATAGTAAATTTTGTATTTAGGCCTAAGCTTTCGCTCAATAGCCTGGGGACACGACAGCAAGGGTTGAGGACGAGGCACTAGGGTAGGAACAGGGTAGATGATTAAAGAAGAGTTAGCTAGCTACTTGGCCATCGGTATTCGTACCCACGGCACGTAACTTAGCCTTGCTTGATTTTTTTTAATGAAGCTAGTCGTTTGGCTATCGGCGTTTGCACCAACCGGCACACAACTTAGCGTTGCTTGATTTTTAAATGGAGGTTAGTTGTTTGGCCATCAGCATTTGCACCAACCGGCACACAACTTAGCGTTGCTTGATTTTTAAATAGAGGCTAGTTGTTTGGCCATCGGCATTTGCACCAACCGGCACACAACTGAGCGTTGCTTGATTTTTAAATGGAGGCTAGTTGTTTGGCCATCGGCATTTGGTCCAACCGGCACACAACTTAGCGTTGCTTGATTTTTTAAATTAATTTTTTTTTTTAATTAAAAAATTTTTTCACCACCTGCTTGGCCATTAATATCTGGATTAAACGGCACCCAAAAGTGGGTTTTAAGAAGAGAAAAAAAACTATTAGGGGATATATAAGAATTGAGTTTAAAAAACATTGTTACTTATTTTTATTAAAAAGAAAAAAAAGGGGGAATATAAGTGGCTCTCGAGGCAAGATCTGGGTGGCCGGATATAATTTAAATCGAAATTATGGACCGGATTCTCCAGGTCACGAATAGACTTCGACCGAATTCTCCAGGTCGTGTATTCCAGTCTGGCTACTATTCTCGGTGGTTTACCAAGCTGGCCTGACCATTGAATGCATTGACCGGGTTCTCCAGGTCGTATGCCTTTAGTCTGGCTACTGCTCTAGGTATACACCCAAGCTGGCCCGACCATTGAACGAGTTTTTTTGAGACTGAGCTGCTCGTGCAGGAGGCCATGGGCTTATATAGCCGAAGATCTTGCCTCCTTATCACTGCCACTACGGCCAGAGACGACGAGACGCACATAGGTTCTTAGAATTAGTCTGCATCATCTCATGGCAGGGAGAGGGAAAGATTTTCTATATGCTTTCCGTCTTCCTTTACATATGTTGTTTTGGTTTTGGGGTGACGCTTACTTGCTAAAGAATATAGTATAGTAACGATACTGGTCCCAGTGCTTGCTTATCGGGATTAGGTCGTATTATAGTTCGCGTTATTTTTCGGCTTGGCGTCTCTGGATATGTGAGTGTTAGAGAAAGAAGGTGGTAGGAGTATAGCATGCTGTTGTCAAGTCACGTTGCATGAACGCTGGCCAATGTGTTGATCAACATCCCGGCTCGCGCGTCGGGTTATTTACGAATGGTTAAGACACAGAAGAGGGAAAGGATAGAAAATTATAAAATTTCATCAGGCGATGTTGACGTATAAGGAGGGAGGGAGATGTAGACTAGTTCTTCTTTGTCTTGCTCGGTTTCTCTTTATTTGTGTGTCACGAAGCCTTAGTTTCGGTACTTGGTGTATGTGTGCGTGTATGTCATTTAGCTTGCTACGAAAACGCGGCCTTACGAGGAGGATAAGGAGAGGAGGAGGGAAAAAAAAGGTACGTCGAGCGCAGCCTTGATGTAACACCCCCCTCCTAAGACTGTTGCTAGGACTTCGAACGAAGAACTGGGAACAGTTCGCTGTGTGAAAATATATATTCATTGAATCTTATCGCACTAGGTCTTACTAACTATTACATAATGGTTTTTGCAAAAAACTTATTACTACTTTTATACTGTAAGGTTAGTTGTTTAATTCTTATTTTAATTTTATTGGTTACATGATTTTGATATTTTAATGGTAACTAGCAAGAACTTACATCTAAAAAAAAAAAAATGGTATTTTTTTATAATTTTGAGTCGAATTCTCTCCTATCACCCCCCTCCTAAAACTGGTACTAGGGCTTCCAATGATGACCTGGGAACAGTCCGCTGAGTACGTTGCTTTAGGAGAAGGACGGTACATAATGGTATATAATTTATAATGTAGTGTTGGTAAAGATTATAATTTTCCTTACAAACTAAGTGTCAGTTAGGTTATTGATGAATAATAGATTTAAAATATATTTGTTAAAACACGTATAACCTATGGTATTGCGCAGACATGTGCTTATAATTTTGTAGAGTACAACTTATCGTTTACTTAATCATTTATTAAATGTTAGAAGCCTTCTCGAACAAGAATAGTTACAAAAAACTTTAAGGAGTAAAGTCTAACAGTGTACATGTAAATTGGTGAGGTATGTTAATTACTGAACAGCGAAGAATTGGTTTTCGTTTTGTTTGTTAATAATTGGAATGGCTTGGACGGTTGGGGCACTTGGAATTGTAGCTTGTGTAATGGTTGAAGAAGGTGGGGTATTTCCTTGGTTTGATAACATGGGAGTGTATATAATTTGTGGGTAGTATGGGATCTTTTCTTGCATTGTTGACCTTTCTTGATGAATTGATGTTGGATTCTGATGAGAAATTTGCGGAGGTTGGGGTTCTACATCTTCTTGATGAAATTGAGTTTCATTTTTAGGCCTGTGATGATTATTATTATTTCTTTCGCCAAGAAAAAGTAGCAAATTTGCTATAATGTTCCATAAAGCTCCAAGCATTCGTACAGACCATCCATAAGTTTAATGTAGTAAGTAACTATTTATCATTGCTTCTGCTAGCGTTTTTATGAATTGAAATAGGATGTATAATGCTACGAAACCGGCACTTGCAGTTCCGAAATTGGTTAGTCCGTTCTAGATTCTCTTCTACGTTGAGTTTGCTAGCTTTTTAAGAGATTCTTTGTTCAGTAGTTTAAATATAGAGCTTTTTTCGTGGCCGGATGGTTGGCCATGCATATCACGGGCTAGATCGTTGAGGAGTGAATTTTGCTCAATCGGGAACATTATGCGATGTCTTAATTTTCCAAGTCACTGGCTGTATAAATGCCGCTGGTTGCTAAATTAGATGGCTTGATATAGTGCCATGTGGCCTGTGTCATGGGTTTTAAGGCGTTGGGCGGTTTTACTTCTACTGGAGTACCTGATACTTGATACCATTTATCGTTTATCTTATATAGTTGTGGAAAAATATGGTCACAGGTAATTTTCGTACCATATCTTTTTAGTATGCGTGTTTTAGGTGTTAGGAACATTGTAGTTCCGTTGTTGTTTACTGGAAGTTTGGCGTAGCATTCTTTAGTCCTTGTTAACGCTACTTCTATTGAAATACACTCGATTATACGTATGGCTTCACCGATAATTGTGGCCATATATCCGGGTCCCTTCATAACATTGTTAGCAAATTGATCTGGAGATTTATCAGCTATTGCCAAAGCGTTCTGCAGTGCAATGCGCTCTACTCTGCAACGCTAAGTCAAGATGTCCTTGTATAAAGATTTGACTTGTGATCGAAGGTGTTTTTCTACGTAGATGAACTTGGAGTTTATGTATGCGAATAAATCCATATTATCGAGGTTTTTTACATTATTAGTGGCAAAAGATTGACCTCTTTCTGTTTCGAAGATTAGAAGTTTTGGCTGTTCTGTTCTGAATATGTTGTACCCGCAAATATTATCTCTTTCTTTTACTGTCAAAGCGAATGTTACGTCGTCCGACTTGAACGAATATATTATTTCCCCTGTAGGTTTTTCTATGTCTACCAGTCGGTCAGCAATACCTTCAAATAAAACGTCATATAATTCGAAGTTGCAAGAAGATCTGGGTAGTACATCCCAATAGGTGTTGCTGTTGTCTAGGTCTATACAGTGGTCAGCGTTAAAAGGGCACCTAACTCCAGAAGGTAGTATTATTTTATCTTCAAGCAAATTTATACGAGCTTAAAACTCTTGTAATTTTACTTGGAGGGTACCAACTACGGTGACGTCAATCCATGACCCATAGCGATCTGCGTAGTATGCCCCGCTGCATTTTCCTTCAGAGTTTACCGAACCTGCAAAGGTCACAGCGGCTCTAGTTGATCTGTTTATGGCAACACTATTTATGGTCAGTAGGTCACGCTGATATATGCCAGTATTGTATATTTTCATACATTCATCACGACTAATATTATCTATGAAATCGGCTACACCGTTATGCACTATAGAACTGTGTGAGTGCATGCCACAATAATTGATGGTTCTTTGGATCTCTATTTTGCATTGCACAACGTGTGTTATAGCAAAATTAATTAGTTGTAACAATTATATGTAGCGTTTGGTTATATTAATGGTATCGAAAGGAATATCGCAAGGTTCGACTTCTAGTAGCTGCAGGGTTGTTACGTTCACGCTTTGAGCTCCGCAATCGAATCCCACTATAGCGTAAGCTATATGGGCTGTTATCAGAAGTGATAAGCCAAGGATCATCATTTTGTAGGTCTGAAATCATACGTATTGGATGAGTGAGAAATGAAAAGAAAGAAGGACAGAGGAAAGAAAGGTATCGGTGGGAGGGTGGGTAGTATTTTTATGTACAAAATTAGCCCGTACTCGGTGATTTATTCATTGCTTGACTCGCTAGAGTCCGTATTAATTTTCTTTCTGTTGAAAGGAAGCATCTTAGATACTCTTAACCTATTTGCATGAACTATTTTGTGTCTATTTCCTATCTGTATTTTAACATTATATTTATTTAACACTTCTAGAATTTTATGAGGCCCAGTGAAATAATCTCTGAATTTACCCTTTTTAACCCCTTTTAATAAGTAAACGTTTTCGCCTACTCTAAAGAATTTTTCGTTTATATTTTTATCATAATATTATTTAGACTTAATTTTTGTTTTAACTAAGTTATCATACGCTAATTTTCTAATAAAATTAAGCTTAGATACTAAATTAATAATATAATCTTGATACGTAGGCAGATGATCCTCATTCGTTGGTGGTGCAGATGATGGTAACCTTGCAAGTTTTCCAAACACAACTTCGTAGGGCGTATGTTTGGTGCTTTTTTGTATGCAAGTATTATAGTTGAGAATAGCCAGCTCTACCCATTCGTCCCAGTCGTTTTCACTATCAGCGTATTGCTTGAGATATTCGCCCAATGCATAGTGCGATCTCTCTAGTGATCCGTTTGATTGGGGGTGGAAAGCTGTTGTTTTTACTTTCTTAATCTTGAAGCGTTTCGCAACATTTTTCATTAGGTTGCTTAGAAAATTCCTCCCTTGATCTATCAAAATCACCTTAGGTGCTCCAAAAATGCAGATGAAACGTCGTATAAATGCGTCGGCTATCGTGGAAGATGTTGCATCCTTTAATGGTACTGCAATGCAAAATTTTGACAGCTGATCTTGCATTGTTAAAATATACTTATTTCCTTCTCTAGTTTTAGGTAGGCGTCCAACAATATCTAGTGCAACCTTCTCAAATACGGTGCCAGGCGTGTCTGGTATAAGCATTGGCTGCTTAGTTTTCAATCTTACTAATTTTTTTAATTGACATTCTAGACATTGCTGAATACGTCGTTGTATATCATCCTTTAGTCCTTTCCAGTAGTACTCTTGGCGTATGTGACCGAAAGTTTTGGAGACACCTCTGTGTCCTCCAACGGGTGATTTATGGAGTTCGTAAAAAATGTTATCTCTATCCTTATCTTCTACATATTTAAGGGAATTTTTACACATAATGACCTTGATATTACTGTCATTAAATGTACCTTTGAGCATACTATATATTTCTGCCCAATCTAAATTACATATGGTTATATTTTTAGATATGCTTATGGTAGTTAAATTTTTATCTGTCAAAACAAGTCGCAATTTTTTGAAAGAATCTTGCATCTGGGTTTTTATTATAATTTGCGATACTTGCTCTTTATCTGTGATGCAGAGAGCTAATTGATATCTTTTATTCGTTAACTTCTTAATTTTAATGCTTCCTAACTCTAATTTTTGGTTAGCTGGTATTTTATTAGCCTTAAATAATCTACGCGCACCCTCGTCTAGCGGGGCGCCCGTCGTGTTGACAAAATATATTACGTTATCTAATCTATGCTCCAATAAGTCCTTTGTTTCGATGATATTGCTAACACCATGTTGAGTGTTGCTGATTTCATCACCAGTGGTAATAGAGTCCCTCCTAGGTAGTGGTTCATCATTGTCAAGGTTAAGATCTTCAGCTTCGCTTTCTTGATCGATGTTATCGTCTGATGATTCCGGGTCTATGGGATTGTTTAATTTTTTCTTGACCTTTCCTTGCTCTAAGCGTTGTTGATCAGTGATTTCTTCCTTATTTTTATCACTGGTTTTCATTTTTCTTGTTCGGTCTTGTTTTTTCCTTTTGATTCTTACTTGTGAAATTTTTTGTTTAGTATTATCTGGTAAATTTGGTGTGACACTCGTCAAGCCTTTTTTGAGGTGTTTTTGCTGCCTCATAGCGCGTGGTTTAGGTTCTAGCACGTCCTTAGTACCTTCGCTTTCCTCTAAGGGTTTTTCTTCGAGATTTTGTAGAGCTTTTTGTCTTCTGGTTAACACATTTACCTGTTCTGTTACTATCGGATTACGTGATAGTGCATCTGCAGGCAAATTCAGTCTACCTGGGCGGTAGATTATTTCATAATCATATTCGGATAATTTGAATCGTCATTTCTGTATTCGTGTATTGAGGTCTGCAGTTTGAAACCATGTAGGTGGTTGATGATCCGTGACTATGGTAACCCTTCGGCAGTATATGTACGGGCGAAAAGTTTGCACAGAGTGTAAAATCGCTAGAGCTTCCTTCTCATACGTGTCATATCTCAGCTCGGGTCCTCTCAATACGCAAGAAGTATATGTGATGGGTGAATCATTTCCGATTTTTCCTTGAGACAGAAAACCCCCTATAGCGTAGCCTGAGGCATCTGTTGTTATAATAAACGGCTGACTCATGTCGGGAAATTGTAAGAACGGTGCCGTATACAATGCTTTCTTTAGCTCCTGAAAGGCCATTTCTTGATCGTTTGTCCAATGAAAATTTTCATTGTTCTGGAGCAATTTACTTAAGGGCTTGGCCTTTTTAGCAAAGTCTTTAATGAAACGCCGGTAATATCCTGCGAATCCTAAAAATTGCCTAACATTTTTTATGTTTTTAGGACGAGGGTATAACTTTACTGCTTTAATTTTTTTAGGATCAGGATTTAACCCTTTTTCGGTTATTATTTGCCCAAAGTAATTTACTTCTCGTTGCATTAGTTTGCATTTACTAGGCTTTAGTTTCCAATTTGCCTTTTTCAATCTTTCCATTACAAGGTCGAAAAGTCGCTCGTGTTCGTCAAGTGTTTTTGCGTAAATGACAATGTCGTCCATATACACAAAAGTTCCCTTGCCTATTAATCCGTCAAGAGTTCGTGACATAGCTGACTGATATTCGACAGCGGCATTTCTTAAGCCAAAAGGTATTCTGACGAATTCATAATGTCAGTTTGGGGTAGAATTCGCTGTTTTATGTACGTCATCGGGGTGTACTAAAATTTGATGGAATCCTGACTTGCAATCTATGACTGTGTAATATTTAGAGTTTCCTACTTGATCTAATATGTCAGTTATGTTGGGGAGAGGAAAACTCATTGGTATGGTTTTTTTATTTAAGAGCCTGAAATCGAGAACTACACGCCATTTAGGCTTCCCATCGCGACTTTTCTTTGGAACTATCCAAAGAGCTGTGTTATAGCCGGATCGCGACCGCCATATAATACCGCTTTCAAGTAGTTCCTGTACCTGGCGCTCGACTTCGTTCCTTAAGGCATGGGGAAGCCGGTATTGCTTAGTAGTTACAGGAAGGTCGTCTATTGTTGGTATGCGATGTGTGGCTATGTTAGTGGCCGTAAGCTCGTCTCCTTCTAAGTAAGATCTTTCGTCGTGCCGCTCAAGCAATTTATAAGCTTGTTCCTTTTCGAGTTCACTTAAGTTATTTAAATCCACTATTTTTTTTAGTCGAGCTATTCTTGGCCCAGGGATAGTGTTTGCAGGTCTGCTGCTATCTTCTTGTATGAAATACGCATCCACTGGTTTGATTGGTACATCGAGTTCATTAAAAGTTTCGTGTACTGAGTTTATGTACGTTTCCCTTTCACCAAGGCTACAAAATTCGTTGATTATAGCTCCGTTACTGAAAAGGTCTTCAACATCATCGTCTTCTAATTCTGAGAGCGATTCTGCTTGTGATTCGCACGCATCAATCTCATCACTCGTTGACTCATTCGAATCGCTATATCTAAGTTCGTATTCTTTTTGGTTTTCTAATTCTACATGTGCGTCTCTTACTGAAAGGGGAATTTTTTTTTTATTTATTACCATGATTTTATTTGAAAAATTGAGTTTAGTCTTAAATTTAGTGAGAAAATCTGAGCCGAGAATCCCTTTAAATGGTAGGTTAGAGTCGTCATTGATTACTTGAAAGTCTACATTAATACCTCCTAGATTAATAGTAGTTAAACCGAGAGTTTCCTTGTGAATTTGCCCGATTCCCATTATAAGTCTAGTGTTACTTTTGTCTATTTTGCAATTTTTTGAAACTAGTCGTTTTTTTATTATGCTGATTTCCGATCCAGTGTCTACTAGTAGTTGTTTTTTCGGTCTATATATGTTAAAGTATAAAAATTTTCCACGAGTCTCATTAATATTCAAGTGACATGTAGGTGTTGGATGACACCCAAAAATTTGTTTAAACCCTATAACTCGTCCTGGGAGTTTCAAGAGCTTGTGCTCAAAATCCAGTTCACACTTAGTATCTTGTAAAAATATTATCCTCAAAATTCCATCGTGCGGTATGGCAAATGACTGTTCAACTACATAAAATAATACCTTAATCCCAAATAATTTCAAGATAATTTTTCCAATGGAAGGAATAGTTTCATTTATTATTCCATGAAATTCTACTGCGTCGTGATAGTTTATGTCAATCCCATTAGGATAACTTCCGATTTTGATTATATTTTCATGAGATCCAGAATCTATCATGAGGCTTATCGGATTTCCGCCTAAGTGAAAATTTACGTAAGGTATGCATTTATTTTTATATATTACACCAAGGGTATTAACTCGTCGAGTAAGTGATTCAGATCTGCTGAGCGCGTCGGGTTGTTCGGCGTCCCTAAAGTTGCACTCATAACCTGAGGGGCCGAATCGTTTCCCTAGTTTTCTTGTCTTTTATGCTCATTATATTGTTTTTTCCTACATTCTTGTATCGTGTGACCGGTGTTTTTGCAATACGCGCACACCTTACAGGTAGCGGCAGTATGACCATTTTTATTGCACAGTTGACAATGCAGCGAATTCTTGGCTTGCGTTTGAAGTTGTGTGCAATTTCTAGCAATGTGGCCTGACGTGTCACATATTTGACAAACCATTTTAGCAAGATAGCAGTTGTCTCTGTTATGCCCTTGCTTATTGCAAATATTGCAAAATAATGGCGTTCTAGCTACATTGGTGCAATTTGTGGCAGTATGATTTACGGCATTACATAATTGGCATACAATTTGAGTATTCTGATTGTTGGCTCTGAAACAATCTCTTGCCTAATGGCCTACCTTTCTGCATATTTGACAACTTAATTGTTTGAATCTACACTGTTCTTCAGTGTGATTATTTCGTCGACAAATTCTGCATTTTTCAGCGGTATCTTGGTTTATCGATTTACATTTGTCTGCAGTATGGTCTCTCTTTTAACACAGTTGGCACATTGTTTTTAGTACACAGTCATCTACGGTATGTTCGCTTGATTGACATAGGTTGCAATGGAGAGTATATCGTTTTTTTCTATACGCGGCTCCTGTTTTACTCCTTGATTGCGTAAAGCTCGTTGTACTTTAAGTATTTTCTCAGCTCGGATGGCTCTTGTTAGTACGTCATTTATTTCCTCGTTGGCAATAGTGCTTAGCTTAGTTTCAATTTCGGGTTTAAGTCCATTTCTAAAGCACTCTACAGTACTTTGCTGGAAAGCTGCAGTAAATGCTGCAGGTGGGGCAGCTCCGTCCTTTAACCTTTTAGCCTCTAAAATTCGTTTTTGTATATCTCTGATTCTATTAGCGTAGGTAATCACAGACTCATCATCCCTTTAAAATTCATTGGCCATTTCTCCTTGTAATTGGTGTATGGGTTTTGCTGACGCATAAATAGTTTTTACGTGATTTTTGAGGGCGTCGATATTTTCGAAGACTACTCCATGTATAGCTGAACGTGATTCTCCAACTAGCTTGCTTCTCAATAGCTTGGTCAAATTGGCTTCGTCTGCGGCTCTTACTATCTCCTTTGCTTCGTCGCAGCCTTCAAGAAATACACTCAATGGTATATTTTCTCCGTTGAACTCGGGTACCACCTTTAAGGCGTCCTTCAATGTGATAGTTTGAGCTGCCATATTTTTTACTAATGGGTTTACAGGTCTAGGTACAGGGGGCTCGACCAGTGGGGGTGAGACATTTTCTTCCTTTACTTCGATAGCAGTATTATTGAAAGTGTCTTCACTGTCTTCTCTTGCGGTAGAGTGAAAAATATTCACTTCTCGTATTGTTTTGTCTAACTCACTGTTATCAATATCCAATGATTGGATGCTTGAACTTCGATCAAAGAGTAAGTTCGAATCATCTAACGATTCGCTTTCATTGGTATTTAAATTCAGGTAACGAGTTTGAAATTGCGCAAATTTATCGACTTCGCCTTGAAGTGTTTTACTTTGCAAAGCTTGTTGCCGTGTAATGCGTTTACCGCTCATTACTATACATGATAGTAAGAGTGCGATAAGTGTGACGTATTTCTAGCCTTAATTTTTCTTCCCAAGATGTTATGAGTCTTTCCATACGAATGTCGACTTCCTTAAATGTAGGAGCTTCATCGATAGCGAACGTAGGGCAATCTCAAAGTAGTCTGGCGTTTTGTTGCAACGAATTGTTGTTCAAAAAGTAAAAGGGGTTCCTATATAGCGTTTCCGGTCTACTTGCTACAAAATCTGAAATGACCCAAGTGGAAATGAAATAGCCAGAACATGCATCGAGCCAAAGATAATCATTATCGCATAATAGTGATGCAGCAGTTTTCAAGTTATATTCGATATTTATGGGCAAATCGTAGAAAGTGACCGGAATAATACCGGTCGCGTCAATTTCGTAATACTTTATAATGCGTCCCTTGTATGGAATGGTTTTCAAAATTCCTGATCTACATCCGTTCTTGTGATATAAATATACTCTTACTTCGCGCCTTGAGATGTAGAACGCTTCCGTCAAATTAATAGCTGCTGAATAGTGCAAATTGAAAGCGGCCTTCTCAAATGCCGTAAAGCTCGTGTTTACACGTGACATAATCGAAACGCTGAGTGTTATTTACTCTATATGCAGTTGTGCGAATAAATCACTCAGTTCGTCGAAATCCGTATCCTTTTTATCACTTAGGTTTTTTTTCAAGACTCAGTATAAGTTTTTGATGTACGTTTGCAGGGCTTTTACTTGATCGCACAAGGAGGCGACAGTAGCCCAGCGGTCTGCGTCAAAAGTGTCTAAAATATCTAATTTTTCCTCGAATTCGACAAGTTTGTCAGCGTGCATAAAAATTAACGATGAAATTTTGCGAGTTTTTCGCTCTACCCTTTTAATTTCGATCTCTAATTCGATGATTTCGTCAATTTCAAACATAACTATGTGAGAATTTTCCGCGGTCAACGTATTTGTACGCATAGAGGCCTATTGTCAAGACAAGAGCTCTTGTATGTTTTCTCGCTCTTATTTCCTTTAAAAGCCCTTGACTTCTTGTCTGGCCGTAATGGTCCCTGACCTTGAGATAATATTTTAGAATCTCTGTTCGGTCGTTGCTGACAGTTATTTCTCTTTTTCTTCTCTTTAGCTTTAATACAAGGCTTGCCTTTATCTCTTTACTACTTTAGTCATACAGGTGCGGGCTTAGTTGCCCTTTATCCTTACAAGAGTTAGTATGCTTAAAATACCGAATATTTTATGCTTCTAATTTATTAGTAATGTTTATACTATTTTTATAATTCCTAGTTGAAATTGTCTTTTCGAGTTCGATAATATCTAGAACATGTATGGGCATGCGTTGTATTGCGCGTAATTGAGCAACTTGGTCAGGCGCTGGTAGATTCGGGTTAGGCAATGGTGCTACTACGGCTACGGGTATGGGCCCTTGGTAGCGAGGCTGCAATATTTTGTAGTCGCCTTTATTAATTGATATGTTTTTTTTAGTTTGAGTTAAGGCGGTGCTCTGGACCATCCTCTGATTTAAAACTGACCCGTTTATTAGCCGTGCCTTTTCTAAAAATCGCCTCCTGTGTTTTTCTGCCCTTCGACTCTTCATTAAACAGAATTGAAAAAAAGAAGAAAAAAAAAAAGGAAAAAAAAAAAACAATAATTACTGATAAAAAAAAAAAATACAGTATTCAGTGATGAGGTGTTATTTGGAGCGTACAAGCTTCCAATTTGAACTCCTAAGGGAGGCGTTGCGTAGAGACGGCTAGCCCGTGCAATTGAATGCACAGGGACTTAGCTTACTCGATACGCCTATGCGCAAATAAATGTACTAGAGTCGCGTCACTTCAGAGTCAAATCTAGTAGCTCGCCTGCACCACAAATAGAAAGAACAACCAAAGCTGTATTTTTGTATTTTTGTCAAACTCGTTATTATTTAAAGCAAATTAATCTAGGGTTTTTTTTTTTCTTTTTAATACAAAAAATGCGCTTATTTACTGTATTTATTTCTAAATGTTCCCTTTTTTAAGGACATTTCACTTATTATTATTTTGAAACTACACTCAAATCACTTTAGTCTTTCTGTGTGTGTGTTCCCCTTTTTTTTTTTTTTTTTTATTGCACACTCTCACTCGCACTTGCACTTGCACTTTTGCACTTGTATTCCTGCTCACATACCATTTGCCCGGCGTCACTGGGCGTTCCGGTTGTTTACGAGCAGGTTCCGGATCGTATATCAGCTGCTGCAGACGGTCGGGTAAGGGCGTTTGCTGCTGTGAGATCGCTTCTATTTCGTGATCAGCAGCTGTGACTATCTCCGGATAGTCAGGATCATAAGCGTTTGGATCATGTAACGTCCTTCTTAGCGCTGGCGGATATATTGCCTTTATTTGTGATGTTGCAGGTAAAATAATGTCGCTGATAATTTTGGGCTGGGAAGATCGTTTTCTGTGATGACTTGATTTCACCGCAACACTCTCTTCTTTTGGCCACAGTGGTAGTGGTAAGTCCAGATTTTTCTTGGATGGTTTCCAGGACTCTCCTCTCTTTTGGTAGGCCCCAAGTAATTTTCTGTTTCGATTTTTCAGGGTCCACCTCTGTTGTTTCTTTATATATCGTATTATTTTTCTCTTATCTGCTTCTGACGGTGCCTGTTCGATCCGTCTTCTAGCAGCTTTGGTGAGTTGAACGCTCACTTAATTAAGTAAAGAAAGAAAAACTTAAATTCACACGCATACAAATAAAAATAAAAGGGGGTCAACTAATTAATCTTCTTCGCCCTAATCCTTTTATAGATAAAAAAAAAAAAAAATTCCCTTTGAAAATTTTAACTTCCTCTGTTGCACAAGTGCTCTACGTCGTTGCTACGGCGAACCTAACACTATCTATCCCTCTGGAGCCTCCAAAAATTATCCTCTGTTACGTCGAAGACGGCGTAATAGTAAATTTTATATTTAGGCCTAAGCTTTCGCTCAATAGCCTGGGGACACGACAGCAAGGGTTGAGGACGAGGCACTAGGGTAGGAACAGGGTAGATTATTAAAAAAGGGTTAGCTAGCTACTTGGCCATCGGTATTTGCACCAACCGGCACACAACTTAGCGTTGCTTGATTTTTAAATGGAGGCTAGTTGTTTGGCCATCGGCATTTGCACCAACCGGCACACAACTTAGCGTTGCTTGATTTTTAAATAGAGGCTAGTTGTTTGGCCATCGGCATTTGCACCAACCAGCACACAACTTAGCGTTGCTTGATTTTTAAATGGAGGCTAGTTGTTTGGCCATCGGAATTTGCATCAACCGGCACACAACTTAGCGTTGCTTGATTTTTCAATAGAGGCTAGTTGTTTGGCCATCGGCATTTGCACCAACCGGCACACAACTTAGCGTTGCTTGATTTTTAAATGGAGGCTAGTTGTTTGGCCATCGGCATTTGCACCAACCGGCACACAACTTAGCGTTGCTTGATTTTTAAATGGAGGCTAGTTGTTTGGCCATCGGCATTTGCACCAACCGGCACACAACTAAGCGTTGCTTGATTTTTTAAATTAATTTTTTTTTTGAATTCAAAGATTTTTTCACCACCTGTTTGGCCATTAATATCCGGATTGAACGGCACGCAAAAGTGGGTTTTACGAAGAGAAAAAAAAACTATTAGGGCATATATAAGAATTAAGTTTAGAAAATATTGTTACTTACTTTTATTAAAAAAAAAAAAAAAAGGGGAATGTAAGTGGCTGTCGAGGCAAGATCTGAGTGGCCGGATATAATTTAAATCGAAATTATGGACCGGATTCTCCAGGTCACGAATAGACTTCGACCGGATTCTCCAGGTCGTGTATTCCAGTCTGGCTACTACTCTCGGTGGTTTACCAAGCTGGCCTGACCATTGAATGCATCGACCGGGTTCTCCAGGTCGTATGCCTTTAGTCTGGCTACTGCTCTAGGTATACACCCAAGCTGGCCCGACCATTGAACGAATTTTTTTGAGACTGAGCTGCTCGTGCAGGAGGCCATGGGCTTATATAGCCGAAGATCTTGCCTCCTTATCACTGCCACTACGGCCAGAGACGACGAGACGCACATAGGTTCTTAGAATTAGTCTGCATCATCTCATGGCAGGGAGAGGGAAAGATTTTCTATATGCTTTCCGTCTTCCTTTACATATGTTGTTTTGGTTTTGGGGTGACGCTTACTTGCTAAAGAATATAGTATAGTAACGATACTGATCCCAGTGCTTGCTTATCGGGATTAGGTCGTATTATAGTTCGCGTTATTTTCTGGCTTGACGTCTCTGGATATGTGAGTGTTAGAGAAAGAAGGTGGTAGGAGTATAGCATGCTGTTGTCGAGTTGCGTTGCATGAACGCTGGACGATGTGTAGATCAACATCCCAGCTCGCGCGTCGGGTTATTTACGAATGGTTAAGACACAGAAGAGGGGAAGGATAGAAAATTATTTAATTTCATCAGGCGATGTTGACGTATAAGGAGGGAGGGAACGAGAACCGGAAGACTTTACGAGGAGGATAAGGAGAGGAGGAGGGAAAAAAAGGTACGTCGAGCGCAGCCTCGATGTAACAACTTATACTGGCCCTGAAAAGTTCAGTTATTCCTTATTATTATTCTTGATGATGGAGAGCCAGCTGCGGGTAGCTTGACTCTTACTCTCGGAGTTTCTGTGTATGGAGACCGTTCATGAGGGAGGTACGCCGCTGACCGAAGAATATTTCGTCTTCAGGTTGTTCCCCGGAAAAACAACGGCTCATAGTTAGTCGGGAAACTAGGCCTAGAGAAGACCTTTCCTGTGGGTATGTAGTTGGGACGACCACTGAGAAGAAATCTATTGTGGCTACCCGTACTCTTCAGGGCTGTCTTCCTTGGCTTACACTTGTAGTAAAAAATTTTCTGACGGCACTATGCCAGATTGTAGTACGGCCACATAACTCTGAAGTGTTGGAGCAGATGTTACTCTGGATAGACACGTCTTCTGGTATTCCACCCGAGACGTTATCGGTTAGAATATATTTTTTATTGGTGGAACTCGTCGATCCTGAAACTTCAGGCAATAGACCTAGGTCACTTGCCCATTCGAGAAGAGCGTTATCGGTCACCGGGATACCTAGATGCACGACTATCACCTTCATTCTCAATGCAGCTCGGTGACTTACCAGTAAACGACGGCAGAAATTTATCGAGACGCTCCAGCATATTACAACCACACTTATTTAATTCTGTTGCAGGTAGCTTGTTTTTTATGTCGACGCCACCTAGCAAAGCCTACTGAATTAACGTGAAAAGCTGACGGGTTTTTTCATGTTTTGAGCTTATTTATTGATATTGTTATTAAATTTTTTAAGATAAGAACTATATTAAAACCATTAACGAAGTGTCAAGAATCGGTATGCAAAATTTCAGCAAAATTGGTTTAGTATTTTTCACGGTTAGCGATTACAATGGTTTTAGCAACTTTGCTTTATATATTAGTAAGATGGAAAATTTTCTGACTTCCGCAGTACACCATGGAAACAGTAATCCAACTATGAGTTTTTTCTATTACATTTGTATTTGTCTGAGAATCGTTGCTATGAAAACGGCTCTTTGAAGAGAAATACTACATGCTTAACACCGAAACAGAGTGGAATTGTAGCTTATTTCTTGAGAACTAAAGGTTGACAGGCTGTTTAAAGCCTTGCATATCAACTATGTAATCCATTAACCACAAGTGCTAAGAACCTCTAGATGACTTCTTTTCACTATCATATTTTTTTGATGTAAAACATCTTATGGTAGGCAGTGAACTGCCGTGTAAGGGGTCTGGTCCATGCCTTCGTTGCTAATCACTCTACCACTTATGCACTCCTTCTCTGTCCATATCCGTACATATGCGGTAGATGTTGTGTATCTTTTGTCACGGACATGGTTTGGCTCGGTCAGCCAAATTAGCGCATATGTGTTGGCATGCCGGCATACAACTGACGATACAATAATGCACCTAAGAGTGCAATTAAGACATTCGCTTTAGGCAGCAACCGTGGCTAAGTGATCAGCATAAAGTCTCGCGAATCCTCAGTTGATCGGTTCAAGCTTCAGCTCCACTTTTTTGGTAAATCTACTGACTACAATATTTTGGCCACTTTAATCCATTTATTTAGTATAATGGATTTATCTGCTCTTTATCTTTACTAGGATCTCCGAAGCTTGTTTTGTACCACTAAGTATACATATACACAGTTACTGTAACTATATTGCCATGTATACACAGATTTGTTTGTATTAAAGTGTACTAACCGAATACATAGCTAACAGAAGTATAAATGTATATATATATATATATATATATATATATATATATATATATATACAGAATTCAATTTTCGGAGTCGATGAAATTTGATAATTTTTTAAACTTATATATTTATATGATATATGTTCACTTATATTCATATATAAATGCAATATATATGTGATTGTGTGTTATTTAATATGAATACGCGTGTGTGTAAAAATTAAATAATACTTACATACACGCACACACGCGCACGCACGAGCACACACACATACTTACACACAAACATATCGCATATACATACATAAATATCAGTTGAAAAAATTATCAAATTATACTGACTCCGAAAATCGAACCCTTAACCTTTGGATTAGTAATCAGAGGCGTTATCAATTGTGCTACAAAGCAAGCCTATCTCTGTTCTTATTACTTATAGATACTAACCATGTAACTTCTTAAACAAAAAATTTATTGATAATGGAGCGTTTTTTATATTCTATATAATTCAGCTTGCTGATAAGAAATAAAACAGTGATCACTATTTTTTTTGTAATCAACGTTATAATCGTGTTTTAAAGTTCATTTTGCTTATATTTTGTAATGGTTTGAGATACAGAAAAAAAAATTCCAGAGTGTAGGGCAACACATTTTTCATCAATAATAAGCACTTTTACTTTTGTTTCAATAAGTGCCAAATGTTAAAAAGAAAAAATTGAAAAAAGCATTTTGGCAATACCTGCATAAAAAAGTGAGATAGAGAGGGCTATTGATCGTCTGCTATTACGCTCGCTTTTTCTATTGTACTTATACAGGTAGGCCTTTTTCATTGGTTTTCTCAATATTTTGAGATTATAGAAAATTAGCGCCCCGTCTCGGCTTCATCCAAAACTCACTAGATGAAACACCGTAGTGTGTTGACATGTAATGTGCAACGTTTTCATTTAAAAATTTTACATCCATTCATGACACTTCTCATAAAAAAGATTTTTTTATTAAAAACATGTTTATTTGAATTTCATATAGCTTATTCGATCAAATAATAAGCTGTAAGAACTTAAAAAATATAAGTATGCTGAAAAGTACCGTGCGTTCCTTATGACATGAAATAATCGTTGGCCCTTAAGAGCCGTTGACTTGCAGTTTTTTCCGTATAATCTACGAAAAGGTATATTTTTTTAAGCAGTTAAGATGATAAACTCACAAAAAACATTACAATAAGAATTGTTTTTCTTATCTCATAACAGCTCTATTACCAGAGCAACAAAGTTCTGGAGCCTTATCTCCCTACATTTTATATCGCCACAAAAATACAAATACACATTCAACCTCTTTAAAAATCTGGAAAATTTAAAAATTGACTGTGAGGGTACAATAAAAAGGTGATCTCTCACGCAATGAGTTCTTTATTTATTGATTTGGACGCTGCTGTTTCAATTTCGATAAATATTCTGTGTCAGTTTCTTGAAGTCTAAAATTGTATACATTAGATAAATTTAAAGCTTTCCTTCCAATTTGCCTTCTTGCGACTTTTGGCATGGTTAACACTTTTGCGAGCCCTTAAGACTTTTTTTTAAAACTTTTTTTAAGTTCAAATATATTTTATGGCAAGGTAGTTCGTTGTCCGATGGCCCTAAAAAAGACTGGTGAGCTTCTTAAGTAAACTCTTTCTTGACTGAAGTTTTCAGCAAACGTGAAGACTGCCTAGATACCTCAGGGTGATCTTTTTTGCCCTGCTGTTGTAGCACCAGACTTAGCAGAAGGAAAACTACAAATTTTGAATCTTTGGAGTTAGTTGTAGAGCTCTTTCCCAACGTCTCCTGGTATTACACCAAAGACAATGGTGACTTAAGCATCTTCTTTTTTTGCAGACTCAGTTGTTTTGGTGATCTAAGGTGGGAATATTGGTTCATGATGCTTGCAAGTTGAAGACTGTCTTGTTTGCTTAAGTTTACTTTTCCTCCATAGCTGTGAGATTATTCCAGTGCAGACCTTGGAAAGAATCCATAATTCCTGGTTAAATACTTAGAGTGAAGAGGATAATATAGAATCGTCACTCACCAGGGTTCCCAGCCTTGCGACGAACAACTCCACTCATGACGTCTGCCAGTGGATGACTAACTCGGTTTAATAGTGGATGGGTTTATATTCATACAGTTTTTTAGTCAACGAATCGTTCCTAGAAACGGTAGTAAAGATGCATTTGTTGGCAATTTTGTTAAGCGTTAGTTGGCCCTAAAAAGAACCGATGAGATTGATAGTTGTGTAGTGAATGTAAATACTTATAATGGCCCTGGAAAGGGCCAGTGGTGAAACTTCCAGCTTTTCCTTACTATTATTTTTGATGATGGAGAGCTGGCTGCGTGACTCTTACCCTTAAAGTCTCTGTGTGTGGAGACCGTGCTGAAAGAAGGTACGCCGCTGACTAGAGAATATCTCATCTTCGGATTGTTCTCCAGATAACCAACCACTCATTGTTAGTCGGGAAAGTGGGCCTGGAGAATACTTCCTCTGAGGGTATGCCGTTAGGACGACCACCAAGAATAAAGCCGTTGTAGCTGCCCATAGTCCTCAGAGCTTTTTTTTCTGGCTTGCATTTGCAGTAAAAAATTCTCTGATGGCATTAGGCTGGATGGTTGAACGGCCACAAAACCCTGAAGTGTTGCAGCAGGTTATGCTCTGGCTATACCCGTGGTGTTTTGCCAAGGACCTTATCGTTTAACAAATTTTTTTATTGGTAGCACTCGTTAATCCTGGTAGTTCAGAGTAGAATTAGACGTAGGTTACTGGAACATTGAAGAAGAGTGTCGTCGGTTACGGGGATACTCAGCTGCATGACTATCAACTGTATTTTTAATGTAAAGTTGGTAGACGACTAAAATCTTTGAGATGCTCCAGCGTATTATAACAACATTTAATTAATTCTATTGCAGATAGCTTCGAATTATTGTCTACGCAACCTAGCGGATTCTACTGAACTAACGTGAAGAGCTAGCGTATTTTTTGCAAAGCTTTGAGCTTATTTGTTGCTATTTTTATTTATTTGTCTGAGATAAAAACTATACTAAAACCATCTCGGAAGTTTTAATTATCAGTACGCGAAATTTTAGTGAGATCGAATGAGTAGTTATCGCAGTTAGCGATTACAACAGTTTTAGCGACTTTGCTTTATACATTAATAAAAAAATTAATTAATATTGAAATTAGTATTATTTTCTTATTATTTTTTTTTGCAATTCTTTTTTGTAAACAGGATTATTTTTAAAATATAGAGATTTAATTATATTTCAAAATTTGTTCAGGGTTTTCCAATTGTTTTTACTCAAACCTTATGTTAACCCATTTTTCGCAAAGAGACAGAAAATTTCACTCACAGATATATGAAAAGAGACAAAGACAGGGAAAGTAATACACATGAACGTACTGTTGAATATATGTATGTATTTATATGTTGGTAGGTAGTATAGATAATATACACAGTGTATTATGGTTGTTTCTAGTTCTCGTTGTTTTTATGTTGATAAATAAAAACCAGTAGATAGTGGCTGCTTGGATATTTAAGCATGAAGTTATACTTCTATATAATTATGTAGCAGATAATATAATTATAATAATAATAATTATACCTTCTATGGAGCGATATTGTGTACGAAGGTGGAGCAACTTTCGTTGGAATGAGTATTCGTTTGTTTACTGTGGTTTCAATTGATATTTTAATATTTCATAACTGTAGAGTTATAAGCAATGTTTTATGGCACAATCCAATATAAACAATATTTAGGTTTGCCAGTACAAGAGAGTTCCAATCTTTTGATAATTAATAAACATCTTCCAACCACCAACGTTGATTACATGTCTAACGACTTGCTCACATCTGTCTGATACGCTCACACACTTATTCCTAGTCTATATTTAATACCTAAATTATAATTGTATCTAAAAAATTAAGAAAAACTTTTGTGTCGTACGTGCTTTCTTCAATAGCATAGTATTACGTGCCAGTGAATGTTCCTTTAGGACCTTCATCACACATTTGTAATTGTTTCGACAGATATTATTCAAATATCAAACGTATATTTAAAAAAGCATAAGAAGTACCTCCTAAGAAATTGCTGATTATTTAACTATTCCTTTTTCACATGCTTAGTTTGAAAAATTGCTATTTAACATGTAACCTTATGGAGAAATCACTTGAAATGGCATTTATGTTATCTGTATACATCTCTAAAGTTGTGTTAGTATACAAGATTTCTTTTAGATAAACCTGTTTCATTTTTATGAAGATATATTTATTAACAAAAAAGAAAGAAGGAATCAAGTATACATAAAAGTGTGTATGTAAATACATCCAAATGAGGAAAATAATTTCCAGCGTTGCTGCATATATTTACACTCGACCCACCTTTCTGAACTTTGAGCTAAACTTTTTCCTCACTACGTCTTAAACGTCCTTAAGTCAAAAAATTACTTTAATTACAAAGAAAAAATTGTTAAGAAACAAAATGCAATGAAAATCAATAATTGTATTTATGCAGTACTAAAAATATTTTTTTTTTTAATCATAAAAATTTTTAAAAAATGTGAGAAAATCGTATAAACAACTATTTATTCATTTTAAAAAGAGCAAATTAGTTATAAAAAAGTCAATTTTTAATATCACACAATAAAGCTACTGAGCATTAAAAATTAAAAAAATTTTAAAAAAACACATTAAAAAATTCTTTTATTTATTACTGCCGTTTATGATCCAGCCAAATTAATTATTGAAAAGTTAGCAGAAATTAACATAATAAACAAGATATGAACCACACCATTAAAAAAAGGAATTGGAATTTTCATGTTAAACTCACTTGTAGCAGAGTGGGTAAGGACCTCCAGTACAAGAGGTCAGAAGTTCCAGTCTATTTGGTAATTTTTTTTTTTTTTTTTTCAACTACTAAAAAGAAAAAGGAAAATAATTTATAAAATGTAAGGTGTGGTGTGGTGGCGTTGTGTGGTACGGAGGAGACTGTAAGCAGGGCAAGGAAGGGGGGTAAAGGAGGATCATGCCAAATCCACTTCCATTACACTTTTTCTTAAGGTCACTAATCTGAAGTCGTTCATTTACTCTGTAGTGTAGAACGTGCCTATGCGAGTATAGCTCCAAAAATGTAATCATCATTTACTATTTGCTTTTTTTTAATCCATAATACTCACAGATGAAAATATATATTTACAAATAAACTGTCTTTTTAAAACATAAATATGAAATGAATATCATTTAGGGTGACAAAAATAATAGTATCATACGGTACGAAGCCGTAAAGTGGCTCATGTACGGTCACCTAGATATCGGCGTTAGAACTAATGATTAAGGAACGAACAAAAAAATGAGTCATTCGGTGAAATCAACTTTCCGTAAGCATTGGTTCTAATGGAGTGTGAACGAACGAACGATGGAGAATCAAACCCAACCCTTGACTTCACCTCTTTTTCTAAGTTTCTCACAGCTATCTTTTTATCAAGCTCAGGGTCACTTGAGTTATCTCACGACATTTTTGATAACTATGTAAGAGTAGATGTGTTGATGATGCAAAGCTATAAAAAATCGTTATTTAAGCTCCTTACTCTTTCTGGATTATACAAGATTTTCAGATAGCCATGAAAAATTACTCACCAGTACTTATAAGTAACTCTGAACTTAAAATAAGATTCTAAAAAGCATGTAGTGGTAATTTTTAAAACGTGAGCACAAGAGACGAGAAGCACATTACATGGTAAACGATAAGTAAGAGAAAGTAAAAAACTGAGCAGCGCTATAGTTAATAGATGCAAACTGACTTGACGCAATAACAAAAGTGGACTAGGAAAGGCACTAGAAAGACGATGTGCATATGCATTTCATCGTCAAGAAAAAAAAAAAAAAAACCACACTTGGCCACCATGTACATAAGTACAGATATTCATTATAGATACCACATACATAGATAAATATATTGTTGTACACTTGAGAGCACGGATCTCGTAGAAGCGCCTCACTCAGCTGATGTAAAGAAATCCCGCAGCCGTGTATTTGTCGATTTATGTCTTACTTAGTGGACGTAAACAACAAATTTTAGTGTCCGGGAGAACGAAAATACCACCAAATTTAATAACATATTCTTTGACATTCTACATCCATCGAGGATCCCAAAACTCATAACGAGTTTTATATACTTGATGCTCTCGTCTCTAATGGATCACTATTTTTCATTACTTTCTTCTAATTCTTTTTTTTTTTTTTTTGTTTACTCCGTTTCACATACTTGTCAACATACTTTTCACACTCTTTAGATTTTTTATCGTAATCTTTCTTTTCCACACTCTGACCTTGTCCCATGACTGTTAATAGATAAATGATGTTAGTAAAGTTAGGCATCAGCCTTAGTTGAAAGTTTATTACATTACACGTAGGTGTGATAAATTTTTTAAAGATTGGCTTGAGTGATACATGGATAGCTTTGTAAGCAATACTAAAATTTTTTTAAGTTAATTTTATATAGGCGTGGTGTGCGCGTGAGCAAATCAACGATTTCATATCTAATTAAAAAACTTTTTTTTCATACCAGGTTACCACAACAGCCTATTGGCCCAGTCGCCAGGGCTATTCACTCACGACCTATGTGTGAAGGTCTATTGCCACACCCATTCATCAATCCCTGATACCACACTTATGTCATACCATGGGCACAGTGGGGTATCTCCAGTGAAACACCATGCCAGTTAAGCTAGCACTCCCTGCACCAATGGTGCATCGGGTCTATTCTTCACTGTGTAGCCTTTCCCCAGAGAAGACTCCATATTTCAGGATGCCCACTCCTCGCTGGTTAAGCCAGCGCTTTCTGCTAAAGCATTGGATCGAGGTAAATTAGCATCACTGGAGAGGCCCCATCTTATAGGGACCACTCCTTGCCAGTAAGGCTGGCGATTCCTGCCCTACGCCTGGCATCGGATCCACTAATCTTTTTTTTTTCATATGGATGTACTTACCTACCCGCTTTTACACATACTTGACCCCTTTTTCCTATATTATTAAAAAAAAAACATCGTATGAATCTATTTATAAATTTAGTAGGTTTCTCTGAAAGCAATATTTCATACAAACTGAAACTAGGAGATTTCTACAGATCATATAAATGCAATTTTACATGATTTTTTTGTAAGGTGACATGTTAAATTGGAATTTTTTAAAATTATACTTACAAAAAATGATACAGTTAGGCAACTTACAATTTTTGTAGGTATTTTTTATGCTATTTTGAAAATACGTTTTACGTCTGAATAATATCTGTCAAAAAAAAACTATGTATATGAATGTCATGAACAGACATTCACTGGCATGTAATTCTACTCTATTGAAGAAAGCAGTACTGCAGAATGGTTTTTTTAAATATTTTATATACATATATATTTTGGGTACTAAATATAAAGTAGCAAAACGTTTGCAGTAGGAATTAAGCGTACGTGAGAGATGTGAGCGTGACTTTAGAATTGTAGGCCAGCCTACGTATTGTTTTTATTGTACTGAGCCGTAATATACTGTTTATTATTCTTCATTTGAGAAATAATGATAATTTTACTGTCTGCTATATAACTTTTTAGTAGAATAACCTTATAATTGGATATCCAAGCCCCCACTGCCCACTGGTTTTTTTATACTTAGATTCGTCTTCGGATATTTTATGCACAAATTTCTTCTCCTCAGGTCTCTTCTCTAATTTCTCCCTTTCTTCTCGTCTCCGATTGTTCTCGTATTTACCTCTGCTTCAACTGCTGCTGCTGCCACTGTGACCTTCCTCCATGATGATTTAGAGACGAATGATGTGAAAAGAACTGGGTACGAGAGCTTATAGTTCTACCATCGCTACCGCCATTTACCCCCACCATTATTTTACATGAGTTTCTTGACATCTCAGCTCATTGGATAGTATTGAACAATGTGATCATACAGAATTAAGCAATAGACTGATGTCTTGGCAGGAGAATTATCATGAGATTCAAATCCCAAACCTACATTAACCTGAGAATTTTTAGCGACTCATTTTGCTTGGAGCAATCAATGATGATGAGAGGTACATGGGAAAAGAATTGGACTTAGCATAATAGCGGGGCATGATCTTTATCATAGTACTTTAGGTATTTTGAATTTATTTAAATGATAGTAAGTCATTTAGTAATATGAATAGTGCTGATGATCAAACGCTTAAATACTTTAATGTCATGTTGAAGCAAGATTTAATGAAGATTAATGTCTCTTTAAATTATTAACATACACGTTTTCATGATAGTGGTAAACTGAAAGATGCTCACACTGTGTTAATTAAAGATCATGAAAAAAAAATAACTGAGGTTAAATTAAGCTTTAATGAGTTTAATGTTGATAAACGCAGTAAAAAAGTTGCTGATTTTGAAAGATAATGTTTGCATTACTACAGCTAATAATATTAATGAGGAAAATTGAAGATCTTCTAATTCAATGATTTTTAAGTGAGCTAAAAATTTATTTTATGGTAAAAATGTCGACAGAAAAAGTATTTTTGAGGCTGATAAAGAGACTGGGAAGTTCTTACAACCCAAAGTCTCTAATTTACCTATGAGATTGTATGTTCTTTGGCACCCCCAAAGGAAAAAGTTAATGTAAGAAAACGTAGCAAAATGTAACTATGTGTGATGTAATGTAAGGTTTGGTTGGATTTTGGACCACAGTTACAGTTTTTACGTTTTGTTTTGTTTGATTACAGTCTACTACTACCCAACGCATTATCTTACGACTCGTTACATTTTATTATAATTCTAGAAAGATACTTGAATCTCGTGAGAAAGCAACTATAGTAAACTCTAATAAGCTATAAGGGTGTTGTTATCTGTAATATTTTATAACAGTTTACAGTTTTTTGCAGTTTATTACACTTTTTTATATTTTGTTATAATTAATAACTTTTAGACATATTTCTTTACATTTTTGAAAAAAATTTGCCTTAAATGAAAAAAAATAAAGTAATTATTATGAAAAATTATCAGTGTAATAGTATGTGGTAAATCATATCAAAACATAAAGAAAATGTAAGAAAACGTAACACAACATAATAAAATGTAAAAAATGTCCAAAATCCATAAAAATATAACAGTTCCTTACATTTCCTTACATTTCCTTGCGGGTTACGGCATATTATTACACATGTTTACTTTTTCTTACATTTTGTTACATTTTCAAATTTTCGCTGAGAACTCCATACAAAGCCAGGTGACGTGTAGTAGTGTGGAGGATCAAGTCCATATGCGTTCATCCAAGTTGTGCAAAATTTTTGAAATCATCCGCAAACAATAATACGTCAGTATTGAAGTATAAATCTGAGTATTGACCAAGAGATTTGATAATAAATATTTTCCACACGCTTAAAGCATGATGGTAGTCATTTTCAGAGATGTTGCTTTCGATAAGTTTGCTGAAAAAGTCTTCTTTACAGGAACATTGTACATCTTTGAGCTTCTCGAAGGATTTGAAGTAATGATACGGAAAAATACCTTTTCCTAATAATAACTTTAATTGATCTTAAAAGTGACCATCTTACAGAAATGTGCTCGAAGTTATATCGTATCAATGCAAGTAAGATGCTAGTTTTTCCAACGACGACAGTACAAATCTGAATGAGTCAACAAATCTAAAGTTGATATCACTACCATCAATATATTTTGTAAAAAACATGTACATTTCTTTACAGCTAGCAATTACTGTGACACGACCTTTGAAGTCTACAGCTGTCGTTATTTCCTTTATTACAAAGTAAAAGTCATATCTAGTCCGACTCTGAAAAACATCAGGTTTATATCTTGAACTTTTATCATTAATGTTACATCCTTCATAATAGGCCCCTCTGAATTTTTCTGTTAAATGGCATTGATGTATTACTTAATGCCCCTTTTTTTTCTAAAGATTTTCTCACAAATACGACATGATTTTGCTAATCCGAACTTGAACGTTTCTCCATTCATAAGATTTATTGGCTTTGGTTTTTTACACATTTGGTCTAGTTTATCTGCAAGAGCTTTAAGGTTATCCGCAAACCAACCGGCAGGATTTTGAGCTCTATTAATATCTTTTTCTGGTTTGTAGCTATGATATATTAAGGGTGCACTGCCAAAACTTCACTAAATATAATATCTGATACTGGGAGCCAGATGTTTTTGGAATTTGCGATCATTATTTTCAACTGGTTTTAAGAGGCACTTAAAGGCAGTATATATAACACAAGGAACTTTTCCTTTATAATTATAACTCTTAAACTGGAGCACGCTTTGATCCTTGGCTGGAAGCTTTCCTTGATATTCATGAACCACTACACAATTGGTTTCATGTTTTTTAAGTTTATATTTAGCGTCAAGAAAATTCAAACATTTATTACAAATGAAGCACTTACGTTTATCGCCCAGTAAAAGACTTTTAACTCAACGTGATGAATTTTTAATCTACATATAGTGGATCTTAAGTTCTGAAAAACTCATTTTACCAGCAGCTCCATTGTGTTCTTCTATTTCTTCCTCATTTTTTTCAGTATAGTAATCCTAACCAAGCTATAAACTGGCATGATTTTCTTTGTTCATCGAATAAGTTGTATAGCATGGAACAAAATCGTAATTGTTTCTTACTTTTTGAAAAATGTATAGTTTGCCAGAGAGGAAAATTTGTTTTTTAAATTTTACAACATCTTTCACTGATACTGGAAACCTCATACCACTAAAGTTGTGTTTATTTTGATACTGCATGTACTCATTGATGCGTCCGCTGCGTACTTCTACTGGATAAATAGCAAACAAGACTGTCCACATAAAACATATATCATCATTGATATGAGAGAATACAAGAATTTATTCTTATTTATTGATGGGTAAGTATTGAATACAAGTAATTGAATTATCGACATTTCCCATCCAATCTCATTTAATATTTTTACATGCCATATGAGCAAGGCGTTGGACTGAAAAATCGCTGAAACAGTGTAAAGTGCAGCAATTGAGAAGAGGAGTCTCCGAGATCTCGACGGCAAAATTGGTAACGCATTTTCCTTGCAAGTAAAGAGTTCCAGCTTCAACTCCTGGTTGAGGTGGCACTTTTTTCAATTGCTACGTATAACATTGTTTCTACAAACTGTAATTTTAACTGAAAAATTCGAGTTACCTTGGAAATCGTGTGTTTAATGGGAAATGTCGATAAATTTAATTACTTGCGTATATCATCATTGTTATTTACATTGAAAAAAGCTCTTTTATTCTGAATAACATGCGGTGATTCAATAAAACTTCCTTTCATTGGATTTAACTTATTAATACTTATCTTTAAACATGTAATCTATTGCAATGACTGGCATAACTCACTTTCTTGAAGCTCTTTTATCTGTTGTTTTAATGGCTCACTCAGATAGTAAGTAAGCCCCTCACTGAGATTTGTTAACTTATAAATTGGAGCATTCTTAGTCCTCAAATATTAAATTGCACTACTCTTAGAGTCATCTTTATTTATGACATATTTACTTGAGAACTTAACGTTTACCTCTAATGCACTGCACGGCTGCAGAGCTGACATAATGTTTTCGTCAAACAAAAATTTTTCCTCATCTAAAAATGATTCAATGTCTAAGTGAGCAGGATTGGTATAATACCTGATTTTATACGGTTATCAAAAGCTGACACAGTATCATTTGATTGCACAGTATTTCTAGGTATTACTTGTACGTCCAATTGTAATCTTAATTCTCCTCCAGTTTTATACCAAAATCTTGTAAGCTTATTCCTAATGCTTACTATATTTGCTGTTAGCGCTATACCCATCTGCTTTTTTGCTCTGGTTAATTTTTATGTAGTTACTTACTCTTCAAGTGAAGTAACTACCTCCGAAGATGATTGCAGCCATTTACGTTAATCTAAATGATAAAAATCTATTGTAGCTGTATAATCTAATGACTGCAGCAACATTTTCACTGCCACAGTGTATTTGATCCTTGATTTATCTGAAATGACTCCTAGAATGTTCAAACATAGAATGATAAGGCTTATCATATCACACTTTTTACATATAACTGTGGCTCAGCTTTTGCTTTCTTAATAGCAATAAATATTATAAATAGATTAAATAAAAGAAGGCCTCAAGCAGCGCCCTCTCCTGGTGTAGAACAACCATACAACATAACTATTCTACATATTTCTCCTTCTAATTCTTCTTAAATTTGAAAATAATGTTTAATTGCCATGAAAAAAGTATAAACAAAATTGTTTAAGGCTTATTCTTCATTCCTTTTTTTTAGTTGTTTCTGAAAAATCTAATTTTCCATCTTTAAGTAGTTAACAGCAGCTAGTTAGTTGTAAATCTGGAACTGATAATCTTGGTAGAGGTAAAGACAGATTTTAAAAAGCTTTTACTCATGAATTAATCCAAGATCTCATCCGCTATATACTTCCATCTTGAAAAATCAATTTCTGGTAATAGGTATTAATGACAAGAACACCATGTCCTTTTTTTCTCCTCCTCTTCATCAAATAATGAGATCACTTGAGTTGATAAATATTTACCATTATCAACGTTACAAAAACGATTTACATAAACGTCGTTTGAAATAACCATATCGATTTCTCTGAAGTCTTCATTCTCAAGTTTTTTTTTACATGCTTCTGATACTGGTAAAAGAGGTGCCTCAGTTTTTGAAATTGTATATGACCAGAACGCATCCACTGTTTAAATCGAATGGATTGAAAAATTCGACGACCTTAGTGGGGATAGTCTTACCAAACATAGTTCATCTTTGTCCAACAAAGTCAATACCAAAAATTTTCTTGACTTATGATTTACTTATTAGTCCATATTTAAAATTATATCCTAACTTCGATAATGCTTGTTCATGTTCTCCCGACTAACACCATGTGCAAAATGATTACTCTTCTGCTTAATCACACCTTATTCCCTTAGTACGAGTTGTTGGAGGAGATAGGTGAAACGATCTAAGAGCCCATAGTGAGCATATTGTGCAACTCGGATGCAAAAGCTTGCAGACGACGCCATCAACATGAGTATATACTAATACTTGTTAAGTGACCTCGAAACTATTTTAACCTGCATGTTTTTCTTCTCAGGAGTGGTATTCTAAAATTTTCTACGATATGCCACGCCACAGGCTGACGATACGTTACTATTTACTTGCATACGTTACTATTTACAATGCATTGTTACGTGACGTTAAGTTGTAGTGAGGTGTAGTGTGAAAGTTAAAGAATATTACCCCAGCTGTCTTCTGTCGTCTGCACATTTGGGTACCCAATTTCCACTTTTCCGACGCTGTACTGTAAGTAGGGAAACCATGGAGATCATCTGTGCAGGTGTAGTAAAGCTCAACGTCTTTGCTTCTGCTGCTGCCGATGTGCTTCTAAATGACTCCAAATGAAGAGTGACTACTGTGATGCTCAGTGCTACCTTATATCATCCTATGACTAGAGTAAGAGTAATCTGCGCATGCACATGTGAGTAAAAAAGGTGAGAATTACCTAGAACTTTTTTATAAGCACGTTGCAAGCCAGAGAGAGGTCATTCATCGGTTGATTGTCGAACTGAAAGTATCTGCTGGAGAAATAGCACCTTGAGCCCTAAACGACAAGACTACAACTTGACGAGGAACTTTATGTGCCGTATGGACTACGTTGTTGACGTTCAAGAGATCTTACAATATCTTACCTTGAAGAAAACAGCAATCATGACTGTTCAAGAAGGTGCTACACCTATTCACTATGCACCTATGTCAGGTGGCGCCGTGGAGTGAGAGAAATTGTCCCTCACTAAGATCACCAGAATACATGGAGCCTTATACGTAAGTTCTTAAACAAATTTAAAAAAAGGTTACTAAGAGTGAATTCACCACATGAATCAGTAATTTAAGTGTGTATTATGTTAGTGTAGAGTAATAAATTTTGTTTGGTGTTATCATACGTACTACAAGATTGAAAAAAGTAAAAACATGGATTGCGATTGTGATAGCATATCATATTTGAGTGCATATACATGCTTACACTTGTGTAAAACTTAAAGGACACAAGTAATCCATGGAAACGTAATATAAATGTGTATAAGTAAACCTAACCTGTCATTAGTATTTACTTTTATTGAACACTGTGTTGTGAGAAATAGATAAATGTAAGCAGTACTTGTGTTTCTTAAGCTGTACACAAGTGCAAGCATATGTATACACTTGTATAATATGTTGTGTTATCACAGTCGTAATCCATATTTTTATTTGTTCAAATCTTGTAGTACAAGACTCCACGCATTCTGGCGATCTTAGCGAGGGACCATTTCTCTCACTCGACGGCACCACCTGACATAGGCGCATAGTGAATAGTTTACCAGTTTTAAGCACCTTGGCAGTGCAAAGCATAAGGTTGTATATCTTATAATAAAGTACTCTTCACCCTCTAAAACTCTCTGAAAAATAAAACAAAGATGTATATTAAGGACGTTCGGTAGAAATAGAACGCTGTGATAAATCTTTTTGAAATTTTAACCAGACGTTCTTATTGTTGTTACAATAAAGCTGTTAAAATTTCAAGAGGTTCGTCAGTTTCGTTTCCGAGATATTAAATTTCAAAGTTCAGTCATTTTAACTCGGTCGCTTATGGGAATACTTGTAAAAACTCAGTTTTAAAAAAATTAGAGGAATGAATATCTGCAATTTTTTAGTATGTCACAGATAAAGTTATTAACTATATGTACACGAAGTTTCACAACGATCGTCTGATTCGTTTATGAATAAAAAAATTAAATAATAGTTCGACAAAAACGCAACGGCAACATCGCAATAAGCGGAAAATTCAAAATGTTCCAGGACACAAATCAGTAAATATTTGAATATTATGGTAGATATTTATGTATTACTGTATAAAACATAAGCTTATACATGTGTGTGAGTGTATGTACATCCGTTCCACCCGTACCCATAACAAAATAATGTATTATAATATCACAAATTTATTTTCTGTAATAAAATTTATTATTAATAATTTTTATACAATACAATTTTTTCACACAAGATAGCAACATCACATGCTTGTAGTAATCGCAGAGACTTGAGTCTGTCCTAATTATTTAACATATGACTTTCAATGAGACCTTTCAAGTCACATAAAAATTCAAGAATTTTATTTATATTAGCTACAAATATAATTGTATGTTCAGATATCTTTCACAAATCTTTTAAATTATTTACTCATTATTCTTACACTGTTATAATGAATAAAAATCAAATACTTACATCTTTAGCACAAATACATTACAAATATACACGTACGCTGCCATAACCGACGCAGCAGACAGTGCAGACACTGCAGAGTGTACACCACCTAATGTGTGTTTACATGTGTGTACATGAACACTCATACATTGGAGACCCGTGTGGCGATGCCAAGTCTTCACTCATCGCTACTTCCCCCTTGCCTCAGAAGTGGTTCTCTCCTGTTATCTCTACCGAACGTCTTTAAAATGTTGGAGAAAATAAGTGGTTTGAAGAAATTTTATATTACAAGTAAGTAACCATTAAAAATGAGTTACCATGCTTTTTAACCTAGTTTACATTATATTTCATACTTAAAAAAATATACATTATGGATAAGATGGAATGTCCTTCAACAAAGAGCTTGAACGATGATAAAAGCATTGTTTGATCAAACCATTTACGAATAAGAAATCTAGTGTGTGCAAAAAAAAATATATACATACTAAAAAACTGGCTCTCGCAGATACTGCTAGATCAGTGCTCTCAGGACTGGGAAGCGGTGCTGCTCGTAGTAAGTGAGCAGTACTGTGACCGTCTGGAGGCGTCCTGGTACAGCGACCTGACGGGCATTGCGGCCATAGTGGACTGCAACAGGGACAAATTCCCTGTCTTTGACTCGGTTTAGTATGGATCAGGAGTAGCCGCGTTACCTATGTAAGTTGCTACATCTCCGCTAACATAACGATCGGCGTTTTTCGGGAGCAGCTCGCTACCCTCAAGGATGCCATGCGTGGATTTGGGAAAATGGGTGATGTGGTGATTTCCGGTGACCTGAACTCCAAGGCCACCTCTTAGGGTGAATCGCAAATCAATATCAGAGGATGGGCTGTGTTGAGGATCGCCTCAAGCCTCGAGCTCACAGTGTTGAACTCTGGTAACGAGGCAACGTTTAGGCGAATAGGGACCAGGTGTTCGATAGTCGGTATGACGCTTGCAACGCCAGAAATGGCAGCGTGGGTGTTTGTCTGGAGGATTTTGGAGGACTATTTGGCGAGTGATCATCAGTTCATTTCATTTGAAGTTGGTGAGTTGCATGGTGCTGTGTCGCAAGAGGCCCTCAGCGCGCGAGCTGTCGGGTGAAATGTTGCGTGACTCAATCGAAAAACGCTTTACGAAGCCCTAGCCACTGTGCCATCTCCGGCTGACCTAAACACAATCCCAGATGCAAAGGAGACTGGGCGGCTTGTGGGATCCACCATGCAACGCATGAAAAAATGGTATGACACGAGGATGCCCCGGAAATCCGCCAGGTCAAGTCGAAAATCGAACTATTGGTGGACCGAGGAAATCGCGGACATGTGGAGGGAGCGTCATGGACTCCTTCACGGATCCCAGTGCTTCCAGCGAAAGGAAGATGCGTAGGAGTTGGTAGCGCTCTACAAGGATACAAAGAAAAAACTGGTAAGGGCAATCAAAGAAAGCAAAACACGTTGTTGGCGCAAGCTTGTTGCTGAGATTACCTTAGACGTTAAGAATGCCTTAAACTCGGTAGGATTGTCTGACATAAAGAAAGCAAACAGGAGGTACCGGCGTACTTGACAAGGGTCCTGGACAACTATCTCCAGGGCCGTGTCCTTCGGTAAGACACAATAGAGGGACCACGAGAGGTGAAATTAACGTCAGAGATGGCTCAGGGCTTTGCACTGGTCCCAGACCTCTGTAATCTAGTGAACGATGGGTTCATGCAGTTAAAAATGCCTGAGGCAGTAAAGCTAGTGGAATTTGCGGATGATATTGCCCTGGTCATCCTAGCAAGATTTTGGGCCCAAGGTGAGCTCAGGATTTAGTGGGGGACCTTCAGAGTGTCAGAGTGGCTGGGGGGGACCACAGTTTGGAGCTGGCTGGCCACAAAACGGAGATGGTTGTCCTCACTAGGCAGCGATGGTTTGGTGACAATTTCGTGTGAGCGTCGCGGGTGCAGCGAACTGTGAGAGCCCCGTGGTCAGGTACCCCAGAGTGTGGGTCGATTCTCGACTCACATTCAGGGAACGCATTAGGAGAACTACAACAAAAGCCTTGAAGTTAACACGGGCTCTGTCACGACTGATGCCGAATATTGGTGGGCCGTGAGAGTCCAAAAGAAGGATTCTCACGTTGGCGAACTCCATCATGCTGTATGGTTCAGAGGTCTGGGTGGATGCGTTGACAGTGGCATAGCTTTAAAACCACCTAACTTCGGTGCAGCGGATCGGGGCCTTGTGAGTCACCTGTGCGTATCGTACAGTGTTTTTGGCCACGGTGATGGTGATCACGAGAACCGTGCGTATCATCCTTTTAGCGCAGGAGCACAGAGTCAGATTTTTGGCAGGTGGGGCAGAGTCAGACGACGTCATAAGGAAAGAAAGCGTGCGACGCTGGCAGTACGAGTAGGATAATGCCACTATGTGTAGGTGGACATACCTGCTCATACCAGTCCTGCGTCCGTGGCTCAAGCATGGTTATGGCAAGGTTAACCATTACCTACCTTACCCATCTCCTTTCGGGTCATGGATAGTTTAATGCATTTTTTCACCGCATGGCGTTAAGGCCAACAACTAGTTGCGATTATTGCCCTGGAGTGGATGATACAGCAGAGCACACTTGTTTACAGTGCGGAAGGTGGTGCGAGCAGCAGCAGCAGCAGCTTTGGAGCCATTTATGTGGGGTCGTCACACCTGAAAATATCATCTGTGCCATGTTAAGGAGCATCGATGCTTGGAGGGCTGTTGACGGATTTGCCTGGACGGTTCTCAGGGAGAAGAAAAGAAAGGAACCAACTCTCTGATAAAATTGTGCGAATTCATGCTGCTCTGAGTTTTTCAATTTACCATCTAGGGAAAGTACCAAACACTTAGTGGCGCTTGCAAAGGCTGCAGCCTACAAGGAAGTGGTAGACACGAATGCCAGTTCTCAGGGACCCCAAATCTTTTTCAGGACTTGAGAAGATTAGCACCTCTAGCAACTGGTGACAAGCTTGCTCACTTATGCTGTGAGGTTCCATGGTAAAACTAAAGCAACGTGGCATGGGGTGGTTTAAGTGGATATGGGTGGTCTAATAAAAAAAATCCACCAAGTGCCACACTACCGCTGTCCCTGTGATAAGCTTCAATGAATTTCCCCTTTCTCCACAAAAAAAAAAAAAAAAAAAACTACTACTACTATCACTTATGGCGGGGGTTTTTAATAGTTTCTTCATACCGCGCGCTTCCTAGGTGGCAGATAGGGGCACGCTTCTTATATATGATGGCCACCGGGCAATTGAAATATCCGGGGCGGGCCAACAAAAACTAGCACTCCGACGTGTATAGAAATAAACGGCAGTTTTAACATTCTTCTCAGGTAAATCACACCTGAAATCTGCTAGTTACTCGGAACTAGCAACTCGTCCTGCACACCCCTCAGTGCCATCAGCTAGTAAAGAAATCTCAACTCTTATTTATTAGGTTAACACTCTGCTCGAGTCTCGCACCATCTTGCGTCAGCACCAAACTAGTTCTACTCTCAAACTCTGTTTTGGCCTCAACTCTTCACGGTCCCATTTGGTTTTCTTCTAATCTTTGTCTCCACTTCTTTTACTTTCTTCTCTCTATAGAAATGTAAAGCCAATACAGCTGATCTTTCATGTGGTGGTAGGCTTAAGCCAGTAAGAATCTGGCACTACATCGCTAGAAAGGTGCCTATAGAAGGTTTCCTACACTACATTAAAAAAAAAAAAAAAAAAAAATAAAACCTTAGGTACACACATGACACTCTTACTAAGCTAGCACGTATATACTTCCAAACTGCTTTGGTTTGCGTGTGGCAGAGTCTCTCTCTGACTGGCTTGGGGGGCCTGGCAGTGGATAAAGCCAAACGATGAGGCATAGGTAAAGCTGGGTAGCCACATCTGATATGGCTGTATGCCTCATGAACAAAAGTGACGTATTAGGCTGGCTAATCTAGGGTAACTTAAACTGAGGAGGCTACATGGCGGCACTTTTAGTCCATTGTATAGGCCAGCTCGTTTTGGCAGGTTATCTGCTCCGGTCGTGGAAATGTATACCTGCCGCTTGTCTCGTTGATAAAATTGTAGTGTACCTACATATACATACACTACACACAATGACTACTTTCACATTTCTTACACAATGCCAGGGCACTCTTCGTAGGTGGGATAGAGGGAGAGTGTCGACTTCCGGCCAGTCCGAGCAAGTAGCCTTCTTCTCTGGAAACAGAGAGGGCTACTGCCTTGGTTTTAACCCTTTCCGTATCTTTATTTCTAAAAAAAGAGGTAGTGCTGGCCTTCGCGGGTCAGTACATCATAAAAAATTATGCTAAAATAAAGGACGTCAACGTTAAACTTGTTCTCTAGCCGGTAACTTCTCGGAAGGAATCCACCAGCGGTTCCAATCTGGTGTAAGCCTGGATGACTGTCGCAGATCCCACGGATTCTAGGGGGGAAGGGGAGCACAAAGACTCTATTCGTGGCCATCAAGAACTGTTAAATGTCCGATTGCCATTTCTCAAGGAAGAACGGAGGAGGAGGCTTCTTAGTGTCCGCAGCCTCGGCAGAGACTGCTTAAGTTAAATCTGCAACAAGATAAATCGAAAACACGCTCGGAGCTATTAACAAAAGGTATGGGGATACGGCAAACGTCGTTAGTGAACGCCTCAAAGCTGCTCTTAAATACCTGAAAGCAGCTGAGAAAATTAGAAAAGGCTTACTTTGAAGAAGAAAAGCTTACAAAAGGTTGGAAGGAGTGCTTCGAATCTCTGAAATACAGGAAACATAGAAGAGATTATTTCCGATGGCATGTTCAGAAAAGAACCCTGAACACTGCTCTTAAGGAACTAGAACAAGCTAAAAGAAACAGAAGCCCATCAGATAGTTCTGAGCAACGCTAAAAAGCTCTGCTCTCTAAGAAAAAGAAAACAGGCAGAGGCCAACAAGAAGAGGTTCTTCTAAATGACAAAAAAGGCCAGAAAAATAAAGTAAACGAGATGACTAAAGTATCAGTAAGGGTGGCTGAAGGGTAGACCTTTGCTGATGTGCCCAAGTCTATGAAAGTGAATTAGGACCCGTACATGGCTGATGCTGCGGTACAAAGTGTTGTCACTACAAAAAAATAGACTTGCTGATAAAAGCTAAAGGGGTGAGGGATCAATAGACATTTTCGTAGCAAGTTGAAAAGTCAGTAGCCAGACAAGGAATGGTAGTAACAGACAAAAAAGGTACACTCAAGGTTCGAGACCTGGATGCTATTGTTGAGGAAAAGAAGGTAGAAGGCTTTTTGAGAGGGTTTCAGACAACAAACTACGGAGTTTAAAGTGATGCTTTTAAAATCTAATACTAAAGGTCACAGATTGGTGCTAATTACAGTAGATGAATCTACAGAAAGAAAGCAAAAAATGTAGGCAGATTAAGAGTCAGCTTCGTAAGCTGCCAATTCAAAAAAAAATCGCAGTAACAAGATGTTACAAATGCCTAGGATATGGACATGTCTCAGGCAACTGTACAGAATAAAAAAGGTTTGAGCTTTGCTTCCAGTGTAGAAGCTCTAACCACCGGAAAAATTGTGTCACAGCCCAGCACAACGTTTCCTATATCCAACGACGGATAACAAGCGCGAAGACGGCAGCGGAAGCAGCTCATATGTAGAAGAGCACTAGAAGAGGCCAGAAAAAAGGCCCAAGCAGGATGCAAATAAGGCGAAAAGGCCTTGAGTAGAAAAGTAAGCTAATGTAAATCCATGATGCACTGAATACTTTTACTTATTAACAAGGGAAACAGCAAGCTTATAGTGGTGCTTGCTAAGTTAGCAGCCTACTATGGAGTGCTGGACAGGATGATGGTCCTCAAGGACCTTGAGTCCTGAAAAGGACTCAAGAGGATTGGCATTTCTAGCAAATGGTGGTGAGCTTGCTCGCTAATGCTGTAAACACATTAGTCTCCCTGGTGGCTCCCCCCTGAAGTAATGCTAATGCGGTTCCGTGGTGGAACAAGAGCCACGTGGCATGGGGGGGGGTTTAGTGGGTAGTGGTGGTCTAATAAAAAAATCCACCAAATCCCACACTACCGCTGTCCCTGCATTGTGCCTGTCTGCGATATGCCTCCACAAAAAAAAACCATTTTTACTACTACTAATACTTCTGTTGCTACTGCGGCTGCTGCTGCTGCTGCTTCCACTGCTGCTGCCGCTGCTGCTACTACAAAATTTTTCTTTCGCAAGCTCTTCTGCGTCATTTTTGGGCAAGAGGCAAGAGGGTGACTGAGGTTTGCATTTTCTAATAGAAAAAGTCACCATTTCAACAGTAGAGTGGGTAGTTAGACTCCACCTGTGCTCCATCACAGTCTTTTACGGGATGAGGTCACAGTTTTTATTTTTACCTTTTCTTACAGCGTATAGAAGGTGTTCCGTTTTGCGATCTAGAAGCTACTAATATGGTCATGAGTAGAGGTAATTATTCTAGAGTTTACGTAAGGTGAAAATGGTGGTTTAGTTTGCGACCGATTAAAACCAAAAAGATTTGAAGATTACTAACCAATTAGATGGCTAACACATTAGATTTCTAACCGATCTAAACGCCTTCTATACACTTATTCTCACGAGTAAGTACATTGAAGGGTTGATTATGTACAGCTAGAGTTGGTGTCCGCTATTATACAGTCCTTCACGAGTTCAGTTTAACCTCGACATGGGATCCCTTACGCTGATTTACTGCATGAACCCTATTTTTGACTCAGAAAAGTAAAAGTAAGTTACTTAAAATAATTTAGTTGCTTAAACCTATTTTTTACTCCTTTCTTGTCTATGTAGACTTGATTTCTAGTGTTTATATCATTACTCGTTGCGGTATTTATACCCTTTCAACCACGTGGAAACACGCAATCAGTTGTTTATATGTAAAATCTAGGACAATTACTTTTACTATTGATGACGTTGATGGCTTCTAGATTGGTCGCAAACTAAACCACCATTTTCACCTTACGTAAGCTCTGGAACAATTACCTCTACTCATGACCATATTAGTAGCTTTTAGATCGTAAAACGGAACGACTTCTATACACTGCTCTGGGTAGTACTGACAACCCCTAGGTGCGTCGCGAGTTAATGCATTGCGATAACAGCATAACAGCCGCTTCAAGGCATAAAAACTTGATTCCCTTCGCTCAAAAGTATTTGTCCCGTATTTTTGAGTATTTTACCATCTATTTTCAACTGTTCTTTAGCCCCGCTTCCCACCTTCGTACCCAGTGTTAGTCCCGAGTTATTAAGTGCAAGCTTAGACTTAAATAATACGTCGCGCTGATGTAACTATGGAAGCAATAAATGTAATAATAAATAATTAAAATTAAATTTTTTTCACCGTTATCATATTGTTTTTGTTATGCTAGATACATGTTAACATTGTCTTAAGCAACTAGTAATTTTTTGTCTACTCAGACTAATATGAACTTACTGCGTCATAACTCAAGATAAAACTGGCTATTAATACTAATATTCTTTCACATTTACTTTAATATAATTTACTTTTAAAATTGATTCATATAGTTCAACGAACTCATTATGAATTAATTATGTTTTTTTACTTAAAAATTCTAATGTTCTTGTTTAACTCTTGGATTACCCTGTACAATAAATTTTTCTTTACATAAAACATCTTTCCTTAATTTTGGAAGATAAGCTTAAAAGTAAAATGTTTGACTTTTGGTGCATATAACAGTTTTCAAAAAGTTTTCATTTCTACTAACTTGAACACAGCAAGATCCATTGAGTATGTTTGAGTACATATACAAATAAATAACTACTATTGCATCAATCCAGAAACATACAGTTGTATTTGTACTTAAGTATATGAAGCTGAAACTAGCAGACAAATTCTAGCAGCTATACCTTCAATAAATATCAAATTTTACTTGGTCTACTACTGCTACTGCTATATACTGTACTTTAAATGTAGTACATTGAATTTTCAGTCACAGAAGGAAACTCTCCAACAAATTTAAAGTATTTGACATTGAAAAATTTTTCTTCAAAATTTACAACAGGAACACTTTTACAAGGTATGGGTCACTTCATTTTAACAGTTTAGTACATATTATTGTCAACGACACCATCCAGTCTAGCACATATCCAAGGTTGATTTTAATTGACTAACCAAAAGACCAACTGTCATTACTGAAGTGTGAAATAAATCCTCATACTGTTTAATAGCTTTCCTTACCTTAAGTTATGACGTCAATCATGATTTCATTTGTGACATCGCAAAGTACGTCATTTATGATGTCATAAATGATGTAACATCATCATCAATATGACGTCATTTACGACGTCACTAAAGAAGTATCTTACGACGTCTCAAAACATGTCATTTATACAGGTTGTACTTTAACAAAGGGATGTTTAAAAGCATTTGTTGGCTCTGTAGGTGGTAGTATCAGGGTGGTAACACTAAAACCGGGTGGTTCAAGTATTTTTACAATAATAACAAAATTTTTTTTTTACACAGCCCTTTGTTAAACAACAACCTATGTAAATGACGTCTTTTGAGACGTCGCACAATGGGGCAAATCGCCAAAAAGCTGGCCAAATTCAATTTTTCAAGTTTCAAATTTGCCATCTATTATGATGTTTACTGTTTCTTGATACTCAAGAGCATATAAATCAGTAAAAATCATGACGTAAAAGAATTTGGTCTCAAACATACGCAGCTTTCAAGTGAGTGAATTTTGCTTTTTCCAAATACTTTCGATTTTTTGTGTGAATTTTTTTTCTTAAATTGATTATAAAATTTTTGGCTTTGATGAAGCCATAAATTTTTTTTTTTTTTATGTTATTAAATTTGATACAAAGAATCAGTTTCCTTATTGATATATGGAAATAAATAAATCCTTTGGTATTTAATTTTATTTTCAAAAAATGGTGTATTTATACAAATATTTAAAGAAAACGTAGAAAATCGAAAAGGTTTTCTCGAGCTTTCACGGGTCGTCTAGCGATTTCATATACCGAAACATACCTAGAAAGAAAATCTATCAATAAATCTTGCCCATATTTGCTCCTCTTTAAATAAGATGAAAAATCATTTCTTTAGTTAGCGCAATCGTCCGAGGGCTAGGTCTTTTCTGGTGTACAAGCAGTCTACACCGGATGAATAAAGGTTTTTTTAAAGTTTTTTTTAGTATATATTTTTACGCAGAATCTGAATTGACTATTTACAATTTGTTTAGAGTGGTACAATTTTTCTTAAATACAATTGTTTTAACAGTTATAAAAATATTTTTAAAAATTGAAATTTTTATTTCAAACATCTTTTTTCTAAGAATCTGGCATATATATTTACAAGAAAAAGTTATAAATTTTTGAAGTCCCCAAATTCTCTGTAGAGAAAACAATATTTATAGATAGTTTCAACTATTTACCTGTGCGATTAGCAGACTTCCCTAAAATATTCAATTTACCCGGATACATAAGGAAAGAATATTTTCCACACCTATTGACAACGAAAAAAAACTTAAACTATAAAGATATATATCCTCCCACCGAATTTTACACACCAAATTCAATGAATGTTAAAAAAACGTAAAGAATTTTTAGAATGGTACTCAGAAGTCACGAGTGAAGAGAATGTAGGCTTCGACTTGATTAAAGAATTGATTGATTATTGCGTGCAAGACGTAAAAATATTACGTCAAGCTTGTACGGCTTTTAGAAAAATCTTTATTTAGGTTAGAAAAGTGGATCCTTTTGCTGAAAGCGTCAGTATAGCTAGCGCATGTACGGTATTAAACGGTAAAAAAACATTTTTTCAATTTCACGATTGTTATTCCATGGGTGCCCCTACTGCTGTCCTGATGACCGATTTAAAAAATTAAAAAGCGATGAAACATTTACCGAACGTTATGAAAATAGTTTAAGAATAAGTTTAATAATAAAAGAATGTGAGTATAATATACTTGAAATGTGGGAACATGAATATAATGAAAATTTATCAAGAAATTCGAATTTTCAAAATTATGTAAGAGATCACCTTATTGCTCTAGATATTATTTTGAACCCTCGAAAAGCTTTTTACGAAGGTCGTACAGGTAACATAGTCACATAATACGACGCTAAAAATTCTAAAAAAATAAGTTATTTGGATGCATGCTCCTTGTACACCTTTATATTTGAGACTGGAAAGTTCCCTTTAAGACATCCTACAATTTACACAGGAGATGATTGTTTCAATTTAACAGGGAAAAATTATGAAAATTTCTCTAACAACGTTGAAGGTTTAGTAAAGTGCGTAGTTTTACCACCTCAAAATTTATTCCACCCCATGCTCCCCACAAAAATGCATGGTAGATTAGTTTTTAGTTTATGTAGGACATCTATGGAAGAAGTGAATGATGATGAATGCCCTCATGATACTGTAAATGCGCGAGCTTTGGTGGGTACATGGACGTCGGATGAAATAAAAAAATCTATAGAGTCTGGTAACAAAATCATTAAAATGAATGTTATTTAGCAGTGTGAAATTTCTTAACACGACGCTGTATCAAGTAGTGGTGGATTATTTTCACAATATATCAACACAATAAATCTTCCTCCCCCACGCTGTGTATGATACTCCTCGTAATAAACCATTTTGTAACGATCATTTAAAAGAAAACTTTCTAAAATGTAACACTACGGTCAGTGTCACAAACTCAAATGATATTGATTTGATAAATTGATTTCTTATATCTATATCGATCGTATGAAATCTATTATTAAGGAGAGGTACGTGGGCTGGCGGAGAATACCTCTTGACAATTGTGCTTCCGAAATCAATTTCCTGAGCTGCTAAATTTACTATCTTCAGTAAGGGCGGAAATGTATTGCCAACAATACTTGGTTCACATATATTAGAATAGATAAAAACTGGTACTGCTCTTGATAAGCTTGCTGGTTGTTTACCATGAAACAATAGCCTGTAATCCCCTCTTATTTTAGTACAGGTGCGTTCAATCTCTGACAACCCTTCCTCAAACCCAATAATACGTTTCACTGTAGTGGATAGAACAGGGGGCTTGCCACATTCTTTTTTACGTCCTGGCTCTGTTATTAAAAACTAAATAAATACAAATCCGCCTCGATAATCATAAATTAGCTGCTGACATTTCGTACCTTTATGATAATATTCCAACCATTTTCTATTTATTTCCTCACATAAACTATGAACAGAGTAGTTGGTACCGTGTTAAATACAACATTTTTTTTTTCACTTGATTCGCTTATCACTTCCTTTTCTAGTCGGATACGTGGAATAGTAAATGGTACATGAATCTCCGAAATTCCAACCTCCCATCTACCGTTTAGCTCGATTTTTTTCGGTAACTGAGTAGAAAAATTTGTTGTAGTGTTGTTCGGAAATTATTTTATACTACTACTGTTAGATAGAATTACTATAAACTCGGTATGATGCATTGTTTTTTAAATCTCTTCAATTTATCCACGAGTTAAATTTTTTGGGGTATCCTACCCAGCTAACAAAGTATTGTTCGTTTTTTCCTCCTCTTTTTATGCTCCTGTTCTGAGACACGCTCTTTGTGAACAGGGTTAAGTTCTTGAGAGGAAGAAAACCCCTCAATTTTTTCACCATCTAAATCGCTGAGCTTGTTCACATGTAAATTTTGTCTATTCGAAATTCAAGTAATTTTAAATATTTCTTCACTCCAGATTTTTACTGCACCTTTTTCAAACACATTTTTAGCGTGGCTTATGCGTACATAATAACCAACTTTATATTTATCTTTACTTTGACCCTGACATTGTAATGTTCTAGGTTGTCGCGAATTAACTAAATTTTGTCGTGCAATATGTGCATTATATATTGTTACACTGCTTGGTGCTAACTTAGTTGTAAAGTGGGGGGTATTATTGTATCCATTAATTTATTTCCCTATCCATTAAATAATTAATTTCGTAAAACGTCTACGTATCAGTACGTATTTTTGTATGTAAAATATTCATACATACGCTCTTTGAACGTTCGAATGACACGCTCTACTACGGCAGCTTTAACATCAGGATTTTTGGCAACTTATAATTTTATGGCATTATATTTTAAAAAGCGTTGAAATTCATTGCCTAAAAATTCAGTCCCTCGATCCATCTGTAACATAAAGGGGAAATGAGATTTACTATTTTCAAGTATTTTTTTAAAACCTTCTGTTACACTTCGACAGCTTTTATCTTTTAAAGGTTGCACCTGTACAAACTTGCTTAACACATCTATTACAATTAAAATAAAAGACACTTCATCATTGTAGTTTTTTAATGACGTTGGTTAAATGAGATCGGCCTCTCATAATTTATCTCTAGAGTTAACATCGTAAAACAACCGTGGAAACTTTCGTCGAATAGTTTTATGAAAAGTATAAGCGTCAGATTTTTTCATCCATTCTTTGATTTTCTTGGAAAAGATTTTGTTTTTATTCACTCTTAAAAAAATGGCATGCACCAGAAAATGCTGCTTCGTGGTGTGGGTTCAGATATTGTTTCTCTAACGTATTCATTATTTATTAATAGCGTAGCCAATTTTTAACACCACTCGATTTTGGGGTAGATGATTATACTACATGCTTATCATTATTAGATTTATTATGGTGTACAGTTTTTTCCAAAGGTGATGGAACACTATCGTTTTTAAATGTCTCTTCGTCTTCATCGAGTGACCTTATATTACTGGTCCCATCCAACAGCAAACTTGAACTGTCGCAGTCCACGATTTTCCAGAGGTTGATGTTTCCTACAAGTTCTTGAGGAATGTTTATCTCTCGAAGTACTCTAGAAAAAATTTCTCTACCCACTGACTAAACATTTTTTCTTTGTCTTGCAACGTCATTAATTAAGTTGATAAATTCGAGTCTTCGATTTTTTTACCTTCAAAAATTACTGTACCTGTAGCATCCCACTTGAAATTGTTTTTGTGCCATTTCAAATGTTTTTCCCTTTTTCCATTTTATCATTTCTACAATATTCTGGATAATATTTTACCTAAAATAGATTGCAATATTAACGATAAAAAACCGTTGCTATTTTGAACTATAATCTTCCTCTTTTTTTCCACGAATTTTTACCTTTACTTTAGGTAATTAAGTGTCTTAAAATACCTTTAAACTTTTTTAAACTTTTTTTTTTGACTATTTTTCAGAGAAACAATACCTCTTAGAATGTTTAGAAAACACTCGCACAAGCAGTCGATTAATTTTTTGTCCCCTTTTTTTAACAATGCATCTCTCTGTTCTCTGTTAAGGTAAGTGAGAGCTTCTAAAATGGCAATATACCTTCTCTCGAACGGGGCTTCGCGAGAGTCGTTTGCACGACGAGGGGCTTGTTTAAAACGCCCGTTTTTCGATGTTGGTCGCTTCATTATTAAAAGAAAACTGAGAGCTGAGCGTTACTGCTAACTATTTAATCTGTTAATTCACCCTAGAAGCATGAATGCACTCGTAGCATATTTTGGCAGGTAAACGTTCTGATACTCGTCGTTGGGCAATATACTTGCACGGAATCTTAACTCTTCCAAAGTGTTTTACTTGCAATCAATCATAAGATAACCACAACCTTTAACCGTTGCGTCTTGATACGCCTCTTGCATAAACTTCGGATCTTCAGGATATACCTATCTCGCCAAATATTGTATTTGTGCACGATCACGAGGGTTCTTAAATACTAGGATATAGGACGCGTTCAGACCCGTAACAAAATTTCAGTGCGATATCGTGCAAGATATCCTACATGATACCTTACAAAATATGCTACACGAAATGTTATAGAATATCGTGTAAGACTTCTTGCACGATAGTCTACATGATATCCTACACGTTATTAAGCAAGATTTTCGGCAACTAGAAATTAAAAAAGTATAAATTGTAACCCATGTCATTTAAAATTTTTTTTTTGCTTAAACACTGTTAGATAAGCTAATATAAGTAGTAAAGAAAAGCGTCTCTTTGCTGCAGTTGGGGGATTTGAACCTGGTCCAGAGGACTCGTAGTCGAGTGTCTTACCCACTTGGCCAGGGTGGATTAGACACTCGGAAAAGAGTTTGCGTCCTTATGAGGTACACCTGAAACCTATATTTATTATCTTATCATTTCGTAAATAATATTTACCACCTTGGTTACCTGGTTACCTAATTGATAACTAACATCTTATAAATGTACATTTTATATTGTTTCGTGTCTCTTAACACGTTTGTCAACAATAAATCTAGTAATTGATTTAACAATTACTTTTCGTTCACGGATTTTACTTATACTTTACATATACTTTTCATTCCAAGGAAAGATTAGTCCATATGTAAAAGTGCCCCAACGGAAAAATGTGATGTAAGAAAACTATACAAACCGTAACTTTCCGTGATGTAATGTAAGGTTTGGTTAGATTTTGTACCACCGTTACAGTTTTTTACGTTTTGTTACATTTACTTACAGTCGACTACAATCAAATATATTACCTTACGACTCGTTACGTTTACTATTATGATTCTAAAAAGGCACTCGAATCTCGCGAAAAAGCAACTGTAATAAACTGTAATAAAACGTAAGGAAATGTTGTCATGTGTAATATTTTATGACAGCTAACAGTTTTGGCAGCTTATTACACTGTTTTTTATTTTGTATTAATTAATAACTTTAATGCACATTTTCTTACATTTTTTAATAAAAATTACTTTTAACGATGAAAAGTTGAGTAATTATTATGAAAAAATTATTAGTGTTATAGTATGTGGTAAATCATATCAAAACTTAACGGAATTGTAAGAAAACGTAACACAACTTAATAAAATGTAAAAAACGTCTGAATTTCATGAGAATAATAGTTCCTCACATCTTCTTACGTTTCCTTATATGTTCTTACGTTTCCTTACGTGTTATGGCGTATTATTACACATGTTTACTTTTTCTTTCATTATGTTACGATTGCAAATTCCCACTAGAGTCTAATAAATTTATTGTTATTATCACAACAAAGTTGTAAATATCTTTTCCTCTTAAACACTTTAATCTGGGTATTGAATACCAGCAGAAAAAAAATATTTTTCACTTATTCATACAGTGCTTAGGTAAATCACATAAATTCTTATAACGTAAGTTTATACACAAAATAAAGTTTTTTTAAAAACTATTGGGTTTAAACAAAAATTAGGAAAATTTTTCTCAACTTAATAAGAAACTGTAAAAAAGCATTATCGTAAAGACATAATAATATTATCAAATGTTATTTTATAAAGTTGTGTTTAATTTATTGTATTTATTTTAATTAAAATAATAATAATAATTCTTTTTCCATCGTTTTGTTAGAGAAAGAATTTGTGAAATGTGGTGAAGAAGTATCATATAGGGTTTACTTTGCATTCTTATTAATGCATGTTAAATTAAAATAGCAAAACAAAAATGTTTTAAAAATATTAATGTAAAGTTCATTTAGTTTCATACTTTTAAAAACATAGAACTCATTTTTACAATAAAAAACCGTCAACATGGTTTATACGTATAGCTTCTCAATCACTTATATTATCTAAAATTTCAAATGTTATTCACGAAATTATGAAATAATAAACATAGGTTTCAGATGTACCTCATAAGGACGTAGATTATTTTTCGAGTGTCTAATCCACTCTGGCCAAGTGGGTAAGATACTCGACTACGAGTTCTCTGGACCAGGTTCAAATCCCCCAACTGGAGCAAAGATATGCTTTTTTTTACTACTTATATTAGCTTCTCTAACAGCATTTAATCAGAAAAAATTTAAAATTACATAGGTTACAATTTTTACTTTTTTATTTTTTAGTTGCCGGAAATCTTGCTTAATACCGTGTAGGATATCATGTAGACTATCGTGCAAGAAGTCTTACACGATATTTCATAAGATTTCGTGTAGGAAATTTTGTAAGATATCGTGTAGCATATCTTGCAGGATATCACGCAGATATTTTGGTACGGGGACTTATGTCTCGTGAATGAGTTAACTTGAGAAGAATATTTTGCGTTATGAAAATTACTCTAATATTTTTATGGTGACTTCCTTTTATAAAAAAATCCACCACAACATGATTTGACGACTCATGTATTAAATCGTCGATGATTATAAGTTTTTTTAGATGTGTATCGTTCGAATGATCCGAAGGTTTTGATAACCCCTTGTGAAATTCAATTTGCTGTCAATTTTTCAAATAGTTTTCTATTTTATAACCATCCCGCCACTCTGCATAATAAAATAAAATACGGTCAAACGTAACATTTGCCATTTGTTCTAAATTCTTTAAAAATCTTTTAACAAAAACTGTTTTTCCGCAGCCCGTTGGACCGCAAATCATGCTTGTCCATGGGCGTGGCCAGTGGGTTTCTATTATAGCAATATTTTTCATACTAATTATATTTCGAAAAGCTTGTCAGTTAAATACTTTTCTAAAAGCATACCTACTAGGTGGTGGTAGTGGCTGCGATGCTATGGTAATATAGGTAATACTTATACGTATATGTATACTCGTATATGTAGGTATAAATCTACGCATGGGTTGGTTCGATGTGTGAGCGTCAACGGATTTGTCTCGACGTACACGTCAAACACCACTCTCTTCTTTTCTCAACTACTTCCTATGGTAAATGGAATGAGCATGCAGCAAAGACCAATATCTTAATATATTTTTATTACTAGTACCTTATTTGAATTTTCGAAGATGCAAGTCCTGAATGGCTTAGTTGGTTAATGATTTCATTGGTATGGAACGTTGATTCAATTTGAGTTTTTCAGGACTTGCACAGTACAATTTTTCTTAATTATTTACATTTGTTACTATTCCTAATGTTTGTAAGTATACAATTTAAAAAATTAATCATTAGTTAGGGTAGCACTTTAAAAAGCAAAAATATTAGTTAAATGGTTTTGTTTTAAAATAAGTTTTTTTCGAAAACGTACAGTAAAAATAATTCTTTCATTTTTTTTTATAATCACTGATGCTATCCACAACGTCTGGACATCCGGAGAACGGCGGTAGCGGGCTTTGGCGTTCAAGATTCTAGAAGGCGTTATAATATGCATCACTATCCTGCGATGATGCTTTTTTTAAAGATAAAGTCTTGATACTCCATTCTTTTAACATGCACGCTCTATATGCACTGCTTGTCTTCGAAATGTTTTTGCGCATGCGTTAGACAAATTGGCAAACCAATTTCTTTATTCTATTGCACTTTGAATCAGGTACAAATTTGCAAAAAGTCATGAACCTCGCGTGCTAGTATTGAACTTCTGAATTTGGCTCCATCATCACCATACATGTAAATTCTCTGGAGATTTTTGGTAAGTGTAATATGACAATATTTTAAATAATTCATTGTGATATCTTTGTCCAACCACTCTATACCGTGAACTTCTAGCATGCGGTGATTATAATACTTTCTTACATCGTAAGGTAAATCGTTAAATAGATGGGGTGGTTTAATTAACCAATAACCATGACATTTGCTTGTATCGATACCATTACAACTTCTTTTGGTATAAAATCTCTGTCAGAGTCATAAAAAACTTGGATAACTATTACGACATCCATGATGGTGAATCACTACACTCTTTTATAATATTTATTCTCTGGATCAGATTTTAGGTTACTGGAGAATCCATCGTTTGTAAATTCTTTTACCGACGAAAATAAGGATTTTTTTTTTCTCCTCGTCTTCCATCTTAAGGAGAGGAGTCTTCTCTTCTGCAGTACTCTTTTTCTGCTTACTGCTTGTCGACATCGTTAAATACTAAGTAATAAACAGGTAGCAACATGCATTTATAACATCTTTTACAGAATGGAGCGACATCTCCTATATATTTGAAAAATTCATCTATAACACTTTAGCTGTAGTGGTGGATGTATAAGTATTGCATGCTATTTTATATGCATATAAGTTTTGAATTATTTTCCAATTCCAGAATTTAAAATTTTACGCGCTTACCAACCACAGTTGCATTAAAATTTTTGCACTTTCGAATACATTAATTTTTCACACTAACCAATCGGCGTAATTAGAGGGCTCCTTAATTTTCCCTCCACTGGAAAAAAAAAATTGTTACTGACCAAGCAACGTCGGTAATTATATTTGAAATACGCGGGACAACTCGCACTTTTTTCTGGGCACCGGATAACGTGACGTCTGCGAAAAAAATTATTGTTACCAGCCAATATTGGTAAGTATGTTTAAATAATACGCAAAATCCAGCGCCATTGTTTACAGTAAAATCCAGCGCCATTATTTACAGGGGTTATTGGTTTAAACTTTTCTGTCGCACCGGTCACGTGTCGTCTACCAAAAATAAGACCCTCGGAGGTTACGTCCTCGGCACCAGCCGTATGGCATACATCTATGATTGCCGTATGACATATATCTATGAAAATGTCTGAAACAGTAGTTTCCTTACTACTCATGCTACTAGGTATAACCGTGTAACTTAGAATTCCGCGCTGTTTGATTGGATTACGACTAGTGAAGGTAAGATGCAGTTACATAGTGCAAAGAGAAAAAAAGTTTTAATAATCTACTTTAATATTGATGTTATCAGTAGAGTGATATTGTCTCGTCAATTGTAAATCTTCCACGCGTATGTACACCATTTAACGATTAATAGAATAAATCGGTCTGAGCTCCATTATGCTTACCTGAAGACCACTAAAAAATCAATTGCTGAAAAAAAAGTCAAAATTATAAATAATTCAATAGATAAATTAAATGTTTCTAACAATTGTTTTACAAGAAAAACTGTCCAAGATAAACTAAACTCAAGATTTTACAACGGATACAGTTAAAAATGGAATGCATCAAAACGTAATAATGATCAATTTTTTGTGAAAGAGCAAAACTGGTTAAATACTGAAATAGATTTCACATTCAACAGCCACCCACGTAAGATTAATTTAGTCTTTCGATATAATACGCATTTATTATTATTATGATTAAATCATACAAAAAGACAAAACGCAAAAAGAGGAAGAAAATCAGAGTCATTTAGCAAATGTTCTGATTGTGGTAAAAGACGGAAAACAAAATCTCTTCGTAGTTGTAATAGTGTAAATACGTATGTGACAGCAGCATCAATAGCCTTACGTTCTGATAAAAATAATGCTGCAGCAAAACTGTTAAAGAAAACCACAGATGGTTATCCAAATCATGCAAAAAAAAATTTTAGATTCGTGGGAAAACTCACATAATAATATTACTAAGTAAACACCTGAAGAGGCTTTAACTTTTATAATTAAAAACCGCTTTACTAAGCGACAATACGAAGCCATACGTAAAAATGCGACAGCAAAACATTGTGATATCTATCCAACTTACAAAAACATCGTAAAATCTAAAAAAGCTGATTATCCAGCTGATATTCAAATAACGGCAAAAGCTTATAAAATTTCATTGCAGTCTTTGTTGAATAATACTTGCAGTTAAATACTTCAAAGTCTTTCGATTTCTCATGCTGAGCATAAAAACAATAACTTGTTAATATTGAAATATGGATTTGACGGGAGTTCTGGATACTTCCAGTATAAGTAATCTTGGCACGGATTTACCGCGAGTGACAACAGTTTATTTCTTACATCGAGAGTTCCATTGCAATTAAAAAATGTAGACACTGGTGTGGTAGTATGGGATAACCAAAGGCCATGCTCTACAAGACTTTGTCGACCTGCAAGATTGCAATGGCAACGCGAAACCAAGGATTTAATCAATCAAGAAAATGAACATTCAAAAAAATGAAATTTCTCATCTGAAACTATTTTCCAAAAAAATATAAAAACAATATTTTCACTCCATTTGACTATAGCTAATGATAAGGTTGATAGGTTTTTATTTCTTTCACACTTTTGTTAAAAGAATATTTAGTAGTGAAGAACATCTTTTTTATATATTTTTGTTAGAAAAAACGTAAAAGTTCTTATTTGTAACTTAAAAATGAAAAAAAAACTTTCCATTTTTGATAATTAATGAAATAACTGAAACGTCAAGCATGGCCTGCTCTATTTGCAACTCTCCCATCTCACAAATAAATGATTTAAATAAAGTTATTAAAAAAGGAGAAATAGATCAAGCATTATCTTATAGCTTACCCATATTACATTCTTGGCTGCACTTATACGATTAGTGCCTGCATACATCTTACCGACTGGATTTTAAGCAACGGAAGGTTTGTTTTTAATTTGTTTGTTATTGAAAAATTAAGAATTAAAAGTATTTCTATTTATAGCACTATGTGGACTGTTGAAAATAAAAACAAGTATATAATTAATTTTTACCCAAATGTTTTTAGATTACGGTAAAAAGTGGGTATTAAGAAATAATGGAAAATCGAAAAAAAACTTTCAAAATAAATTTTCATCTCAGTTGTCATTAAGGGTTGACTTTGCAAAACAAGGGTTTGGAAATTTTAACGATGGAATCACCCCTAGAAGATTTTTTGAGAACTGTTTCAAATCTGCAGAAATAACTGGTACAAATAAATATTTTTGATATGGTATATTTAATAATATTAAAATAAATATTTTGATTCATGGTGCATCAATGATACGACATTGCGAATTACCTCTTGGTCGATTTTCAGAAGAAGTTCAAGAAACTTTACCCAAGGTAACAAAACTATTAAGAAGAGATAACAGCAGAAAACTGTTGCATACAAAGTCCAACGAAAATATCATTCATGGACTTCTTTTACACTCGGATCCTTACATTTTGATATTAGGAATTAAACCTAAAAAACAAAGAAGCCATTTTTAACTAATATTTCAAAATTATTAACAAATACTGGTTGTATAACAATTTCCGCTGACAAAGAAAACGAATCTAGTGATTCTGAATCAGAATTAGAGTTTGGTTGAATACTAATGTTTAGTTTTGAGTTTTTAAAATTTTATTGCAAGAAAAATAGATAAGATAAATAAAAACTTATAAACAAGAAATTATTTCTTATTTTTAATTTTGATTTCTTTATTACAAATCTAAAAAAATATCAGTAAGGGGCGAAGGGGGTAGATTTTTGTATGCTTGATATAAAATTCGTAATCAGCTACCCTAAAAACCTTTAAAATGATATACGACTTAGTAACTTTATAAATTATGTTATATTTCATGCAAGGGGGTGGTTCCTAAGGGATAAAAAGGGTAGATTTTTGTATGTTCGATATAAAATTCGTAATCAGCGACCCCAAAAACATTGAAAATGGTATAAACTTGATAGTTTTTTAAACTATGTCATATTTTATGCAAGGGGGTGGTTCTTAATGGGTGAGAGGAGTAAATTTTTGTATGTTATGAAATTCGTAATCAGCGACCCCAAAAACCCCTGACTACTAAATTTTATATCAATTACTAAATTTTTTTATTTTTGGCCAGCTTTTTGGCTATTTTCCTCACTGTGCGCGTCGTGAAGTACATCTTTTTCGACGTCGTAAATGACGTCATGTTGACGTCAATGTGATGTCATGTATGACGTCATGAATGACAAATTTTGCGATGTCACAAATGACGTCATAACTTGATACAGGGTTGGATTCATCTTTATTCGGTACTTCGTAGCTTGGATGTCTACATTTTGTTGATACAACATTCTAGCTACTATTGGTTAAATAGGTTTCTTTTCTAGGAATTTTAAAGGATGAATATTTGTACTCTCAGAGATACCAAGACGTCTGGTCTTACTTATTACAACTGGATTATTTTCTTTTTGGGTAATCAAATGAATTTTTCAAAATAGTCACTATCACTTTTATTCAGCTTAATATCATTTATATATACATATCACATTATTTTTAGTAAGTTTAATAAAACCTTCAACACACTGGTTGCAGTAATGTTTTTTTATATTTTTATTTATTGCATTTAACAATGAATAAACTGTACTCTTGATAAAAAGTTTTATGCCGGCTTTGCTTCATCATAACTTGTTTACATAATCATGAAATTATTTTTCATCACACCTTAATTTTCTGGCCAAGGTATCATAAGATTGCATATTACACAATTAGGGAGGTAATATAAAGAATGTCTTTAATCACACGTATACTGTTAAATGTATGACTTATGGTATTAAGAGGCACGATTGCACCACACAGGGGTTTTTTAAAAGTCTGCTGTGGCGCCAACATCACTATTGTTTAAATTACGATTTTTCGCTATTATTTCTAGTTGTATGTAGTATATTCACATACATATTACAAGTTCCTATTTTAGCCAAGATATGATATCCGATCAGGAGGTGAAAACTTTTCACACCTTGTTTATATATAGTAAATAATTATATCCCTGTATGTCAACTACTATTACACAAGACTAGATATAAAAGAACGCATGGCGTATTACAATATACAAGGGTAGATTCAGGGTGGGTCATGGGGGTCATGACTTCCCCCCTCTGGGCTGGGTCTCGTTTTGCCCGTCTGTATGTCCATGGTAGGATGGAAAAATCTTGCAATTAGTAAATAAAATACTGTTTGGTAATCAAAATTTTTTAAATGTTTTTAACAGAAATACTTGTAGAGAAATGATGCGATGTGTCAGTGAATTATTTTAATATTTCTCTGATCTATGGTCAATACTGCCATAATATACAGGTGAAGACTGGCGTCTGACACCATAGTCATTACATTTACCTTTCACGACTCCCAACTCTCGCGATACCATGCCAGGATTCTCAAATACTAGCGCATGGAAGTGGTAGCACCTAACTTTCTTAGCTTTGACTTAACAAACGAGTTTTTATCTAAAAGACGCCATAAGATGATTTTAAGGCATGAATTAGTTTTTTCAGACAATTTTGTAGAAGAAATAAAAGTTAAGTACTACCACCCAGAGAAATATTCACATCTGGGAGGCATGACAGGCAGTGAGTACGCTTAGTTTGCGTAAAGGAGTGTGCTCAACTACCATAGATGGCGTAGTATCTGCTCGTTTGCTGTTGTTGCTGCTACCACTGCACCACGCTGTGATGGTTATCATGCCTACTGAGCTGCTACGAAGGTACAGTGTATATTATCGGTAGGAGTCCACTATTTTAGTGGTGCATCACTCCTGTACGGCATGATAAGTTGTACCCGTGTATCAAAGATACGACTTGTCATACTAGTCGTATCAGCCGTATGGGAGTGAAGAAACTGCTTAAATAGTGGACTGCTATCGCTACTGTACTCTCTGTACCTAACAGTCTAATAGGAGGGATAACCATCATAGCATTGGCATAGTGGCAGCAACAGCGAACAAGCGGACGTTGGGTGTTTTCCGCAATCGTCACCAGCAAGTAATTTAAGGTTGCGCTCTACATTACCGTCAGGTCGGTAAGTCAACTACCTTGAATTAAACTGGCGCTCTATTCCGTAATCTGGCCAGTTAAGACAGCAGATGACGTGAAAGTCGAGGAAAAAGTGAGGATTTCATCGCTGTTGACTGTCGTCTGCTATTTTAACTGGCCAGATTACGGAATAGCGCGCCAGTTTAATTCAAGGTAGTTGACTTACCGACCTGACGGTAATGTAGAGCGCAACCTTAAATTACTTGCTGGTGACGATTGCGGAAAACACCCATCACCATGCCAATTCACGGGTAGTCAGGCACGCTACTGTATACGTACAGTCTGTCCTCCCTCCCAGCTGTGAATACTTCTCTCTGTGTACCTGGTAAGAATCCCGCGCAACAGTTAGTCTGTCCATCGATTAATTAATTGGACCAAGGATCCACTATTTTGCTTGTACATTTTTAAATAACACCACTTTACTCTTGCAGACAGAAGCTCAGCTATTAAAAGTTGTTGTGACCTTCATTGCAAGAGATGGTTGAGGGGGCTCCTACGACTACGGCTGAGTTCAAAGACAAACAAAAAATAAAGTCTTGTTTTTTAATAAACAAATGTGTCTGAAAATCATTATGATATTTTTTATAACGTATGAAGTGGGAAAAATGATATTTATGTGTTTAGTTTAACTTTGTACGAAAAATTAATTATCGTTTGGACCAGTCTAGTGCATACGTGGGTACACCACCTTTGTTGGTGTAGTATAGCGATGTAATATATAGGTATATGGTATATATATGTCGTGTTTGCATGCCTTTCTGCTATTACTCTACCTCTATAGTGTTTAGTATCTGTATGTCATTAACATCATTTAATTGATAAACAATGGATGATGGTCCTTCTAATCCACCTAAAAAAAAAGAATACCACGCACATAGAGTCTCAAGAGGATGGAGGAAAGGCAAGTTCGTGAAAAAAAAGTATGTAACAAAATATGAGAAAAAAAAGGCACTCAAGAGGTTATACCAGGTATGTTTGTAAAGTTAATTCTTGGATGAAATATGAAATGGAGACGTATTAAGTAATGTTAATTGTAAATACAATTATTCGATAAGAATAATGCTAGGTACATACAAAATTCAAGCTATACGAATCTCAACTTTTGGAAAACTCGCGCGATTAGGTGAACAAGTACGTCTGCTACCCACGTGACCTCCTGACCTCCCGGACACTATTTATTTATTTCCATCACAAATGTCTCGCTAAAATGGTCCTTTATCCACAATTTTTAATACAGCATATTATAGAGGAAGACTTCATCTACAAAACGTTTATATTCAGTCTGCTGGGACATTTAATTTAGGTTTATTATAAACGAAAACGAATTGTTTTTCACGCTGCCCCATAGGAACACGTGCTAATAATTACAACTTTGAGCTCGGATTTCTCAAAATTTTGAATCATTCGAAATATAATTTATACCACCATTAAATTCAGTAGACTTTTATTTACAAGAAATAATATATCTCTGTTTGGAGACTTTCGTGAAGGAGCCCCCTTAAAAGCAGTATTTGAATCTCATAGTTGTTAATGTAAGTAGGTACTTGCAACAAAGTTATAAAATTCAGTGTACATTCTTGAGGACGAGAGTGTTCGTTAGTGCACCACTGACTTTTACTATTTTTACATTATTAAAATATTAATAAAAGCAATAAAGTTTGGAATAATACACCATCAAGGATCTGATAATAAACATAAAACATTATTAATTATTATTTATAAAATCATGTTACTTTGTTCCAAAATTTCGTTTTATGAATCATAGTACAAAATTCGGTTTAGTCAGCTGGTGTATTTTTTTATTTAAATAATAGCTGTTGCCCACAAGTAAACTTTGCATGAATTTTTTTTTACACCTATTTTTTTAGCATGACTCTAGAGAAAAAGGTTATGATACTGGTTTATTGATTTCACTGCAACTGACGCTGCTCGAACGGCAAAAACTATCCAAAATGAATTCATTTAGTACTTAGGTAAATTTAATGAATTCATCTAAATTCCAAAATATGAATCTAATATAAATTTATTATGAATTTATAAACTCAACAAGTTATGTTTTGATAAAAGAATTTTTAAAGAATTCATAAAGTATTCTCTAAATTAAAAAAAAAAATTATATATTTGGAAAAAAAATGCAGAAACTGGGTCTTGAACTCGGGCCTTCCGCGTGCCAGCTTATAGCTCTATCGTTGAGCTACAGAGTACTTCAACAATGAAAGCAATCCTGTTGTACTTAACATGGAGTTAAATTTATTTTATTTTATTTCCCACTATACTTACTAACAAACCATATTTTCTTCATCAATATATAGTTTTTATTAAAGTAAAATTTAAATGTGATCCAGCATTATTATATTACATTCGTTATCCATTGTAATAAATAAAGGTTATGATACAACACGTACACTAAAAGTGTTTTCAAAGACGTCATTAGGTATTCATTTTATACTACAGTGTTGCCATATTCCAAAAATTAGCACTTTTGTGAATAAGTATTTTACATATAAGCGATGTTGTATTTATAAAGAAAAATAATACTGTCAAAATAAATAATCGATTTTAGTTTTTAAACAAGTAAGTTTATATTATAATTAAAGTAAGGTTCAGACGTTATCATAAGCTCAGGAGTAGGCCAACGAACGTATGTAATCTTATTGCAGTGACATATCTGATTGCTTTTAGCAGAGGGGTGAGACGCTTACTTGTGGGCGCAGAGATCGTGGGGTCAATTCCCCGAGTAGGATTTATTATTTTTTTTTTATTGCGATATTCCTAATTAAAATTTTTTTTTCCAACGTTTTTGAAGCACGAACAACTAATCAAATTAATAGGTTTCAAATTATAAAACAAATAAGCAATTAAGTGTACACTTTTGTTTCCAATTATAAAAAAATTATTTTTCTAGCAACCTTACTACCTAGAAATGTTTAAAGAATTACATTTTTTACTAAGCATGAATTACTAGACATTTACTAAACATAAATATTAAGGTAACATTTTTAACATAAACTTTATAACAAAAGTCAAAATAAGTGTGCAATCATTGTTTTTTTTACAACACGCAACCCCTTACTTACTTAACGTAGTTATTTATTCGAAACGTTTCATGATCATTGTCTTCATCAAAATAAATGTAGTCACAAAAGCGTATTATTCTACTGGAGATGAGATGCATTTACCAAAGTGTAAGAATTCAATCAATAAAAGTACATGTAAGCGAGCACAAGGCATTACTAACAATTGGCTGTTGGAAAATACAATTATTCATTATATGAATCAAAGAGCCCACAAAAAACCATATTTAGAAATTTCAAAATACTATAAAGAAGCACGGAACTATAAAAACTTAAAAACATATCGTTAGCTAACAAATCGACTATAATTATATCGACGGTTATGCAAAAGAAGGAGTCAGCTCAAGGTTTGGATAAAGGTGTAAGTTCAGAATTTGATTAAAAAATGTGTCAGCTCAAACTTATGCTGAAGAAGGCGTCAGTTTAACTTTTGGGTAAAGAAGGTGTCAGTTGAAAACTAATTTTTTTGTCTTTGGTTTTGTAGTGACAGCATTGATTATAGCTCAATCCCTATGTTTTATTCAAGACTCAAAGACATTTTTATTAATTTATTATTACCTAAATGCTATCTAGTATAAAATACGCTCTGTCACTAATACTAAGTAGTTAATCTCAATTTACCCAAAAAAGTTACTGGTATTTAAATAATATTAGACCTATTTACTAAATAAATAAAATGACAAACAACTAATTTCCAATAACCTGATGCGCTAGCTTTCCTGCAGTTTTGTTTATTTCCAAATAATCAAAATCCCAAACAGCTAATCCCTAATGACCAAATGCACTCGCTTGCCTGCATTTTTGTTTATTATCTAAAACTTTGCACACTTAGAAGCTCTTCTTTAAAATTAAGGAAGAGTAAAACTATTAAGTAAGTACAATTTATGCTAAATTTAGAATAAATCCTCATTTACAAAAGCACACACAAGTAAAGGTTAAGCTTTTCGGTACATACTATGAAACATATGTAAGTTTTTGTTTTTAAAATTGTGTAGTGTGTTAGCTCAATTGGATACGCACTTTGATTTGGACTTACAGGTTGCTAGTTCGAGACACTCAAGGTCACTTTTATTTATTTATTTATTTTCTTTTTTCTCGTATTTAGTTACTGGAAGCACTCGCTTGTGTGCCCTTTTATATATTTACTAAGTATTGTACATTTTGAGAGCGTATTCTAATGCCAAATAATCCAAAGCGCTCGTTCAGCCGTGCTTTTAAGTATTTATTGATTAGGTCTTCAACATTTTGAGATCCTAATTCCAGGTTTTTTGAAGCGCTCGCGTGTGTGTGCTTTTACATATTAAATAAATTAAATATTTATATATTAAATATATTAAATAAATGTACCTAAAATTATTATTATAATAAACAAAATAATTTTTATAAATAACATTAAAATTTATTATAAAGTTATAATATAATATTAGAACTGCTTACAATAAGTAATAAAAGCGCACACAAGCGAGTGCTTCAAGTAACTTGAGATTAGGCTCTCAAAATGTTAAATTCTTGATAAATAAATAAAAGCGTGGCTAAGCGGGCGTCTCGGGATACTGGAAATTACATGCTTAAGGTGTTGGTTGTTTACTTAATCAAAAAAACGAGTGGACCAGTAAGCGCATTGGGTTATTCCTTAAAATTACGATCAATAAATATAGTTATGCATGAGTAGACCGAGCGTATTGGGTTATTGGCATTGATTTCATGCATGCAAGTTTTCCTATAGTTAATCATTTATAAATATATAAATATTTGAACCCATTCAAATACGAAATAATGAAAAAAAAGTGAATTTTAGAGTCTTGACCTCGCAGTAGTTGGGTCCAATTGAGCTAACACACTACATGACCTGAGTAAACAAAAACTTACATATGTTGATAGTTTTTACCGAAGCTTAACTGTTATTTGCAAAAGAAGAGCTCTTACAAGCTTTTAATCCTGAAACGCCCGCTCTGCTGCACTTATATTTATTTATTACGTATTTCACAGCTCTAGAGCCTATCTCAAGTAACTTGAAGAACTCGCTTGTGTGCGCTTTTATTATTTATCATAAACCGTTCGAACATTATTTTATAATATTAGAATATATAACTTTATAATGCTTTTTTATGCTCATAAGAAAAAGTATATTGTTTATTATATAGTAATCATAAGTAAATTTATTTAATGTATACAAGCGCATACACGCAAGTGCTTCAACAAATCTGGAATTAGGCTCTCAAAATATTGAAGACTCAATCAATAAATACTTAAAAGCACGGCTGAACGAGTGCTTTGGATTACTTGGCATTAAAATATGCTCTCAAAATGTAAAATACTTAGTAAATATATAAAAAGGCACACAAGCGAGTGCTTCCAGTAACTTGGGATTAAACTGTTAAAATGTCAAATACTTAATTAATAAATAAATGTGTGGCCAAACGGATGTTTGAGGATACTGGCAATTACATGCTTTAGGTGTTGGTAGTTTACTTCATAAAAAAATTGAGGGGACCAGTAAGCGCATCGGGTTATTCGGTATTAGCTGCTTGAAATTTTTTGTACTTATTAAATAAACAGAAGTGAAGTTTACTGTGAAGCTAACAGTTAATTGCTTTAATTTACGATTAGTAAATATATTTAAGCATGTGCGAACCGAGAGTATTGGGTTATTAAAGTTAGCTTTTATGCATGCAAGCTTTCCTATAGTTAGTTATTCATAAATCAATAAATATCTTAATCTATTTAAATACGAAAAAAAAAAAAGAATGACTTCGAGTTTCTCGAACTCGCAACCTTTAGGTCCAAAACAAAGTGGGTATTTAACTGAGCTAACGCACTACCCAGCTTTCAAAAACAAAAACTCGCGTATGTTCATAGTATGTACCGAAGCTTAAGCTTATGAATAACTAACTATAGGAAAGCTTGCAAGCATAAAAGCTAACTTTAATAACCTAATACTCTCGGTTTGCACATGCTTCAATATATTTACTAAATTGAAGCAATTAACTGTTAGCTACACAGTAAACGTCACTCCTGTTTATTTAATAAATACAAAAAATTTCAAACAGCTAATACCGAATAACCCGATGCGCTCACTGGTCCCCTCAATTTTTTTATTAAGTAAACAACCAACACCTAAAGCATGTAATCGCCAGTATCCTCAAACATCCGTTTGGCCACACATTTATTTATTTATTAAGTATTTGCCATTTTAACAGTTTAATCCCAAGTTACTGAAAGCACTCGCTTGTGTGCCCTTTTATATATTTACTAAGTATTTTACATTTTAAGAGCATATTTTAATGCCAAGTAATCCAAAGCGCTCGTTTAGCCGTGCTTTTAAGTATTTCTTGATTGAGTCTTCAATATTTTGAGAGCCTAATTCCAAATTTTTGGAAGCGCTTGCGTGTTTGCGCTTGTATACACTTTGCTTTGGTACACTATTGGTACACTATTGGTACACTGTTGGTTGACAAGCAAAGTTCAATTTTTTGGAGTACATGATTATTATTTCTCGTTATGATGTAGTATGCGAGACAAAAGATCACATGATTTGTGATAAGTGCTGATATAATTTTTAGTTTGAAAACATGAATCTATAATTTGTGATGAGTGCAAACATAACTTTCAACAAAAAACATGAATTTACATGGGATGCAAAAAATTTTTGAATTTAGTTATTTCAGAGAGTTATTTTTTTGTTTTTTATTACAACAAATAAACAAAAAAATACGTATAAGAAGTTTTAGACTAGAGGGTATAAAATAAGATCATAAATTAAAGAAATTAAAGAATAAGATGTATATAAGTGCATAATTGATGGCCATATTTGACTGATAATATTCAATTTTTAAGTTATATTTTCATGAGAGCAATTGTGAGGACTAAGTGAGTCTTAAAATTTGATAGGAATTAGTCTTAGACCATGGTGGTTAGCCCGTATAATGCTAAGAACGCAAAACTCAATTAGATAAGCGTGATTAATTCGGGATTTACATTTTTTTCAAACGTTCGTTATTTTACAAATACTGAGATGCTCATTTAGTCTATGTTTGAAAACAATTATTAAAATATATTCTGTTAAAGTAGTAGTAGGTTAGTTGTGCATTTCCCTCTTTTCCACTCTTACGGGCTTAGATGAATACTGCTAGATTATGTGATTTCAGGCATTCAAAAAAATTTCATTTTAAAAACACTTTTTATTTACACCTATGACGCACTTATCACAAATACATTTACACTATACATTTAGGTACGATTTTAAGTGCACAAACTGAGTAATCTTACAAATTTGCACAATATACATCTCGTTTTAATCATTGCTCTGTTCAGAAGATGCTTATCTTTGATATAATGTCTGATATACAATGATACCTGATAAGTAAACATGCTAAATTCAATTTTGATGTAAAACTTTTATTTAGGGTTACCACGAAAACAGTAGCGTTAAAAAAGTTACGGATCGGTCATTATTGTAATGTTCTTTCTACAAATTTCAAAAAATTGGATTTGAATGAACATTAGCTGTACAAAAATGTTCCTGTAGCTGCCACAAAGTTTTTAGCTAATTTTGATTTCATCTAACTTCAGAAGGCCATATACAAAACTAAGATCTTTAATTTAGGAAAATCTAGTTTGGTACCCTTAGATAACTCATTTTTTTTGTAATGACCAATAAATATCGTTTTAAGCCAGAAGCGAACATTTGTCAAGTTAAATTTTGTAAGTTGAAAGTCTTTAACTAAAATATATTCATTCAGAAATATATCTACTATCTAGTTAGTGGTCATTGGATAACTTTTACAGGATGTATGTTTTGCATGTTATTTCACCTTATTTTATATTTCTAATACTGTAATCTGTACAAATAATGGCATTATATTCAGCTAGCATCTCCTTAACGCGCTCCACTGTGTTTGGCCCACTTTGTGTAATGAACGAGTTGCTGGAGCAAACGCAAGTGAAGATAAGAGTAGTCAAGCTTCTTCTTACTGCAGCCTTTTTGTCATAGCACTCAAGTGCCACTTATTACTTGAAGCCCCTGAGAGACATTCAAACATATTGTCAGCACGTCGTAAAACTCCACTTTATAGCTTCCTTTCCTGTGCTCAACCAGTAGGGGTAACGGGTACAGTTGTTGACCCTCTGATAGTGATTGACCGCCACATGCATTTTTAAATGGAGCCTTTATATATATATATATATATACAAATTATACAGGGGTCAATCACTACCTTAAGGTGTCAATAACTGTACCGTTTATCCCTATAACACTATTTAAGCTGACGCCCCAGCAGTAGCAGCTAGTAAAGTGCACTTGATAAGCATCCCTTAACAGAGTAGCTCAACCCGATTTACATTTACTGAATACTTATAACTTAATTTTTCTCTTTATTTAATTGCTGCTCTACTACCACTAAATACGCAGATTAGCTAAGATATTGTACATTGCTGTTTTTCAACTCTGCAGCTGTCTTGCAAATCGAATTCTGAAGCACTCACTTCTAACTTTCCGAAAGATTAAACTTGCCCTATTTATTAATCTATTTAAATTTTACCTTACATTTATTAATAAAGTTTTTGAGATACACAAGATACGTACATCCACATCTCCAGGGTCTGGTATGCTGCTGGATTTCACCTGAGAAACTCCAAACGACATCTTTTTAACCTAGTAAGCGCTGAGCTGTAAATGAAAAAAGTAAAATATGTACACTATAGCACCTGAGAAATAAGAACTTATGACCTGCCAGAAAATATCTTACAAAGTGCTGTTCAATTTAATAATGATAGTGCTATATGACAAAAAGACATTTTAAAAATTGTATAGAATTTTTTGTTGGCTCAAAATTTTTGCTGTATAAGACATTTTCACTTTGCACAATAAATTTTACCAAATTACTAAAACATGGTAAAAATGCTTTAAGCTTGCATTGAGATAACCATGATAAAAATATTGAAAAAAAGAATACATAATATAAGCTTAATAACGTAAGGACACTATTAAATACACGATGAAAACTTCAATTTCATCAGAGTGCAGTCATATTAATGCAGAAAAAGCACAGCTGTGTCTGGTAATGTTTTGTTACTCAATAGCATAATTATTTTCTAATGAGTGTGAGGGAGTTATTCCCACAGTATTCCCGCAAATCTTGCTCTTATAAATAATTACGTGATAATACGGACAGAACAGTACTGCACAGGAGTATAAGATTATTTGTCATTATTTGATAGGGTTATTTGTTACTCCCCTTGAGTGTTAAGCTAAACTTAGGTTACATGCCATTTATTCTACAGTTTTCAGTAAGAAAAACTATGTCCTACTTCAGCAAATAGCTGAAATAATAAAATAATAATGTTTTTACTATGGGCACAAACTGTTCTTGGACCTCAATTTACGACCCAATAACTTTGTTTGCGTTTTTGTTCTTCAAATTTTTTTTATTACTATTTTGTTTTCTATTTTCTTAGTAATTGTCTGCTTTTATATAAAAAATAGATTTTTCATCTCTTTGATTTTTTGAAATCTTAAAATTTCGTGGGGAAGCCTGCCTACAGTACGATCTATAATTTAAAGTGTTACCCGCTCTACTCACGTACATTCCCCGTACAACAAATGCGTTGGCTTTTGGATCAGCTAGGCGTTTATTTTGGTCCACTACGAAGACATTCTCACTCGTTGTAATTTAAAGTTAAATAATTTTTACTTTATAACAATGCCACGGAAACAGGCACGTAAAATGCAAAATACTAGTTATCGATTGGACAGATGTTTTAATCCTTTTAATCTTAAACATCCAAGACCAAGCACTTCTGATTTGAGGGCAGTAAATAAAAACCAACTTTTGAAACTGAACTTGGCAATTTCGTCAGATGCATTACAACAAAAAATTTGTTTTTCTTGCCACTTGAAATTATCAAAGTTGATAAAAGAAGATACAAAAGAGAGCGAAAATAAACTACTAGAATTGGTACGTACAATATTTTGATTATTATATTGAGTTCAGACATACCTAACCTCTTGTAAAATTTTATGCCGATGTTTCAGTCTAATTTTATTTTTAGACGCCTCAAAAGGAGGATTCTTTAAGTGAAGAATCTGATATAAAAGTTGGGAGCAGTGAAAGTACATCTGGATTTTCGGCAGATAATCTATCTTTGCAAAGTGAATGAGTGGATTTTTCCAACAAATGGTTAAGCTTCTTAGGATCTTCACCCATCAAAAAACGAAAACTATCGTCAAAAAGGTATCTAAAAGAAAAATCAAACAATTATCGTCCGCAATTGATACAAAAATTTTAATTTGACCCGAGATGATCTAGATGATCTTGAAGCAGATGATGACGAGTCCTCGATAATAAGTGCTTTGGAAGAAAGTTTCAATACTTCGTCCGACCGCGTTCATAAAATTGAAATTTTTAATATTTTTCGAAATAATTTTGAAGAATTGTATAAAATTTGTTTTCATACGTATCCAACTATAAAGTATAGTTTCTCAAAATTTGTTAGCTTAAGGCCGAAATGTTGTGTTTTGGCAGATGCTTCTGATACTCACTCTATTTATGTATGTCCTATACATGAAAATTTTAGTTTATTAGTCAGTGGTGCCAATTTTAAATCACTTACTTCCAGTTCTAAGCTGCCTTTGATCAATTATAAGGATTGTTAAGATCGTTTGGTATACAAAAACAAAACGACTGATTGTTATTTAAATTCTTGTAAGAAGTACCCAGGCGTGATGAATGTTATTGAGCAACTGGAGAAAATTTTTGAAGAAAAATATGTTGAAATTGTTACCTAGAAACAATGGGTTACGGTTGAAAGAACCTCATTGCAGACCCTAATATTTACCGTTGATGAATTTTTACAGAAGTTAAGTGAAGGTTTGCAAAAACTGTTGATTCTTCAATTTACTTTCAATTTACTATAGTAATGACTTAGATGAATAAGAAATTTCAAGTTTTGTTTGCATTTCTGAATGCCTACATCATGACACTATTGCCGTACATTTATATCAAAAGCAGTTGATTGAATTATTACAATAAATTCACCGTGTGTTTATAAAATAATATACACGTCTGGCGGTGCGAGTGGACAGTATTAAAATAAAAAGAACTTTATTAATCTCACTCATCACTTAGAAGACTTTAAAGCAGCAGCATGGTGGCATTTTTTTCCTCACTTGACATGGAAAGGGGCCATGTGACGGAATAGGTGGGACTGTAAAATGACTAGCTGCCACAGCAAGACTTCAGAGAATTAACAATACCATTCAAACGCCGCGAGAACTTTTCGATTGGGCCACAGTATCACTGCCAAATGTTACTTGTCGTTATTCTACAAATGATGATTACGAAGAAGAAAGAAATTAAGTGTCAGAGAGATTTTTGAGAGCAACAGCGATTAAGAGAATGCTAAATTATCATTGCATGGTTCCACTATCTCGTCAAGAATTAGAAGCGAGGCTGTTTTCTTTGCACGAAAAAACAAATATTGTGTAAATTTTTAAGTGACATAGTTTTGTAGTAAACTGTAAACAGTAGATTACGACACTAGGCCGGAAAAATGGAGTTTATAGCTTCGCCTCGGCCGTCATAAGTCACATGCCATCGACTCAAACTGTCCGGCCGAGTATCGTATAGTACTTTTTTCCCTCCCCTAGCTGAAAGTACGTTTTTAATTAACAATACCTGTACATACAGCATATGCTGATATGTATACCTAGGTATTGAGGATGTATGCGCAAACAGTGTAAGCTTACGAGCTGACAGCTCGTTGCTCGATTATGCTTGCTGCTGTGCTGCCGTGCATGTATGTTTTGACGCCCGCTGACCCTGTGAAGGCTGAGCTGAAGGCGAAGCCTTGCAGGTTGGGGGTGAGCGTTAAAAAGCACATGCACAAGTTAACAAAATAAAAAATGATGTCATAGGAATCGACACAAAATCGCCACGAAAATTAAATATAACCATTTAAACTTTATTAAACTACGAAAACAAGTTTTTATTTTTTTATTATTTAACATAAATAATGGTTTGTTATTTATTAATTATGGAGGATCCCGTTGTATTTTTTTGTTACTTTTTTTGATTTTGTCACTGGATGATATCCTCAACTATCTCGTGATTCGTAAACACACAACTCCATGAAATACTGCTGCGACACTAAACTGAAGTTAATTGGTCTTGGCTCGAAACGAAAAAACTCGTGTCTTGACTGTAAACAAAAGAGACTCTTTCTTGCCAAGCAGACCAACCAGGAGGTAGGTACGTACTTTCGGCTAGGAGAGGGAGAAAAAAAGTTTTACTTGTACATGTAAATTTTATTACATCTATGAATAAATATTAAGCAATCATAATGGTTACTTGGTTTTTTATTAGAGATTTTTATAAATTTAATGAAATATAATTTCTTCAGTTATTATTGCTCATCTTCGTTTTGCAAGTAGAGAGTTACTCTTATTAAATAATAAAATGGTGATTTCTCGCTTTTTTGCATGATAATACAAAATTTTAAAGTTATACTGACAAATAGTAAATACAAAAGTTATAGATCTTTTAATTATCTACAACTTTTACGTTCAACTTTTTTTGATACGAGGTACAGATATCATTTTATGTTAAAAAAACAGTTTTTTTTACCATGACGTGCTACGTAAATTAATATTTTAACAATAACAATTGAAAAGCCTCCATATTTTAAATAATGAAAACTCAATTCATACTGAAAGGCAATTGTTTAAAATATATTAAAACAACGAAATTGTCAATAACAATGTTAATTTGTTGATATTAAAAAAAAAATGTTTGTTTAAACTTTATTTCTTTAGATACAAAAGTGCCATTGGTAAAAATTTTGTAGCTCTTAAGAATTTGAAGCATTAAATTGTTTAAAATGAGTCTCTAACCACTATTATAAAATTTGTTATAACTTAGAAAATCGAGAATAGGCGATAAAAAAATTTCTCGTTACAGTAATATAGTACGTAAATCGTTACAGATCGTCTTAACGATATAGACTGAGCCTGATGAGATTGGCGTTAAGACCAACGAAACGTTGCTCAAACTAACACCTGACTTTGGAGTTTTTATTCTCACTCCTAAATTAGCTCTTACTGATCGTGTGCTTATGCACTAAACTTCAAGAAATCATAGAAACAATTGGGAGCAGAACGGCATGTTCAACAAACACCGTATTGAAAGAAGGATATTATTTAGGAAAATATTATAAATAGTTAACCTGAATTAAAATTTTAACTTCAATGATTTCTAACAAATTGTTATATAATAAAATATAAGCAAGTCATGTCATATGCTACTACTAAATAATAATGTTTTAATTTATGTGATAACTTCCAATTCGTTAAATTTTTTTTTCTTTTAAAAAAAGTATTTCCTCTTAATCAAAAACTTCTTCTCTTTCTAGTTTTCATACTTATTACAAATTTTATTAACTTGTATATTCTCTGGTATTAAAAAACCATGCAAAAAGTTTTCCTAATAAATTGAAAGCATGTAAGTACTAATTTCTTGGAAAAAATCATCAATTGCAGTATCTTAAAATGATTTATATTTTGTATGCTTGTATGTTTTTACACCTCCAAATCAAGTGGCTCCATTTCATTATTTAATATTAATCTAAAAAAGAATTTTTTATGATTTTTTGATGATACTGTATTGAATCCCCCTATTGCAGTATTTTTTTTTTTTTCTTTTTACCCAAATTTTCAGTTGAATATTAAAAATACAATTTTTTGAACATAAACATAGCTTAAAGATTCTGTAAATATATTAATTTTATTTATCTCAAACCAAGCTGTTAGATGCGTCTGCTATTTTTTTATTTTCTTTCCAATTTTATTTTCTTCGAAACCTAATTTTTGTTTATTTTTGAGCTGCACAGCAAGACTTGCAACCTTGTAACTCCAACCATAAATAAGATATTCTTGTAATTTTTATGCTGCTGCCATAGGGCTAAAATATCTACCATCAACATATTTTTTTACTTTATCTAGAATTTTATCATCAGAATAACTTAATCTTTTAATTTTGGTAAAAGCTTTATCACCACCTTTATAAATGTAGTCGCATATGTATTTTATGCTGTGAACAGATGCACAGCATTCAATGTTTGTGTGGCATCTACATTTCATTAACAAAATTTTATTATACGGTACAACCAATCAATTGTTAACTGTAATTTTATGTTTATTTTTAGTCTAATATACGTGATTATCCAAAATATTATTTTTTCTGATAAATTCAGAATAACCATTTTTTCTAACGATATTATGTCAGCAAATGGCTTTCAAAAATTTTTTGATACATTTGTTATTGGATGGATTTAAACATGGGCTTTTTTTAGTGTAAGGACCATGATGCATGTGTTTAACAACCAATCTTGCAAGTTTCTTATTATTTAAAGATATTTCAGCTGACATAAATTTGTTATCATTTTCAGGTAAAATTATTTTATTGTTAGGATGAAGTGTTACGAAAAAATGTGCATTTGGTGAGCCAGGTTTGTGAAATTCCATTCTATAAACATAGTTTATTACTTTCCTAAAGACAATCATTATTTTATTAAAGAAGTAAATACATCCAGCTCTTAACGTTCACGTATTGCTCTAAAATTTTAGCTGATAAAAGGTTAGCGCATCAAATAGAATGTTTTCGAACTAAACTACTATCTGGTTGAAGAAAGTCAGCGCACTAAGCGCGTAGGAGGGTAAAAAGTAAAGTCGTATGATTTTAAATCTGCTTAGCTCACCATAAATAAGCTCTTATTTTTCTACCAGTTCAACTTAAGCAAATTAAAAAAGGTTGATTAACCTCTAAATAAATAAGTGTCAACACAAGCACCTCTAACTAAGCAATTTACTGCTGATACTGTATTATTACTCTGTTTATGTGAAGTTAGCGCACAGAGCGCGCAGGGGGGTGAAGCCCTACTAGAGTAAATGAATATAATTTGAAAGCCATGGACGGGGTATGACAAGTATGTGCCTGCATATTTGCGTAGAAGTGTGCATATAGGTGAACATTTTGGAGACGCGTGAAGAAGTATACCGAATGTGTGCCTATACAAAGTGGGGATTGAGAATCTTGATTATAGCTACACAGCTATAAGTGCATACAACAAAAGCAAACAACGAATGCGACGAGGCTTTCTAAGTATACTTTAATAAGATCATAGAGATTAAGGGGGTATTTAATAGTGAACAAAAATTTTTTAGATTGCAAGTATACATTGCATGTATATTTATACACATACTGCTATGTCATATTTTTTACATGGTGTATCAAAGATGGTTGGTTAAAAATGTTTAGCATTTATTATTTTTGAGGTTAACAGTATGGCTATAACCACCTTCATAATAATTAACTGTTTTTACTCTTCATAACCACCATGATATTGTAAGCTAAGCTCTGAAGTTTATCACTGAATGTATGTGACTTCGAAATGTAATACGTTTAAAGTATGAATAGACAAGATGGCTACAGCTTATGCCACTGATTGAATACTTTTGCAATCTTGGGTTCGATTCTAATTGCATTTTATAAGTCTATATAAGACCTTATTTATCAGCATCTGTCTGCTGCTTACTACTAAATACTAAAATTTTCATTAGCAATTAAAAATTAAGAAAGCAAAATAGAAAACAGTCTTATAAAAATATTTAAATAGTTTCTATATTTTGAATGAAGTGCAAACCAACTTTTTTATTTAAACCTGCCCAAAGAATAATAATAAATGAAACATTTCATTAAAGTAGTAACTACAATTATTTGACAAAGTTCTGAGACATAACAGATTTCTTAAAATACTGTAATACTTTTTTAAGGAAAATAAAGAAACTCAATAAACTATAAAGATGAGAGTGACAAAGCTGTTTTTATGCTACAGTTCATTAAGGAATGTTAATGCGTTTTTATAAGTCAGAAAAAGGAGTAATTTTTTTTAGACTTTCGTTGTTGGCAGTTTTGATCTAATTGAATCATTTTAATAAAAAATATTGAAAACCTACTTTAACAATTGTAGTTTTACTTCAAGTAATCTGTCGATTGGTTGTGCCTCATATGCAACACAATGTAGTTGACATTATTGATTTTCAGAAAGCACCTCTAGCTATATAATGCAATTCAGCCAAGTCTTTTTTCGAACAGTAGAATAGTTGTATCACTGGTTACTTTTAATTTAATCTCACGAGTTTAGACCTTTTGTTTATAATATATATCATTCATTATTAAAGAATCACTTTCAAATTAGTAATTGCAGTTAATATTAAATAAACGTTCTAAATAAACGTAAGCAACGGATTTGTTCCATTTTGTTGAAGATAAAAAAAAACTCGTAAAGTTTTCATGACAAGCGGCTTTACTTTGAGATTCTGAAAATCTCAACACTGCTACTTTTTTAACTTTAAAGAGTTAGTGCTTAATATTTGAATGATGTAAGCACATAAATATAGGAAAATAGTAAGAATGCTTAGCTTTTTTAGAAAAGATATTATCTAAAATCATAGAATCATTCAAAGCTACGATAAATAATGGTTTATCTTACAAAATTTTGTTTTTAGATATTTGTACGCACGCATGTGTTTGCGTGTCTAATCAGTGATATCTCAGAAACTGTTTCATTGATTCTAATGATTTAGGGCTTGCTTTTTGAAATCGTTATAAGGTAAAAGCACCAGTACGTGAACACTTTTTCCAGAAAGTCTTTGTTTTCTCATTTTTATTGAATTTCTGATTTGCATAACAACAAAACAGTCATTGCGCCAGTAAGTTTATATTTTTTCCTTTAAAAAAAAAACAAAAAAGTTTTTCTAGGTCATGTGTACAATTAATAAATTAATTTTAAAGTTTTTTTACCACTGACCCAGTAGATGAACAGCGTGTTCAGGTATTGGTACCGATACGTATTTTTGACCGAGTACTTGAACATCCCATGTTAATTAAATGGGAGAGAGGTTATGTTAGCTGCCTTCTACTGATATCTATTTTTATTATGTATTGCAAGTAACCAAATCGAAAAATTTCTTTCTAATTTCGTTGGTGACATATTATGAAAACTATAACGACTGGCTTGACATACTATTATTATTGATTAACAGTGATTTCAATCATTTTTATGTGTTCGAGTACTGGGTATAGGTAAAACATAATGGTACGTACCAGTACCTGAACAGTCTCACAAGCCACCTCATACAAGTTGCACAAATAAATAATTTTTTTCTCGTTGAGTATAAAGACTTACTGAAATATAAATTTTGTTTTATCTAAAGAACAATCAAAGGATATCAGAAACATTTTTTTTTTTTATCCACTTAAATTGAAAATAGTTTATTCAAGCTGTTCAATCTACTGGTGCAATTTTAGGAAGTGTTCACGTACTGGTGCTTTTACCTTAATGGCTCAGAAGAAACGATTGTTATTTATTCTTAAGATTGTCATGATGATTTTTTAATTTTTTTACAGCAGATTGCTCATTTATTAATGGGGAAAAATGTATTGAATTTATACAATAATTTAACGTACTCACAAGTTCCAACAACTATATTTTTTTGTTATATCTAAATCCATTATGCACTCTAATTTTTTCAAATAAAATACTATTTTTTTTATTATGAATATTCAAATCACAAGATTCAATTAATAGACCAAATTTTGAAAGCTTTTAAATTTTAGTTTGCTCTTCCTCACAATAATTTATAACTTGTAACATTAACTGTATCACCAACATAATTTTGTTTCATTTAGCACAAAATAGCTACATTTTTCATTTTCACACATGCCATGGTCTTTTTTTAAATTTATTTACTATTATTGTTTTCTATTCATTTATTTATTTTTATTTTTAAAGAGTTTCTTTTATTTTTATTAGATAATGTGACGAGAATTATTCAACCGATAAACAGCCATCCTGATATCCTGTCACAAAATTCTCTCGTACGTTACTTACCTAGATCCTACACACTAGATTTCTCTCCTCTAGGAGGTCTGCCACAGGTATTTGGCTTCGAAATGCCAATTACTCCTAAGAGTAAATGAAAAAGGGGCATAATTATGCTTCTACACTTGTGCATACCCCATTAATGTCCATACACAATTGAAAATAATAGTGTTGAGTAATTTTGTGTTGAGATAACCATGTGCTGAATCGTTTTGTGCGTAACGTGTAGAGTTGTTATGTGTAGTATCAGCCCCCTACCCAAATGGGTCACTTGTTACAAATAAACACACTCACTGATATAAATAACACCCTGTGCCTGGACTATTTATTCGCTTCTTTACACACTCTCAATATTCTACTCGTCTCTTCTTCTTACTTATACAAATATATGCTTGCATTAATATACGGTGCTTTTAAGATCAGTATGCCTGTATCGATGTATATGTATTCCAGCTGTCCTCGCTGTCTTGGCTCGGCAGTTTGAGGCCCGCATTTATTATACATACACACACACACTCAGACGAACTATGTCATGCACTCCTCGTAACAGTCACCATCTTCGCGCTTGTCACTAACCCAAAAAAATCTTGCTTACACTCACGCTTATCTAACATCCACGTTATCCCCACATGCATAATTTTACATCTTATATATTTCTCTCTCTACTGCTATCTCCTATATCACCCATCAGTTCCCCTGTGATTCGTGAGTCTAATCTCTATGCTTTGCTCTCTCTGATGCCTCGTACCATACTGACTATGCTATGCAGTAAGTCTGCATAGGTGCGCGCGCCCCTTTTTTTGCATCTAAAGATCTCCAATATTCCTAACAACCGGTAAATAGTTGGAGGTTTCAAAAACTCCTCAACGCGACGACCTGGCCCTCAGTTTGTTTTTGACGCGTCGCAAGCTTATCTATCTTCTTTATCCCTCTTACACATACACTTACTCAACCATACCTCACACACATTCACTTCTTTCATTACCTTTGGTGCTTCTCTCTCTTCTTGGCTCATAGTCCACGGCACCGAGAACATGCATCAAATAATGTGTCAAGAATGCATACATATACACACATAAATATATGTTTATGAAGAGGTGACTTATGCGGACAATCACATGTATGTAAGGTTAATTCTGAGGACACAAGTGGAATTATGCGGATGTGCACATAATTCTATCATGTTATAGATATACATGTTAGAAGCACACAAAGTCCGTATAAGTCACTATCCATAAATATATACATATATTCCTATGTTATATAGTTTATAGTTATTTTTAGGGGATTCAGCTTCTAACCCCCTTCATTCCTTTATACCCCCTTCCATCTCTCCATCCTATGGGTAGGCCCATCCTCCTCAAATTACCTAGTTAATCGTTTGTTTTCTTGCTGTTTGTGTTCTCCGCAGTTATAACACTTTTTGGAAGTTTAAGGGTATGATTGCATTTTGTTTGGTTCTTGATTTAATTGCGCTAATCAATTCAAGCGTAGTACACGATACGTAAATAAGAAGACTTTACATTGTATGACAGTATATAAGATATATTTTTAAGAAGTCTTAAAATTGTATGACAGTAACATTTTTCAGAATTATATCCTGTAGTAGTAAAAAAAATAAATAAATTCATTTAAAAAAAATTTATACACTATGAATTAGCAAATTGTGATTTTTCATATGTTTTTTTTTAATTTTCTAATCTTAAAAACCCTTTTTCACATTTTGTACAAATTTGTTTAATTTCACATTTACTGTAAATTTTCATACATCTAACTAAATGTGTTGATCTTTTGAATTTTTTATTACTATGTGTGCATGTGAATGTTTTTTAAAAATTATGTTCTTTTTGATGCCTAACGAAATTTTGTTTTATGCCGCGTGCCATCCCACAAACCAGCCGATCGAGCCACCACGCGCTCATGATCTATTAATGTTTCAGGGTTCAAAAATTTTGTTTTGCATACATTGCAGATGAATAAATCCTTTAAACTGAAATATAATTTTTTATTACAATCATTTAAATAATTGTTTGAGATCAATGATATATTTTACCTCAACAGCATTGTGTGGCCTTATCGACGCTTCAAGCGAATAAAAGTATATTTGGCAGAATCCAGCGAAAAAAGGAACCGCTCATAATATCTACTGAAAAAAAGCATTGCTTACAAAAAAAAGCTTTAGTCGCAGCACTCCAGTGAAAAAAAGCCTTACTCACAGTGCTTCAGAGAAAAAAAGACTTAGTCGCTGCGCTCCAGCGAAAAAAAAATTAGTCGCTGAGCTCCAGCGAAAAAAAGCCTTACTCACTGTGCTCCAGTGAGAAAAAGCCTTATTACTGCGCTCCAGCGAAAAAAAGCCTTACTCGTAGCGTTTCATATAATAAATAGAAATTAGCTCGTTGCGATATCATAGTGACTAGCGTAAATTACTGTCATAGTGTTGTAGTTGGATGTGCTTTTCAAACTTCTGATTATCTGTACCCTTCAAGTACAAATTATATAAAAAAGAAATAAGAAAGTAATATCAATATTGAAAAAGATAGAATGCATTAAATTTTAAAAGTATTACAAAACAAGCGTTTTAATTCTTATTCTTTACAATAACCCTTTATAATTTTTTTCCTAGAGTGGCTTACATCTATTTCACAAAATATAAACTAACATTATATTATAACAAAACATTAGCAGCAATCTACTCAACTCTTTCTTTTATGTTATTATACTAGAAACTAGCATTGATCGTTTATTCAAATATTCTTAGATTTATTCTTAAAATCGATACTTCGAACGAAAAATATCGGGTCTCTGTATATTACAAAAAATGTCATGATTTAATATTTTTTATGTTAAAAAAAACTCAATTCGTATTCCTTATGAAAAAATATCGTGTTTTACTTATCTTTCAAGGAATATATTGTGAAGATAATTTTCTCTTGACCAAAAAGAATCACAATATTCTTCGTTTGACAAAACTACAACACGATGTACAGTTAATCTTCCTTCATTGAAAAATTATTTAAAGACGACGTTATTTTAGTCCAGCGCATCGATTTACTTATAATATTTCATAACAATCTAGTGAATACAACGATAGTAACTTTGGTTTAATGCACAAGTACACTCGTTTTAGATACAAATAACATGCAAAATGCATAGTGCGATGATTGACATCATAGATAAATAATAAAGGCAGAAAAGTAGAAAAATTTCACCTAATGAACTATAAAAGATAAAGCAACGAACCCATTTAAAGGTATCGAGATGCTAAAAAATATCTATATTGATTAGAGTACTTGTAATTCAAAATAAAACTAAAAATTTTTGAAAAAAATTACTGAAAAATCTCTGTTCCTTTAGAGAGGTACATTTATGATATTGTGAATGTCAGTGCTGACACGACAAAACTTGATAAAAAAAAATTACTCCTGAGTTGGCTGCTTCTTCAACCTGAATCTAAGTTGGCCGCTTTTTCAAGCTTATTTTTAGTTAATTCGATCTTTGCAAATGTGCCAGGTCCAATAAGTGCCATGTTCTTAAACTAACCAAATAAGTCGAAAATCAGGTAGCGTGAGCGTCGATTGTATTTTTTGATCGTGAATGGAAATATTTAAGGCATTATGTTAGTACCTAAAGTGGTGCAGCGAGAAACACATACAGTCATTGCGATAAAAAAATTGCTCTTTAATATTTACAGTTGTTTTTCTAGAAAATTACAGAAGTTGACTTAATCGGTTTGTCCGGAAAGTGACACATAGAATAAATAAAAATGGGTTATAATAAATAAAAGTGTAATCAACGGATGAATGATAACTAACTTTTGCCCGTTCGCTAGACAATCAGATTTTTTCACTTTTTTAAAAATTTAAAAATTAAAAAATCTTGCAACTTAAATGTAAAAATGTATGTTTATAATCAAACTTTAAAAGATTGCATGTAAAAATGAAAAAACAAAAAATTTTCTTTTCATATTCACACTTAATGGCACTGAATGGTTTTATTTAAACTAATAGCTTACTAAATGTACAGGTAATTTTATAGCACAAAGTGTAGAGACAATAAATAAAGGTCTTATCTTGTAATTTATCAATTTACCTTTATAATTAATCATTTACTGCGTGTTCTATATGATTCAATAGCATTTTATACTGTGGAAATTATGAGAAATTAAATAAAGTAACTTGTCTTTTTAAACAAAATGTAAAGTAATGTGGAGTTTAACTGTTTTTCTATTGACAGTCAATTTAACTTGTTAATGGTATCTTTATACTATTAACGATTTAATTTTAATTTTAAGTTTGAATATGAATTAATTAGCTATTTGAAAATTGACTAATACAAATTTAATTTTATTACGAATTAATCAAAATATTTAAAACTCTGACGTTTATTAATTTACTACAATATAACAACCGTGAAATTTCAAATAATAATCGTAAAGATACACATACTGATGTGTTACTTGTACTACTAATTGATTAGCTGCCATTATGCACATCGAATACAGATTTTAATTCCTGTTTTGTCCCGAGCAGTTATCAGTGCAAAAAATAACTTCTTTAACATCAGATTCAACTTTGGCTCGTAAGAATTTAAAAACAAAAGGAGAGATCTCGTTTAATCCTCTGTGGCCTACTGTTTCATTCCAAAAGAATGAATTCCCTTTTGCTACTCCGAGTTCGAATGTAGTAAAGTTCCACATACTCAATTTTGACAGAAAATACATCATTGAAAGTTCTGTTTTTGGCGTGCTTGAGATTTTTTGTAAATCATAATTACCAAACTAATAAAAATTATCCATGCTAACTATTTATTTATAGTATAAATAAGAAAAAGTAGCCAAATCAGCCGCATAAAATTCGTCAAATACGAATACTGATTAGAGAAAAAAAAGGAAATCTTTTTTCTTAACGAACTGTAATTGTTAAGCAAATTCAAACTGATACAGTAAAAAGGGCCTTGTCAAAATATACACAAGTATAAGATTGTTATTTAAACGCCAGTAACTGCTCTCTACATACTATACTATATCCAAAAAATTAATCCATTTTATCTCGCGCGATTTCTACTTAACGTACTCCATTTCATTTCATTAAAGAAACTTCTACTATTTTGGTAAATACAACATTTTATGTACCTGCGGTATTTTTGGGTGTTTGCTGTACCCACAGCAAGGAAAACAGCATTCACCACTCATTTTTATCCGACCAGGGTGATTCCTGGAAACGTAGGGACTGCCCTGATTTGATGCAAATGAGTGGAGTATGCTTTTTTTTATCAAGGGCACAGCAAACACTCAAATACAACTGAGGTGGGAACAGTATTATTCCACACTTTTTTTCATACACTATGTGGGAAATTTAATTTTCTATAACTGAAACAGAGCTGGTAATAGCAATATTTCCTATACTTTTATCAAAAAGACACCATGTAAATTTTTGTAGATAAGCACGAGATTTATTGTTAATAAAGCACTGACTACTCTATCATTATTATTTTAATCAGCAAGACTATTGTTATTCGGCAGTGGTTGCAGTAGAATACTTACTTACGTATTAAGTTCGGGAAAGACGATTTCCCGAACGATATGTGATTGACTTGCACGAGTAGCGGGAGTTGCCTGTAACTCATACAAGTCAATCACACGAGTGCGAGAAATCATTCCACAAGATTTGCGTACATGATTTTTTGCAATATGTGCGAGGAAAATAGTGTTATATTTTAAATAAACGAAATCTGTTACTTGTACATTTCTCACAAAACGCATACACTAACGTACTACGCATGCAAGCATATATATGTATAGGTGATAAGTTTGCAGTTAAGGAAGTACTGGGTCCAGGGTAGCCCATGGTAGGGGTGCAGGGAGCGATATCAAAATTGAAATCTATCGATCGTTGTTAAGAAACTACTACAACTAAAACTACTATGCTCCTCCAAATTCTCTTTGGATACAATCAACTTAAAAAAAATTTTGTGTATCTTTCAATTTCATTTTTTTTGTAGCATTTACCTTAGATAATATATGCACTTTATTTTATAAAGTAGTCAAATAAATTAATGAGGATATTTTTTTTTGTATTTAAACAAAACAAAATTTATATTTGTACCCATACGTATAACTCAGATACGTCGTACCTATATCGAGCTGTTTGTTGATGCTGACTGTTGACGATGCTGCTGTTGACGCATGTACTAATTTTATCGGAAACCCCCCCCCCCACTATACACAAAAAATTGAATGATCTTTTTCCTAAGCAAGAAAATAAAAAATGTCTGAGGAAAAATTGAAGCTGTGAAAAAGATATTGAAAAATTAAATTTTTAACTAACGAGTGATTCATTCTTCTGAAAAATGTGCTGGCATACTTGAAAAAAATCAACAGAGACTTAAATATACGCTATATGTATGTCAGTCAAAAAATTTTTCAAATTGAGCGTGGTGCATTTTTTTAAGGAAATTCTTAGGTGTGCGACAAATTCTGTGCTTTACTTTTTTTTCATCACATTATATGACATAAGTTTTATCTCGGGCGTTTTTAAAAGGCTGCAGTGCCCCCGAAAATTAACAGTCCGGAAAACACTAATTGTTCATACACTATTACGAAAAAACTTATTCAAGTGGTAAAACGATACTTACTGGTCTTTTTTGGGCTTAAAGAATCTATAATTGAATTCCGAATTAGATATATTGGCACACAAGCTTTGAGTCACAATAGATGTGTCATCTATATCTCCATTTTCCTCCCTCTTTGCGATTTTTTCGATATACATACGGTACATCATTGCTAAAGAAAGTCCCTCTTCTAGATACTTCATATGACTGTTTTCTCTACAATAGTGCGATTTTACTACAGAAAACAGTCAAATGTGATCTCTCACAGCATTTTTCATGTTTTCAGGATATGTATGAGGTCTGTTTGAGTGACGACCTCGAAGGTCATCAGCCATTACTCGTGTATCTCCAGAATTCTTTTTTTCTCTATGGCTGTTTGGATTATTTGATTGAATAGATTATAATAAGATGATAAAATAAATTAATTTATTATCTAATACGTTGCGATATTTTATAGAAACTTTAGGAGGTTTGGGAGTATCATTCAGAGAAGCGAGGAACGGGGAATACCCCTGCCCACGCAGCTGGGCCCCCTTTACCGTGCAGCTTCTCTTGCACTGTACAAACCTAAAACTGTACGACTGTATTAGTAATTGATTATATTTTTGAAAAACGCCTGAGAAGGCTTGATTTTTTTTTGTCAAGAATCTTTCTTTCCTTCTAAGATATCTATAAACATGTTTTTTTCATCCCAACAAATTTAGAGTACACGGTAATTTCAATTAAAAGGCAAACCTAATCTTGCTCTCTCGTAAGAGACCGTGTTAAACTGTCAACATCTAATAATTTTTTTTCTCGAAGATTTTCTGTGTAAGAAATCTGAAAAAATTTATGTGCGCTCCTTATATGCTCAAATATAACATACATTTTTTCTGGCACATCTCTCCATTTTTAATTTTTTTCCTAAACCACCTTAACATACTGCGCAACTTACCGAGGGTTTCAAAACATACGACATACAGAAACAGCTCCAGTGGTAGAGGGCGAAGTAAAATTGTACAAAGTTCTCTCTCTACTGTCTTTCATCAACTGTACAACCTCGAGAGCTTCCTCATCATTCACCATTGGTTGCCAGTTTACAGTTACCCAATTATTTAAGCAGTCCCACTACTTCTGCTTATTACCTAACGCCCAATACATCTCAAAAGCTGCTTGTCGACTAAGCAAAGAAATTTTATTGAGACATTTGAATCTGCATTTTTCGGAACATCCTGGTTTCAGTATTCTCGCTTGTATGGGACCATTTCTTCCAACTTCTTCAGTGCCTTCCAAGAGATTTTTTTTTGACAAATCATTCATCCATAGTGCCGGTCATTTTTGCCTTTTTTTTGTAATTACAAACAACTTCTTGGTTGGCTTTTTTTTAAATTTTCTTTTCAAGAACTTACTTGATTTTGTGCTGTTACATGTCTGAGACTGTTCATCGAGAGTTTCACTTACTAAATTGCTCGAAACTATTACTAGAAAAAAATTTCATGTAAAAATTTGCTGAATCAAAGTAACCTGTGTTATTTGTAAGTCATTAAAAATTATTGTCTCTCTATTCATAAGAAATACGATAAAGTTCTTTGGTCCCGAGGAACATTTGATAGTCTGTTTAATATAAATTACTAAGACACAATGTTTATCAGTAACCTCAATATTAACAGTTTGCAAATCTTGCTTGGACATCGATTGTACGAGACTTTTATTTTAGAAAATCGATGAAATTAAAATACGAATAAATAAGAATACAAATTCATACAATAAAAATTGAATTTTCTTATAATGGGCACGAAATAAAGCAAAGCCTTTGCACCTGGTAAGAAAAAATTAATTTCTCTACTTGAGCACAAAATGAAATAAATTAAAAGTTTACCAATAACGAAAGCTTTGGTAATGATTTATCATCATTTAAGAACGTAAAATAAGTACAAGTGAGAAAAACCACAATTACAATGGATTTTACTAAATTGTCTAGTGCGACGTTCGATAAACAATCAGTATAAAAATCGGGTGTTCGTGAAAAGTTGCTTGGTAACCAAAAGAAACCAAGTGTATACCAAATATTTTTCACGTTTTTTGTTAAGGTTACAAGTAAGAAAATTACTGCAGCAGCTAAACAAAAGTTTCAGATCCAGCAAATTTTTTAAGGGCAGTAAAATAGCGAAGCTTTTAATGAAAAACGCATTTTTTAATAAATATCTTAGCGTACATCAGTATGCATACTGGAGACTAGGGCAGTGAGCCGAATCGAACGTTGAGTCGAATCAAACAATGAGCCGAAAAATCGGACAGTAGGCTGAATAGCAAGTACTAAGTGCCAAGGGGGGAGTCACGAAAATTGTAGGTACGTTTTTTTTTTTTTTTTTTTTTTGTGATCAGGCAGTACGTTGTTCCTATTCCATCATTTTCTAGATACTTAGTAAATATAAGGGGTGTCCCCAAAAGTAGTACCAAACGTAGGTGCGAAATGTAAATAATATCTAACATAACAAGTACCTATTACCCGATGACCCAGGGCACGCACTGGCTACTCTGTTAAATAAACATTATTAACAAATAACACAAGCAGCTATTACCCGATGACCCTTGGCGCTTACTTATTATTCTGTTGAATAATAAATTTTCAATAATTATCAAGAGCGCCTATCATTCAATGACCCCCGGTGCTTACTGGACACTCTGTAAAGTGATAAATTATAAATAAATAACTAGAGCGCCTTATTTATTAATAATTTATTATCAAACAGAGTGGCCAGTAAGCACCCCTAGTCATTGAGTAATAGGTTCATGTAATATATATTCAAAGTTTATTATTTAACAGAGTAACAAGTTAGCACCCCGGATTATAGAGTAATAGGTGCTTGTAATATTTATTAAAAATTTATTTAACATAGTAACGTTTCACATCGTAAGGTGAATGTTTATACACTGGCGATTAAAAAAATTGATTTTGTTTTTGTTCTGGTTGCAAGGCTTATTTTTACAGTCTGATTTCCAAGATAAAAAAAAATTACGAATTTCATAACTTTCATATTTCAGTAATGGGTTATACGTAGAAAAAGAATCTAATTTTCTGTTAGTCCAAGCTCCGTAACACTGCATAACAATGCTTTTTATACAAAAAGTATATTATAAGAACAATAAGAATGGGATAAAACAAAAATCACTTGTTAATTGTACTTGGGTGCAAAGAAACTTTCAAATTTTTCCAAAAAATTGCACATTTTCTGTCTGCCAAGAACTTGTTGAAAAATGTGATTTTGATTACAAGTTTCGCTAGTTTACTGCCACTAGAAAACTTTCCAGACTTGAAACTTTTGTATAGCTGTTACGGTAATTTCTTTTCCATAATCTTACCCAAAAATTGAAAAAAGATTCGGTATAAGCTCGATTTGATTTGGTTACTAAGCAAACTTTAACGGACACCCCATTTTTATGCTAATTATCATACCTCAGGCTTAAAAATTGTGTGAAATTTATTGGAATTATTTTTTTTGTACTTGTACGTACTTTACGTTGTGAAGTAATAATTAATCAATCATTACTACGGCCTATGTTGTTGGTTATTAGAAGGCGTCTAAATTCTTAAAATTTAATTAAATTCGGCCGAGGGATTCTTAACACATGACTGATTATTATGCGTATGCCTACGTAAGTGTGCACACTTACATACACAATTCTTCTTTTAATATTTCTGTTATTACATTATTTTACACACCCTTCGATAATTTCAAATTAAGTTAAATTAATAATTATTAATTATCAAAAAAACAAAAATCTTTGATTACATAAAATTTTTTCGTTGACTAAAAAATGCCAAACAGTAGGTTGTATGCACACATTAAAGTACAAAAGATTACTCATATGCACATAATTATATATGCATTAAAAAACACATTTGTTTCGTGAATCGTGCGATTTGATTACAAACTTCCAGAATCGTATTTGTAACGTATTATTTTTACACGCGATTTTTTGTCTGTCAAACAAGTTATTCCATTATCAAAACAAATAGATGTGTGTGGATCGTTAATAGTAGTTTCCCTACGAGTTTAAAAAGTCTCTATTTGCGAACCGAGAGGTTTGCGGCCCGAGCCGAAGGCGAGGTCCGTAACGAGGTTCGTAAAGGAGACTTTTCGAACGAGTTCCGGAAAACTGCTTTTTCGCCCGAGGAAGTACCAGCCTCCCAAAACCACTCGACGGCGGAAAATAATTTTTTTAACCACCTGTAGTATTATACAACAAAATTTATACGCTACTCACTCAAAGGATCTGTTTGCAGCTGACACCCATTAACATTACTTGTCTTATTGAGCTCATCATGGAATAATTCTATTGGCTCGTCTGGTGGCATATTCCTAACGATTTCATGAGACTCTGTGCCAAATGGTTGTATTTCTTGGGCACTACTGACTCCACGCTCTAAATCAATGTGAACGTATTCAGTATGCAAGACATGTTCCAAAGTACCACCAGTGTCTACTATAGACTCTCCTACTGCTTCTGCTGGTAATGCTGAGGACGCACCAGCGCCCACTGTAAGGTTTGAGTGAATGCTGGTGTTGACTCTTTGATAGTCCAACGGAGCGGAAACTTGAACGTCATAAGATTGCTATGTTGGAAGAAGAATCAAGGCCTCTAGTTGCTTCACCCAAAGAGTGAGGGTTTAGTTGTTCAGCAGTAGATAATTGGTGGCATCGTTCTTTATTAGAGTCTCAAAAAATGTAAGGTGTACCGTGCTCCTGAGTTACGTGCCTAGAACTACTATCTAAAATAAAAATTTTATGTTCAGAATGATATTTTAAATACTATAAGTTTTAGTATTCCTCATACTTCAGGCGTTTTTGAGAGATTACTTTGCATTCGATAAAAAAAATTATCATTTTCCACTAATGTACATACAACCAAGGTGATACCAGCGATCTCTTGAGCATTGCTATCCAACCGCCCTCAGGCCAGGAGGTCTTCTGAGAAGAATGCACATTATTCACGAAAAGTGTAATAATGAATTCCTTAACTTAAAATTAAAAACAGTCCACAAACTGAATCTCAAATCGTTTTTTCTGTTCACTATTGACTCTTCGCTCTACATAAACGTGAAAAAATTTAGTATGGAGCACATGTTCAAACGTACCACCAGTGTTTAATCTAGTCTCTCCTACTGATTCTGCTTGTAATGCTATGGATGCACCAGCGCCCGTTGTAAAGTTTGAGTTAATGCTGGTGTTGAATCTTTGATGGTTTACCGAAGCGAGAACTTTCACGTTATAGGGTGCTACGTTGGCAAAAGAATTAAAGCCACGAGTTGACTCGCAAAAAAGATAAAGGTTGAGTTGCTCAGCAATGGATAACCGTTGGTACATTTCTTCTCTGGAATCTTGAGTCATGTGAGTCCTACTGTATTCCTCAGGTGTGTGCCTGTAATCACTATCTAAAAAAAAAAAAACATTTGTTTAGATGTGTAGATAAAATTATATGTTTTAAAGAATAGCTTAACGACAAGAATATGCAAACATACCTGACACTAACAAAACACATGAAGATTCTGTTTGATACTCCACTACTTTGTTGACAGGCGCTGATGGTCTGTTATATTATCAGCTTCTGTCTAAAATATTACAAGTCATTATTAGTTACATAGTAAACTTGTAAAAAATTTTTAAATAAAAAAAAAGTAGTGTATCCTGTCGTATTAATGGATAATTTTAGAAGCCATTTAAATACTTTCGAAAAAAAATGTTCACACTAAACTCCTGCGTAACTAATATATTAGAAACTTTCTATAATCCTTTTGTTGCATGAACAAATACAAATGTACATACAATGAGAATCTGATATCTGGTATAATATATGAAATTGAGATCTGCTGAACTGCTCAAACGCAACGTTGAATTGTAACGTAAGTTACACGACAAGACCAGATCTGTATTAGGTTCTGAACATTTTCACAAGATGTCTGTTGAGTGCTCCCAAAATCAAAGAGAAGATGCACTGCGTCTTTTTACGCGTAAGAAAAAAAAAAAAAAAACTGTAGCTGCCTCAGATAAAAATACAACGCATCATGCAACTATGTTTAATATGGACTGCTGTGCTCTTCACAATAACATAAATCAACCACTGTTTATAATAATATCTGCAGCCATAGAACCATGAGCAATATCCCTTTTTTAATGTTTTGTATTTGAGGATCCAAATTCACCCAACTTATAAATGAGAAACGATGTAAAAACGCGTATCAAGGTTAAAAAAAGACACTTTTTTAGTGTGTAGGCATGTTAAGGCACTTTTACATGCATGGGTATACAACTTGAACATCAAAGCAACTTAACGCTACCATGGATCAAAAAAGACAAAAACTTAAAATAGTCTGCTTAAAAAATACGCCTGTGGTCTCTTTTTATGCAACTTGTAGAGGTTGGTGACCATTGCTTCGCACAAAAGCAAATAGGCACGTGTGTAAAACTTTTCTTGTCTGTGAGGCTGCTATGAAAAGTAAAGGAGGCGCTTCTATGGCACTGAGATTGGCGCGAGGCAGTTAGTACCAACTGATGAATACAAATTTTTTTTAAATTGCAAAAAACTCTCAAAATACTTCAAAATATCATTCCCTTCAAAATAAAAATGTACAAACATTAATCATCAATATTAGTCGTAAAAAATTAACCAAAACCATATAACCTAATGCGTAAAGTTGATAAAAAAACGTGATGGTAGAGAATAATAACTAATTCATTTATTGTTGCTTATTTTTGCGCCTTCATTGTTGCGCGATTTTTCAATGCAATTTTTTCAGTAACACAGGAATCATTTCAAACAACACCAAAAATAATCAGTTTTTAAACCCTATATAGTTAAATATAGAAAAAAAAGAAATTTTCTTCTTGATACCACAAATTTTGTAGTCAACAAAAAAAAAATAAAAAAAAATAGAAGAAAAAAAATGTATTTCATTAGATTTGAATAAATTAACCGAAACTACAAAACCTGATGTTTTAAGTTCATCAGCAATGTAATAGTAGTGAATTTTAACTAAATTTTTTTTGTTGCTTATTTTTTATCTTTACAGCCGTTTTTTAAAATAAATTGATTTTACCTACACAGAAATTATTTTAAACACAACCGTGAACAAAATCAGTTTGTAAATCCTAACAAATAAAAAAAATAAAAATAACAAATAAATTATACTAACAGATAAAGTAAGTATATTAACAAATAAAAAAAAATAACAAAAAAAAAATTTTGGAAACCACATTTGAAAAAATTAACCGAACTTATATAACATAGAAGTGTACGTTGATCAATACTGTAATGGTAAAAAATTTGAACTAATTTAATTTTTGTTGTTCATTTTTATCCTTACAGCCTTGTTTTCAATGCAATTTTGTCACTCACACAGGAATCATTTTAAACAAAACCAAAACAAAATTATGTTTTAAACCGCATATAGTTACATACAATAAAAAAGAAAACAAATAAGTAAATAAAACCAACAAAATAAAAAAACTTGTTTCCATTCATACCGCAAATTTTGTAGTTTAAAAAAAGAAATTAAAAAAAAAATATTCTTTTACATACCACTAATTTTAAAGTATAAAAAAAAAAATGCAAATTAGATTTTTTTGTTATTATTATAGATACCACAAATTTTGTGGTATACATTAAAAGAATTTTCATAATTAGATTTGAACAAATTAACCGAAACTACAGAACCTGCTGTTTTACGATGATCAACAATGTGATCAATTTTAACTAATATATTTTTTGTTGCTCATTTTCTATCTTTACAGCCGTTTTTTTCATTAAATTTATTTTACCTACACAGAAATCACTTTAAACACCACCGTAAGCACTAGGAGTTCGTAAGTTTTATATAGTTAAATATAATTAGAAAAAAAAAGATCATTTGTCATTATTATACTGACCACAAATTTTGTAGTATCAACAAAAAAAAAAAAAAAAAAAACTAAAAAAATAAAAAAAAAAATCAAATTTCTTAGTTATGATTATAAATACCACAAATTTTACAGATACCACAAGAAAAAAAAAAAAAAAAAAATTAGAAAATCAGATTTTAAAAAATTAACCGAAACTATACAATATTGTTACGATGGATATTTCGAATAAAAGTGTTTAAGAAAATAGATATACTGATCATTCTTGTAACGCACCTCTTTATCAATATCTTTCCTACGTAACAGTTTTAGCGCTAAGTGTGGGTTCTGATAAGAGTCAGAGTTTTTTTTTCTTTCATTGCATGCGTTTCAAAACAAATTCTGCCAAGAAGCACACATAGTGCAGTGCCGCGAGAATACGACAATTGAAAATTGAGAATCCAAGGAGCCGATCAAAGACGACAGTTCCGGTCATATTTGACAAGCAGCGGTGTCAGCAGCCTGGAAGCCAACAGGACTAGAATATCAATCGCAGATAATCCCAGGATCAAGGAGACAAGCGGCGAGCGCTGAAGGGAAATGGTTGCCAAAATTTTATTCTTATTGGCGTGCATATCTACGAGCACGTAAGTACATTTATAATAAAATTAATTTTATCCCTTACCCCCGAGTCAAGATAGGGAAGGCACTCACTTGGCAAAAATTAGATCGTGAGAAATTTTTATCATTAAGAAATATCTTTATTATTTTGTTTGCTCCTCTTATTAGTGTTTTTTTTTTTTTTTAAGACCCGAAACAAAAATCACACAAAATAACAGAGTTAAATGAGCTGTGGATGAGAAAAATTTTTGCACAACGAACATAAATCACAGGGATTTTATTAGTAAGCTTGGTAAGACACGGAAAACATCCAGAAATTACAACTCACATCCATATCGGCTGAAAAATTTTTTGCCGTTTTTATTATCATTTTTTTTTACACTAGACGATAAATTTTCCAAAAAATTTTTTCCCTTATTTACCACTAAACCAGAATATAGGGTAAAACCAAAGAAACTAAGTGAGAGAAGAATACCGCTCTTGTATTCTCTTACCTTGACCTCTACTATTTTTTTTCTCTCGTCCGATTATTGTTAGGCTGCGACATGGATAACTGAACAGAGCCCCGCAACTGTAGGAGAATACATAAGATCTAGTATAATCAATAAGGAAGATACGGCTCATTATATGTATATATACATATAAAAAGTAGAAAAAAAAGTGATTTATTTTAGTAATATGACCTATGAGTTGGAAAGTGATAACGAGAGCCCAGGTGATAATATAATAACCAAAATAAGCAAGCCAGGGCCCAGTAAAAAGCAGCAAAGAGAAAGTATGACAAAACAAATGTTAGAATGAGAGCTTGAACCAGAGCAGTGTGAGAAATCAGATACCCTAGACGAAAAGACTAAAGCAATAGTGATGGGCTTATTTTCAAAAATTAGAGCGAAGCTAAAAAAAGCAGAGGAGGTGAATGTCCCTCATAAGGTAGTCGCAGAGACAATTCGAAATTTGCCACCGATTGGTAGGGATCACAGGGATATATCTGGTGACACAGACATAAACACAGGATGCATAAACAAAGAAGCGGGTCTTTTTTCTGGTGGACGAATCAGCAACGAAAGGAAACTGGAGTGACCTACTTCCGTAGCATCCTGTTACGAATATAAAGGATCAGGAAACCCCAGGATAGGAGACTTACATAATCTACAGCTATAAGACAGAATAAAAGATATGAGAGAGGAACTTGAAAAAATGAAAGAAGCCGCATTTAGGGTAACGGTACCACCACTAACTGATAACTACACAAATCGGGCCGATTCAGATTCGAATAAGTATAGACTACGGAGTGATATAGCACCTACTGTGCCCCAATGTACAGAAGATACACACGCTACATGCAATCATAACCACCCACACAGACCGCAAAACGCGCAACTAAACATTCTGCCCACGCTCAGTCATATGGCAAGCAACATTCCGTTCTTTGATGGAGATCCTGCTACTATTCGAAAGAATAGTAAGGATGACTGCGGAAAGGGTGGGCCGAGAAAATGAATTATTTTTTCTCGGCACACTTGCGAGCAGACTAAAAGGAAAATGAACTAAACATTTCGTGCTCAGACTGGCTCAATTCACGACAATTCAGGAATTTCTTCAGAAACTTGTGAGGAGATGTTGAAACATACATAATTTGGACACGCTGATGGCACAACTAAAGATTATTAGACAGCAAAACTGGGAATCAATAGAGGACTACGACGGAAGAGTACAAGGATTGTATAACAGGCTGACCATGTTACATGATTTGAATTCAAACCTACTTCATATTCAGAAGCAGGTTCTAAAATAAAGCGCAGAGGCAGAGGCAGTAAAGCAATTTACACATGGCTTGCACCCAACACATATATAAAATTACATTTTTAAACCCGAAGACCCTCTGCGAAGCAATTATAGAAGCGCTGAAAATAGAGAGCGGCCTTAGCTTACGGCATGCAATACCAGTAAATGCACTGCCTATATACAGTAAGGCAACAACCGAGTGGGAGCCACTAGTAAAACTGGTAAGAAATTTAGAAAAAATCACGAAAATCACTAATGGGGTACAAGGAGGAGCAGCAGCAAGAGTAAAACGCTGTATATACAGTCAAGGAATGCCGAAAACTGCTAGTAGTGTTAAACGACAGAAAAACGCCAAGAAATAATGGAATGAAACCAAAGAAAAACTGCAATTATTGTCAGAGACTGGGACATTATGCGAGAGACTGACACTCACGTAAGCAAGACAGGGCGAAAGAGACAGCGAAACGAGGGGCACAACTAACCCGTAGATTACATCAATACCAACAGAAACACCTGTAATTACGGGAACATAAATGATAATCCTTACAACTATAATGATAATAATTATAACAGGGGCTATAACAATGGCCCAACAGAGCCTTATAACAGGAATTGTAACTACTACAACGGGAATAACAACTACAATAACAGAAACAACAATTACAATAATGGAAAAAACAGAAGTAACAATTACAACAATAGATACGACGATTATAATGATAGGAATGATTACATTAACAGGTGCAATAACTACAATTCCACAGGCAGTAATTATTACACCAACCGCGGCTACGGTGACCCGTATAATAACAAAATCGGGGAAACATCTAACCGTTATGAAAAAAATAATAAGAATCAAGATAGCAGGAACGGCTATAACAGGGACCCAGGTAGGAACGGGCCACCGTAGAATGGGGGCCCACATTAGCGAGAAAACGGCCCATACGTCCCTAACAACCTAACAACAGGAGAGACGCACCCGCAGCTTCAAACTCGCAAGATGTTCGGCGTGCTCTTAAAACGTTGAACAGGAATTAGAGAAAAAAACGAAGAGAAGCGTGTCTGACAAGAGAGAAGGTGCAAGAGAGAGGCTGCAAGAGGTGGAGCGAGAAATAGTGGAGGCAGAATCGCGCATCAACAGCCTGAGTACTTACGCAGTGCAGGGAAGTATAGAATGCAATACTGCAGAGTGCGAAGACACTCCTACGCAACAGGAGGATTTTCGACTACTAAACGAAGTTACGATAGGCTTATGTTACCCGCCACCGTTTCAGAGTGATATCTTAGAGAACCTGGCGTCAGCATGTTACATCACGGTAGTGGATCTCAAATCGGGATTTTTCCAATTGGAAATACATGAAGACGATCCATATAAGACAGCATTATCAGGCCCAGGCGGGCACTACCAATACAAAAGAATGCCAATGGGGTGCAAGGACTCACCAAACACATTTCTAAGGGCTGTTGCACTAGCACTCGCAGGATTACAAGGCCATGAAATAGAAGTGTATCTTGATAACATAATAATGTTTGCTCCTAGTCTTGAAAAACATGAGAGATAATTCACGAAACTGTTGAAACACATTGTAGGCAATGGACAAATAATGACTGACCCCAAGAAACTTGAAGCAGCTTGAAATTATCCTTGACCGACAAACGTGAAGAAAGTAAAACAATTATTAGGATTTGTAGGCTGCTACAGGCGATATGTCAAAAATTATGCTCAAATTGCCCAACCATTGTCAAGACACTTAAAGACGGGTACTGCATTTAAATGGGGTGACGAATAGGAGCAGGCATTAAAAACTCTCGTAGATACACTGTGAAGTGGGCCTGTACTTATCGCCCCAGATTTGAAAAAACCCTTTATCGTCACCACGGATGCATCAGATTACGAGATTGGAGCAATTCTTAGTCAGGGAGAGATCGGAAAAGATAGACCGTGCGAGTACGCCTCTCGCTGCCTGAAAGGGAGTGATGTCTGCCACCCGACATATGACAAGAAATTGTTAGCGATTGTATTTGCAAAAGAGTAATTTAGACCATATTTAAACGGACGCAAGTTTACGGTGGTTACAGACCACGAGCTGCTTAAGCACTTTCATCTTTCATTTGTCTAAAAAACCTGACATTCGCTTTAACAGACTTGAAGTGAAACTGAGAGAGTATGAGTTCGAAGTTATATAGCGCTCGGGCGTAAACAACAAACCACCTGATGCATTATTACTAAATCCAGTACTGTAACAGGGGGAAGTAAATCTCGAACGGCCTCACCAAGAGCTATGTCAGCTGGCGGACGAACAAGAAAATGAAGAACTGGCTGATAGCAACGGACCTCTAGCTTGCATATTAAAAATACGGGCAACTCTTATGAAGAGAATTCAAGGTAAGCCGAAGAAAATAAAAAACCATTGTACCGATTCAGGAAACTCGAACGTCATTATACAGAAAAAGAAACAATATTGCAGTGAGAATATTAAAAAAGGTTCAGTCATGAGTACAGAAGGTCAAGAAAATGGAGATGAGGACTCTGAATTAGAGGAGCCTTTTGAAAATAATTTGCCACCACAGCAAGCACTGAAGGGGCAAAACAAATTAGAAACACAAGATGCTGCAGATAAAAAAGGACTTATCTTACAGGGTTCAGCAGACGAAAAATTAGGCTATAAAAGGTATAATGGCTACAAATACGCCAGCAATATTAGAACAAAAAGAAAAATTATGAAAAGCACGCTAACGACAACTTGACATTTTGCACAGACACAAACGAAACAATCGAAGGAATTTTCAACAGACAAACAAGAAGAGCCGAATATACATTACTTATTGGAGGAAAGGTCTGATGAATTTTGGTCTCTAGTTATGATCGATATTAAAAAGCAAGATGAAGAAGGCAGACCAGGAATAAGGATAGATATGTGGGAGCCCAGTGAGATAGTAATGACAGATAAAGCAGCGCTACGCACAAGAGACGAAGTAAACGAAAACACACATAATGGGGGGAATCAGGCTTAGTCAGAGACAAATGAGAACACGGTACTAAACGAACGCGATGATCAGCTAGAAAAAGTTGCCCCCCCCCCAGATAAATGGCTAGAATATTTAAAAGATGAGACGCAAACGGCCACTTGTGAATGCGAACAACCTGGTAGGACCCTGGAAAAAATATCGGAAATACCATCCGACCAATCCAAAAACTGTTTGTTTCACAGCCTTATATAGTTGTACGAACTTGATATCTCAACTCCTAAATTACAAACGATTTTATGCAACTCTAATTTACTACAAAAATGCAGAGAGCCAAAAAAAGTAAAAGAAATTTTGTTTTGGAAGTTTTGTTTAGTCACAAACAATGGACGGGAATAGCGATTGTACTTATCTGTTCTCTCAAGAATTTAAGAAAAATATTTGTGTACATTTTGCACTAACCAACGGAAATTATACTTACACTTATTATATTGCTACGACAGACAGTGAATTTGGCCATTTACATCTAGAAGGCGTAAGTGAAAATGCACATTATACGCCTTATATATAAGTTTCTAGCACAATAAATACAGAACTTGAGTCAGGGGTAGAGACCCCACAAAGAGACCGTAGTAGTAGTGAGGGAAGTGAGGAGCGTAAGCATGCGTCCAAACTAAACAAGAGAGTGGACAGAGGCAAGCGGGGGAAGGAGGATGAAAGTCATTTATAAAAGGGGCAAGACACTTCCAGAAGAGCAGTAAATACAAGTAAGCATACGGAAAAACGGGGAGACAACAGACAGCAAACGAGCAACTACGATGACAGCAATGTAAATACAGCAGAGGAAGAAAGAGAGCAAGCCAACGAGTTGAATGATGCGATATGTAAAACAGAGAGCGAGAACAAAGCCAACACAGTCATACACTCACCATTGATGGAAAAATATAGAGTTTGCAAAACACACCTACCAACAGCAAGGCCACCATGGGCACCAAAAGAGGGGAAATACCCATCCCTACTACAGAAAATAAACAGGATTGAGGACCACCCATTTCAGTACTTAGACAATTTAGCGTTTATGACGATAACAGAAGAAGTGCCCAACACAGAGGTCATAGATGTGCTGTACGAGAGGGGATATATTAATCCAACACGCATGAATAATGAAGAAAGAAGTGTAGGAGAATCTAAAATAATAAATGCAAGGAGAATAAAAATCATGCACATATATATAAAGCAGCATTTTGAAGAAACCGCGCTTAAATCAAACATTAAAAAATGTTCTAAGGCTCTTAAAGAGGGAATAATAGCAAATGAAATAAAAACGATTGGTATCGTTAGGAACCTAGCAAACCTCAATCTGATATTAGACTAGCAGCTGTAATCTACACGAACACTCTAGTAATTCCATCAGCAGATCAAAGATTTAAAATCATTAGAGAATACCACGAAGCGGCAATAGGTGGACATAGGGGATGAATAAGACATATAACAGGATCACCAAAAACTACTACTGGAAAAACATGTGCCCAAATTTAAGACAAGTCATCCCGGAATGTACATCATGCCAAACGAAAAAGCTCGTCCGAATTAAAACGAAACAAGCCATTCTCGTCACCGATACACCGAGTAGACTGTTCGAAAAAATTTCTATGGACTTGTACGGGCCGATCAGTAAACTCTCATCAAATCAGTATACATATATTTTATCTATACAAGACTGGCTAGCAAAATTTATAATACTAGCACACGTGAAAAGAGCAATAGCTGAAGAAACGGTAAGAGCGATAACAGATAAGTTTATAGCGTACTTCGGGCCGCCGAAACATTTATTATCGGACTGAGGTACTCATTTTATGAAAAAAAGTATGGATGAACTTGCAAGGCTGTTTAAAATAGACCAAATGGGCAGCACAGCATTCCACCCACAAACGAATGGCGCCATCGAACGTACATATCATACTCTTACGGAGTACATCAAGGCCTACGTAGAACAAAATGATCACTGGGACGAACATTTACATATGTGCATGCATTTATACCATACCACGGACCATCAGAGTACGGGATACTCACCGCACGAACTAGTTTTCGGATAAAGAGCTAGAACACCATCTAGTATCAAACTGCCACCTAAGGGCCAAACCTTGGATGAATATTTCAAAGAGTTAGTTGAGACCCTGAAAGAGATGAGAACCATTACAGCAATAAACCAAGTTCAGGCGAAATACTGATCACAGTATTAATATGACCGCCAACTGAATTTAAGATATTTCTTAGAGGGAGAAATGGTTTATATGCTGAAAGAGCCATCAAAGGGTACATATGATTCGCAATACGAGGGCCCGTATGAAGTAACAGGTATTCATTATATTAACGAAAATGTAAAACTGCAGAGAGGTAACGAAATAAGAGTATCCCGCGTAGACAAAATCAAAAAAGCATGTATGGTAAAGGCACTGCCAGAGAATGCGAATAGGGTAAGGGACACGAAGAGACATGCTTGAACATTTGACTTCACTTAAAACTTTCGAGGCCCCTGGACGTGGCGCAAAAATATGACAGAAAGAAGGGATTAAGTAGGCTTACAATAAAATTTTCGCGGCCCCTGGACTCGCCACGAACTAGATATATATAAATATATTAGACTCAGATACGCAAGTTAAAAAAAAATATAATGGGGAGGTACGCATCAACAAAACATTAATAACATCAATCGATAGTAGAATTTGCATTACATAAATTGAAAAAAACAAAGCGAATGAGGGGCGCATATGGCACTCTCTAATGAGGAGACGTACTCCAATTAGCGTAGGATTAATTCACAGGAAAAATGTATATATTATAGACGGTACAACAGACAAAATTATGTATACGTATAGGCTAAGATAAATATGTCAACTTAAATGAATATATGCAAGAGATACGAAAAAAATTAATGTTAAATTAACAAACGAAAAAAGTTTTAACAAATAACAATTTTTTTTTTAACCCATTGACATCATTGTTGTATAAGAAAAACTTATTTTAGCAATTGCTGTTAGGTAGAGAGAAGTATGGAGGAATGAAAGTAAAATAAATGAAGCAATCGCAGGGAAATAATTTATTCTTTATCAGGCCCACTAGCTCATGTCAAGTACGAGAGGATGAACCTCCTTTTCTTCCTCCCTTCCGTCACTCTTCATCAGAAAAAAGCCTACTCCTTTCGTTATGATCTGCTGACAATCAGAACGCCTGAAATGACACACACAGTTGTCATGAAGTATCAAATCGACTGCCATGTCCTAGGCAACGAACAGACTGTTCGTCAAACCGTCCACCTCAAAGTCAGCATAATTTTGCAAAAACTACATAGACCAGTACTTAATCGTTTATGTAAGGGAAACTAATAATAACGAATCTAGATCATCGGTTGACTATCGCGAGGAATAATCAACCACCCCTAGTGTGCGGCAGTAATTCTGAGAACTTAGCCATCGAAGGATAACGTTACCAGGCCATCCTCATTCAAACAGGGTCGTTGATATTGGAGAGAAGGCATACGAATCTACAACCCTCATGCTTAACTGAAAGAAATGAAAGATGCTTGCAATCGCATAAGATGTTACTAACATAATGTCAATGTGCAACAGTGTACACGAGCTGCTCCTGCTTCTGCAGGAAGGGAAAAAAATTAGATTGCATCCATATGGACCACACACGAAGATTCTACTGGCGCACAAAAAAAAAAATCGTGTGACACGTGTAGAGTTGAAGCTCAGCTTTGAGAACTCAGTCAGCCACGCAAACACCTTAGAAAGTACACTTTCTCTAGACATTATGGATGGAAAATACTAGAAAAATGTACGACACAGGTCAAAACTTAAATGCGGAATACACTGCCATGAAATGATTTTTTTCATTCACACCTCCAAGCTGGTCTCAACCAAAAAATACAAGTGAAATAAAAGGCTATCAATCGTCAAATTATTTGACTCTACAATGTTTTCGAATATGTTATATGGCCCCACAGGTAAGATGGGGAGCATGATATTATAACCGACTTCTCACAAACTTAATAGGCGACTCATATGCGCACGTAGGGTCGATGCGAAATAAGAGATAACGTAATGAAACATATTTACGATTAAGAATTTTGAACTAAAAAAAAATACCCACATTGACAAAAACACTAAAAAAAATTACAATAATTATATAAAAAACAGTAAAGAAAGAGTATTAAAAAATATACGTCCATTATTATATACTCAAATGTAAGGGGAGAGCCACACTCGAAGTTCAACGCTGATACAAAAAAAGAGAAAAAATAAGAAAAAGGGTATGGTTCATTCGGTAATACACTTAAATGAATAGCTATCGATAGAGTATACATAGTGTCTGGGCAAAATATTTAGCACATGGACTTAAATGCGTGCTCTTACATGAACTAGGGTAAGCAACTAACAGTTAACAGTTTTATATATTACAGGGTGGATGAATTCAGCAATGAGCCTTCTTTTTCTTATGTATAAGTGTCTTGTCTATCGGCGGGGGGGCCTACTACTAATATGTTATAGAATGTTTGCAGTTAGTCACCATGGAAACAACTCTGAAAGAGATGGGACCATGGTATTAAACTCGTCAGTGCCTCAGCCAACATCCATCAAAATGCAGAAAAAGACTCCAAGACGCCTAATTAACATCCCAGTAATCAGCACGGAAACATCTTTCAAAGGTCGCGAGTCCACATAAAACACGTGACGTAATACAGCGATTTTCATTGCCGGAGGAAGAATTAACAAAATTAAGGAGTATAAAATAAGAAGTAAGACATAAGTAAAATGACGAGTATATTACAATGGCAATAAGAATTATGTTTTAACAACAATACTGTAATGATAATATAAATTACAAGGTTATAATATCATGAGAATAATAATGACAATAATATTAATGAGAAAAATGAGAATGAGCGCTGGGAGTCGCTCAACTGTATCGAGGGGGGGGGGGCAGTCCATAGGACAAGAGTCAGAAAGAATTTTTTTTCCAAAATATGTAATGTCACGAAAATAATGTTACAGCTTAATGTAAAAAAAAAAATAATAAATAAATAAAGAAAAAAACTACCTATCGTCGGTCACATGGTAATTGTAGCTATTATAATTATAAGACTAAGCAAACGAAAATGAGCACCGGGAGTCGCTTGACTGTATCAGGGAGCGCAGTCCGTTGGACGGAGACAAGAAAGAATTCTCTTTTTTTCGGCATACTTAATAACAGTAAAGTATGTTTAATTATATACAAAAAGTACTACCGTCAACCACAACACATAAAGTAAATCAATAAAAAAATAAGTAGATATGAGCGCCAGGAGTCGCTCGACTGTGTCGGGGAGCGCAGTCCGTAGGACAAAGACAAGAAAGAATTTTCTCTTCTCGCTCATACTAATGATAAGAAATTTGTATGAAATTTTTTTTTTTTTTTGCAACATAAACGAATGATAAATAGGTGTATGGGAAATGACAAAATAAGAACTCCATGTAAAGTAACGTAATGTATTGTTCCAAATTTATTATTTTGTATGTGAAACAACACTTAATGTAAAGTAGTCTTAAGCAGATGCCTAATTCGTAATTTTAAATGCAATTGTAATGTAAGGCAAAGCGCATACAAAATCAATATTTTTATACAGTCCACACAAAATGAGAGAAGACTGAATGATTAGAAGAGCAAAAGTATTAATGTAAAGGGAATAGTAGTTCTCTACAATTAAACGGAAGGATAAGTGTACAATACTGAACTACATAAACAACACAGACAACAGAATACAGCACAGCTCACACACGCACAATCGTAAACAAGCCTACAGGCTCAACTCTGCATAAATTGAAAGGTCAGCGTCGTCGAGGGCGACAACGTCGCAGCCTCAGACGTGTAACGTACGATATGAAAAGCATATCATACTGACTCTCCCTAGTAACAGTGAGGCTACTTTATCAAGAAGGCGTTGACAGGTGGGGAACATAGAAATACAAGGACCAGCGACCCTCAAATCGCGACAGTCGAGTATTTGTGCATTTGGGAATTTATTCGTGCTCTCAGCCTTCGGTAGTCAATCACTATCAAGAGGGTCGGACCTTAACAAGGGACTCAAGCGTTACCGAATCAAAACGTCGTTCAATAACCACGAAAGGACACGAAGAGCCTAAAACGGAACCACACGCGCGACTTTGCCTTATAGATGGGTATTTTGAATAAAAGTGTTTAAGAAAATGTACATACTGATTATTCTCGCGACGCACCTCCTTACTAATATCTTTCCTACGTAACAAAATGATGTAAGTTGATCAACAATGTGACGGTAGTTAATTTTAACTTATTTAATTTTTCTTGCTCATTTTTTATCCTTACAGCCTTGTTAATGCAGTTTTGTCACTTACACAGAAATCATTTTAAACAACACCAAAATAAAATCAGGCTTTAAAGCGTATATAGTTAAACAAAATTTAAAAAAATAACAAATAAATAAGACAAAGAAATTAATGAATTTATTTTTATATACACCCCAAATTTTGTAGTAGAAAAAAAACAAAAAAGAAATATTCTTCTACATACCACTAATTTTGTAGTATGAAAAAAAAGGCAAATTAGATTTTTTGTTACTATTATAGATACCACAAATTTTCTGGTATATATTAAAAAAAATTTTTTAACTAGATTTAAATGAATTAACCAAAACTACAGAACTTAAAGTTTTACGTTGATTCAAAATGTTATAGTAGTGAATTCTTACTCATATATTTTTTGTTGCTCATTTTTTATCTTTACAGCCGTTTTTTTTATCAAATTTATTTTACCTACACAGCAATCATTTCAAATACCACCGTAAACTGTATGAGTTTGTCAATCCTATATAGTTAAATATAATTAGAAAAAAAAGATCATTTGTCATTATTATACTTACCACAAATTTTGTAGTATCAACAAAAAAACAAAAATTAGATCTTTTTGTTCCAATTATAGATACCACAAATTTTGTGGTTTATTGACAAAGAAAAAAAAAAAAAAATTAGAAAATCAGATTTGAAAAAATTCACCGAAACTATACATCATAATGTTGTAAGTTGATCAACAATGTATTGGTAGTTAATTTTAACTGATTTAATTTTTGTTGCTAATTTTTCATCTTTATAGCCTTGTTTTCAATGCAATCTTGTCACTTACACAGGAATCATTCTAAACAACACCAAAACAAAATAAGGATTTAAAGCGTATATAGTTAAATATGATAAAAAAAAATAATAATAAATAAAACAAAAATTTTAAAAATGTATTTGTATACATACCACAAATTTTGTAGTAGAAAAAAAATGTTTTTCTATATACCACTAATTTTGTAGTATAAAAAAAAAAAAAAAAAAAAAAGAAAATTCGATTCCTTCGTTATAATTATAGATACCCCAAGTTGTATAGTATATTAACAAAGAAAAAAAAAGGAAAAAAATTAGAAAATCAGATTTGAAAAAGTTAACCGCAACTATACAATACAATGGTGTAAGTTGATCAACAATAAGATTGTAGCTAATTTTCACTAATTTACTTTAGATATCTGATTGAGCCAACGCAATATATGGAGTCCTCTACAAAAAGTAGTTAAATGAATAGACAAAATCTTCAAGAATATGATTTTTCATGAAAATCTACTATATAATTTCTATTTAAATAACAGGATTATTATAAAAACTAACACAGCTCACCTCTGCGTAGCAACTAATATAATGTTAAAACTTTTATGTTGGCAGAAAAGTTATAAATAATGTTAGTAAATAGATAAATAGACAAAATCGTTAATATTTTCGTAAAATATCCTCTGTAACTTTAATTCTCATTTTAATATGACTATCAACCTGAAGCAGGTGATTTCTGTTTACCAAGCAACAATATTTGATAAGTTTAATGGCAGTAGAATATTACAAATTAGTCTTATTAAACAAATAAATAGACAAAATCTTCGGTAAAACCTTTTTAATGGAAAAAATGTTTTCGTCATACATCAGCATAACTACAATTAAAATGATAAAATGACTGTTAAAACTAGAGCAGTTCCTTTCTGAAGACCTATCAACATGATACAACTGTAATGTTGACAGAAAAGTTTATACTTTTGTTATTAAATAATTTAAAAGACGAAATCTTTAAAAAATGTCGTGAAATATCCTGTACAACTTTAATTCAAATAATTAGATTAAAATAACTGACACAACTTTACTTTGTGTACCTATCACAAGTATCTAATAAGTTAAATGTCGACAGAAAATTTAACGATAAAGTTATTGACTAAATAAACAGGCAAAATTTTTGGAAAAATCAAGGTTTTTGTTATATCTTCTCTATAACTTGAATTAAAATAATAAATTGACTGTCAAACCAACGAAGCTGATCTCTGTGTACCTAGCAACAGTGTGTTATAAGTTTAGTGTTAGCAGAAAAGTTAGATAAAATTGTAGCAAACAAATAAAAGACTAAATCTTAGAAAAAAATAAAATTTTTGTGAAGCACTCTCTGTAACTTTAATTCAAATAACAGGGTCATTGTTAAAGTTAATACAGCTTATTTCTGTAAATCTAGCAACAGTAATATACAAGTTTGATGTCAACAGAAAAGTAAAAAATAATGTTATTAACTAAGTAAATAGGAAAAATTGCCAGAAAAATCAATATTTTCAAAAAAATTAGCTGTGATGTTCAACAGGTAACAGGATTATTGTAAAAACTGACACTTTTAACACTTATATGTATCCACCAATAACATTTCATATCCTTTGTCACTTCAATTCGGATGATAGGATTACTGTAAAAACTTAAGCAGCTTATCTCTGTGTATCTACTAATATTATATTACGACTATGATGTCGTAAGAAACGTAACAATAATACTTTTAATTAAATAAATACGTGAAATTTTCAAAAAAATCAACATTTTCAGAAAAGTGTCTGTAACTTCCATTCTTACCATAGGATGACTGTAATTACTGACACAGCTGGTTCCTATATACTTAGCAACATTATTTTACAGTTCAACGTCAGATGGAAAGTAGAAAATAATATCATTAAATAAATAATTAGACAGAATTTTTGGAAAATCAAGATTTTTGTAAAACTTCCTCTATAACTTTAATTCAAACGATGAAACAACTGTTAAGGAATGTTGTTTATTTATTTATTTCATTAAATTATTATTAAGTTCCCAAGTTCTCTGCAGACATAATAGTTGCAATATATTGTTAGTAGGTACATAGATAAGCTGCATTGATTTTTACTATCATCGTAAATAGTATTATTTCAATTGTAGTTATAGAAATTAACTTTTTAAGAAAATCGTAATTATTCCGAAGAATTTATTAATTTATTTATTGACTAACGTTCCTTTAAACTTTTTTGCTGACACAAATCTCATAAAAGTACTGTTGCCAGGATCATAGAGATCAGCTTTGTCAGTTTTTACAGTCGTCATATTATTTGAATTGAACTTGTAGAAAGTGTTTCACAAAAGTATTGATTTTCTTAAACATTTTGTCTATTTATTTATGTAACAAAATTATTTTAAGCTTTTTTGCTGATATCTTACTTATGAAATACTGTTTCTACGTACTTAGGAATGAGCTGTCTTGGTTCTTACAGGTATCTTATCATTTGAATTAATGTTACGGATTATATTTCACGAAAATCTTGATTTTTCCAAAGATTTTGGAAATTTAATTTTTTAATAATTTTTTTTAACTTTCCTACCGGCTTCATAGTTAAAACATAATATTAGTAGATATGCAAGGTAAGTCTGCATCAGACGTAAGTCTTACTATTATTGAAATTAAAGATGTAAGGTATACGTTACGTAAGTTTTGATTTTTCGGAGATTTTGTCGATTAATTTATTAAATAAGAATATTTTTAACTTTTCTGTTGGTATTATAGTTGTTGGATAAAATTTTTATGCATGCAGGGATAAGTTTTATCAGTTTTTACAGTAATCCTACAATCTTATTAAAAGTTATAGAAGATTCTTTTAAAAAATCTTAATTTTTTAGAAATTTTGTCAATTTATTTCAATAACAATATTTTTTCCTGTTCTGCCAACCTGAAACGTATAAGATACTATTTCTAGGTATACAGAGATAAGCAGCACTTTTTTTGCTAGAACGCTACGAGTGAGGCTTTTTTTCACGGGAGAGCAGTGAATAAGGCTTTTTTCGCTGGAACGCAGCGAGTTACCTTTTTCCTGGCTGGAGCGTATAGAGAAAGTTTTTTTTTGCTGGTGCGCATCAAGTAAAGCTCTTTTTGCTGGAGCGTGGCGAGTAAGGCTTTACTTCGCTTAAGCTCAGCATGTAAGGCTTTTTTTCGTTGATGGGTTATGAATCGTGTTACTTTCCACATTAGGGCTTGAGAAAAGCTTTTTTTCGCTTGAGCCTGAGCAAAGCTTATGTGTACTTGAGGCTCCATTATATAAAGCAAAGGCAAACTGAAAAGAAAAAAGTAATATCTACTGCTTGGACTAGAATATCTTCAATTAAATAACTAAAAGAAATAACGAGTCATAGAACATTTTAATTATCATTAGATTTCAGTAACATTGAAAGTTTTTTTTTTTAAATACGAATCTAATCATAAAAATTACGAGAAGTACATGTAATTATTGAAGACGAAGCTTTAATGATCCCTAGAAAAGCTTCGAAAATAGTGAATAAAACTGTGAAAGATTAATGTTATAATAATTTTCCATTTGGTGGAAAATAATCCAGTTTAGAAAGCGATTTTAGACAAATATTTTCAGTAATAAAACATGGGTGTGAAAGTTCTATAATTTTCTTGTATAATTATTATATAGTTAGTAAAACTACAAAGTATTAATTTCTATGAAACTTCATTTTCCTTACCCCCCCCCCGGGTAAAAGTTGTTAAGAACTTTTCTTGTATCTGTTAATCTCATTTTTTTTCCATTTGTCTTCTGTATCTGTCTCGTTTAAAATCGGTATTAGTTTTGTTATATAGAAATAATTCGTCTCAGATTTTCTTTTTCCTGTGTTTATCTTGTTTATCTCATAAATCGTGTTTGATAACTTTTTTGTTATTTCGAAGGGACCGATTCTTAAAGACTCCAGTTTTTTCCTTTTCAACTTCTTACTGCTCTCAATGTAGAATTTATCTCCTACATAAAATGTGTGATCTTTATTGTTCTTATCGAATAAAAGTTTTTTATATTCGTAAGGTTTTATAATGTTTTTGACTGATAATTCACGATCGTTCTTAAGGTTATCTTCTTTCACAATATTTTTTAGTTTATCTGGTAAGAGTTTTTTATCAGTGCCATTGTTTGAAATCGAACTCAGTAAGTTAGGAGACTGTATATATTTTTTTATATCGCACGCCGGATTTGGGGGAGCGTGAAAAAGGATGTAATAAGAGGACACTGTAATAATGCTCAAAACACTTTTAAACACTTCAGCCGTTTATTATAAAAAACAATCTCTCTATTTAACTCAACTTTAACAAGTCTTAATACTTGCTTACATGCAAGATAAAAAAAGGCAGAACTAATTTTTGAGTCAAACTAAGTAATTACGTGTCAATTTAAATTGTTAATCGTTTTCTTTATAATAATCTTATATAAAACGATATACGTGAAAATTATAACTCGAGCGCAAAGCGACTTACCGAAAAGGGCGTTTGAGGCTGACTGACGATAACCGCAGCAGCAGCAAGCTGCTGGACAAAGGTAAGTATAAACAGAGTCTATTGGTGTATTAATAGACGCGCGCACGCTTATGATTGGCCCTTATAGGTAAGAGAATATCCTAAAGCGCGAGATTTCAAGTCTCATAAACTAAATCTTCTATTTACATCAGTACAATGTTACTGATGTTGCACATAGTCCCAAGGTTGATATACAGAAGTGTAACGAATGTATATCAATAACGAAGTTTTTTTTTAATATAATGACATTTAGCCGGTAACAATCAGTAATACTGATGTTTTACATAGTCCCAAGGTTGATGGACAGGCGAATGGAATAACATACAATTAAGTACCATGTGTTGAAAGCAGTGAAACGCTTTCCACGTACAATAGCAAATAATTCGAAAAAAAAAAAAAAAAAAAAAAAAAAAAACACATAATAAACAAATTAATGATAATTTTATATATATTTTCGGAAGGTTTGTAACTTTAAGATATGAGATTTAATAATCATAATAGTGAATTAAAGAAAATAAATTGATCTAAATATGACTAATTATTATTGTGTCCTGACTCAAGCTCAGATACGGTACGCAATAATATGAGTTTGTGTATTGGCCTTACAAAACTAGATAAAACGGTTCTAATCTTGGTGACTCTGACGAGAGACTTGGCATCCTTATAGACTTCAACAACCATGCCTAAAGGCCATTTACGAGGTGGAGAAGACTCGTTTTTTATGAGCATGAGATCACCGGGCTTAACCAAGCGTTGAGGATTCAACCACTTGCAACGACTTTGTAAAGTAGAAAGGTATTTAAGTGACCACCTTTTCCAGAAGACTTGGAGAGATTGTGTCACTAGCTTCCAACGTTTAAGTGGCAATACATTTTCAGTAGAAATATCGGGCTCTGGCACAAGAAATGAAGACCTCATGATCAAAAAATGAGCAGGGGTAAGAGGATCAAGCTCAGAGGAATCATCATTAAGGCGAGCCAAGGGCCAAGAGTTAAGGCATGCCTCTATTCTACACAATAAAGTAGAAAATTCAACTACTGTCAAAATCTGATCGCTGACTACATGCTTCAAATAATGTTTAGTGGATCTGACTGCTGATTCCCATAAGCCCCCAAAATGTGGAGCAGAAGCAGGAATGAAGTGCCACTATGTACCTGAAATACCTAATTTATAGGCAAAATTAGGGTCATGACTACGTTCTACCAACATTCTTTTCAACTCAGTATCAGCACCGATGAAATTCGTGCCATGATCACTGAATTAATCAGTGCAGTGGCCACGTCTAGAAATAAATTTGTGAAAGGCAGCTATAAATGCCTCCTTTGTATAATCCTCCACAACTTCAAGATGTACTGCACGAGTTGACATGCAGATGAAAACTGCAATGTAACCCTTGAAAGTTCTTTTATCCTTGTGTTTTGACAAGCGTATTGGAAAGGAGCCAGCATAATTGATCCCTGATTTTTGAAAAGGAGGACTCTGAGTGACACGAGAATGAGGCAATTCTCCCATTAACTGAGTTTGTGGTTTGGACTTGTATCTTTTACAAGTGATGCAACGAGTAAGCTCAGCTCTTACAGTCCGTCTACCACTTACAATCCAGTACGTTTGACGGAATGTAATAATCGTCAACTGCACTCCACCATGTAAAGTAAATCGGTGATAATAGTCAATAAGCATAAGTGTCAACCGATCTCTATCTGTTAGTATCAAGGGATGTTTGGCATCATCATCAAGTAGGGCTCTACTCAATCTACCCCCAACTCTTATTAATCCACAGTTTATAAACGGCGTAAGATAAAGCAAACGGCTAGATCGAAGTAGTGGTAAGCTATCTTCTAAACTACGATCTTGATTTTGAGTTAGTACCTTGAACTCAGCGGAAAAGTGACATTGTTGATGCTCATAAACTAGACACAGTCTAGCACAATCAGATTCTAATGTTGAAAGGTGAATCGAGTCAACTTCATTAAAAAAATACAAGTCTATAAACTGCAAACTAGCCTGTAAAGGGGGCTTAAGATCTCCAGCTATAGGTAAATATGAATTCTTTTGTTTAACTTTATGTAAACAACGGTATGTAAAACGAAGGCAATATGCTGTTACTCTTAGCAACCGTTCCCACTTGGAACAACGAGTTATTAGAGTCATATAAAAGGACTCAGAACTATTTACAAAACTATTTACAGAAGGCATTGAACTATTTACATTTATAGAGGTTGGGGCAATCATTTCTACTCCAAACTCTGGATAATTAGGGTGCAATTCATGAAGAATCTTAGGGGGCCCTGAAACCATAATATTTAATTCAGTAATTGGCCCGGAAGAACACCTCTAGAAGCTACATCAGCTGGATTTTGCTTTGACGTGATATAATGCCACTTAGCATATGGAGTCAATTCATGAATCTTTGAATACCTATTAGCTATGAAAACTGGCCATTTAGAAGGAAGTCCATTGAGCCAATATAGGACATTTCTAGAATCGGACCACACGTGAACTGGTATTTCTTTCAATGAATTACCATCAACGAAATGACTAACTACTGTGGATAACAATTCTGCAGCACATAGCTCTAGTCTTGGAATACTTAGCGCTTTAATCGGAGCTACTTTCGTTTTGGCTAATTGCAGATGTACAAAAATCTCACCCTCGCGTACAACGCGTAAACAAACAGCCGCTGCATAGGCGTTTTCAGAAGCGTCGGAAAAACCATGAAGTTCGAGAGATTCACAGTCTAGCGAAAAATGATTCCATCTAGATATTCGAACTTCGTTCAACGAAAGTGTTTCATTTAACCAATGAGACCAGGTTTTAACCAAATTAGGTGACAGAGAATCATCCCAAGACACTTGCAACAACCAAAGAGATTGAAATAGTATTTTAGCAAAAACTATCGTTGGAGCCAACCATCCTAAAGGGTCAAAAAATTTTGACAACTGCGCTAATAAAGTACGTTTGGTCCAGCGAACGGGTGTGTCAACGTTTACTGTAACGCAAAACCGAAACTCGTCACTACTAGGATTCTAATACAAGCCTAAAACAGAAACAATTGGTTCATCATCACTTAGGATCTTTGGCTTACTAGATAAGTGGCTTACTGGTAACTCAGCTATCAACTCAGATGAATTGGCTGACCATTTTCTCAGTGGAAATTGACCTAATTCACACAATTCAATTAGTTGCTGACATTTAATCTTAGCATCTTTTAACGTATGGCTACCAGACAAACAATCATCCACATAGAAGTCTTCACAAAGAACTTGAGCAGCTATAGGATGAGATTCAGTGTAATCCTTGGCAAGTTGTCTTAAAACACGTGTGGCCAAGTAAGGTGAACTTGTCAAACCATATGTAACAGTGTTTAAGACGTAAGATCGAATAGATACAGATGCATTAGGTCTCCATAAAATGGCTTAAAACTCATGATTTTTAAGAGCTATCAAAACTTGTCGGAACATTATCTCAATGTCAGTAGTAAAAACGAATTGGTAAAATCTCCATCTGATAATAAAATCAAATAAACTAAGCAACAAATTCTCTCCAGAGTGTAAAATGGAATTGAGCGAGGAACTAGAATTACAAGAAGCTGATCTATTAACAACTACTCGCAACTTGTTGTTTTTTAAAACTCCATGATGAGGTAGATAACAAGCTGCTAATTTGTCAACCGGTAATTCCTTCATATGGCCCAAAGATATATAATCAGACATGAATGCTGAATAAGCATCATGTAGAGACTTATCTCTCACAAACCTCCTTTCTAAATGGTGAAAAACTGCCAACGCTGATTGGTACGATTGTCTTTGTAGTCCAGGAAGAGTTTTAGGATTAACTTTGAAAGGAAGCCGTACAACATACCTGCCGGTAGAATCTCGAGAATGTGAATTGATGAAAATCTCATCACAGGCTATCTCGTCTTTACTCAAAATTTTTCGAGGCTTGAGAGGTTTCTCAATAATCCAAAACCACTGAACTAACTCATTAAGCTGAGTTTCCTTAACATTAACCATAACAAATGATTTTTGTGACAAGTTGGATCCTGAACCAAAGGGCATCTGATCAGATAACAACCAACCAATTTGCGAAGCAGAGGCAATTGGGTAATCAGGGGCTAATTTGCGAACTTTCTGACCGATAATAATTGCATGGACAGATGCATCTAACAGAATATCAATTTTATCTAAACTGTAAAATTCTGGATCTGCTAGAATTACATCCTTCTCATAATCTAAAGTTGCCGAACGACTACCTAGAGGTGGTTCGTAGGAAGAAATTTTTGGCACAACTAACGCATCAACAAAGTGCTCAAAACCAGACTTAAAATAAGGCCTAAATTTGAAAGCAACAGATTTACTAGCGTCCATGGAAATCAGTCCACCCACTCCTGACAGAGTCGTACTTACTGATCTCGGTTTTAAATGCAGCATATTACAGAGAGATTTAGTAATAAGACAACTCTGTAAGCACTGATCAATAAGAGCTCGTACCAATATGCGAGATCCATCAGTGGCATACACGAAAACACGAGCAGTAGCTAAAAGCACCTTGGCTGAGACGATTTTATTACTACTACATGACTGTTCATTCACACTAGACTCTGAAGAAATCTGAGCTTGGTTTTGTACAGTAAAGGAGTTCGTCAGATTATTTAAAGATTTCGTTTGCTTATTTTTAGCAGAAACAGATGTAGAGCTAGACTTATCCCCTGTGTGCATAATGGTGTGATGCTTTTGGTTGCAGTGTGAACACTTACTATTACCAGAGCACTCTCGATTAAGGTGAGGACCAAAACAATTAACTCAGAGACGATGGGACCATTTATTGCTCCACTCCTGTGATTTAAATGAATCACAAGAGACAAGATAATATTTTTGATTAAAAAATTGGCAAACAATGGAATCTGAAGCAACTGTCTGATGTACAGTAACACCAGATATAGGTTTACTACTAGAAGATCCCATATTTTTAAACGGAGTAGTTGCGCGAATATTTACAATCTTATGTACAGGTTTACAAGAAAACGATTCCATTGTAATGATTTGTGCCGAAATGAAGTCTCGTAGTTGACCTAAAGTAGAAGGATTACTGCTACTACCTAACATTTTTTGCTAATCCTTGTTCGTTTGAAAATCAAATCTACTAACTGAAAGAGCGATAAATATGTCAGCATCTCCTACTGCTCTCTCTAAAGATATCAAGAAATCAACAGAACTTATCATCTCCTTAGATATGCGCTTCATTTCAGAGCAAGAACTGCCTCTCATAGCTGGACAACTGAGAATAGTAGTTGTATACGTATTAATGAGACGACGTTTATTGTCATAATACCGGGTTATGGTATCCCAGGCCTGTATATAACTCTCTTCAGACAAGGGTATATTTTTAATGCGGTCTAAAGCTACACTCTTTAGATGCGCCCTAAGATGTTGATATTAAATAATAGCTGGTATTTCTTGCTTCCTATGGACTATAGCCCTATAAACATCGTGAAAATTCTCCCAGTTAGCAAAATCACCATCAAAGGATGGCAAGTCTATTGGAGGTAAAGAAGAGAAACTCTGAAACGAACTACCATTGGCATTAGTAGGAGGTAAGGTGCCTGTTGGATTCGAATGACCATTAAGCGAATTGAAAAAATCGTTAAAATCACCCTGAACTAAACAAAAAGTATCCTCTCCTACTTCAAAGCACTCATTTTTTAAATAATAATGAGTTGTGGGTAAAGGTTTTATATTCATAATGTTATCATGAGTGGATTTAAACTGTTTAAAAGTATCTCTGAGTTGTTTAAGCCTAAAGTCAGCCTGACCCCTGGTTATTTTCACCTGGTCAAGTTTTTTAAGGATTGTAAGGGGACCTTTAATTCTGTTAAACAGTTTAAATTGTACCTCATATAGGTTATCCATTTTGATAAGGTAAATTTCAATTCAATTAATAAATATTTAATAAATAAATACCAACCGCGCACCGTAGCCAAATCTAAGTCAGACACAAGCTAACTAATTCAACAATAACGCTAAACGACGGTAGTGTTCTCAATTTTTACAAGTGCTTACATGAAGTTGAGTTGGCAAAAATATATTCAAGTCGGTAAACAAAAAAACGAGAAACTATAAGAAACAGATATTACATACCACAAAATATACAATTTTACAATCGTGTAAACAGGACCAAGTATTCGTAGTTATGTTGAGTTCGAAAGACCTGCAGGACTTGACAGCAGCAGTGCCGACTCAATAGCCTGCAGAGACAGGCAGCAGCACACGCTGACGACCAAAGCACGAGCAGTAGCAGCAGTGTTGTCACGATAGCCTGCAGAGGCAGGCAGCAGCACACGCTGACAACAAAAGGACACGTGAAGCCAGCAGCAGCAGCGGTGTTGGCACAACAGCCTGCAGAGGCAGGCAGCAGCACGTGCTGATGACGACCAAAGTACGAGCAGTAGCAGCGGTGTTGGCACAATAGCCTGCAGAGGCAGGCAGCAGCACACGCTGATGACGACCAAAGTACGAGCAGTAGCAGCGGTGATGGCACAATAGCCTGCAGAGGCAGGCAGCAGCACACGCTGATGACGACCAAAGCACGAGCAGTAGCAGCGGTGTTGTCCCAATAGCCTGCAGAGGCAGGCAGCAGCACACGCTGACGACGAAAGGACCCGTGAAGCCAGCAGCAGCAGCGGTGTTGGCACAATAGCCTGCAGAGGCAGGCAGAAGCACGCACTGATGACGACCAAAGTACGAGCAGTAGCAGCGGTGTTGTCACAATAGCCTGCAGAGGCAGGCAGCGGCACACGCTGACGACGAAAGGATCCGTGAAGCCAGCAGCAGCAGCGGTGTGGGCACAGTAGCCTGCAGAGGCAGGCAGCAGTACACGCTGATGACGACCAAAGTACGAGCAGTAGCAGCAGTGTTGGCACAATAGCCTGCAGAGAAAGGCAGCAGCACACGCTGACGACGACCAAAGCACGAGCAGTAGCAGCGGTGTTGTCACAATAGCCTGCAGAGACAGGCAGCAGCACACGCTGACGACGAAAGGACCCGTGAAGCCAGCAGCAGCAGCGGTGTTGGCACAATAGCCTGCAGAGGCAGGCAGAAGCACGCGCTGATGACGACCAAAGTACGAGCAGTAGCAGCGGTGTTGTCACAATAGCCTGCAGAGGCAGGCAGCGGCACACGCTGACGACGAAAGGATCCGTGAAGCCAGCAGCAGCAGCGGTGTGGGCACAGTAGCCTGCAGAGGCAGGCAGCAGTACACGCTGATGACGACCAAAGTACGAGCAGTAGCAGCGGTGTTGGCACAATAGCCTGCAGAGAAAGGCAGCAGCACACGCTGACGACGACCAAAGCACGAGCAGTAGCAGCGGTGTTGTCACAATAGCCTGCAGAGACAGGCAGCAGCACACGCTGACGACGAAAGGACCCGTGGAGCCAGCATCAGCAGCGGTGTTGTCTCAATAGCCTGCAGAGGCAGGCAGCAGCACACGCTGATGATGACCAAAGCACGAGCAGCAGCAGCGGTAATGTCACAATAGCCTGCAGAGGCAGGCAGCAGCACACGCTGACGACGACCAAAGTATGAGCAGCAGTCAGTGAGTCCCCTATTTAAACAATGGACTTGCTCACACCCGACGACAAACGAACAAAGAAAAGAGAGAAAGAGATATGGCTATATGTGTGTGTGTGTGTGTGTGTGCGTACAGACTACGCGCTGGCTCGTTGACCGCGTTAGCCTCGTCGCCCGAGAACGTGAAAAGAAGCCAAGATGGCCGATAAAACGACCACGTGTCATACACAAAAGGAAAATTTCCTACACCTATAATTCACCTCTCCACATTCGGCTCGAAGGACCATGTTCGAAATCGAACTCAGTAAGTTAGTGGACTGTATATATTTTTTTATATCGCACGCTGGATTTGGGGAAGCGTGAAAAAGGATGTAATTAGAGGACACTGTCATAATGCACAACATACTTTTAAACACTTTAGCCGTTTATTATAAAAACAATCTCTCTATTTAACTCTATTTTAACAAGTCATAATACTTGCTTACATGCAAGATAAAATAAGACAGAACTAATTTTTGAGTCAAACTGAGTAATTATGTGTCAATTTAAATTGTGTATCGTTTTCGTTATAATAATCTTATATAAAACGATACGCGTGAAAATTATAACAGGAGCGCAAAGCGACTTACCAAAAAGGGCGTTTGAGGCTGACTGACGATAACCGCAGCAGCAGCAAGCTGCTGTACAAAGGTTAGTATAAACAGAGTCTATTGGTGTAATAATTGACGCGCGCACGCTTATGATTTGCCCTTATAGGTAAGAGAATATCCTAAAGCGCGAGATTTTAAATCTCATAAACTAAATCTTCTATTTACATCAGTACAATGTTACTGTTGTTGCACAGCCATCTAGATGATATTTTGGTGCGTAACTAGTTACTGAGTGTTTGGTTGTATAGTATACATTTTTCTATACATTCTTGTGCTATTATTGTCTACGATTTTTGTTGTTATGTTCGCTTATCGCGCATCTTTGTTTATTTACTATCGTTTGGTTCAGTCTTTTATTAAGTCTTTTAGAAAAGGGTGCATTTACTGTTATAAAGATGAGTTGTATGTTTCTATCTATTAGAAATTCTTCAAATTCTTTTCAATTCATTCCCGGGTACTGATCTGTAAGACTTCCTTCCATATAATTATTTTCATGCACCTTTTGTGCCAGTTGATAAAGTCACTTGCGCTTTGCGTCTTTGACATTGCAATAAAATTATATCTCATCGAATGGTCCACAAGGAGGTGTAAATATTCTTCTGTTAATCTAGATCCTCCAAAGCCACCTATGGTGTCCATTGATACTATCCCGAATTGTCTCGTTGTCCGTCTAAGGTACGATATCAGTCTAAATTTTTTTTGCTCTCTGGTTTTATTTTGTGTGCATATTTTGCATCCCGTACATACTTTTAATACACTTTTCGTTAAGTTTCTTGTAGTATATTGCGAGCCAATTTCATCTTGAATCTGTCTGATGCCTCTATGGCATCAATTTTGTGCACTTGTTTTATTAGATTTTTGCTAAATGCTTCCGATAGTATGATTTTCTTTTCCTTCACCTTTTTATAATAGATATTATATTCTTTTTTTTAACTGTGGTTATTTTTCTTCATGTCGTCATTTATCTCTTGGTCTGAAACTATGTCCTTAGGTAATCGCTTCAATGTTTTCTTTTCTTGGTATGAAATTTAATTAAAAATGATATTGCGATAAGTAGTATATCAACTCTCCTAGTTCCTCGTCAGTCCTCGCTTTAATATTGAGTTCTTCTAATGGCTTGCAGTTTCTTGTTTTTATTATTACGTCGTTTATTAGAGGGAGTGGTTGTGCTTGTGGTACTATAATCTTATTCAGATCTTGAAAATCTGTACAGAACCTGAATTTTTTCTCTCATCTTTTTTGAATGCTAACGTTAGTGGAGCAGCAAATGGGCTATAAAATTTCTTAATCAAATTTTTTTCTAGTAATTTTGGCACTTGCTGTTCAATATCTTTTTTGTCTTCTATTATACATCTATATGACCTTTTACTACAGTATTTGTCTATCACTAAGTCTATGCATGCGTCATAACCTTTTTTGTTCCTATATTATATTTATCTCTTGCAAATACTGTTCTGTAATCTTTTATCAATTCTTTTATTGTATGTCTTTTTTTTTCTCTTTAATGATCAGTTTTAGTTTGAAACTCCTCTTCGTTTATTTTCTCATTAAAATTTACCGAGAATACTGTTGGTTTTTCTTCTTTTTTTTTGTAAAACTTCTAAATTTTCATTTCAAATTAATTGAAATTATTTAATTATGTCTAGACCCATTATTAAGTGTTCAAAATCGTCTTTCTCGATTATCAATACATCCATCTCTTTTTCAACGTTGAAAATTCTTATGCTCATGCTAATTCACCTTTTTGTACTTTTCACATTATAAGCCAGTTTAAGAAGTGCTTTATTAACATTTTCTTTTTTAAATTTATTTTTAGTAATGTTTAGTTAATTCACCATATTTGTGAGCCTGAATCGTATACTCTTTTTATTTCCAAATTTGTCATTTAATAAAACATTTATTTGACTAATGGTGAAATTACTTGTTTTTTCCTCCGTGTTAAATTTCACTTCAATGATTGAGTTACTGTGTACCATGTCTCCATAGTTTCTTATTTTCTTTAGTTCTATTGTTTTAAACTAACATTTCTCTTCAAAATGGTGTCTTATGCTTTTGTTGGAGCTCTTACATTATTTGCGTGGTTTCTTTTGTTTGTTTTATTTGATTTACCTTATTATCTCTTGTTCTCTTACAGGTATACATTTTTTTATTTATCATACTTTCATGTTTCCTTATTTAGTTGAATAGATCCATACTATTTTTTGCGTCATCTCTATTCTTCTTGTTTTTAATAAATTCTGAAAGTCTTAGTACAATGATGTCAATCAATGTAGTAGGGTCTATGGATTTATTTATCTCCAGCAGAAGACGTTCCTCTTTCATTGCGTAATCTATTAATAGTCCATTTTTATGTTTGAAAGAGCGAGCATGTGTTACCATGTTTCATCCTCTATTAGCAAGCAAAGGTTAAAAGGATTTCTTCCCATACAGACCATATTTTTTTCCACACCATCTTTTATTAACATGGAGGTGTACCAGTTTGAGCAGGGTCCTTCCAAGGATAATCTTAATATTTTTATTTTTATTTCATCCTTTTGTGTATGGAATCGTGTGCATTCTTTTTTGAAGATATCTAACCACTGTGTCGGATTAGAGTTTATACACGTAAATTTTTTTATGATAAATTTTTCTGCAATATATTTCAGATTAACTTCATCATCTTTTTTTCTTGTAGACTTCATTAATTTTTCAATTATTGTAATTAATTCTGGATTCTTCATCTGTTCTTTTTCTCCTTTCACTTCCTCTCAGTGTTTATTGTCCAACTATATATTATCCATTTTTTCCATGTACACTTTTTCAAGAGACTTGTCAACTTGATCAAAATTTTTCTTTTTTGGTGTCCTCTTGTTAATGTTTGTCTTAACATCTCATAACTCCCTGTTTTTTTAAGTTCTTTATGTCACTCAATATGTTTTAACTTCGGACGTACTATGAACTTTCTTCTATATTCCATTTCAATTGAGCCTACACACATTATATTACTTTTTCGGTCATCCACCTCTTTTATTATAACTTCAAACAACAATTTGTCCATTTCTGCGGTTTTCTTGTATCAAAAGTTGTCGTTTTTATAAAGAAGTTGAATTTCATAATTAAATTAACACAATATGTTTCTCTGTACATAAAGTTGATTTTATTTATTGTTTTATTTAGCTATTCTCCCTCTATACATAATTTACAAACGATAGATGTTATACGCAATTTTACCTGTAAATGAACAAACGACAACTATTGTTTATTCTTAATCCACTATTCAACTGCCTTGCATTCTGTTCTGTCTCTGAGTCTGCACTGCTGACCCACGCCTTGATACAAACGGCTCCGTAGTGCCTCTACGTGTCAGCCTCTCGTACACACTTTCTGTGCTTCTATTGAACCACGTAGTAACTCTACGTTTATCGTTCTCTGAAAATCTTACGACTGTATTCTTTGAGTGCGCATATGACGTGCTAAATTCAAATTGAAGACACAACACTTTCTTTACAAATACATTATATAGCAAATGTATATACACAATATTATAGGACTCGGTAGCTGCCGATGACTTGCCCAAAAATATAGGTGTATAGTGACGTGATAACTTTAGCTACCATGTCACAATAAATATAAGGATCACTTCGACAGATTTTACTGATCTATGGTTATGACATTCACGCTCAAATGCTTACAATAGTTTTAGAATAGAATATGAAGTTGGGCTTGTTTTTAATGATTGTCTACGATTGTTTAATTAGTTAAAAACGTTAGAATGTAATTAGTAACTAAAACTAAAATTTTTTTTCGAAATTATTTAATGAGCTTTAATGATTTTTTAAAAATACAGACAAAGTAGTAAATCGTTTAACAAAGCTATAAAGTACTAAAAAACTGTGTTGTTTTTCCACAGATTTTGCCCTACGAATGTGTTAATTTATAACGTTGTTTCTCCTAGTACAGGCTCCTATGGTGAGAAATAAACTTGCTATAATTTTTTATTAATGAATGAATTTGCAGTTAAATAAGTTTTTTTAAAGGTTCTTTTTATTTATTGACACGGACTACGTTTTTCAGGGATGGTATTTTATAACTTCTAGACCACGCCACACCACAGACTGACTGTACGTTACTATTAACTTATGCATTGTAACATAATGTCAAGTTGTGGCGTAGCATGGTGTAGAAGTCATGCAATACCACCCCTGATCTGTAAAATAGAGTCCCTCCAAAGTAAGATATAAGTAAGTTTTTAAACTTAGTTATGAAAAAGGGCCTTTTTTAACAAAAATTTTTTGGCTCTGATTTTTAGTTGGTAATACACGTAATTAACAAAGTATTAACTTATAACATAAACGTCCATTAGTAAGTAGCATAGGGTGAGTACTGGCCATCTTGTTACTTAATAAAAAATTAATTATCAATAAAAGAACTTATCACTAAATAATATAGGGAACTTACTGGTCACTTTAATATTTTACACTATTGATTTAATATTTTAACTACAGTCAGTGAGTGATCCATGTCACCTGGTGACTGACGCTTGTATAATTGATTAATACCTTGTTAATTAATAAAATGGCCAGAAATAGATATCTTGTGCTATCTAGTAATTAGTGCTTGTGTTCATAATTAATGCTTAATTAGTTTAATTATAAACCAGTAAAAGCCTCGAAGTACTTGTTAATTGGGGTAGGTAAACTGTGCTAATTCTAGAACTCCTTCAGATCTCCCCCCTGGAGTGGTAATTAAGGAAAAGGCCGATCAGGCGGTGAATGGCCAGCTTAATAGAGAGGTAGTGAGTGGAGCGAGATTGTACCTCCTGATAATGGGGGAAACTATGCTATCAGGTGGTGGGTGGTGAAGACTACTTGGGCGGTTACGTCTGGGAGACCTCCTGATATGGATGCTGGTAGCTATGGCGTTAGATGGTACCAACGACTCTCTTCCAGCTGCTAATCGAGCTCTGACGTCAGGATGGCCTGAGGGGTGAAGGCTACTAACAAGCTCAGCGTATAGCGAGAAGAAGATGATCAAGCGTGAGTAAGTATTTCTTATCAGCGAATGGTTTTTTTTCCACTTATCATTATTCAGGCATCTTAGTGTTAATTTTTTTTTAAATTCTTCTAAGAGTGGGCGTATGAAGTAGTTGGAAGAAAGTGTATGCTGTTTCATTGTGAAGACCGGGCTGTGTGTCCCTTTCAACTGACAAACGTTGGCTCGCCCATTTTAACGCAGAACCTTGCCAAGTAACGGAGCTATTTCTTATCTACAAGGGCGCGTTAGCCGTGTCCGATTGCTGAGTGTAATGGTAATTTGTTAGGCTCAGAAGTGAGATGAATAGTATTCTCTTTGAAATTAAAATGTGATTAAGAAAGCGAAGGGTGTTAAGAGTAACGTTGTAAAAGTAACTATCGATTTTAATGATTATACTAAGTGCTTACATGACTAAATTATAAACATAAATCAAAAGCAAATTAATATACTATCATGTTATGAGAAGCTCTACACTGAGAGGCAAAATAAAGTTGTTTTTATTTTCAGAGATGATAAGCAATACATTTTATGAAACTATCTTATAGATACGGTGCCTAAGGGCTATTATAAAATTAAAATAAAAAGAAGGGAATGACTTAAAAATGAGCAGAAAATTATAGCACACTAGCAGCAAATCAAAAGGTACCTAATGTAGAGGGAGAAATTTTACCAATTGTGGAAGAATACATATATCTTGGAGCACACATTGGTTCGGTCAGCTGGTTTGTGAATCAGTATGCGGGAGATCACGGTTCGATTTCCGGCCAGTGGGACTCTCCTGAGCAAGTATCTCTGTGAATTCTTACATGGGCTTTTTCACCATGAAATGCTCCTCGTGAAGGGATGAGCGAGTTTCTCTCAGCAAAATAAGCCTCTTACTTAGATTCTTAGCTCTCGAGATGGTGTGTGTGAAATCATCACTGTACTAACGAACTACAACTGTATCTAGTTATATTAAAAATGTAAACAATAATGTGACAACATCTAACCATTACTTTGTAATATGTATCCAAAATATTGTAAAATGTTCCTTACTGTAGCAAGGCTATATGTATTAGTTTATAATAGAGCCTAAAAATAAATACACTACGGTAGTAGATATTTATTAAAAAAAAAAATTATATCTTAAACAGTATGAACCTTCTTAAACAGCATCAACCAGCAGAGCTTAGTCAGAGCTGTAGTGAGCAGCTAAAAACATTGACTACTTCATCATCCAATACAGGTAACTTAGATTAACAACAAGGTCTCAAAAAAACAGATTTGGGGTAGGAACGTTTTTACCAAAATAAGCAGATCTGTTTAAGACAGCAAATATTAAATATAAGGTTTTGTGACATGTTTTCTTATTTATATATATTTTTTGCATTTTGGAAACTAAAATAAATAACATAATATGCATAACGATAAAGTTAATGAAAGAGTGAATAAGGAATTTTTAAAGTATGTAAATGATTATCAACAATTATAGTAATGTTCAATTTATAATTTTCTTACTTTTTCTATAACCGAGATTATACTATTTGGAAAGGAAGATTGAATGTCAAAGTGTACTCATTATTATGTTAAAACATTTTTGTAAATCATAATGAGGATAAATAGAAAATGAAACTAATAAATAAAAATGTATATTATAACAGTATTCTAGAACTATGCTGGATTTTTTTTTCATTAAGTTAGATAATTATATCTTATTTACTTCTATTATAAGCCATTCTTTATCGTTTTCCACCGACGAACTAAAGGCAATTTGTTTATAACAACCATACGTAACTTATGAGAAAAATATTTATTATATCCTTGTTATCATAATTACTAGTGTACATATATACATTCTCATTGATTCAATGGCAGGTTCACTCAGTTATTACAGCAATTTATAACTGATAATTGCTACGGTTTTTTCGTAACTTTACTGCAGGTATCTATGGTCTTAGATTAGTCTAACTTTGCTTATGAGGCAGATGTACCATTTTTCTGAAAACGATTGGCTTTCCACCAGCTGCTTATGCGTGTAAGGGGGGAATCATACATTTTGGCGATCGGGAAATTTTTGTAGAGTATCTTCTAGTTGTCAGTTGTTTACTTGCTGGTTTATAGCTGGACTTTGCAAATAATCAAGCATGGTATTTGTGTTTTCGTTGCTTGGGCGTACAAAAGAATTATTTTCACCCGTCAAGCTTTTATTCTTATTGTCTACAGGACAAAAAATATTATTTCCACTGTTGTACTCGAGGGTTTAAAATACCCAGTCATATGGTGGAGCACAAGGCTGTTTGTGATTTACTTTTCCACGGTCTAGTCTTGTCATATGTGCGTCTTTCTTGAATCTACTGTCATTGTCGTCGTCAAAGTTCTTAGCAAGATTTCTATTCTCCAATCATAGTTTATTTTATAACAACACCTAACTCCACGTATATTTTTTCCCACTTCCAGTTTTTAAAAGTTCAAGTAAGAAAATTTTAATATCTGGAATTTAAAGAATAAACCTCTTATTTAAAAATGCCTTAAGATAATTTGATTAGAATTTGATTTGAGAAGTTTTGTTACATGATACTAATAGAGATTGAGTACAAGAAAGCACCTAGTTAATAGGAATATTTTCTTTTTCAATGATAAAACTTTAAGACTCCTGAAAGAGTCATCCTTAACGAAAGTCATTCCTTAACAAAGATGACTGTGTACTTCGTGGCTCTCAGAAGTGTCAAGTGACAACCAAAGTGGGCCTCTAAACCTTAGCACATAAAGTCAGCAAGTGCCAGCCCTACAGTTTGTAAGACGAAAAAGTTTTGACTAAAACTTTGCGCAAGATGAATTTCTTCGCGTGGGATTATAATAAGTACCTTTTCACTGCTTATCAAATATGGTCCTCATTCTTTATTCTTTGTTTATTAAGTTGCAAATCTAAAACGAGTTATCATTTGTATTATTAAATTTAAAAAAATTTGAATCTAATAAAACTGTGAATAGTGTTTCATTTAAATAAATAAACTGTATCCAAAAAGGCACAATACTAGAAGGACTTGAATGACGTAAAACTACTTGCTAGAAGGAAAAAAGGTTCATTAACTTACATATTTTATGAAACTTAAAACTTTTTCTCTTTTGTTCTTTATAAACAAATGAATAAATGGACTATGAGCTGGTCCCACAGCCTATAAGGGAGCATGAAGCTGAAGTACAAAACCTTTAGTTTTAATTTGAAGGCAGGTTTAAATGATATTGACAACCATTTAACAATAATATTGTAAGCTTCAGTAATAAGAATTTTGAGTATTTAATAATAATAAATATAACTTGACAGTTTAAAAAGATAATTTTGAATTTTTTTTTATTTATGTTTGCAACATAACTGAGAGAAAATGAAAAAACCACAATGCAGATAAATTTTTAAATAAAAAATAAGCAACGAAGACAAAATAATTTTCTATTAAGGAAAAAATAAAAATATTATGTCAAACTTTAGTGAATAAAGTGTTAATAATAACCGTTTTTCTATACAATATTTTTTATGACAGATTTAATTTTAGATTCTTGTTAAATAGATGTCTTTTTCAGATTCTTACAACTACGTAGTACATTCTATTGTTTGTGAAAAAATGGAAATCATTTGAAGTATAATTCTGCAAAAAGAAAAGTTCGGTTTCAAGACTTACTAATAGTTATGAAAAAAGATGAATTAATGCAAATTAATTTCTATATAAATGTTAGGTAACGATGATGAATTACCTACATTTAATGTTATTTGTTGAGAAAAAAATTTTTCTTCTGTTTTTTATCAGTAGTTGTTTCTGCTTGAATGTTATCATTACATCATTTACTTATTTCTAATAGTGAGTTTAATTGTAAGACGCTCCACCCTTACCTCAATTCTTTGTTAGTTTAGTAAAATAATTTTTTAAATGTAGTTTGTTTGGCGAAAAAATTTCTTTCATTATTTAAAAGAATTTTATAAGAAATTTAATCTTATAATTATCGTCAGTTTAATTTACTCTATTACGAGTATCGTAATCGAGGCTGTAGCGGATTACTGCTTCTTCTATCATATTATTTACAATTTTGTACCTTAGACAGTACGTGTATCGAAGGTGGAACTTCAATATTAGAGTATTAACCGAAAAATCTTCAATGTCATTAGAAATTTTGAAACATACATCATGTGTTTTCCATTGTTTTGGTATTTTAATAGATCTAATTATTATATACATTAAATTTATCATCAAACACAAAAATTTTTTTCCACATAATTCACGTCATACGTGAAATGCATACTAAATATGTAAATATATAAATACTTAATTGTCTCTTCATGATGTCTACTAGGCTTCGAAAAAAATTTTAAGGCTATTTTTAGGATATTTAAGGATATTAATATAGGTGTTTACGGATAAAATTGTAAATAAAATTTTTTGTACAGTAATAGTTTTATTTTAACAAAATAAAGTTAAATTCATCATACATTAAAATAATAAATGTTTCATACATTTAAAATGAAATTTTATCAAAAATGATCATATTTTTGATTAACTTAACCTTTTTTGGTTGATCTCAGAACTTTTTTCAGTTTTTCTTCTTCTAATTCAAGATTTTTTGTTTCTTTTCTTACTAATATCGCAACTTCTAACTTCTTTGTTTAAATTAATTCTAGTTTTTCTTTGGCTTGTGCCAGTTCAAATTTTTTTCTGCGTCTTCTCTTTCTTTTAAAGCATCTTTTGTTTTAATAATGAGCTTTTGTAATATATTATCATTTTGTCAGTTATGTTGATATTCTTGACGCCTCCAGCACTTTCAATAGCATTATCTATACACCTTTCTGATATTTTTAAATAATAATTAATATGATTTAATTTTGTCTTTGGTTTAAAACCAAAGATTGTGGACTACAGCTTCACGCTCCTTCGCAGGCTGCGGGACAGCAGATAGTCTAACTACTTGTTCGTTTGTATATTGGGAAAAGAAATAACAAAAAAATAAAGAAAAAGTGTTAATTTTTGTAAAAAATAAATGTCCACATACCTTTTCTTTGTTTTTTTTTTTTTAATTTTATATGATATTCAGTGCTGCTTATTTTGATATTATTAATTTTGTTGAATTTCAACTAATAAAATTTTCTGCACAGTGTAATAAGCTTCTTCTTTTAATTTATTGACGTTCACATTAAATTACAATAATAACTATGAATTTATCAAGCAATATAAGTATAAAATTATAGAGCAGTAAAACTATTAACTTATCAATCAATTATAACAAGTTAGATTAAAATATTAAACTAATAATTAGGAACAAAATTCGATAAGCGGTTGAAAGCTACTGACTAAAAAGCCGTGCAAAGAAGTGCACGTTGCACGAAGTTTTAGTTAAACTTCTTTGTCTTACTTGCTATGGGGCCAGTACTTGCTGACTCTATGTGCTTAGACTATGTGATTCACTTTGGTTATCACTTGACACTTCCAAGAGCCACAAAGTACACGGTCAGCTTTGTTAGGTGATGACTTTCGTTAGGTATGAGTCTTTTAAAAGTCTTAAGATTTTATCATGAAATGAATAAATATAATATAAAACAGAATAAAAATAAAAAAAGTTTATTCAGTTACGCAAGTCGTCACTTAGCAGCCTCCGTTTCTTAAAACTATCGCCGTCCTTGGTGAATGTACATACATTAAAATAATCTAATCTGATTTAAGGTAAAAAGTGGATCATGGTAAACTGAATACTTGAAAGAAAAATTTTTCACTTCTCACTCCTTTCCTTAAAATTATTCTAACCTCAAAATAAAAATTTATTAGCAATGATCTTAACATCTTTGTTTGAAAAGAGGGTTTTTTTTTTGTAACTTTTATATCGTACTACACTAAAATGGTAATTTATTCTATTATTTTACGGAACTATTACAGTTCCTGGGAAGTGTGCAATTCGAAAGGATAATAGGATTTAGTACTATAAGGTATTCATGATTTATTACTTGTGAACTGTTATAATTAGTATATATATATATATATATATATATATATATATATATATATATATATAACTATTAATAATTTATTATTCGTAGATTGTGTTTTTTGTTCATTCTGCTTTGTTCTCAGTTTTTTGTCGTTTATTGCCAATCTATTAAGGGCATCAAGATCTGCTGAAACAACCGTCTCTAAGCATAGCTTGTAGTACTAATCGTTTTTCACTAGATTAATATCTTTCAGGCATGACGAACAATTTTTTTTTTAACTTGATTTATATTTTTCACAAAAAATTGTGCACCTCTAAATTACTTTTATATAAGAAATTCCTATACAGTGAATGTACATTTTTTTCGCGATTTTTTTGACAACCGTTGTGGGAATATCTCATTCCATACATTTTCAGCCCTTCAAAGGCTCTTTTGGTTGAGAGTTGTATTATTTTGGTGAAGAGCTGTATCCCGCCATCGCGCATGACATCTAGTGGATAATATTTCAAATGGCTTAGGGGGCCAAAAGTCATTAGCAACCGGATCAACTCATCCGGTTTCATGATGGCCGGCACTTTAGATATCACTTTCCACCGTAGTGGGTCATAATTTTCAGAAGAATTATTTTCACTGTCCGCATTTTCTGTTCTTGCCTTTTTGTGCTTACACTTCTAGGCTGCTGCGTTATACAATATACTATTATTTGGCGCATGTCTTCTGCCCACTCAGCTAATCCATATGTTGTATGAAAGGGAATAACATCTTTTCATGTTTCTTTCTTGGTTGAAAAATAAATATTCTCTATCGGATACGTGTGTTCAAAAAACTCGATGGTATAGTTCGTATAGTAAGGTTTTTCAATAAGGACGTTTATCTTAGTCCCAGTACGATTTACTTTTACAAATTGTGGTATTAGACCAGGTCCCTTTTGATTATCTTTTGCAGGGATTTTCCCTTTTGTCATTAGTCTTACATTCTTTTCTAGCACTTGGGCATTTTGTACTGGTGATTGGCTTGCCCTTTCTATTTCGATGAGTGCTGTTTCATTCAGGGTGGCTGCAGTAACTACTGCATCACATAGCTGGTAATATTCGACCTCATATCTGGTGTACGAAGTGGTACATGACTGTTCTTTAAAGGATAGCACGGGACCAAATATATTTTAAGACACTTCTATTTGGTGTGTATTGACTGGTTCTTCCATCATTATATCCAACCAACGTCCATTTATTGATATATTGTGGACTTTAATTTGTTTTCTATGTATCTGGGACTCAGGTGCCGTTGACGTTACCTAATTCCTCACATTATCCGATGGGCTAGATAGTAAATCCAGTAGCTACCGTAGCGTTGGCGCTGTATTTTAACGGTCAGCCGCCATTTCTGCCTCTAGTGGTAATCGAAACACCACCACATAGCTAGAATAACCCCTAGCACAGGGTTCCCGTTCTATGGACAGCACTATCCCGAAGTTCTTGAGGATCTCTTGCACCATGAGCCGGCTATAATCCCCCTGCAGCAGTATGGTAAGTTGGGTTCCATCGGCCATTGCTTCTATAATTTTAGAGTTTTGTCTGTTCATCATGTATGTAATTCTGCAAGCGTTAATATGATGGGTGTTACGAGGATTACTAATTGATACTGTATATTTATGAGTACTGTTGAAGTGTGTTTCATGACCTTATTAATTATAAGGATTCGCAAATTATACATGGAATGTAAATATGAAAATAAAATAAGAGTTATGAGACTATTGGATAATGGGTAGGAAATACATGGATAGATACAATCGTTACCCATCATGCTATGCCAAAATATTCGCTGATTCACAATACAATGGAATAAGTAGTTTTAATACGTGGTATATTTTTATATATATTTATTTATATGCTTTTATTCTTTTTTAATAGTGATAGCTAAGAACAAATGTACTTCATATAAATTTTAAAAATAAAACTAAACAACAAAGTGCAATTAAGAAAAAGAATTACGTGATATCTGTGCTTACTAATATAATTTGCATATGAGACGGTAATAATTAACTAAATGTAATTCACTCATTAATTTTACAAAGCTTAAAGTAAGAATCTTAAAACGGAGTTATGTGTTTTTCGACGTAGAATGTGGCTGGTTAAATGGTAGGGTTCAATTATTAGGTTCATTTTCTGCTACTTTTAATCTATTTTCGTAGATCGATGATTTTGGCATAGGTTGACTTTGTATCTGAAGTTTGTGTACAGCGTTCTCTTCTGCATATAATTACATGTCTTTGATATTATTAACTTAACTTTTTGTTGACATAATAGGTAAATTAATCTTTGTTCATTATGTATTTTGTTCTCCTTTTAATTCGTTCAGCGTATTTCGTGCATTACTTAGGTTCATCGTTCTGCAACGCTGGAATAGCGCTTTCATGCTTGTTCATTGAAGTTTAATTCTCGAATCAATTTTATAGCGTCATGGAAGTCATAAGTGTCTTTTAAGGGTTTATGTAGTACTGGTAAGTTTAAGTTCACTTCTACCTGATAGATATATTGTATTTAAGTGATATTCTTATGTTTACTGGTTAAGGTTAATCTGTGAGTTTTTTCTGTATATCCATCATTCATTCGTAGAAAACCTATACCTTTTACTCTTTCTTGTTGATCCATTTTATTAGGACAGATAATGTTCAATTGTTTTTCATTGGGTGTTGAGAATAACCATGAACTATCAGCTGGTAAATAAATTCATTGGGTTTCAGTTTTCGGCGTGAACATAATTTCACAGTATTTAAATACTTCTGGTCCAGGTCGTAATAACATAAAAATTTTACATTCATTCATAGAATAGGGTCCCTTCAGCGGTTCCATAGCCGAGCATATATAACCATATACCGTCTTATCACATTGGTTAAATGTAACTTTGTTTAGTCGTAAATACGAATAATGGTTTGCTGCTACTGCTAGGTAAGGGTACGATGGTTTTATGTAGGCAGATTCATTTTGTCCGGATTGGGGTATCATGACTGGATATAGTCTATAAAGATTGTAAGGGGTTCGATCTACGAGTAGCAAATGTAATATTACCATGGTTCTATTTTCTTGATGTAGAACATCTAATTTGCTTAGGGTACTTATTTCGACAGCATAAAGGTTTCTATTGGTGCTACAAATTCTTGATTTCCCGCAAAGTTCTTTACATCCTGGGCTACTGTTCTAAATATATTTGGAGAAAATAGCTTTGGATGTGCTTGACCTCTTTGTAAATCATGCAAGATGTCAATCAAATCTTCATGGGAACGAATAATGTGATCTAGGGTAGCCTCAGTTCTTCTTAGGTATGCTGACAAATGAATTAGATATCTGTCAAGAGTAAAATCCTGTCTTGAAGTCAATATATCAGCAACTTGTTTTAAAATATGCTCATGGCGTTTCGTGGTATTGAATAGTTCTTTGAATGCGGCTCCAAAAATATGGCTATTTTGTTCGTACAATTTAATATATTCTTTTTGATTGGTATCCAAATTGTTGATGTTAGTGTTTATAACGTTAATATCGTCTTCTGTGACTAAGTCGTTAAGTCCTTTAGCAATACTCCCAATAATTCCAAAAGGTATCAGTCTTTTTGCTCGTATGCTTGGGGGTGGAATAATGTTATCTCCTGCATAAATTCTACAGTATTTATTATGTTTAATAGTGTTGCTTTGAGGTTTGTCAATCGCTTTATTTTTAAATTCAAGAGGTCCAGTTCCATATAGCGAGTGCAATTAGAATAACCAAACTGTACAATACAATATCGAAAGGTTTTATTTAATCCTTGAGTAAGTGTGTGTTCCAATATAAATTTATTAATGTCAAGGCATATTACTATCTTCCAGTCAGCTCTTTTTATTTTTGTAATACCAATTCGTTCATAGTGTATTTCAGAGATCGTTTTAAGTGGTTTAATGCTAAAGTTACCATGACTAACATAGTTTAGATCTGCGCAACCTTCAAGCACCATTGTCATTATGATGGGCAATATAATCCGCATCGTTGTGTTCTCTCTTTCAAGAAGATATGTTAAGTATAATTTCTACAAGGATACTATTATTGGTTTTAATTTATCTGTATTTTTTTGTATGATTTTACCACTGGTTTTTTCAAGTAACACATTATTTCCCTCTAAAACTATTTTAACCTTTAGGGGTTCATTATAATAGCATTCAAATTTATGAGAACGTACTTTTTTTTTACCTAAATTTTATCTCATGGATTAACATTTCGAGGCTTCAATTTTTTTTCGTATCTTGTCTTCGCTTAAATTTTCATTTTTATTTGTTGATTTCCTGCTGCAATTCACATTGCTTGAAGTCACTCAATAAAATCTTGTAAATACAACAGATAGGTCAGTAACTTTTGATTTTTTGGTATCTCCAAGGGCAACGTTGCTAGTCTCCCAAATACTAGTTTAAAGGGCGTAAAATTTGTAGCTGTATATACACTCGTGTTATACGTAAAAGCTGCAAATTTTGCTAAGTTGTCCCAGTCATCATATGTTTCAGAGTAAGTTCGTATAAAGTCAGCTAGGGCAGCATGACTTTGCTCTAGTGATCTGTTTGTTCGAGGATGGTATGCTGATGTAGTTAAATGATTAGTTTTGAGGGTTCTTATGAGTTTTTCCAATAAATTAGACATAAATGTAGCATATCCGTCTGATAGAATTGCTCTAGGCGTACCGTAAACTAATATTAGATTTTGTACAAGTGCATTGGCATGCGTGCTTGATCTTAGGTCTGGTACAGGGACTAATATGATACTTAGTCAAATTACAGTTAATGGTTAGCAAGTAGCAATTACCATTTGGTATTATTCTTAATTTACTGATGGTATCAATGGAAACCTTATCAAAATCTTTAATAGGTGAACCTGTAAGCACCAAGGGTTCTCATGTTGTTATTCATTCAATTTTTTTCTCTCGACACTAGTTGCATTTACAATCATAATTGAGAATATTATTTCTCATTCCAGGTAAATGAAATAGTTCTCTTATTTTCCGATAAGTTTGGTTTAGTCCCTTATATCCTCTAACAGGGCTATCGTGTAGGGTTTATATTATTTCATTACGTTCTTGAATTTTGGAAGAATTATCTTTACCGCAACAGACAGTAATTTGTATAAGTGTTTTAGCAAAAGTTACTTATAATATTCGTGGCATCAATCCAGGTTCTTATTTGTCTGTTAGATCTCCCCTTCTTAAAATTTGGAAAGTTTTAAGATTTTGTTCCAACAATATTTTTTAAGTGATTTAAAAGCTTTTGTAAGACTTTTTAAAGTGACTAAATCGGTAGATCCTTCAATAATAATAATAGACAGTATATTATGTCCTCCATAAGGTGTTTTTATTAGTAGGCTACCTTTTGGTATGTTGGATTTCAAATAACTAAGGTCCAGTGTGCCTATCGATCTCAACATTTTTGAGACAGATATGACTGGTTGACAATCTTTGCTAATGAAATGAACTATATTGTTTCTTTTGCACGTTAGACAATACCTGGTAGTAGTTACGTTGTTTATTAGCTTGACTCTATTTACGTTCTTATAATTGTCAGTACTACTGCTACTATCACTAACACTTACATATACCCTTTCATACTGTTGTTTGTATCGATTGATTGGTAAGAAAGAGTATAAATTTGACAGTAGCATAAAATCAGGTGCAATACTTCGATTTATCGATTTGTGTTTATTGCAGTTTATTTGTTTGTTGTTTTTATTCAAATTATCTAGAGTTTCTTCTGTTATTTATCCCAAGTCCAGTGCTTTAGACCGTCTGTTTATTTGCAATAATATTACTCATGTGCGTTGGTATAGTAGAACTTAAGGGTGTATTTTCTTGAATACGAGAAGTAATTGGTAATTTTCCACTCGTTACATATTTTCTGAAAATTTCATCTTTATCATAAGGGTTCAGAGTCCGCTGTACCTCTTAATAGATCTGCAATTTTTTAATCTTATACAGAATCATCAAAATTATCGGGATCGTAGGTGTCCATTTCGATTAATACGTCCTGAATTTTAGGATCTAGCCTGTCTCCATCAGAAAATCTAGTTACTAATAAAAAATCCGTATCAGCTTGCTCGAGTTCATCATCGTTATTAGACTTGTCTAAATATTCTTGAAGACTTTGGTTGAATTTTTTTGTTAACTTTTGTATTTCTTGATGGGTTACCTCATCAATTTTACTGGTTGTAGTTTTAAGTTGGTCTTCAAAGACCTTGTCATTTGAACCTTTACTGAGTGAAATGGGTGTAACAGAGATTTTAAAATTTGTCGCGTCTGAGTCTTAGTCAGTATCTGTATTTAAGTCTGCTTTCATTTTAGTTAATTCTTGCCGAAATCCACTTCGTCTAGATTCATATACTGATGGTTGTGTATCTTCTTATGACGATTTTTCAGTATCACTTGGATCGTCGTCGGAAAACATACTTGTCCTTTACCATGCACCACGGTTAATTATATCTCTGACTAGTAACTGTGGCATTTTCTCACTTGTGGGACTACTAGGTTTTATTCCGGTGGTTCCTGTATTTGTATCGCTAGCGTGTGATGTTAAGGCTATTGATTTCGAAAAATTCACTTTTATTAAGCTAGAATCATTTGAGGTATTTTTAGTGATATTTTTTACTATACTTGGTCAAGATGCAGATGATGTCAGTGGTTGTAGACATGTATTCGTACAAGTCCTTTGAGCAATCACATTATGATCTACCTTTGGCCATTTCTTGTTTGTTTTTAAACCAAAGGGTCGTCTAGGACCTCTGGCCAATTTAGGTACATCTGCTTCTGATTTAGCCCCTATCCCAAGTTTTTTCATTACCACTGTCTCTTTCAAGTTTGTTAGTAGTGTTTAAGGTTTGATAGTCGTTTGATTGGATTTTCTTACTATTCCTTTCTTCTGATTTTGTAATTCTGTTTTCTTCTTTTCCTCTAATTTCATTCGACCTATCATCATAACTCTTAGTAATAGTAATCCCTTGTTTATATTGTTTTTCGTACAAAGAAGTGGTCCTACTGGATTTCTTGATAGTGCATCATCAATGGTATTGAGTTTTTCCGGCTTGTATTTAAATGAACATTAATAATCGGTAAATTTAAACATCCAGCGCATGAAATGCTGACTCTGATCTTTTTTTGTATGTATCCAATTCAATGGCTCATAATCAGCTACAGGAACAAATCTATTTACCAATAAATACAAACGAAAATGACGCATTGCGTATAGTGCAGCTAAGCAATCTTTTTCAGTCGTATAATAATTTATTTCAGCCTTATGTTACGTCGGTGCAACGTATTATTCGAGTCTGAGCTTTCGCTTGATAACTCGGAACTCGCACTGGGCACGTAGGTGGGACATGGGGCCAAAAGGTAGTTAAATTTCTTGTCTGAGTATTTGACAGGGGGTGAGAACGGCCGTTTTAATTAAATCGACGTGGTTGTCGAGCAATAGTGCAATACACTCGTTCACGGCGCGCCTCGGGTTTATTGAGAATACCTGGTGCAATCTGTCAAATAGTATCCCGTTCACGATCTAGAGGTTACCAGTACCGTAACGAGCAAAGGTAGTTACACTCTAGAGGTTGCACAAGGGAGTAAAATGGTTTAAGTTCGCAACCGGTCTAGGATCCATCAGTACCATGCGGAGTGAATGTGATTGCCCTAGAGTTTACCTGAGGAATAATTCTTTTATTTAATCACGTAGCGTGGTATTTTACCGATATCGAATTTCGAACTCTAAAAAAAACACGTCCGCGTTGAAACTGAGAGGAAAAAAAACACTTGTCACTTTAGTATTTAAATTTGACTTACTTTTATTTTCGGTATGAAACGTACAGCGAACTGAACCAGCACGAAGTGTCCAAGATCGAAGATTTAAAACCGCACTCGTGGAGAACTGTGAGATAGCAGAGGCGGATTCTTACTACCTAGTTAACTGTTCGAGGGTAAAATTAAACTGTAACTGTTTCTCACTGTACCTCCCGGCTCTTTTTATAAGGAGTAGCGGACCTCGACCACCCGCTGGCTGGAAAACGACACAGGAAAGCTTGCCACCGAGAATTTTGGTGTAAAAGACAATAGCTGAAGATTTAATTGGCTGGAGTTGCTCTAGTTCAGCCACTAAAAATTGGCACTTCCTGCCTCTGGCTAGTTTTCCTACATGCGTCAAGAGAGGGGAAGGTGATTCACTAACTTGCACCCTTCCTTTCTCTTTTACATCAAGATTATACAGATTTGCCATATTATTTAATACTAATATTAGGATGACATGTTGCTGATATTTACTTGGACTAAGCATTGTTCGTTTATTTAATCAAATTTATTACAACAAGAGCGGTGAAAATCACTCAATACTTCATGTAGGTGTTGACTGAATAATCGTTCACTGCGTTGCTATATTAATAATAGGGTTAGTAATAGTAATTTATACACATTAATAACTATAATAGTTGCTAGAGTTGCCAGATACATTAATCGAACAAGTTGATAGTCGAAAAGAGTAATTGTTAACAGCGGTCTAACCATTTATCTCTGAAGCAGCTGTAGTTGTGGTCCAAGCACTTATCGGGTGTTCGTCGTGACCCATCGATTGTTAACTTAACAAAGCTTGTCGGTTATTGTTAGCTATGGATGTATTTCAAAATGTTAGTACTATGATCAATTCTCATTTTTCCTTTTGCTTACTCGTTGGAGAGGACGTCAGCACGTGGTGCCCTGGGGATTTGAAAATTCCGTTACTTATACTGGCTCGGTCGTACAAATTTTTTCTCTTGACATATCTAAGTCAGGAAAAGGGGAAGAAGCTATTGTTGACTGTTGGCTTAACTTTCCCGCTTTCCTTTACATATTGAAAAGTAGCAACATTTGTCCGGATTACAAAAATAAGGTTTTTGCGAATGGTATAAAAATTTTATGCTGCAAGAGGGAAGCTTGGAAACTTATGTATCAAAAACGAGTGAAAACTAATAATTTTGCTTTGTTAGGTTTATACTACTTTACATTATTATTTATATTGTGGTTGCTTATTAACTATACATTAACTCTATCTTAGTCTACTTGTCTTAGTTCTTATTTACTGGCGCAACTGTTCCTAACTAACCTTTTGCATCTGGTAGTTCTTTAAAGTTATTTTATTATTTTATGCTTTGAGAAGTATTTCATTTAATTTATTTTCCAGTCAGCATGGGCCAGCGTGCATGTATGTGAGTCATGCATGGGCGTAGTACCTTAGGTAAGAACAATTTTGTAGGTTATTCAACTCTTTTTAGATGCACATTGGCCCCTGCGTTTAATGTTCTAAAATCAGCATGGACAGTTTTGAAGCAAGAGGAAAAAAAATTAATGTGGATACGACGATGTTACATTTATTTAGAGTTCTTGAAAGATAGGCAACAGGATGGTCAAACCCATCTTTTTTTTTGACTTAATACCACTCCAATAGCGAAGTCAGATGCATCTGTTGTCAACTTTAATGATTTACTAAAGTCGGGAAATTGTAAAATAGGCTCTCGACATAGATAATCTTTTAGTATTCAAAAACTCTTTTCTTGCACTTCAGTCCATTTAAATTTTTCTTCCTTTTTTAAAAAATCTGATAATGATTTAGTTATTTAAAATAATACATCTAAAACAAAAAAAAAACAAAAAAAATAAAAATAAAATAAAATAAAATAAAATAAAATAAAATAAAAAAAAATTTAATTAGCATGAATATATTTATGTAGATTAAACATAATAAGGCGCGTTATTACGCATTAAATATTTGTATTTTATGCATTTGATGCATAAAATACCGACCGATTTTTGTCAAACCTGAGGTTTTTTTTGGCATTGCAGTAATGCTACTAATTACTGTTATAAATAAATTATTTTATAAATAAATAAATTATTAAAGTAAAGGAAATACAAAAGAATGAAAAAAAAAGTAATGAAATTAAATATAAAAAAAAAGGAAAGATATATGAAAAAAAAAACTAATAAATAAAATAAACATAATAAGGCGCGTTATTACGCATAAAAAAATGCGTAATAACGCGCCTTATTATGTTTAATCTACATAAATATATTTATGCTAATTAAATTTTTTTTTATTTTATTTTATTTTATTTTATTTTATTTTTCTTTTTTTTTTTTTTTTTTTTTTTTGTTTTAGATGTATTATTTAGAAAACAAATACATAATTGAATGTATTATTAGTGAATACATTTAAAAATGGAATGTTATAGTTACGAACCACACCATAAGTACAAGAAACCGAGTTTCCATAGTCGGCAGCGCTCGTAGCAGAGTGGGTAAGGTACTGGACTCATATACAGGAGGTCGAGGGTTCAAATCTCTTTATTGGAAAATGTTTTTTTTTTTTTTTTTTTTTTTTTTTTTTTTTTTTTTTTTTTTTTTTTTTAGAATTGTAAAAGAAAAAAAAATTCAAAGTAAAAATTCAAAGGGGAATGGTGGGTAAAGGTGTGGAGAAGAGTAACAGGGCACGGTTGGCAGATATACATATATAGTGGGGAGAGGGAAAGTGTATGGAGAACAGTTGGTGAGGGTGACGGGGTAAGGGGGGAAACTTGAGAGGAAGAGACTCTGGGTAAACGAATTTCGTTTCAAAAAAAAAAAATCTGTCAGTTTTGAAATTCGAGATCCCCGAGTAACGCGACATAATGAACTTCGTTCTAAAAAATTTTCAACAAAGCGTCTATAGTATCCTGCTAATCCTTAGAATTCTCTAATGTTTGTCATAGTTTTTGGTTGAGGAAACTCTCTAACGGCCTGTTTTTTTTAGTCTGGTTCAATTCCTCGTTGACTTACTACATGCCCAAGAAATATTACGTCGTCCCGCAAAAACTTAATTTTATCTGGTTGGAGTACCATATTCGCTGATCTAAGCCGGTTAAAAAGTAACCTAACTTTACGATCATAATCTACTAGATCTTTCGCTTGAATAATATCATCTAAGTACACTAACATTTTAACGTTCAATAAACATTTTGTCGAGAGATTCATTAGTCGTTGGAACGTGGCAGGTGCATTTTTTAAACGCTTAGGCATCGATCTGTATTGGTAATGTCCATGAAATGTTGTAAATGCTGTTTTATACTTATCATGTTCAGCCATATGAATTGGCTGAAATCCACTTTTTAAATCGAAAACTGGAAAATATACGGATCACTCCCAACTTGTCCATAATATCTGCAATATTGGGCAAGGGATATGCATCACCAATGGTCTTTTTATTAAGTTCTCAGAAATCAATCACTACCCTCCATCTTGGATTTCCATGGCTATCAGATTTTTTTTAACAATCCAGAGGAGTTAATAATGCGGTGATGACGAAGGCTCAATTATTCAATCATTAAGTTTTTTTGCTACGTGCTCTTCTAAGACTTTTCCATGTACCGGTGGGTGGTGATATTATTTAGTGTTTAATAGGAATATAATTTTCCGTCGGAATTTCATGCACAACAAGATTAGAACAGGATAAGGGGTCTTCCGGTAATAAAATGATTTCTGAAAATTTGGAAATTAGTCAATAAATTTGGTCTCGTTGTTACAAGTTTACCTGACTGGTACTTGAAGGGGAGAATTTCTTTTGGGTCTATTTCAATTGTAACATCATCCTCATTAGTGTTTACCGCCATAATATTACATTGATTGTTATCCTATTTTACTCTTCCTTCTCCTAAATATGCCTACGTCGACTCATGGTAAGTATCCTTCAGTTAAATTAGTATTGATTAAACTAATTCTTACTACTTGACGTGTTTGAGCCTTGATCGTATATTGAGTTGGCTTAATAGTGATTTTTCGTTCCTTATTAAGAAAATGTTGTTCTACACTAGGTGCATTTTTACTCAGTTTAATGGCACGAGATTGGAGTGTATATTGGTCGTTTAATTCATTATTTTCACTGTGTATCCCACTCCCATTACTTTCATTATTAGTGGGCTTCATAAAATTATCACACATTTCTGATAAAATCAATTCATCAAATTTATCTTGAAAATGAGAATCACCTTTTATGTCTTCATATTTTCCATATTGAGGTACATTTGATTTTTTGAACGAACCTACGATGTATTTATCATAGAATTTTGGTTGGTCAATTTTATTCTCAAGGCTCTGTGTCTCTTTGTTAGCAGAGTAAGTGATAGCTAAAATTTAATTTTCCTGTGCTCGTTTCGTAAGTTTTCTTGCTTTTTGTTCTTTTTCATCCATTTCCAATTGCTCTGAAGGCTGATGCCTACATCTTTTTGAAAAAAACGAAAAAAATAGCAGGCAAGGACCAGGTAAAAATGTTGTTAAGGCTCCAACTTTAAGGGAAAAAAATATTTAAACACGAAAACATCTAAATTGGTGAAATAGGGATGCAATTTAGGGGTTGAAAACGGTTTTCTGCGATTTACGAGAAAACGTAACCTTTTAGCGGATATTGTTCTACACAAAAGTTCTAGATGGTAAAAAAATCTAAAAATTTTTCACCCAACACTTGTTAACATAACCTTTAATGAACCGTCAAAATGGTGAAAACTGAATTTCAGTATTTATATTTTTTTCTCGCGTAGAAATAACTTAATTTCCATGAAAATTCGTAAAAGTATTTTTTTTATGTTAAATAAGCATAGGTTTTTTGCAGTTCAGGATACAATTATTTTTGGAGTTATGTACATTTTAAAAAAAAAATACACTTATTTTCCACGAACAGTTGTCTTGATGTTTTTTTTTGTATTTTAAAATCCTATAAGTGGTCATTTTAATCTTTAAAATGTCTACTATAAAGTGGTCACAGTAAGTTAGTGGTTTATTAATCGTTAAACTGCTTAAAATTGCGAAAAACCAAAAAAATGTCTTTCTAAATCATGATTTTTTCAATATTTTCTTATAATTTTCGATTTTCTTTATTATTTTTATAACAATAACTAGTTTATACTTAATGACTTACGTTAAAATATTTGAATAACAAAATTATACTAAGAACCTAATTCATCCATACCATTTTTATTATTTTTTACAACTAGTTGTTCTGTTTTAAACGTATATACATGCCATTTTACAAAAATTTACGAAAAATAAAATTCTAATTAAGTTTAAATTTTTTGTGTCGATGTTGTTTTTCTTTTTCGTTAATCAAAGTTGAAATTTTAGAAGCACCTTCAGAATCGTCGACATCCTTGGGGTCTTAAATTTCGATATTAAAATTCTTTGCTGGTACCTCATCAAAAGTTTCCTCTGAATCACTTACTTCTTTCAATATCATTAAATCTCTATTAGAACAGTTCCCATGACAATTAGTGCATAAATTTATACATTTTTAACCGTGTTTTCGGCAGCCACATCTTTATTTATCATATCCACTTTGACAGCTGCAACTTATACTTTTTAATAAGTTTCGGGAATTGAAGTCTTAACCGTCTGAGAGAAATCTGGGCACTAGTCTGCCTTCATGTTCTTTCCAGTCCCACTGTCCGCTATTCTGTTATCAGATTCACTGTCAAAATAACTTAACCAAGATTGTAACTGATACTATACTCTGTAAGAGTGTTGCGCAGCAGCTCCTTCAGTTCGAGGAAGTTTTTTCAATTCAAAGGTAGATTTGTTAGTTGCCTGTTGGTAAAGCTAAAATCTTTATTGATTTAATGATACATCTATTTTCTTACTTCTGTAAATACTAGCTATCAGTTGATATACACTTTGCGCGATGGTGATGGGGTCTGCATTTTTAGTATAGAAAATACTGACGAGGCTTGATAAATTTTTATACTTTATAACGATTTAACTATTTTTTTTTTCCTTTACCAGCAAAACCAGACATGGAAAAAAAATAACCTATATGAATTTAGCTAATGCAGAAGGACTAGTGAGTCTATGTCTTGGCCAATGGCTACGACAGTTTTATCGTCATCTTTTGCTAATTCAATTGCAGTGTTAATAATTAATACACTAGCGTCTTCGGAAGCTTGTTTGCACAACAATCCATATGATTGCAGTTTATCGGATACAGTTGTAATTAAATTTTTTTGTTACTTTGATTAAACAAAAATTTATCTTGCGAAAACGGTATTTTACTAATATTTTGATATTCAAACGTAGGTATATTTATAGATTTATTGCAACGAGAACGTTCAGATTGCTTTTTGCCCATTAAAGTGGAAGCTGATGCGAGTTTTGTAGTTGCAATTTTATTGACATTATGCAGTCGAGCGAGCACGTGTTTACATTGTACATCTGAAGCCTTATGTTGTTCAGCAGTCTCGATAATGTTTTGTCTCATTGTTTCATTTGTTACAAAACGTATTTCATGCCGGTATTTATCACATATTTCACCACAAAAAAAGGAAAAAGATTCAAAAATAAACTTTTGCCTATCTTAAGTAATTTGTTCACCTTCAGATAATGTCTGTTGCCTCAATCTCTTCGACTCTTCAATTGAACATCGCCTATTACAATTACTTTGACATTTTTTATGAATGTGCGCAGCTGTTGATTTTTTCATCGTTTTGTATTTGTTATCGAATCTCAGTTTGCTATACTGAACCAAACGATTGATAGCACTTGCTTTAATTTCATACAAATCATCTTGATCAAACTTGTTACAAATAATACAAGCGAGTACATTCATTTTGTTTGTCTGAAATAATTAAGTTCAGTAAATTAATTAGCTTCTTACGATCGTGGAAAACTTTCGTTTTGCAGAAATTCGTAATGTGTATTTTTGATTTGTTAAGTATTTATAGTTACAATGATACTGTTAAATATTTACCTTATGACAGCATACATACGACAATACAGAGTGAGTCACCAGACAGATGTTAATGCGCAGTATTTTCTCTTCCTTACTGTGTCAACGGTTTTTCTACAACTAGTCTACAACGTGCCTAACCTGCAATAAATCTTAGATTTATTGTACACGTCGTCCTGACACGATACTACTATTTATAAGCAAATGTACACTTCACACTTGTATATTAACATTACTAACAATTTACATTTTTAATCATCTTATTTTCACTAATTTTAAAAGCAAAATTATTCAAACTATTGTCTGCGTCAATGCTACAAAAGAGGTACTACCTTCAAATATTTAATTTACCTTATTATATTATGATGATAGCAGATAAGTACTTGTCGATAATTACTTTGTTGTTTTTTGAACAAAAAATCAGTCACCACGTGCTCTTCTAAACAGCACTCTTTATTTTAATCTCTTTCTTATGCAGTAAAAGCAGAGTCGCGCGCGCGTGTCCCTTAACTGAACCCAAAGTTTACTATTTCCCGCTGTTCTCTGCTCGTTATGCACTTAGACATTCCTCTATTTCTCTATCTAGCTTTTCTACTTGCTAACCGTACTCAAAGTACTACAGGTTACGATACATTTTTAAGATTAAAATGACCCCTTGTGAAACTTCGACATACAAAAAAACGTCAAAACAATTATTCGTGGAAGATAAGGTCGTTTTTTTCGAAAATATACTGAACTTCAGAAATAGTCATATTCTGAACTGCAAAACAATCATGCTCATTTACGATTTAAAAAAAACACACTTTCACAAATTTTCATGCAAATTAAATTATTTTTACGTAAGAAAAAAATGTAAATACTAAAAAATCGGTTTTTCACCATTTTAATGGTTCATTTAAGGTTATGTAAAAAAGTGTTTGGTACGAAATTATTAGATTTTTTTACCATCAAAAACTTTTGTATAGAACAATTTACGCTAAAAGGTTACGTTTTGTTGTAAATCATAGAAAACCGTTTTCAACCTCTGAATTGCATCCCTATTTTACCATTTTTAATGTTTTTGTGTTTAAATGCTTTTTCCCTTAAATTTGGAGCCTTAACAACATTTTTCACCTGGTTCTTGCCTTCGATTTTTTTTTTTTTTTTTTTGCGTTAAAAATTTGTTTTGGCACGAGACTACTATTTCTTCAAGAGTTCTAAAAAAAGAATAGGGTTCATAACGTCATCATCTAACACTATAGCAATGTGATAACTTGATAATGTGGCTCGTCGTTCTTTACAAAAGTTTTGACCCAACAAACTGCCATCTTTAATTGGAAAATCGTTAGGGATCACGTGGAAAATTGTAGGTTTTCCTTGTATAGTCTTATACGTTGTACGCTTAGTTAAAACTGGGTGGAGTGTTATTCCGGTAAGATTTATAATTTCGCTAGTCCCTACAGATAAGTATGGGTGTAACTGGTCTAATTTAATCATATTCGTAGTGGTGCCATTATTGAGCATGAGTGTGATAAAGCGATCCTAACCTTCTGGGATTGACAACCTTATGCTGGTAGACTCGTCGTCTACGCCAAGTCCCTGGCACGCACCAATAAGGGACGGTTTTGATTCTGTTGATATGTTCATGACTTGCGCTGAAACATTTGATGTAGGGGTTGAATTCTGTCTTTGGGGGCTCACCTCCGAACAACGATTGTGGTAAGCCGCCTGAGAATTTAAATGATGTGGCAAACGGTCACCTGCTGGTTGGTACTGATTTTTAAAATTGTGACTCTGATAATTAGGACTGAAATATCGTTGGTTATAATCATTATAATTTTTATTTTTAGAATATCTATTTTAATTCTGACCTCTGCCTTGGTTTCCTTGATTATTTCTAGATTTAAAATTAGCATTCCTTTAAGTTCAATAATCGTTAGGATTTTCGTTACTATACCCTCCAAAACTATTCTGGTAATAATTAGAGTTTCTCGACTAATTTCAAGAATTCCGATCTTTCCCCTGATTCTGATAATTTCCACAGTAATGTTGTCCATTACTATGCTGTTGACATTGTCTATTGTTATTTTAATAATTATTATACTGCCTATTAGCGTCATAATTCTGATTGTCGATCTGTTGTTCATTAACTTGTATTATTTGATGTCATGAAAATGGCTGGTCAGGGTACCTATTCTGAAGTGGGTATGGGTTATTGAGATATTATTAAGACTGCGAGGTAGTGCTTGGTATCGTGTGTCTGGGATTATACCCGCTCTCATTCGGCTCTCCTATCTCAATGCACACTCGAAGGCATCGGCTGAGGAAGCAGGTTCTTTCACATCTACCTGCTGGCTTATCATAGGTGCTAGTCCTTTTATGAACATATCTAATGCCAATTCTTTTATAGGGGTCATCATATGCGCGTTGTGTATACTACCTTTATCTTTTATCAAGGCCTTTTCAGCACCGTTCAGCAGTAGGTTTACATAATCACAATATTCACCAACCAATTGACCTTGTCGTTAGCGCACTTTCTGTAGCTGAGTTTGATAATAAGCAACAGTTTTTCCTATTGTATATCTTTTTTTTCAATGTGTTATAAATTCCTCGAGATTTTCGAAACCTCGGCCGCTCACGCTTATGCGTGCGGCACCTAGTAGATTCTGCAATACTGCTCTTTCATATGAATCTTTTTGATCATCTCTGTCCCAGCTTTCTCCTTTTCTAACATCATGCTCAAATGAGAAGTTGGCATTGAGAGACTACATCAGGACTTCAGCTACTGTCATATCGGCATCACCGTTTTCATTGACCATTTTCTTAGTCGTATAATTTGCTTTACGTGCGTTTTTTTCTTTTTTTCCTATCTATTTTTATCCTATATTCTATAAGTGTGTGTAATAAAAAAAAAAATTATACTATTATTTTGTTTTGTTCATTTGTTTCCAACAAAAAATATATTCTATTGAATCCTTAACATAAATCGCAGAAGACATAAGTAATAAAGAAATAATTAAATGTACACATGTGTATGTATGTGCATGTATATGTCTCTAATATGAGCGTTTGTTTGGAGCATGCATGTGCAATGAGTTTGCTTTAACTTTCATTAGTATACGTCTGCCGACAGAACCATAAGTGTAATATATGTATGCCCGGAAACTAAGGTGAAAGAGTGTAATCAAGCGCGCTTGTATGATATCATTTGCTTTAACCAAGGGAGTATACCTCGCAGGGATTCCTTACATGGCCTGAGCAGCTATATATCCTAATTACTATGCCACCGCAATGTAGGGTGTGATTTAAAACTCTCTCTCTGCGTTAAATGAAAGTATTTGACATCTAGCGTGCTTAAATATGCTATCACTATATCTACTCTCGACCACTGACTAGCATACGTATTGTTAACAGTGTATGGATCTGTGTCTGTTTCTACTACACACTTATGTGAGTATTTAATAATGCAGGCGCTGACGCCGTAATGCCAATGATACTGTATGTATTAATACAGTACTCATATGCTTGCTCCTATAAGGTGTTTGGTCGTGTTTGTTCACTCTGCCTAGGTCTTATATGAGTTGATTATATGTAAATACGCTAGGGGCGCAGATTTAGTGTATCATGTATAGAAGTACATATACTTGATAGACTGTTATAGCTAGAAGCGTGTGCTTGAATACCGGGCAGAATTCGAATACTGCGCCCTACAACCATATTCACTGCTACGTACAGCCCGTTGCATACAACAACTACAATCCTACAGATAGAGTCTCTCTGACTTAATTTAAGAGTTAGAGTTTTCTTCTCACACTGTATACTAACGCACGCCTATACCTCTAGGCATCTTTAAGGAGTCCGATGGATCCAACGCTGGTTATTTTTAAGAACAGTTGTCTGTACCCCTTTTTATTTTGTTTACCATGGTTATACATTACTGAAAATATGCACTGCGACCTTGTACGGTGGATAATATTGATACATCCATACGAGTGTTATGTATGTGCAACGCGCAATTTATGTGCCTATGAATCATAAATAAGGCAAGGAGATATAATGATAAGTTTTGAATTATTAATAATTTATTAGTAAATTTCCAGATTTTTTTATATTTTTCTTCTATTAATGTTAAGAGTTCCATTTTCATAAAGATGATTAAATCGTCGAATTGTTTGTCGATTTCTGCTTTAAAATTATTCATTTTACTTTCCGATAATTTAGTATTTACTTCGTGTGAATTATAGTTATTTTGTATTTGATTATTAATTAATTCCAATATTTTTTCTAAAAAATTTTTCTCTCTTATAAGCTCCCGCACAAAGAATCTTTTTTCACTTCTTTTACTTTAATATTATTACTCGAAAAATTGTGTGGTGGGGGTTTCATTAAATATTATTTTATGAACAATTATGTGTATATAACTGAAATTATTAGCTTATATTAAATCCTTCCTCCATTTTTAAGAATTTTTCTCCTGCAACTAATAATATTGAGTGCGAAGATGTTTGTGTATATGAATAAGTTATTTCGATGGATCGCTTTAAGTAGCTGTTCTAGGATAAAGAATGTCCGCTATTTCAGTAGAACTAATGGGGATGAACCGCTCTAGTTAGCAGATTCAGAGTAGGAATACCAAGACCGCTCTGGTTAGCAGATCTTGGGTATAGAGTAACCGCTACTCAAGCAGAATTAAAGGGATGAACCGCTCTGGTTAGCAGGTTCAGGATAGGAATAGTGTATTTGTTCTGTCTCGTAAGTGTGTAGTACAAGAGATCACTATTTATTTTTTATTTTTCTACTGCTATTTGAAACTTAATGTTATGTTATTTTATAACAGTAACCTTTACTTGTTTATTTTACCATTAATTTATTAACGTATTACTATTAATAACTTTTTTTTTAGTCACTTGCGTTTTTTCTTACTTATATATAAAGCAAAGTCGCTAAAACCGTTGTAATCGCTAACTGCGAAAACTACTGAACCGATTTTGCCGAAATTTTGCCCATTGATTCATGATACTTCCTAAATGGTTTTAGTACAGTTTTTATCCTAAAAAATTTAATAACAATAGCAGTAAATAAGCTCAAAATTTTGCAAAAATACGCCAGCTTTTCACTTTAGTTCAGTAAAATCCACTAGGTGGCGTCGACATAAAATCAAGGCTACCTGCAACAGAATTAAATAAGTATGGTTATAATATGACGAAACGTCTCGATAGTGATGCAGTCGTGCTTCGGCAGTTCAACGAGCTGCATAGGGAATGCTGATAATAGTTTTGCAGCTGGACATCCCGGGTACGGATGACACTCTTCAGTGACGGGGAAGGGATCTAGGTTTCCATTCACTCTGAATCTGGACGAGTGTGATCAAAAAACAATTCATTCTAACCGAAGACATCTCTGGCATGATACCAGGAGACATATCTAGCCTGAGCACAATCTGCACCAACTCTTTAGAGTTGTGCGGCAGTCCCACCATCCCGCCTGGTGCAGTCAGGGAATTTTTGGCTACAAATGTAAGCCAGGGAAAACAGCTCTGAGAAGTACGGGCAACCACAACGGCTACCTTCTAAGTCGTCGCGTCCCCAACGCGCTTACCCACATGTTCCCGTCTAACGATGAGCGGTTGGTTATCAAGAGAACGACCCAAAGACGAGATATTCCCAGGATAAGATATCGAGACTCCCATGGTAAGAATCAAGCTACCCGTAGCCAGCTCTTTATCATCAGAAATAATAATGAAGAATAGCCTGGAAGTTTCACTTCTGGCGCTTTTTAGGGCCATTATAAGTATTTACGTTCCCTACTTAACCATCAATTTCATCGGTTCTTTTTAGGGGCCACCTGAGTATAAACTACCTTGCCAACAAATACATTTTTACTACCATTTTCGAAAGTGATTCGTCGACTAAAAGGCTGTATTAACTAAAGACGGGCACTATTAAACCAAGTCAGCCATTCACTAGCAGACGTCACCTGCGGAGTTGTTCTTCGCAAAGCTGGAAAACGTGGTGACCGACGACCCTACATATTATCCTCTCGACTCTAAGCATTCAACCAGGAATCACTGATCCTCTCCCAAGGTCTGCACTGGGCAAACCTATAACAGCTATAAAGGAAAAAAAACTTGAGCCAACGGGACAGCCTCCAATGAACAAGTATTACTAACCAATCTCCCCATCCAAGATCACCAAAACAACTGAATTTGCAAATAAAAAAGGTGCTTTAGACACCAACGTCTTCGACGTTATACCGGGATACGTTGGGAGAGAGCACTAGCCCCAAAGCTTCGGACTTTGTTATTTTTCTCCTGTTCAGTCTGGGTTTTCAACAGCAGGCCAGAGAAGATCACCCTGAGGTATCTAGGCAGTCACAATTGCTGTTAACTGCAGTCAAGAAAGAGTTAACTTAAGAAGCTCACCGGTCTTTTTTAGGGCCATAGAACGTCGAACTACTTTGCCAACAAATATATTAGAACTTAACAAAGTTGACAGAAAACAGCTTTTAGGGGTGACAAAAATTTTAAGCATCCCAAAAGTCGCAAGAGGGTAAATTGGAAGAAAAACTTTAAATGTATCTAATAAATACAATTTTACTTAGGTGTCAAGAAACTGACGCAGAAAATTTATCGAGATGGAAACAGCAGCGTCAAAATCGGCAAATAAAGAATCCATTACGTGAGAGATCAGCTTTTCATTGTACCCTCACAGCAATCTCTGAAATCTTTAAAGATCCTACTTCAGATTTTTAAATAAGTAGAAAATGTATTTGTGTTTTTGTGGCAATAAAAATGTAGGGTTTAAGGTCCAGGACTTTGTTGCTCTGGTAATAAAGTTGTGAGATATGAGAAAAAAAATTTTTTGTTAATATAAATTTTTTGGGGCTTTAAAATCTTAACAGTTTAAAAAATTAGCCCTTTCAGTGAATTACACGGGAGAAACTGTAAATCAACGGCTTCTTATGGCCACCGATTATTTTATGGTATAAAGAACGCACGGTACTTTTTAGCATAATCATTTTTTTGAATTCTTACACCTTATTATTTGACCAAATAAACTATATGGATTCCGAAAAAATATGTTTTTAATAAGAAGATTTTTGTTCTGAGATGTGTCAGGAATACGTTAAAAATTTCTAACTGAAAACGTTTTACATTACATGTCAACACACTACGGTGTTTTATTTAGTAAGTCTCGGGCGAAGCTGAGACGGGGGGCTGCTAGTACATTGTAACCAAGTATTGCATATGTCAAGCTCTCCACAAAGGCAAAGCATACACGCGTCCACGCTTACTGCACTACATGGGGTGTTACGCATCATTTATAAACATGCTTATTTGAATGGTGTTTATTGTTTCTTCAAAAATAGCACTAAGAGAGCTTGTAGTCAGCAAACAAAAAGCTAGAGACCATAAACCATACTCTGCTACTAATAGCATTAATAATATCATTAAATTTTGGCTTTGGTTTGAAACCGAAGATTGTGAACTACAGTTTCACGCTTTTTCACAGGCTGCGTGACAGCGGATAGCCCAACTATTTGTTCGTTTGTATATTGGGGAAAAGAAAAACAAAAAAATGAAGAGAGAGTGTTAAGATTTGTAAAATATAAATGTCCTCATACCTTCTCTTGGTTTTTCATTTAATTTTATATGATTCTTCAGTGCTCCTTTCTTTGATACTATTAATTTTATTGAATTTCAACTAATAAAATATTCTGCTTAGTCTAATATGCTTCTTCTTCTAATTTACTTACTTTCACAATAAATTACAATAATAACTATGAATTTATCAAGCAATATAGCTATCAACTTATCATGCAATTATGACAAGTAAGATTAAAATATTGAACTATTAGTTAGGAACCACACGAAGTTTTAGTTAAACTTCTTTGTCTTACTTGCTATGGAGCCGGTACTTACTGATTCCATGTGCTTTGACTTCGTGGTTCGCTTCGGTTGTTACTTGTCACTTCCGAGAGCCATGAAGTACACAGTCAGCTTTGTTAGATGACGACTTTCCTTAAGTATGACTCTTTTAAGAGTATTAAAATTTTATCATGGAAGGAACAAATATAATATAAAATAGAATAAAAATTAAAAAAAATTGATTCATTTACGCAAGTCGTTACTAAACAGCTATTGAACTGTTTTCCGGCAGATTCTTGACCAAAAACTCACTATCGACAGCTGTACCAGTTTTATATGTTGTATCCAAAGCTAGCGGTTACGTATTTTTTTTTTATGGCATCACTTTGATGTTTTTTTTCCCTTTGCATATACTCTTGAAGCTGATACTCCCATCGTTCCATTTGAAAATTTACACGTACTCATATTGCAGCCTGCTTGAGTATCAACTTTGCATTTTCTTAGCCAAAAGAATTCTGGATAATGTCTTTTGTCTGGCCATTCAATTTGAAAATGAGATTTTCCTTTCATTCTAGTAGTTAGAGATATATTGCTAGCTTGACTCTAAATAAAAATATGTTGGTTGAATAAATATTCATAAGAATTTTTTGAAACGACAAAATTTTCTAATTATACTAAAAAATTATATTATCCAAACAATCATATCACCCGAAAATTGGACAACGTGAAAAACTATCGAGAATCTCGATTTGTCGATGTTATTTAATAATTTACTTTAGTGATACGTGGATGTATTAATTAAACCTCAGAAATTAGAAGCTGTAACAATAAATTTTCTCCTATCTTAAAATTTTTATGGCCTGAAAGTGAAGCCTCAATAGCATTGGCTGAATCTAAGACGTGGTCAACGAGTGATTGGTCATTACCTCAAAAGCGCGCTATTTTTGAATTTGATTTTTTAATTTAGTTCAATGTTCAGTTTTAATTTTTACATCCACAATACAAGTTTTGTTATTTAAATATTATTTAACACATCTAACAATCTAGTACAGATATTTTATTCAATTAATTGTATTAATAAATTAAAATAATAGTTTTATCTTTTTCAGTTATATTAGTTACAAAAAATAAATTTAAAAGTTTTTATATTTAAATTAACTTGGATATGCAGTTTAAAATTATCAATAATTACAGTATTTGACACTTAAAAACTAATATTTATTTTTAAATTACGTGAAATAAAATACAGAATAATTAAAATTAATACATAACATTGATTATAATATGATGGGTATGTAACATACCAATCTGGTCAAGTGGTGGCGGTTCGTATAAAGCGCGATAATTGGTTTAGTTTTAATTGTCTCCGCAAGGTGTCACGTGCACGAATGAGCGGCATGAGGTGATTGAGTTAAACATATATCATACTGTCTATACTGAAGAAAAAAAAAACGGTCATTTCCGATTGAGTGGTACCAGTGAATGGACGTCAAGACGTGCCATTAGATAAATACAGCGACCATCCACGTGCTTCACTACTGTGGCCCTGCTACATCTCAGCAGGAGAATCGAGTACAAGTAAGGTTTTTTATTATTTTTTACAAAATAAAACGTGAGAGTTAATTGAGCATGTGGGTTTACAATAGACGCGGTATTGTAGGTTTTAATCATGTGCAGGGTGTGACGTTATTTTTGTGTGATTTTGGGCAAGGGGTATATTTGACATGAAAACCAAAAACGTTCGTCGATCAGTTAGTCAGTATTAAGAAGAAGGCTTGACTGTCACCTTTAATCGGTTATCGTAAATGTGTTCGAGGGGAAGGCGTACGTTGACTGGTGCGTGTTACTGTTTGTCATTTGTGCCATAGTATTCATTTGTGTACGTAAGGTGATGTGTTCGGATGTGAGAGAGAGTGCAGGGTAGTGCCATGTGCCAGTTTCGTGCATGCATGTCAAAGCATATTTGTCTTGTTTCCGTAAAAAAAAAAAAAAAAATATTAAAACGTACTGGGGACGAAGGCTTAAGTAGGGTAATTAATCGTTGCAATCTGGTGCGTGTACAAGTATGTTCTAGGAGAAGGCGTTTGTATCATGCGTGAGTTTGTATGGGTGCGTGTGTATATATGTTAAGGATAAGAGCACGTGGTTCCAATAGTGTGCATGCATGTCAGCTGTTTCTTGCATCAGTCGGTCGGTCAAGTGTACATAAGGTATGTTCGGGGTCCAAGATTCGGCTGCCGTGGGCGGCCCACGGCAGCCCGAGATCGCCTGAAGTTAACCAAAGAACGAGCGTTCTTTGGGCGAGTTTGGGAGACCCACGGTGACCCACGGATGAAAATCAGCTGTGATATACCCATGAGTATTAGAGAGATAGTTGTATCGCGTGAAACTGATAGGTATATCACAGCTGATTCTCAGCCGTGGGTCACCGTGGGTCGCCCGAACTCGCCCAAAAAACGCTCGTTCTTTGGTTAACTTCGGGCAATCTCAGGCTGCCGCGGATTGCCCGGGCAGCCGAATCTTGGACCCCGAACATACCTATATGTACATCAATATACGTACACTAAGGTGTTAGTCAGGTATGTTCGCAAGCCAGTTTAGGGCGAACGCAGGCGATCCAGGTTTAACTGAAGTCGCCCGAACTCAGCACAAGAACGAGCGTTGGGAGTCAATCGGGTGACTTAATGGTAACTTCGGGTGATTTCTATTAAAAACAGCTGTTATATATATATATATATATGTTGTTTGTGTACAGAAACTCAACGAGTCACCCGAAGTAACCATTAACTTACCCGATTGACACCCGATTTGACCGTTTGTGTATAAATGTATTTTTACGAATGTTAAGGCTATTAAGTGAAAGAAGGTTTTAACGTCAATTTTTTTATGACATTTTATTACAATTTTTTAATTTTTTTTTATTTCGCAGGTTATTATTGAGGAAAAACTATGGCGATACCGTTTTCTTCAAACAAATCTTCAAACAAACTTTTTACTGAGATATCTGACAAGGACACAAACGCGTAAGTTAATTTAAAAAAAAAACTTTTAAAATGTTTATTTTTATTTTTTATTGGCTTTTGTATTATTTTTTGTTACAGCAAAATTATAGGGTACATCGACGAAGTGACAGCTCCATATGAAGTTGGTACGAACAAAAAATGGAAACTAATGAATTTCATTGTCAGTAATGGAACTGGCAAAAAAATTCAATGTTTATTATGGGGTAGCGATCTTATTTCAAAGTACAAGGATGACATCTCATTTTGCAAGGTTAAAATAAAATGTAATTCTTACTATATGCACTCTTAATAAATACTCATTATTATAGTTATCGTTTAATTTTTTGTTTTAATTCACAGATCATCCACATTGAACGTGGGTACACCAAAGCAATGAAGTCCTCATACTCTGCGCAAGAGTTAGTCCCATTTGAATTAATAATTCAGAATCACACAAACATTAAATTTTTGGGTATGCATAATACGAAAGTGCTGGAGGAGCCACATGACATTCGGTGAAGACACTGGCTCTCTTATTCGTAAGTATAAAAAAAAATACTAGTACCCATAATTGTATGAAGTATGGTCAAAATTATTTTTTTTTGCTTATTAAACTTTTTTTCAATCCTATTTTATTTGCATTTTTTAATATTATCAGGCATTAGAGGCTTTATCCGAACTACGTTTGAAGCTGTCTCAAGTCGCTTTGGCAATTCGACGTATGCATCAGGAGCGATAACAGATCTGTCTCACAAGATAACGGTTAACGTAACTAACTATTCACCTCTTGATTTTCAAAAGGGACACCACGTTTGTGTTACGGGCACTATAAAAGATACAGGTAAATTTATGGTAATTTACACTTTACGACATTCTCTTTATATATTGCATTGTTTAAATATTTTTCAGATGCCCCAATAATCAAAATGTGCAAAAATTCTTTAGGAGTAATACTGGATAATTCTGTTAAAAATATTTCTGCAATGGACGTGCTTCGAAGAATAAGGACTCCTAAAAGAAGGATTCGTGAATCCTAAGAGTTCAAGTCATTTTTTTACATAACTTTACTCTTATTATATCATAACTAAAAAATTTTTTTTTATTTACAGTCTTCTTATGATTCTCATGGATAAATTAAGTTTTTCGACTAATTGATTTTCTACTTATTTTCTAAAAATTCTCAGTTCCTACTGATTTTCTGTTTAAGAAAATTACAATAAGACTAAAAGCACATTGGTTTTTATTAATATGAACAACAAACAGTAGGAGGACTGACTAAACTTAATGCGTGATCATTATTAATAATAATAATAACAATAATAATATATGGGTAAAAAGATTATAAAAATAAAAAATGTAATTTAATTACATCATAAGAAAATTACATTAAGACTAAAAGCACATTGGTTTTTATTAATATGTATAACAAACAGTAGGAGGACTGACTAAACTTAATGCGTGATCATTATTAATAATAATAATAACAATAATAATATATGGGTGAAAAGATTATAAAAATAAAAAATGTAATTTAATTACATTATAAGAAAATTACATTAAGGTAGTTGTACAGATAACGCAAGAGTCATGAAACTTTTTGATTTGTGTAGTAGAACGATCTGGCAACGTCGCTTTGCGGTCATGTGTGTGTGCCTGTAAGTGTGTGTTCAGAGCATCATAGAAGGAGCACTTCTTTGATCAGCTGTAGCAAAAGGAGAAGTGTGTGTATCTTTTTTTTAGTTGATAAAATAGTCATGCGCAAAGAAAAAAATAAGAAGTTTTTTTGGAAAGGTGTAAGGGTAAGCGAGAAAGTATATAATGCGTATATATAAAGTCTACAAGAGAGATTGCAGTAATCAGGATTTACGAGCAATCATATGTACCTATTTACCTTTTAAACAGCGCGCGTAATATCAGATTATGCGGCGTTGCCATATTTTCAAAAAGCGTCTCACAAATGCACGTTCTTCACGCTTTACTATTTAATTACTTTTCTCACAAGTACCCTTGGAAGGTTTTAAAAGCGAATATATAATTGTCATTTAATTATCTTTCTACTGTCCAAAGGGCATCAGAACCTATCCTATATTAGCAACGATACGAATGATAATATACAGACAGCTCCGCGGTTTCCCATAAGACGCCATGTTGAATTGGCATGTAAACAAAAACTCAAGGCATGCAAATAATTATGAATATCTTCCCTTATAGGTACCCTCGGGTCACAAAAATTTAGATTTTTTATTTTTATGCATTAATCTACCATCCTGCAAAATATCATAATTTTCTATCCTATATTTCAATTTGCTGTACAACTACCTTAAGACTAAAAGCACATTGGTTTTTATTAATATGTATAACAAACAGTAAGAAGACTGACTAAACTTAATGTATTTTCATTAATAATAATAATAATAATAATAACAATAATAATAATAATAATAATATATGTATGGAAAGATTATAAAAAAAAATTGTAATTTAATTACATCATTATATAAAATGTTATGTGCTTCATCTTCCAGGCTTAGCTCCTTTTGTATTTAAATAAAATTACACTTTGAAGTTATTGTTTACTTTATTCATTTATGTCAACTGTACAGTTAATACGAAAAAAAAAAATATCAGAAGGGCAGTGACCCGGATTTCAGCCTGTATAAGTGAGTGGTATGAAAACAACTTTTTCTCTCTTTCGATGAGCTTTAATGCAGCACTCTTAACCTAGACACCCAACCTAACCGTATGTAACAGGGTAGTTTTTTAAATATTTGCCCTGACTGCGAGGGACAGAAGAAGGAAGGATTGGAGGGGGTACGGGGTGACTAACAACCTTCTACAACTGTTTAACATTTGCCAGGCTGAGTCCTATTCAATGCGACTTGCTGCCAAAAGACAAACACAGAGTGGTTCAGAGATAAAACCTACGAAGGTATCAGCTGGCATTAAAAGGGCTGCATCATTTTAATTGTTTGTGTAGACAGACTCGAGTTTAAGAGAAAAATTCGATAACTTGAAAAGCAGTCATAAACAACGAGTACAGCGTGTTGACGTCGAAAGACAACAAAATAAAAGGTAAAAATAGATATAATTTTAGTAAACATAACCTACGTATGAGTGGCAGTATCGGTATGCTATCATGCAAACTGGAAGAATTTGATTATATTTTCCATGAAATGTGTCATCATTAAACAGCATGACATATTTTTTTACTCTTCTTCTTCGATTGCTAGCTTGACAGCCATGATTATATTGATAAAATTTAATGTGTATATAAAATTTAGTGTGTATACAAAAGCAGTCTATCATAAACATTTTTGAGATTCTTTGTTTTAATTGTAAGATGATAGCTTAATTTTAATTGTCTCATTACTGAAGAATAAGGGTTCTTACTTTTTTTATGAACAAAGTAAAATTAAATACTATATTTATGCTGTCTTGATTGACTAGATACTTCTAAAATCAAAGTATCATTTCAAAATCATAAATTTTACTTCACTACAATTTTTAAACAATACATATTATAATTAAATACCATACAACAAATTTAGTCTGAGATTTGAAGTTTAGACTATTTCTCTTCACTCAATGGCTCAACATCCATGAGGATGTTGAAACATCAGACAACGAGTTTTAGTGTTAACACAGGGCAGAATAAGTCTGTCAATGTAAGTTTTGAAACTTTTCAAGTTTTTAATGATGATAGTTTCAAGTAGAATATTACTGTCACAATAGAAATAAGCTCATGCCTTTTTCTATTTTTCATGCAAAATCATCATGAAATAAAATCCAATAAGTTTACTTTCACTGTGACAGTTGCAATATCGACCCTTTTCTTTACTTGCTTTCTTGACACCCACAAGGATGATAAAATTTATTTAGATGCTCAGATTTAACCTGTACGTAAGCCAATACCAGTAGTCTATCATTTTCAGTTCTGAAACTTATCAAGTTTTTAATTATGATAGCTTAGCTTCAAGTGTCTTATTGTAATCATACATACGACTGACTCAAGTGATATTAAACAAATACGTCAATCTTGGGAACTATGTATAATAATGATAAAATGATAACATTAGCAAATAATATTTTTTTGTGTTCGTGTGCAAAAAGGATTTATATTTTTCTTATAAATAGGAAATTATAATCAATATACTCTCTTAATGTCCATATCATGTGCCTTTTCAGGCTACCGTAACTGACACAAATACACATTTGGATGCTTATGAATTTTAATATTCGTGGATTGCATTATTTTTTTAATTATAAATATTCCTTTTCAGGTATCCATCATACTCCGTCATAGCTGCTTCAATAAAAGTTTTTTTTAAATAATTATATCATATTTACAAAACAAACTTATGTAACTATGTACAAATAAAATTATACTCTACTTATAATATAAGAATTTATTTTTTTCATAATTTTATACTCTACTTATAATATAAGAACTCATTTTTCTCATAATTTTATTCACAATCTAATTGCAATTTAATGAAACTTTTACCTCACTTTTACCAAACTTTTACCAATTTTTCACCAAACTTGTACCAAACTTTTACTATATTTTTACCAAACTTGACCAAAATCTAAAGCCTAAACAAAATTTACAACCTAACAAATTTTAACTTTCAAAAACTAAACTAAAATTGCAGCCACAATTTACATATCAACAACAGAATTAGTAACCATAACTGAAATTACAACCTCAACTGAATTTAAAACCACAACTACCATAATCGTTACCTAAATCACCTCAACTGAAATAAAAACCACAACTACCATAATCGTTACCTAATCATTGCTTCAATTAAAATCATAAGCATAGTCTAAATCACCATAATAACTGAATTTTATTATTTTCTATTTTTCTTTGAGCATTCATGGCACTAAATTGATGATAAGAATTAAATTAATGACAAGTTTTTACAAAAAATATTACGTTTATTAATATACTTCTGATGTTACTATCTTTACTTATTAATTTATTTTTTTCCTCTTTAATTACATTTCATTTGATAAATTGACAGTTTAAAGAGAAATATACAAAAAATCTTATTTTTATTTTAAACAATAGTTACAGGATTAATTTTAAATAGACGTCATTATAATACGATAAGTTTTCAATACTTTTAAATATTAAAATCAATATGCCACATTTATCAAATCGCACACAAGAACAACAACAAGAGTTTCTAAGAGAAAGACGAGATCGCCGTGCAGAGAATCAGCGTCAACGAAGACAAGCTGCTCGACAGCTTATTATTGATAATAATCGTGCAACAGAAGATTATTTAGGTCTCATGGATGTTCTTTGTTTACATTGTAATGCAAATCTTTTTAAAGATGAATAAATTTGAAACAAAGGATTATCTTTAAGCGATTGTTGCAGTCACGGTTCTGTCACTTTAAGCCCATTACCAAATTTTCCTCAAGATTTATTAAAACTATTCAAAGGGGAAAGTGATAAGTCCACTCTTTTTTTGAGCGTATTCGTTACTACAGTAATTCTTTATCTTTTGCTTCTTTCAACGCTAATTTAGTAAATTTCCAAACTCGACGTCCTGGACCATATTATTTTAAAATTCAAGGCCAAATATATTATCAAATTAATACTTCTTTGTGTCCTTCTAATACTGACTCCCCAACTAACGGACAACTTTTTATTATTGACCAAGAAGAAGTTGTGCGTTATATGATGATTGAGAATCCTGTTTTAGATTACAAACATTTATCTATGTTAGATTCTATTATTCGTAATAATAATATCTTTGCTAAATCCTATGAAATGATGAAGCAAGAAATAGATGCTCAACTTCTGTTGAATAGCGATACGCAACAGCCTGAGTTGCACTTGTTATTTTCATTGAAACCAGGTCAAGACATACGAAGATACAATTCTCAAAGAGTTAATGAAGTTGCAGCTATCTTTAGTACAACAGCTGATGGAGAAATTCCAGAATCTTATATTACTGTGCGAAACAAGAACACAAAACAATTAGAGTTGGCAAGTTCTATGGATCCAAATGTCGAACCATGGATGTATCCTTTATTTTATCCATATAGTACACAAGGTTGGCACAGAAATATGATTCGAAACAATGATCATCGACGTATAACTCGAATGGCTTACACCAGATATCGAATGATCTAACGAATTCAATCCTTTTATAATGGGTCGTAGATTGTATCAGCAATGGGTAGTTGACCATTATGTTAAAATAGAAAAAGATAGAATTCAATATTGCAAAGATCACCAAAAACAACTAAAAGCTGATACGTACAAAGGTTTACATGATTATATACAAACGTCTGCTCGTGATTTATTGGCTAACGTGGGTAAAACGGTAACTCTTCCTTCCTCATATAATGGATCTCCTCGCCATATGCAACAATATTACTGAGATGCCGTGGCAATCGTTAATAGAAAAGGTAAACCAGATATTCTTTTCACAATGACATGTAATCCAAACTGGCGTGATATTAAAGAAAATCTCTTACCAGGACAACAAGTTTCTGATAGACCAGATATCGTTGGACGAGTATTTCATTCAAAAAAATATCGTTTACTTGATCTTATCATTAAAAAAAATTATTTCGAAAAAGTTGCGGGTTTCGTGTATGTTGTTGAATTCCAAAAGCGAGGCTTGCCTCACATGCATTTATTAATTACATTAGAACGTGGTTACAAAATTAATACAGCCGACATAGTTGATAAATTTATATCTGCTAAAATCCCTGATCAAACTTCTAATCCTACATTACATGAAACAGTTATGAAAAACATGATACATGGTCCATGTGGGGATTGGTGTACTGTGAGTGATAAGTGCTCCAAAAAGTTTCCTAAGCAATTTCAAAATGAAACTACGTTAGATGAAAATGGGTATCCTAATAACCGTAGAAGAAACACTGGTATAACCTATGAACGGCCAGAAAATCATTTAGTAGATAATAAATGGGTTGTTCCTTATTGTCCAGAACTGTTAGAAATTTTTAACTGTCATATGAATGTTAAAGTTGTTTCTAGCATTTAAGCAGTTAAATATTTATATAGGTATATTGATAAAGGTCATGATGCTGCTACTGTGATTATAAGAGAAACAGACGAAAGTAATACTATTATTCACGACAAAATTCATAATTTCATTGAAACTCGTTACGTTGGTCCAGTAGAAGCGTGTTATCGTATATTGAGTAAAACATTGCAAGATAAAAGTCATGCTATTATTATATTGCCAATACATTTACCAAATGAACAATGCGTTATAATTTCAGATGCTGCTAAGGACGCAGTTGTTGTTGATAACTTAAATACTTCAAGTAGTATGTTACTTGATTATTTCAAATTGAACGAAAGTTGTGAGGAAGCGTAACAATATTTTTGTACAGAAATCCCAAGTTATTTTACGCATAAGAAAACAAAAGTTAATAATATTACTATAACTTCTTAGAATATTCAAAAAAAACAATTTAACTGTATAGGTCGCATGTTATCTGTCAGCCCAACTCAAACAGAATTATTTTATTTAAGACTGCTATTACTTCATGTGAAAGGTGCCAAAAGTTACACCGATCTGAAAACAGTAAATAATATCTTACAACCACCTTTTTCGGCAACTTGCTTAGCACTCGGACTTATAGAAGATAATGAAGAATGGATTAAAGCAATGGAAGAAGCAACGCTTTGGATAATGCCTCAAAGACTTCGTCTTTTATTTGTTCGTATACTTATACACTGTCAATCGATTCACCCTGAAGAATTGTTGGAGGCATATAAACATGCAATGTCTGAAGATTTTTTGCGAACAAACGAACGTGAAGCAAGTAATCAAATGGCTTACTCTGAAATAAACAAGTTATTACAGAATGAAGGTCGAAGCTTAGCTGATTTTTCTACAATGGAACAATCTGTAATGAACACAAATCATAACTGTCCCATGTTATCACAACACTCAATTGAGGAAAATGAACGTCAATATAAGCAGTTGAATGCAGAACAAAAAGAAATAGTGGATATCGTACTTAAAGCTGCCCAGGATGAAAATTACAATGGTTGTGCTTGTTTTTGTTTAGATGGACCAGGAGGATCTGGAAAAACTTTTGTATGTACTACCATTTACAATAGACTTATTTTAAAAAACATTAAAATTTGTTCGATTGCCTTCACCGGAATCACCACAATTTTACTACCAAATGAAAAACTGTTCATAAAACTTTTGGCTTACCAGTTCCTATATTTCAGGATTCTTCGTCACATATTAAGGCACAATCAAAAGAGGGTAAATTATTGAAAGATACCAAAGTTTTTATCTGGGAATAAGCACCAATGGCACCGAGATATGCTTTAGAAGTAGTAGATGGGATCTTAAAACATATTATGAATAGTAATTTGCCTTTTGGGGGAAAAATTATGTTTTTAGGTGGAGACTTTAGACAACTTCTCCCTATTAAAAATCATGGAACTTGAAGTGAAATATTAAATTTATCTACTAAGTATAGTTCATTATGGCATCATTTTTCGAAATTTCAATTAAAAACAAACATGAGAGTCTTACCGTAAGAACTTGAATTCACTCAGTTTTTATTAGCTGTAGAAAATATTACCTTAAATGACTTGAATGATAATATTCAACTCCCTAATCATTGTATACTACCAGTAAAAAGTTGTATTGTTCAAGAAGTGTTCGGAAAATTTATAGAAGAAAAAAATTTCGAAGAAATGAGTAAGTGTGCTATTTTATCTGCTAGAAATGTTGATGTCGATGACATTAATGATCAAGTTACTAATTTATTAGAAAAATCTACTGAACACATTTATACTGGGATTGATAGTATTAAAAACTGCAATAATGGTGAGCTTACTGATCTTCTCTTACCAGAATACCTCAATACTTTAAATCCACCATGACTGCCTCCTTATACATTACGTTTAAAGAAAAATTGCATTATTATTTTGATTAGAAATATAAGTATCAATGAAGGCTTATGTAATGGCACAAGACTGCTGGTTATTGATTTTTCTAATTACTTATTAAAATGTAAGGTTTTGACAGGAGACAAATGTAACAATATTGTATTTTTAAATCGTATTACCCTTTACTGTGAGAATGAATATCCATTTACTTTTAAAAGAAGGCAATTCCCAGTAAAATTAGCCTTCGCAATGACTATAACCAAATCTCAAGGACAAACGTCTAAAAAAATAGGGATCGATTTCAGAAGAGATGTCTTCAATCATGCACAATTATATGTAGCTATGTCTCGGGTAAGATCATGGGACTCTCTAACAATTTATCTTGGATTCCAAAGACAAAACATGTATGTAAGAAATTACGTTTACAAAGAATTATATCTGCAATATTTATTAATGGTGAAATTATTAAATGTATACCAATAATATATTATTTAATCTTCTAATATTAGAAAACTTTCAGCTTAAGGAGGTTCCGGCAAAAAATATAAAATGTTACATACCGCTGAAAAAAGGTACAGATTGTTTTATTCATGCAAAATGCGCGTCTTCACATACATGTGCTTTTTTCATGTATTTCCTAACTGAAGCGACATCCCAAAGATAATGAATTTGCATCGAACGATTGAATCTCTATAACATTCTTCTGTGTTATTTTCTAATAATAATAGGTTCATAAATAGAACGCATCGTTGCTTAATAATTTATACTGAATATTTATTTCAGCGCGCGTAGCGCGCTAATGAGATCTAGTAAATATAAAATTTGCATTGATTAAAGTCAATTTTCTCTCTTCGAATGAGAATAAGTCATTTGTGAAATATGAGAATCCCGAACAAGCATGAGTTTGATAGACGAAAACAATGAAAAAAAAAAACGTAAACACAAAGTATCTTATCTTTTATCTGATAATCTCTCTCACAAAATTGATGGGAAGGATTCTTGTAAGCACTTGTTTTCGAATTAACTCCTGAATGTTTATTTTTAGCTAGAGTAGTAGATCAGTTAATCATGTTTGTATTTTGTGCACGATTAAAAAAAGAAAAAGATGAGGCTAGTCAAACCACCAACATACAAAAATAAAACACTAGAGGTATTTTTACTGCATGGTAAATAAAATTACTAACACTTAAGTAAATTAAACACTTATTCGTAAATCAACCGAGACTACAAACTACATCAAAAAAATTTTTTGTTAATCTGGTTCTTACCTGTATTTACATAGATTTTTGTATGGGAATCGACAGGCAGTTGTTGTTAGTTTTAAAAGTCATACGCTTGCTCAAACTTGTTTTGGATACACCACACTAGTTATACGATGGAGCATGTAAGCCCAGCAAATTCAATAACCATGTACAAGTGATGCAACAATAAGTAGGTACGTTTGGAATAAATAAAAACGCGAGTGCACCCAGTAACTTGTTTAAGTTCAGGTACCAACACAGCCGATAGTCCGGCACTCGGCATTGTTACACTATCAGAAGGCAGAAGTGACAACATAGTACACCATGATGTGCAACTGCAGCATACTCTGGCGGTAGAATTTTAGTACTATCAATCAACCATGCATGATGCAACGCGATAGTGTAATTATATAATAATACAAACGCTAACACCCTTCTAATTGGCTTAAGCTTGTTCCACTGCTGCGTTTGGTGGACGTTTTCCATCGGTAAGAGCATACCTCTACCTTTTCCTTAGACCATGTTATGAATTTTGCTACGTTAATTGGCGAGAAAGTACAAATTAATTTGATATTCAAAAAACATTTTTGATGTAAAAATACATATAAAAAATGCATCGCTTCTCTTGAAATAAAAATAAGGATCGTGTTTATAATTTAAAGAGATTTTAAGGCTTTAAGGATAATAAAAAAAAATTAAGGATATCTTAAGGCTTTAAGGATTTTAAGGACCTAGTAGACACCCTGACTCTTCTTCGATAAAGAATTCGATTTTAATTTCTTACAATTAAAGAAATATAAGGAGTGGTTGTAAATAGAACTTATATTATTTTCATATTTCAAAGACACTCTTGTATGGTGAGTTTTGGAAATTAATCAAACTCCATTATCGAATTACCCCTCTGCACTTCCTATGTGTTTCCCTTTATTAACATAGTTATGCACAGTAAAGCCAAGCCCCAAAAGGCTATCCAAAAATAAAAAAATTACGTAACTGATCTAAAATTTCTTACTCAGACATTTCTGACGTCAATCATTATAAATTTACCCTTAGAAGTCCTAAATTTTACCCACTTCAACCTTAAATAACTACCCCCTTACATAAAATATCTCATACTCCACATTATACTTGAATAACTTATCATATTTACGGTTTTTGGGATCACTGATTCCAAATGTGATGTCAGACTTGCTAAATTGCACCCCTTTCAGCCCTAATTCACCACCTGCTTGCATGAATTACCCCATATTTTACATCGTAGTTGAGTCATGCATTATTTTCGAGATTTTTGAGGCTGCTGATTACGAATTTAGTGTCAGACTTACTAATTTTGTCCACTTTAACCCTACTTCACCCCCCCTTTTAGGACTTAGTGCTTACGATCAAGTAATGAAAGATCAAAATTTGAATGCATAAAAAGAAGCCATAAACAAAAAAGTTTAAGCTTTCAATTAACACAACTTAGATTTTAGTTAATGCTCCTCGTAATCAAATTTCATTAAATTGATGAGTATATATAATGAAAAACAACCGACATGAAGTAATCAAAATTTTGAAGCTAGGTTTCAAGGATATCTTCAAAAGAGAGATTTTGACTATAAAGATGTGTTTGGCTATGTGGCGCGATATAATTTGATTGGTACTTTTCTAGCTGTGATTTCCTTGCATAATATGTATACAAAACGATTTAGTGTAAAATCAGCATTTCTCAACAAAGACTTGTTAGAAACACTTAACATTACGTAACTTAAAGGTTTTAAAAATGGTACAAATAAGGTTTGACTATTAAAAAAAATTGTATAGATTAAAGCAATTGGCTAGGTGTTGATACACAAAATGTGTTAATTGTTCAAAAAGATTAAATTAACATCCTACTGGTGCAGATTCTTAAGTTCTTACAAACAATTATTCAAGAGATCAATTAGTTTTGAACATTTTTGATGACGACAGAGCAGTAGTTTCTAAAAATAATAAAAAAGTACATGGATTACTCAAGTACCTTTAAATTAATTTTTATATTCAAACAAATGATTTACAAACGTTCTTAAAAATTAAAATTAATTATTTACTTGATTAATTATTGCTTGTTAATCAAAAAACATATACTGAAAAAGTCATAAATGAATTTAGTTTACCGATTGCAAATAACGTATGTATACTAACTGATCCTAGTAGTCTTACTTCAATTTTCAAAAATAGTAGTTAAGGCAGTTTAAATATACCACATAAAAAGATAATTGAAAGTTCACTGTTTTTAGCAATGGTTACACGTCCAAATATTGCATTTACAGTGAGAGCTCTTAGCCGTTTTGCCAAAAATTTATCAAAACTTCAATGGAATCCCTTTTAACGTATTATAAAATATATAAAAGAAAGATGAGAATATGTCTTAATTGAATAAAATAATAATTACCGTTTAAAAATTTTAGTGTTCAGCTGTGTTAACAATGCAAACGATCATACAACGTCAAAATTCGTTTCTAGATTTGTTTTCAAATTAGAAGATAGTTTAGTATCATGGGGCTCGCGTAAATAAAGTGTCGTTGCCTTTTTCGACTATAGAGTCGGAATTTATAGCTACGTGTTCTGTGGCCCAAAAAAATATTTGGACATAACTATTAACTAAAGACTTATAATGTAGTGTCAAAAAACATACTTTGTACGTCGAAAACTAAAGTGCCATACAAATCATAAAAGACTTACGTTATCATTGTTGCACCGGACGTATCAGTTTTGAGTACAAATTTATTCTAAAAAATAACCCTTATAGATCGTTTAAAGTTGAGTTCGGATATTTTAATGATCAATAACAAGGTGTTTTGAATAAGGCATTACCAGTAGAATCCTTAGAATATTTCAGAAGTTTAATTGGACTTAATTTAAAATGATTTACATATTTTTTTAAATTCATGCTCCTTTTAATTCTATGATTTCATAGGTCCATACAATAAACTTTTTTAACGATCTTGCTCGCTTGCACGTTTCTAACGGGGAGTGTTGCAAAGTTCGAAGAATTGCGAACGCTGTATGTGTGTAATTATAGGTACATACATATAAATATACATTATAAGTATAGCAGTATTTTATTAACTCTGTTGCTATGCCTTTTAACTACACCTTTTCTTAGAAATTATCTTCCGCACTATTTACAAATTTTCTTGTGCTGTGCGTCATGTACATGGAAATAAAGCCCTTAATGTATCGATTTTTTAAATTTTCGGTCACAGTTAAGAAAACGTATAATTCTACTGTTCGTCTGCTTTCTTACATGGCGTATGTGATTTTTTTTTATAACTATATTGCATATGCTATTTAAAAAATGTGTTGTTATTTTTTTCGTATAAATTTTTATTTCCATTGTAGTTCCAAAACAAATGGGCAACATTTACTTTTTAGTATAATTGTTGACTTGAAATTATTAGACGAATAGCAGAAATTTTGGATTTTTTGCGATCAATCTTTGAGTCAATCTCATTATAGTAAGCGCCCCTGTATGGTCACTAAAACTATCTTTAGTTTATATGTTTAGTACAGGCCTTTTTACTGTTTATCCTTTTCATCCGTTCTACGCCGATAATAAAAGTACATTAAAACAGTAGAAAAATCGTTTACGGCGACACGGGGGGGGGGGAGAAAGGGGCTGTAAGAGTCAAGAAAAATGGTGTGGAGGGACAATGGGCAGATGGGGGATTGTGTGATGGCTTGGCCCAATATTTATTGGGTCAGGATGAGACAAATTTTACATCAGTTTGTAGTGGCATTGGAGGGACAGTCGGGATCTTTTAGGGGGTGGTAGGGGGTCATGTGGAATGCCCGGCACATTTCACTATATGATGGAGAAGGAAATATAAACGTATATGGGCAATTCTGTCATAACTTGCTCAGATAGACTTAAAAAATTGTTCAAAGAGAAGTTGGTTACAAAAAATTTTTTTAGGGTATTCCAACTGTACACAATATTAGTAACAAATACCTAAAGGGATGCAACTACAAGATTACCTAGTTAAAAGTTATACAAAATCTTAGAAAAGTCAATTTTCATCGATTTTTGAATAATTGTATCTCTTTCTAACACATGTAGCTGAGCTCCTTCAAGAGTTAGATTATTCTTACTGGGCTTAAATAAAAGCTGGAATGAAGACCTATCGATTACAAAAAAATTTTGTTCGATTTTGTACCTCATCTATTACTCTAACAGTAATGAAATGAGAGTTTGGCTGGCATTGATTGCTCTAAAACGAAAAAAAAGGCACTTTGAGGTGAGGTGGGGTCGGAATGGAAAAGTTTGGAATGGAATTTTCAATGTTTGTAGTGCTCGTACGACTCATAGACGTATTACAATAACTTGTCCACCCATACCTAATTAACTAGCCTCAAATCCAATTAGAAACTGTAGTTTGTGTACCTACACACGTACACCGAGTGGTTGTTCCATGGAGGGTTGGAATGGAATAAAATGTTTGTACGCACAAAATACACAGATAGAAGAGCGTGGCTATTTGAGACGTAATACTTTCTGGTACTACTGTCGTGAGGATTTGATAATTTTAGTCCTATCCGTTGAAAAGTGACCATTGGTTGGTATTTTGAATAAAAAAAGTTACTAGTTTGAACTGATTTTCGTTAAAACCGTTATTATGGTGTAAATGTGCGGACAAAGTGTATGCAGTTAAAACTCACTCGTTTTTGTTAATTTTGGTAAGGCTAAGGTACAAATCCAATCCCCAATAGCTAAAGTATATAATGCATACACACCCAAGTGGCAGATAAGCCTTTTTTTTACCGATGAAAGTTTTTATCAGTGATATTGAGTTGTGGACATGAGTTGAAATGGAAAATTCAACCCTAAATGATCGATAATCTCAATGAAGACATTAATATATTGGTATTAGACAATACGTCAGGTAAAGTTGACAATATTTAACACAGCTTAACGTTTTTAAAAATTTAGATTTCATTGTGACATGTGACTGCAAGTACCGGATACAATATGAGCAAGTGACGGCAGAATTACCCATATATATACATATATATTATAGCATTATATCCCGTTATACTAGAGAGAAATAAGCATTTGTTTATTAAACTATACATAACTCTTTTTTTGCATGATCTGTTTAGAGTCCAGAAAATGGTAACTAAACGTGTCTTGAAATTGAAAAGCGGGTATTTAAAAGTTTTATTCTGTAATTTAATAGGCATTATGTGAATTTCGTAAAAAAAATTCACAAATTTTTAGTTAGTGGTATAATTCATAGAGTTATTTATTCACCTGTTAATTCTAAAGACAAGCAATAAGTTATTTACGTAATTTATTGCTAACAAAATTGTATGGGTCTATTAATAACTGGAAAACTCTTTCAACAGTTCATTTGTTGTTTAATGGTTTATAACTTCTCTCTAATTTTAATAATTATTTGCCATTTATTCATTAATCACTTGATTATACATTGTATTAATTATTTTTTATCAGAAGTGGGAAAAGAAATTTCCAGAACCTTTTACAGTTGTTTCAAAGTACGTTCTAAAGAAATAGTTACTCGTGATATAAAAAAACAAATAATATAATTGACATACATATTTATAAAACTTGAACAGAAGCTAAAGTTTTAGTAGATAAGTAAAGAGTTTTTTTCTCGTTATTAATTTCTATTAGTTAAGTGTAAATCTCACATCAACCTTAAATGTGTTATCTAATGTATGAAATATATTTATGACTACATTCGTAGCAGTAGCGATGGAGTATACATTAGAATTTAAAGATCAAAAGGCCAAGACGACGAAAAATTTGATATAACTAACGATTACGTTGATGCTAGATTCATAGATAAGATGAAAGCAGCTTGTTTACTAACCTTTTAACTTTTTTCGTTATAATTATAAATTAATATAATGTATAATCAAGTGATGAATGAATAAACGGCAAATAATTATTAAAATTAGAGAGAAGTTATAAACCATTAAACAACGAATGAACTGTTGGAAGAGTTTTTCAGTTATTAATAGATCCGTCCAATTTTGTTACTCCGTAAATAATTTATTGCTTGTCTTTAGAATTAACCGGTGAATAAATAATTGTATGAATTATATCACTAACTGAAAATTTGTGAATTTTTTGTATGAAATTCACATAATGCCTATTAAATTACAGAATAAAACTTTTAAATACCCGTTTTACAATTTCAAGACACGTTTAGTTACCATTTTCTGGACTCTAAACATATCATGCAGAAAGAGACTTATGTATAGTTTAATAAACAGTTCTTTGAGGGGGCAAGAAGGGCTGTAGTAAATGATAAGGATGGGGAGGTTGTTAGGGACGATGGTAAGAGTTTTAAAAAAAACTAGAAAAATAATAAAAATGGGCATAAAATCATTACGTTTTCTTATAAGGCCAAATTGTGCGGGAGAATCAGAAGTTATGCATACCTGAACACATTATTACTATCGTATTAAAACATATCTTAAAAAACAAATAAAAATTTCCAATTAATAAGTTTTTAGTGAAGAGTTTTTTTAAAATAAATTATTATTTCGTTGAACAAATACTTAATTACTCTCAATTATACCAGGATATTATGCTACAAAATTTCACTATCATACAAGTTTAGAATTTCAAAACAAAATATTGAAGTCTCTTGTGCAGAACATAAATTGATTGGCGTAATTAACTCTACAAACATCAACTACTTAAATAAACGCAATTATTTAACGTACTATTAGGGACATTAAAGCTAACTAGACCTATGATTAAACCACACACGCCATGTACCCCTAAACGATGAAACCAACCCCAAGATAACCGAATTAACTTCATGGAAAAATTTTGACTAATAAGTGGATAAACATCTAAGTAGAAGTTAAGGAAGATATTTAGGGGATGAGTGAAGGAATGGGAAAGATAGAGGATAATGAAGTGAGATGAAGGGGAATCTAGAAGAATGTTATTGAATATTAAAAAACAGCAAGAAACTAAACGAATAACGACGTATTTTGGGGGAGTGAGTAGAGGTAGGTGAAGAATGGGAGAGGAATAAAAGTATATGGAGGGGGTTGCAGTCTTAATGCTCTTAAAATTAATATATGTTATTGGAGGATACACAAACATGCTTATATATACATGTATATATTTTTTCTATCAAATACTTAAATGTTTATTGCAATCTAAAAGATTGATCGCAAAAAATCCCAAATTTCTACTATTCGTTTGATAATTTCAGGTCAACAATCATACTTAAGAGTAAATGTTGCCCATAGGTTTTTGGAACTACGATAAAAATGAAAATTCATACGAAAAAAATAACAACACATTTCTTTAATAGCGTATGCAATATAGTTATAAAAAAAATTACATACGCCATGTAAGAAAGCAGACGTACAGTAAAATTATACGTTTTCTTCAGTGTGACCGAAAATTTAAAAAATCAATACATTGAGGGCTTTATTTACATGTACATGACCCAGAGCCCAAGAAAATTTGCAAATAGTGTGGAAGATAATTTCTAAGAAAAGATGTAGTTAAAAGACATAGTAACAGAGTTAATGAAATACTGCTGTACATATAATGTATATTTATAAGTATGTACCTACAATTACACACATACAGGGTTTGCAATTCTTCGAACCATGCAACACTTCCAGTTGGAAGCATGCAAGCGAGCAAGATCTTTAAAAAATTTTATATAATGTGTGTACGTGTTTATAGAAAGTGTTGGAGTGAATATCAATGACATGATGTAGAATTATGTGGACATCCACATAATTTAACTTCTGTCCTCATAATTCCCTGCACCTACATGTGATTATCAACATAAGTACCCTCTGGATAAACTCACACACACACACATACATACTTATATATATATAAGGTGTTCTTTGTGACCGAATGACCCCCCTTATCCAAAATTTGTTTGATTTATTTAGGTTATGTAGGTAGTTAAAAAAAAGGTCTGAGCATCTAGTTTATAATGCTGAGTGGCATATATGTTAAGTCAACATTCTAGATTCAACATGGCCGCCAGAACCACGTGACCTACGGACTTTCTTCAATAAAACTACTATAAGTCTCGTAGTATAGACTCTGCAGGGGTAAAAAAGGCTTAAATTCGAAGTCTCAAGCTTCTTTAACAAATTAAGTAGAATAAAAATTTATTATTTGCTATAAAATTAAAAATGGTGACAATAACATGTTACCTACAGCTTTTTTTTCAAGAAAACTACTGTAAATCTACAGTATAAGCTCTACAAAGGTCTAAAAATGTTTTAATCAAAATTCTTACGCTCTTCTATCAAATGTTGTACAAAAAAATTTTTTGTCTGCTATGAAATCTAAAATGGTAAGAATAACAAGTAACCAACAGCTTTTTTTTAAGAAAAGTACTATAAATCTTGCAAGATAATCCCTACAGGAGTCTAAAAAGGCTTAAATAAAATGTCTCAAGCTCTCCTATCAAAAAAATACATATAAAATATTTGTTGTGTGCTATAACATTAAAAATATTGTCAATAACACGTCACCAACAGCTTTTTTTTTAAAACTTCTATAAATCTCGTAGCATATACCCTGCAGGGGTAAAAAAAGGCTTGAGTAAAAAATCCTGAGCTCTCCTATCAAAAGATGTTTGAAAAAAATTTTTGGTTGCTCTAAAGTCCAAAATTGTGTCAATAACACGTAACCGAGAGCTTTTTTTGAAGGAAAATACTATAAATCTCGTAGCGTGAGTCTTAGAGGAGTCTGAAATGGCTTGAATAAATAGTCTTAAGCGTTTTTATCTAAAGATGTATAAAATAAATTTTTTTTTTGCTATAAAATCTAAAATGGCCGTAAAAATACGTGATCATCATTAACAAACTGTTCTTACTTCATGATTCAGAACATAAGTTCTGTTTTTTATTATTATAAACATATCTGACAACAGTTACTGGGTTGGTCAAGAAACTTGGAATGCAACTTGTTTTTGGCCACGATTTTGTTTAAAAGACTACTAAACAATACTTTTCATTTTAAATAGTATTGTATATCTCTCTCCTGCTCTTATATATCCTAATATGCCTTGTAAAAGTGTTTGTTGAAACACATTTCGTAGTAAAAATACTAGTATAACGTGGTTAATGCCACCATATTGACAAAGAATAATATGTAAAACCATAAAACTATACCCTACTCGAAGAATACATCTATTTGTTCGTAATATAGTAATAATACATCAGTGTAGAACTAGTTACGATATTTAAATCTCTGTAGACCCCAGTCGGGTAAATGCAGCACATTCATAATAGTTTTAGTAAAAATCAGGTGTGGGTCACGTGGTTTTTCGCCATTTAAGATTGTATAGCTAACAAGAAATACACAGCTCTTAATATAAGAGCTCAAGACCTTTCATTTGAGAATTTGAAGATTCCTGTAGGGTTTATGCCACGAGACTCACAGTAGCTTAATTGTAAAAAAGCTGTAGGTCACGTCTTTCTGTTAACATTTTGGATTGTACAGTAGACAAAAAGTTTTCTTTATACATGCTTTGATAGAAGAGCTTGAGACCTCTGATTTACACCTTTTAAGATACCTGTAGGGCTTACATCGTTAGTTTCTTAGTAGTTTGATTGAAAAAAACCCGCAGGTCACGTATTTTTGCCATTATTTTTAATTTTATACCAGACAAAAAGTTTTCTTCATACTGATATTGATAGAAGAGCTAAAGACTTTTAATTAAAGCCTTTTTAGATAAATTTAGGATTTATGATACGAGGCTTTAGTAGTTTTATTTAAAAAAATCTGTAGGTCACGTGTTATTACCGCCATTTTTGATTTTATGGCACACAAAAAATTTCTTTCATACATCTTTTGATAGAAGAGCTCAAGACTTTTTATTTAAGCCTTTTAAGACCCCTATAGGGTTCAGGCTGCGAGATTTTTAGTAGTTTTCTTGAATAAAAGCTGTTGGTCACGTGTAATTGCCACCATTTATAGCAAAAAGAATTTTCTTTATACAAAATTTGTTAGAAGAGCTTAAGACTTTCTATTTAAGGCTTTTTTGATCCCTGCAGAGTCCATGTCACGAGATTTATAGTTGTTTTGTTGAAGAAAATCTGTAGGTCAAGTGGTTTAGGCAGCCAGATTGAATCAGAAATGTTAACTCTATATCAATGCCACTTGGCATTGAAAACTAGTTGCTCAGACCTTTTTTTCGACTACCTACAGAACTTAAATAAATTAAACCAATTTTTGAGAAGGGGGTCATTCGTTCACAAAGAATACCTTATATGTATGTATATACGTCTGGTTTTAGTCTCTATTTTTTTTGATCCATGTAAATTTAAGCATGATTTATCTTCTGATTCAAAAATTTGTTGAATATGTAAAAGAGCTATATTATCTCTGTTGTTGCTGTATATCGTTATTGAATTATCAAGTTGACAATTGAATATTGACATAAAACAATAAAGATAATGTAGCTTTTTTACATATTGAACAAATTTTAGACTTATTTATAGAAAACGTTAAGTTATTTTTTTACTTCTCAAAATAAAGAAATTTTGTCAATGGCATGGTCTGGCATAATATCAATTTTGCTTTTAAAGGGAATGACAAGTCATACAACTCTTAGACTTCCTTCAGATCTCAATAATATAGAAAAAATAATAATACGTTTTCAGAATTCAAGTCTAATAAAAAGAAATTAGGAGACGTTGATTTAATTATTTGAAATTAGGCTTCAATGATTCCAAAATAAGCATTGAAAATACTAGACACAACGTTAAGAGGTTGATGTAATACTAAAAAATGTTTTGGAAATAAATTAATTATCTTAGGGGGTAATTTCCGTCAGATTCTCCCAGTGATAAAAAACGGTAATAGAAAAATTTTAATTGAACAAATTGTTAAATCTTCATTTTTATGGAACTCATTCCAAATTTTAAGACAAGCAATCAATATTCTTTTTAACTATAAAGGATTTTCAGAATTATAATTGGAAATTGGAAAAGGGAGAATGAAAATTTTTAACATTCCTAAACATTAGATATCAAATGATTTGTTCCCAAATATTTTCTAATATCTATAATTGTTCGATGAATAGTGTAACACTCAAATCACATAACAAATACACCCGTTATTTGAATGATAAAATACTTAAAGAATTAACTGGAGAAATTAAAACTTACAATAGTATAGATAACGCAACTTTTAAAGGAGTTGATAAATCGGATGATAATATTTCCTTAAATTTTCCGGTGGAAATGTTGAGCAATATTCGTGAAGGATTACCACCTGATGAACTAAATCTGAAAATTGGTACAATAGTGATGCTACTTATACAAATGTAAGTATATCAGATGGGCTGTGTAATAAAATACGCTTACGAATCACTTAATTATTACAGTATAACATAAAAGGAGAAATAATACCTTGAGAAAAAATTGGAAACAGAGTCCTTATTCCCAGAATAACTTTAGACACAGGAAGCAGCTCAACGTTACTTTTTATTTTGTATTGTAAGCAATTTCCAATCGTTGTGGCATTTGCTATGACAATAAACAAATCTCAAGGTCAAAGTTTCGATAATGTGGGTTTGTATTTAAAGTAACCCTTATTTTCTTATGGTCAATTATATGTGGCTTTATCAAGATGCAAAAATGAAAATCACTTATTTGTTCAAGTAGAAATAGAAAAAAATGCAGAAATAGGAAATATTGTTTGGAAAGAAATATTACATACTTAATTGACTTTACATAGATAAATAATAATTTTTTTGAAATTGACAAAATTTATGGCAATAAATAAAAGTTCTCATACTTAGGAACATTTCATTGTTTGACAATAATACATGACTTGATGTATTTTTTTTTTTAAATCATACTTTTTTGTTAAAAAAAATTTAATCTTTAATTTTTCAGAATAAAGAATCTGTAATTTTTGTAACAATATTTATTGTAATATAATAGCTTAGTATACACTTTACAAAAAAATTTTTATTTATTACAATTATTATTTTTACAATAAATATAGAAATTCACAATATTTATAAATATTGTCAGTTATTTTTCTAATTTAACATTGGATACTGGCAGCTCTGTCTCTATTTGTGATTATGGTATAGCTAAATTTAACGGGTTATCCACTTAACCTCTTTCAATTAAGCGATACTTTTACAGCTATTGATATTTAATAATTGTGAAACGATTTGATTTGTATATGTATTTGTAGCATGCCATACATGTGCATGTGAAAAATAATGAAGATAACATTGCTCTAAAATTATAGTATCACAAAAAAAGTGTATGCACCGAGAACTTTATAATTATTTATAAATAAAAACAATTTTATGTTACTTGTGTTGCAATACATTATTCATTAATATTAATACATAACGAAACATGAGTTCTATATATCATCAATACGTATGAAGTCCATCCATTTGCTTTCTTGGCGGTGTGGAAACATAGATGACATTTCTTTTTACCTTTACCAAGTTAAATGGTGTGGGGGACTGTAGGGGGGGTGGGCAAGAAAAATGGTGTAGGGGATTAGTGGGGGGATGTAGGAAGGCTGTGAAGTGGCTGTGGGGAGGTTTCAGGAAAAAGGTAAAAATGTAAAATTAACAGTGAACACAGTTGAATTTCAGCTTATGTGTAGAGAGATTGTGGGGAGCTGTAGGAAGATATGTAAAATTCCCCGCACAAATAACTTTATGATATATATATACACATATATATACATATATATTAGTGGGGCTTTGCCCTTTGTATGCTTTAAGCGATTATAAAATTAAAAATTAATGAGCAGTATAAATTTTTAATATTGTTAACGTACATCGCAAATGGAACAATAATGTCTTTTAAAATTCCACAGGGTTAGAAAACTGATAATTTTTCTAAAAAATTGTATAGAGATAGTATCATTAGCTGCCTATACAAAGTAATTCTAACAACTCATAACGAACTTTTGTACATTTTAAATAATAAAACTTTTAGTTTTGTTAAAGGAAAAGAACATATTTATTACATCATAGATTATGCAAAATATAAAGGTAGTGATCACACTGATGAAAATGTAACCATGAATTTTTCTATAGAAACTGTAAATAATATACGTGAAGGATTCCAGCCACATGTTTCAAATTTTAAAGCAGATTCTATTGTTATGTTGATAAGAAACTTAAATATATTTGAGGGATTGTGCAATGGCACTAGATAAAGCTTAACAAAATTATTTAAATATAGTTTAGAAGCAAAAACAATAACTGGTGAAAAATTTGGTGATATGGCTTGTATTCCAAAAATTATGGTCAATACCGGTTATAATTTATCTTAACGGTTTATTATATACAGAAAACAATTTCCAAAAGTTCTAGCTTTTTCCATGACAATCAATAAATCGCAAGGTCAAAGGTTTGATAAATGAGGATTTTACTACAAAAGACCTTTTTCCCATGGTCAATTGTACGTGGCTTTATCGAGATGCAAGAATAAAAATGATATTTTTGATTAAATTGATAGAGAAAACATACAAGATACTGAAAACATAGTGTTGAAAAAGATTTTTTATTATAAGTTATAATGTATCTAGTGATAGCAACATGATTTAAATATTCTTACATGTATGGACAAAATTTATTACCTCATAATATATTTCATGAATGTATATTGTGATCATCTATTGTACCAATTTTAACATTAATTAAAAACAGAATAGGGATAGACCGATGTCTTCATGATTAAATAGGACTTAATAAGTTGAGTCATAAAATATATCATACTAATGTGAAACTTTCACGGCTCATTTGAATGATCAAATAAATTTAATTTAAATGTACGTATGTATTAATTTTATGAACACATATACAAAATAATATAATACATACGCATAAAAATTAATGTTTCATACATAGTTTATCATAAATGCTAACAAAAAAGAACTTAGCATACCAAAAACTTTGTACTTATTAATAAATTCAAATACAATTAATATAAATTAATTATTTATCGTACTCTTAGTTGTATAAATAAAATGGTTAATAATTATTCGTATGTATGAAGTCCATCTATTTGCTTCCTGAGCGATGTGCAAAAATGGATTTAAAAAAAAGTTTATTAATATAAACCTCTTTCTTATTAGTTACTATTTTTTAGATATAAACATTTTTACAGTACAAAAATATAAATGACATATTATTTTTATGATGTATTAAATTACATTTTTAGTGAAAGAATTTAAGTAAAACATGAATGAATAAATAATCTTTTGACTACCATTATAAACGGTTTTATATAGTGGAACGTAGCTTGGAATGCCCTACACACTAAATTATATAATATAACAGTTAACTTTATAGTTCACTATGTCATTGTAATAACGCTTTGCGCAACGACCTCCTATAACTTAATTATAACTTAAAATTTCTTCTCGACGATAAGATAATTTATGTCAATGAGACAGTTTCGTTTTTAAGCAATTTAATAATTGAGGAGTTAAAAAATGGTAGATTAATTTATATGCGACGTACACGTCGGTATTCATATTAAGGTACGAAAAAAACTGTATGATCTCTGTCACGATCCCCAAAAGTAGTGTGGGGGTGGTAGGGGGCAGTAGGGGTTAATGGCTGCATAGGAGGGGGGGCACGAGGGGTTGTATGGAATGCCCAACCGAGATAACTATAGTATAAGAAGATACATGTACTTACATGCATAGACAATTACACATACGATGCGATTCTTTAAAACATGCAACACTGCTAGCTAGAAACATACAAGCGAGCAAGATTTAAGAAAAAAATCTTTCTTTATGGACCGATAAAATCATAAATTCAAATGGAGCTTCAATCTTAAAAAAAAAACAAGTAAATCATTTTAAGTTAAGGCCAATTAAACTTCTTAAATATTTCAAGGATTTCACGGGTAATGCCTTATTTTGGAACATCTTGTTATTGATCATTAGAACATACGAACGATCTACTAGTGTTACTTTTTAGAAATAAATTTTAAACCGATATCTTTGGTGCAACAATGATAACGTACGTCTTTCAAAATTTGTATCGCACTTTAGTTTTCGACGTACAAAGTATGTTTTTTACTACCATATAATTTGTCTTTAATTATTAGTTCTGTCCAAACAATTTTTTTGGCCACAGTACACATAGCTAGAAATTCAAAATCTGTAGTCAAAAAGTCAGCGATGCTCTGTTTACACTAGCCCCATGATACTAAACTATCTCCTAATTTAACAACAAATCTAGAAACGAATTTTTTGCGTTGTATGATCATTTGCATAGTCAACATTGCTGAACGCTGAAATTTTTGAACGGTAATTATTATTTTATTAAATTCAACCATATCCTCATGTTTTTTTTTATATTTTTTATAATACGTTGAACGGCATTCCAATAAGGTTTTGATGAATTTTCGGCAGAACGGCTGAGAGCTCTCACTGTAAATGTAATATCTGGACTCGTAACTATTGCTAGAAATAGTAAACTATTGATAACATTTTTATATGGTATATTTAAACTGCCTTTACTATTATTTCAGAAAATTAAAGTGAAACCACTAGGGTCAGCTTGTATACGTACGTTATTTGCATTTTGTGAGCTAAATTGATGAACGACTTTTTCATTATATGTTGGTTGATAAAAAAGCATTAATTGATCAGGTAAATAACTAATTTTAATTTTTTAAGAACGTTTGTAAATTGTTTGTTTGAATATAAAAATAAATACAAAGAAATTTAAGTAATTCATCTATTTTTTATTATTTTTAAAAACTACGGCTCCATCATTAACAAAAGTGATTAAAACTGATTGATACCTTGAACAATTGTTTGTAAAAACACAAGAACCTGCACTAGTAGGATGTAAATTAAACCTTTTCAAATAATCAACAAATTTTGTGTACCAGCACCTAGCCAATTGTTTTAATCCGTACAATTTTTTTCCAATAGTCAAACCCTATTTGTACCATCTTTAAAATTTTTAAGGTATGTAATATAAATTGTTTTTCACAAGTCTCTGTTGAGAAATGCTGGTTTCACACCAAATCATTTTGTATACATATTATGCAAGGAAATCATAGAAACGTACCAATCGAATTATATCGCTCTACATAGTAAAGCACATTCTTATAGTCAATATCTCTCTTTCTAAGAAATCCTACAAGCCTAGATAAGTGTCTTATGGTTATATTTCTTACATATATTGGGTATGCTTAACATGAAAAAAAAAGACGTATGTGAAAAGAAGATAACAGAAATCTTGTAACTTTGGAGTACCATGAAAGTTAATGAAGCTAAAAAAATTTGTCTGGAGAAACTTATAATCCTATGTTATAATTAAATTTTTGGTATTTGTTTTTATTACTACATTCCTTGTATCTCAAGAAATATTTAATGGATACTGAATTATAGAAAAAAAAGTGTATCGGTATACTTTTGGAAGTAAAAAGAATGAATGATAGAAAGATGAGACAAAGTTGAAACTTCTAAGATGTTATCTAACATATGTTTTTTAACCAGATCTTCCAAACCATGAAACTATTCAAAGTGTGTTGTTTTGAATGCTGTTGTAACTGTTTAATACTTTCTTAGAAGTTTTTTATTCCAAATCACTGATAAAAGCTATTATATGCATAGTAACACAGTAACAAAGAGTGGTACAAACTTGTACCTTAAAACAGTTTTTAAAAGAATGTTAAAAAATAAAATAAAAAATATGTTGTCATAAAGAAATCAAATTAAGGTAACAAACTAAAGCACAAACAGTTTTTTTAGATAAATGACAGGTGCTACTAAGCTTTATCAAGCGGCTAAATTTATGGAAAAACTACGTTTTGCATTTAAGGCACGACTGATACGAGGGAATATATTACTGTTATTACCTCACTATGTAAAAAGTTAGTACGGTTTGATGAAAAAATGTACAGATTTTCATGAGATAAAAAAAAAGGAAGCCTTAGAACACAATGATTACCGCCCTTCACTTTGCATTGAGTGTCAATCGTATGTGTTCTGAACAATTTATTGCGTTAATTTCATCTAACAGACATAAGTGTTAGTTATAAAAAAGGTATAATTTTTCAAGATCTATTAATCTTACGTTAACTTCGTTATCTGAAATGTAAATGAAAAAAACGAGTATGTAAGATGGGGGAAAACAATAAATTCGCAATTTTTCGGCATTTCCGTAACTTAGAGCACAAATTTAATAATATAACTAAATATTTTGAGTACTAAAAAGTCATATTTTTATAAGATCTTTAACTATCACGTTTAACTTATCATCTGAAGTGTGAAACAAAAACGTTGGATGGGAGAAAACGACTATTTATACATTTTACAAGCACTTTTCAGCTCATAGAACGTGTGGGTTAAATCCTGGGTGAAAATTTTTCACATGAAAAAAGTTGTATTTCAATGAGATATACTTTTTTTACAATTAATATCATACTTCAAAGTACAAAACAAATAAGTAAAATAGGGAAAAACTACTTGCTTGCGATTTTTCAGCAATTTTTGGCTCACAAAACGTTGGTTACAACAAAGGTTACATCATGGACGAAAATTTTCAGTACGAAAAAATTGTATTTTAAGTATACCTACAACTTTGTCTTTCACAGCAAACCTCGAAAATATTACGTTATAATGTTATAGCCGAAAAACTTTTTTTTTTACTGAAAGAATCACCGTAAAATGACTGCCATTTTTTTTCTGAAAGAGAAAACCTTACGAACTTTACACCATCACGTAAGACATAAAATATAAAGCTTTTTGTCAAATTTCAGCCTAATCCAAGAGTTGCATGAGTTAATCAAAAAATTTGATTACGTCCATACATACATACATACACCCCTGATGCTGAGGTCCACGATCGCAATTTTTTGTACCAAAACTCTTTTTACACAAAAACAATTAGTTTTAAAGGTACTTACACATTTTGCTCTGGAAAAAATATCAGGCACTCTTAACTATCAGTCGTGCCTAAAAACTAATTTTTGGAGACAGATAGTTAAGTCATTAAGTAAGGCACGATAAAAGAAATTGTTTTACTTATATCCACTACAGTGACAACCTTTGACCTATCTTTTTTGTCATCTTACTAATGTATAAAGCAAAGTCGCTAATACCGTTGTAATCACTAACCACGACAACTACTTAACCAATCTGGCTGAAATTTTGCATACTGATTATTGCTACACTTCCTAGATTATTTAAGTATAGTTTTTATCTTCAAAAAATTAGTAACAACAACAATGAATAAGCTCAAAGTTTTGCAAAAATACCTAAGTTTTGCACATTACTTCAGTAGGATTCACTAGGTGGCGTGGACGTAAAATTGAAGCTACCTGCAATAGAATTAAGTAAGTGTGGTTATAATAGGTCCGAGCGTTTCAACGATTTCCATAGACGATTACCAGCAGCACATCAAGAAAAGAGTTGATAATCGTGCAGCTGGGTATCCTAGCTTCCGACCACACTCTTTTCTAATGGACAAGCGACCTACGTCTAATTCCACCCTGACCCACCAGGATTGACAAGTGTCATCAATAAAAAAATGTTTTAAACGATAACGTCTCCAATGAATTACCAGGAGACGTGTCTAGCCAGAAAACAACCTGCTCCAACACTTCAGAGTTTTGAGCCATTCAACCATCTGGCCTAGTGCCGTCAAAGAATTTTTCACTACAAATGCAAGCCAGGGAAGATAGCCCTGAGTAGTATGGGTAGGCACAACGGCCTCCTCAGTGGTTCGTAGGAACGGCATGTCTACAGAAAAAGTATTCTTTAAGCCTACTTGTTCAACTGACAATGAGCGGTTGGTGATCTGAGAACTGACCTGAAAATGATATATTTTTTAGCTAGTGGCATATCTCTCTCCAGCACTGTTTGTCTCCATACACAGAGACTCCAAGGGTATGAGTCAAGCTACCCGTAGTGAGCTCTCTATCATCAAGAATAATAATGAGAATTAGCTGGAAGTTTTACCACTGGCTCTTTTCAAGGCCATTATAAGTATTTATGTTCCCTACTTAACCATCAATCTCATCAGTTCTTTTAAGGGCCACTTAAGTTTGTACTACCTTGCCAACAAATATATTTTTACTAACATTTCCGAAAACGATTTGCCCCCTAAAAGACTATATGATGACGACTACTATTGAACTTAGTGAGTCATTTACTGGCAGACGTTATAAGCGAAGTTGTCCGTCGCAAGTCTGCTCAGCAAAAAAAAGGTGCTTTAGACACCAACGTCTCCGACGTAACAACAGGAGAAGTTGGTAAAGAGCTCTACAACAAGCTTTAAAGCTTCAAACGTTGTAGTTTTCTCCCGATCAGCCTGGTGCTATAATATTAGGTCAGAGAAAATCACTTCAGGCCAGGAAGGAGAACTTCAAATGCTTTAAATGTTTAAAATTTTTAGCGTCCATAAACTGACGCAGAACATTTATTGAGATTAAAAGAGCATTGTCCAATTTGACAGAGAATGAATCCATTACGTGAGAGATCGGCTTTTCATCTTAACCCTGATAGTAATTATTTAAATATTTCAGATATTTAAATAGGTAAAATGAATATAATGTGATTGTACTTTTTCATTGTGGCAATAAAAAGTAGAGAGGTTAAGCTCTAGGACTTTCTTGCTCTGGTTACAAAAAAATAAAATTAAAAAAAACGATCTTCTAATTATATATTTTTTTTCAGTTTCCAATGTTAATAGTTTAAACAAAAAGCCCTTTTTATTTATCATAACGTGAGAAAATGCAAATTAACGGCCCTGCAGGGCCAGCATTTATTTTATGGAGTAAGAAACGCACGGTACTTTTTAGTATAATTATATTTTTTCTTTTTTGACAGCTTATTATTTGACCAAGTGAATTGTATAAATTCCAAGAAAATGTGTTTTTAACAAGAAGATTTTTGTTCCTAGAAGTGATAGGGATACATGTTTAATTTTAAATTGAAAACGTTTTACACAAAATGTCATTATACTAGGGTGCTCCATTTTGTAGTTCTCGGGGGGGCTGCTTGTTTGATATGAGTTCTTTTTTACAAAAGACTGTACTTTTAAATCTAGCAATCAGAAGCAAGAACAAGAACCTAATATATTTACCTATGTTAAGTGTTATGTAGCAAGTTGTAAGATTTTTAATCTGTTTTTATTAAATTTAACATATTTGATTGTAGAAAAACACCAAACATGCAAGTTATATTACTCCTTATGTCTTCTTGGAAGTTAATCAACGATTTTAAAATATCGGCTCTCGAAAAAAGTTTAATGAAAGTGAATATTTACTATCACGTCAGGTCCCACGCTTGAAAGAAAAGTGACATAAGTCAATGTTCAATTTATATTTATCAACTTTGCTTTTAAAAAAAAAATTTAATTGAAGTATTCATTTACTGTTTACTAATTTAATTTTTTTCAGATAAATTATTTATTATGTACAATAATTAATTATTAACATAATGAAATTTTCTGTTGTAAGTTTTAATAAAATTTTCTGTCATAGTAGCTTTTTTACATATTGTAGATTTATTTTATATTTATTAATTTTTCAGTTTTAACACAAACATATCAATAAACATTTAAGAAATTATTTAATTTTTTCAGAGTTTTTCAGCAGTTTTGTATTTTTCAATCCTTTTCCCGTTAGTAGCTTATTTTCACGAGGTTTTATAAATACATTGATTAATTCCTTCGCCTCTGATTCTTTTACAATTGTTTTATTCGTGACTAAGATGATTTCTTATGTCAAGGACAATTAGTTGGAAAATATTACAGACGTATGAGTGAAACGCAAATATACTGTAACGTTGGCAATCATTCTGTTTGTATGGATATACCTACACATATGCTTTCACGCATAATCAAAGCATTCTTTCTCATTTTATTGAATAATTTATTTGCGGATTTATTTAGAAGTTGAGTACGTTTAACCTATATCGTTCCATCATACAAAAAAATTTTTATATTTTTACGGATCATTTTCTTGGAAATGCAGTTTTACGTGATTTTTATATAAGGTGACATGATTAGTTGCGATATTTTTAAAAATTGCACATGTTTAGAATGGTACCGTTGTTTTTATTTTTAATTACATATTATCAATAAGTTATTAAGATGTTTGAAATATATTTTAATTGACAATATGGTAATCATCGATTTTTCATGATTGAACAAACATGTTTTAATCAAAATTTTTTGAATTCATTTCAAACTATTTCTTAAAATATATGTATGTAGAATGTGGGAGTTATTTACTTGATTGAAGGAAAGTGCGTAAGCGTATGTGACAAGTAAGAGTGCGACGTTAAAAAATCAGTCTAGAAGTTGGTTTTGAATTCATTATTCTGTATAATTTTTTATCTCTTAAATTTTTAAATATTTATCTAAATAACACATTATTACCGTATGCTTCTAAGAATAAATAATTAAATCTATCATCTTAGCAAAATTGCAGTAAGTTATTTAATATATAGTTTCGTACACGATACATATGCCTCCATATATTATCTGCCAGAGAAGTATTACTTCATACTTGAGAAAGGATGCCACGAACTACTAGTTATCTTAAGTTATAGGAGCCTTATTTTTGTAAATAGGATGTTGGCTATCGGTGAAAACAGAAAAGTGATCATATATTATAATTTTTATGTATGTTTATGTATGTCAAATCTACTTTAATAAGGTATCAATGATTGAAATACATTTTTAAAGTTTGCTAAATTCAACTTTAAACTTGTAAAGTTGTAATAAAAACAACTTTTTAACGTATGTTAAATTCTGAAACTAGTAATTTTCATTGCAGATTCAAGTTTATGGCTTTAACGCTGAACTCTACCATAACATGAGTGAGGCTCAATATAAAAGTCAAGGATTAGTTGCAATTTCTCTCATGGTTCAGGTAAGTCTAAGATTATTTATTAAGAATGACTGATTTATGAAAAAGCCTAATTAAGTCAATACACTCTGACAATTTATTTTGAATGAATATAAAATGGTATATCTTTGGGCTCATTTTTAGGATAAAGGAATACATTGCAATATGTGGCTATTTCAGAATTTAATAAGATAATATTTAATTATGATTATGTTTTCCCGTAAAAAAACGTTCTAGACTTTTATAAGTCATTAATGTTAGCTACTTGGTTAAATAATTTCCAGTTCGAAATAATGTTGCTATTTATGATACGGGTTCAGAGTACAAACTGATCTAATACTGAATCTTTAGTTATTCCTTTTTTAGTGTACTGCACCGTTTCTAGTTTAGTTTGTAAAATATTTTCTTACTTGAGATAATATTTGGTATTTCGCTCTAAAGCTCAATGAACAAGTACGGTTAGCATAGTCATGTATCATATAGTTTTTTTCCATTTTCGTATGTTTTCTTATTTTTTCCTTTTTAATTGTTTATTTTATCCCACAACACTTACTTTATTTGCCAAAGTCCCCTGACGTACTCATGTTTTCTTTGGTCTGATGTAATTAATAGAAGTTAAAAAAAATTTTTTGTACAATCTTGTTAGATCAAAAAAATTATAATTTTAAACAAAGAAATTTAGGAAACGGTAGTTTCATTTGTAATGATAAGTATTGCAAGAGCGCATTTCTTATCACCTAGAAATTTATAATACACACTATTTATTCCTGTTTACATCCTCTTATTTGTTTTCCTTTCTCTTAAAATAAATAATAAGAATACATTCAATTTACAAAGTTAAAATTAAAAGAGTCAGCGCGAAGCATATAATGAGCGCTGTCAATTACGATTAACAAGCCAGATAATACATATGCAAGGATTATCGGCGAATATGTATAATCGATAGTGTACAGAGATATAGCGCAGATTGCAGCGGCGAATTATCTGCAAGTTGGCTGTAAAAGGCTCTGATTTGCAAGAAAATATGTTCCTCCTCCAGCGAACGTGGGATGCGGAGATCCGCTGCCTACCCGGACCTGAAAATCCCCCGTGCATTGATACTAACCGTGGTGCGCACGAGCCAAGCAAGAGAGAGCGATCAAGTAGTAAAGATACTAGGAATAGCGACGACGCTCCTTGGGCGAAGTACCTGGGTTGATTACTAGAGCTGTGCTCAAGACACCCAAGGGCCCCGAGGACGACCTAGCCCTAAGTGACTCTTTCACGATAGGCATAGAGCCCAGGACTAACACCCCGCGGCTGTACTAATAATTCACTCTAGTCTAACCAAGTGTGCGTAGAAGAGAATTTGTGCAGGAAAACTTAAATCTTTTTAAATACAGTTTGGCAAAAATTAAAGTTAAAAATATAATTTTATTTTGTATCCAAGCTTGAGGTTCAACTCATCTCAGAGTGCTTTAAATTCTTTGAAATACAATTAAAAAATTGTGAGTGTTAATTTAAAAATTGCGTTAGTTATTGAAATCAACATAAGTGAAAGGCATAGAGGTTGAAAATACAACTTCCTTAAAAAAGTAAAAATGAATACATTATATTTTTCTTTATAGAATTGGCAACCCGAGCCACTTTGCTTTTTTACACTGGGCAAAGAACCCGCTCTCCAACATATATAATCACTGACATTAATTGTGTGTTGGTTCCTAATCTAAGAGTTTACCTAGTACACATTATATTCTAAGCTAACTTTTTACTATTTCAACTCAAAATAAGAGGGTCGTATTGATTGTTTAAGTCATGCTTTTGATGTCATAGTGTAGAAAATCACAGAGCAATTTCTTAATCTAGTGGTTTTAACTTGCTTGATTTTATCGTACTCCATAAGTCATTTTCTACGTATGAAGCAGATAATTAGGTCAAATAAATTGAATGCTATGCTTGAATCAATATTATATGGAAGGGCAAAAACTGTAACGTTTATTTGTAAATGACAGAGATAAATATTAAATTACTGTGTGAATAATTATTAACGTTAGCAGTGTTTCCAATTCAAACTCGCTGTTGACTTTGCTTTTCAAAAGTTTATAAGAAGTACTGGCTTTTTCTGCCTGCAACTTGAAAAATTCTTTCACAAATAAGTGGATTCATACAGAATCAAAAATCGCTAAGCTAACTCGCTTAAATGGTGAGCTCACTCAATCTTAAGAGCTTTTAGTTGTTGATGGTGAAAAGGGATATGTTTTTTTGCTGTAGATTGTGAGATTACTAAAAGTTATTTTCAGAAAAAAAATTTTACAAGAAAAAACTTTTTGAATAAAAGTTAAGAAAGTCCAGCAAACTTTTTTTTCACAGTAAGTTAAGTTATTAACATTTACGTTATGTTATGTTATGTTATGTTTTAACCTCTACATATTTGTGTTTCAACTAACGGTAAAGTATTTGTTATGAGTATTTTATACTCTATATGGATAAAAAATCTATCTGTCATTGCAAAAAAAAGTGAATAGGTAAATAATAACATTTTTACTAATTGATTGTTAAATAAAAAAGAAATTTTTTTTTTCTAATTGACAACCAAAGATCTCCTGGAAATCATCTCAGCTTTAAAATAAAAAATAAAAAATTTAAGATTGGTGGAAATCTCTGATCTCCAGACAATTCCTGGGGTCTTTAGACAATCCTACAGTGTCTAACGAAAGCTCATTTTGTTTGTTAAAAGTTGTACTTAACATTTCCCTTTAAATTAATACAATTTTCGTAATAAATTAGTGGTTAAATAAGCTGCAAGAAGAACGCTTTATTGCAAATTAAATATTATTAACAATATAAGTGTCATCCCTACCAGACCTTTTTCAACAAAAATTTTAAATTTTTTCCAAAATTGAAAAGCATAAAAAATATGCCCTACGGCCCCTAAAAGCCAAGAAAATTTTTTTTTTGTCTTCATTCTCACAGCTTTGTTGATAAACATAGGCAGTTCAGATTTGGACATGTTCCTCTTTAAGACCTATTTTAAGGGAAAAAATATTTGATGGTCATTAAGTGCCAACTTTCATCAAAAACACAGTGCAATAGTGAGAGTTATTTGCGTGGTGACTGTCCCGATCAAGGCTCAAGGGAACCCTTTTGCTGCAGCTGCTTGCGCGTGGCTGATTTAAAATTTTATACAGCGTGCTCAAAACGACTTGTGGTCGAAAAATTTTCGACATCTCGGCTTCCGTGAATCGTAAAACGATTTTTTTAAACTGGGGTAGCTTAAGAAAATATAACCAGTAGGTAAATTAGGCAGGTACGGGGCCAAGCCCAGTCCCTGTACAGGTACGGGGCCACCTCCCCCCTGGCCTCGCTCCGAGGCCTTCCATGGCCTCGTAGCTAGGCAGATACGGGGCCATCTCCCCTCTATCCTCGCTCCAAGGCCAGCTATGGCCTCGTAGGTAGGCAGGTACGGTGCAACCTTTCCTCTCCATCAGAGTTTGGTGCTATTGCATACTTCTCCACTCTCTCCACCCATGCCTGGCCATGCTGCAACCTCACCTAGGCAGCGTCTTAAAATTTTTTAGATTTAAAATTAAAAAAGAATTTGAATCTCTCCAACCGTTGGTTTCTCAATGAAACAAAGACATGCACTTTTCTTGCATTTTTTAGGTGTTCTTGAAAAATTGTTCCTATAGTGTTGTACGGGAAATTTCCCGACTACGAAGGTATACTATAAAAACAGCGTTCTAATTATAAATTTTCTCTTCTATATTTGTCTGAGAGTCGTTGCCATGAAAACAGCTCTTTGAAGAAAAACACTGTAGGTTCACCGTCAGAATGGAGTGGAAGCATAGCTAATTCCTTGAGAAATAATTCATCGGCAGGATGTTTAAAGCCTTGCATATCAACTACTAGCAGCCCCCCGTCTCGGCTTCGCCCGAGACTTACTAAATAAAACACCGTAGTGTGTTGACACGTAATGTGAAACATTTTTATTTAGAAAATTTTACACATATTCCCGATACATCTCAGAACAAAAATCTTCTTATTAAAAACATATTTTTTCGGAATCCATATAGTTTATTTGGTCGAATAATAAGGTGTACAAATTCAAAAAAATAATTATGCTGAAAAGTACTGTGCGTTCTTTATGCCATAAAATAATCATTGGCTATAAGAACTTGTTGATTTGGTTTCTTCTGTGTAATTTACGAAAAGGGCTATTTTTTAAAGCTGTTAAGATTTAAAACCCCCAAAAAATTTATATTAAAAAAAAATTGTTTTTTCTCATATCTCACAATTTTATTACCAGAGCAACGAAGTCCTGGACCTTAAACCCAACATTTTTATTGCCACAAAAACACAAATACATTTTCTACTCATTAAAAAATCTGAAGTAGGATCTTTAAAGATTTCAGAGATTGCTGTGAGGGTACAATGAAAAGCTGATCTCTCACGTAATGGACTCTTAAGTTTTGACGATTTTGACGCTGCTGTTTCAATCTCGATAAATTTTCTGCGTCAGTTTCTTGACGCCTCAAATTGTATTCATTAGATACATTTAAGGTTTTCTTTCCAATATATCCTTTTGCGACTATTGGTATGCTTACGACTTTTATGACCCCTAAAGGCTATTTTCAGTCAACTTTGTCAATTTTAATACATTTGTTGGCAAGGTAGTTCGACGTCCGATGGCCCTAAAAAAGACCGGTGAGCTTCTTAAGTTAACTCTTTTTTGACTGCAGTTAACAGCAATTGTGACTGCCTGGATACCTCAGGGTGATCTTCTCTGGCTTACTGTTGAAGACCCAGACTGATTGGGAGAAAAATTACAAAGTCCGAAGCTTTGGGGCTAGTTGTAGTGCTCTTTCCCAACGTCTCCCGGTACAACGTCAAAGACGTTGGTGTCTAAAGCACCTTTTTTATTTTGCAGATTTAGTTGTTTTGGTGATCTTAGATGGGGAGATTGGTTAGTGATACTGGTCCAGTGGAGGCTGTCCCGTTGGCTCAAGTTTTTTTTTCCTTTATAGCTGTTATAGGTTTGCCCAGCGCAGACCTTGGAGAGGATCAGTGATTCCTAGTTGAATGCTTAGAGTCGAGAGAGTAATATAGAGTCGTCGGTCACCGGGTTTTCCAGCCTTGCGAAGAACAACTCCGCAGGTGACGTCTGCCAGTGAATAGCTGACTTTGTTTAATAGTGCCCGTCTTTAGTTAATATAGCCTTTTAGTTGACAAATCGCTTCCGGAAATGGTAATAAAAATGTATTTGTTGGCAAGGTAGTTTACACTAAGGTGGCCTCTAAAAAGAACCGATGAAATTGATGGTTAAGTAGGGAACGTAAATACTTATAATGGCCCTAAAAAGTGCCAGTGGTGAAACTTCCAGGCTATTCTTTATTATTATTCCTGATGATGAAGAGCTGGCTACGGGTTGCTTGATTTTTACCCTGGGAGTCTCGATGTACGGAGACTGTGATGGAGGGAGGTACGCCACTGACCAAAGAATATCTCGTCTCAGGTCGTTCCCCGGATAACCAACTGCTTAATTGCTCATCTTTAGACGGGAACATGTGGGTAAGCGCGTTAGGGACGCGACTACCAAGAAGGTAGCCGTTGTGGCTTCCCGTGCCCATCAGAGCTGTTTTTTCTTGCTTACATTTGTAGCCACAAATTCTTCAACTACACCAGGTGGGATGGTGGGACTGCCACACAACTCTGAAGAGTTGGGGTAGATTGTGCTCTGGCTAGATATGTCTCCTGGTATTTTGGCAGAGACGGCATCGGTTGGAATTAATTTATTTTTCTTTGATCGCACTCGTCGAGATACAGGGTGAAGGGACATGGGTTCCTTCCCCCTTAGAGAAGAGTGTCGTCCGTAACCGGGATACCCAGCTGCAGGACTATCACCAGCATTCTCTGAACAGCTTGATGAGCTGCCGAAGCTCGACCATACAGCTAAGGATACTCTCCGGCCTATTATAACCACACTTATTTAATTATGTTGCAGGTAACTTCGATTTTATGTTGACGCCACCTAGCGGATTTTACTGAACTAAAGTGAAAAGCTGGCGTATTTTTGCAAAACTTTGAGCTCATTTATTGCTATTATTATTAAATTTTTTAAGATAAAAACTATACTTAAACCATCTAGGAAGTATCATGAATCAGTGTGCAAAATTTCAGCAAAATCGGTTCAGTAGTTTTCACGATTAGCGATTACAACGGTCTTAGCGACTTTGCTTTATATATTAGTAAGATGTAATCCATTTATTGCTTACAACCTTTTCACTATCACATTTTTGGAATCTTTTCTCCCCAATCTTTATTTCTTATTACTTTTTTCTGATTTTTTTTCGCTCTGTTTGGTCCACTTAACATACCTGTCAATGAACTTCTCATACTCTTTATATTTCCTATCGTACTCTCTCTTCTGTCCACTCTGACCTTGCCCCATAACGGTTAACAAATGAATGATGATAGCTTTACCCCCACCACTATATGTAATCCATTAATCACAATCGTCAATAACCTTCACGTTAAGGAAATAATGATTTATTAGTTGAAAACTTTTCTGTTAAATTTTTTAACCAAGCTTTCTTTTCATCATCATCCTTGGTAGAAAGTTTTTGATACTTTACGTCATTGGTGAATTTGCTTTCAGCCGGCTTATGCGACATAGCGATAGAGGTCTTTTGAAAAATAAATTTTTTAAAAATAATTAACACTTTTTATTTTTCTCCTTTGATTTTTTTTCTGCCCATTTCTCTGTGTGTCTCTTCTCAAATTTTGCCCACTCTTCTTGTCGTCGTTTATTATCTTTTTCTTTGCTCTGCTGACCTTTCTCCATGATGGTTAAAAGACAAATGACGTTAGCAGAGCTATGCATGAGCTTTTATAGCTTTATATGAATTTCTTAACGTCTCCACTCGTTGGACTGTATTGAAAAATATCATCGTGTAGAATTAGGCAGTAGGCTTATGTATTGACGAGAAAATTAGCGCGAGATTCAAATTCCTAACGCACATCTACTGGAGCATTTTTCAGTGAGTCATTTTGCTTGGAGCAATCAATCACAATCAAAGGGGCGACGTTCAGAAAATCATATCTGTTCAACAAAGGTGCGGGGGATTTACCATAATATGAATTCTGAAAATAAGCATATATGTCATACAACAATGCATACTGATTGTTAGTCATATCGCGATTGAGATCACCATACGGATAACATTGTGGAGTTTCAGATACTTGATTATTGAATAATCCATAAGTTTGATGGTAAACTACATACAAAAAATATACATCCTATTTTTTTATGCTAATTAATATATTTGTATTTGTCTGTTCAAGAGGAAGGTATTTTATCTATTTAACTAGCGTTGATCGGATACTTGATTACAGTTTATGTCTATATAGGTATTCTGTGCTAACTATCTTTGAGATTTAATTTTATGTTTTACTTTATATTAAGTTTGTTTTAATTCTAATGTATTACATAAGATTATTAAAGAAGAAGAAGAGGATAAAGACGTCTCAAAACTAAAAACTTACTATGTATGGATTAAAAATTTGTCCAGGCTAGTGGCAGCTCAAATATCTAAGAATAAGTGGAAATGTTAGGTTTGTGACAGATGTTTACATTTTTTCTATAGTGACGATAAGCTCAAAAACCATGAAACTGACTGTGCTAATGTAAACAAGTGTCGAATAAAGCTACCAATTCAAGGAAACAACATTATCAAGTTCAGTAACTTTAATTCTGCTGAAAAAGTCCCTTACATCATCTATGCGGACTTGGAGTGTTTACTTGAGCCTGTGGAGAATAACATACGTGCATATCAGAAGCATAAAGCCTTTACTGTAGGCTATTATGTAAAATGTAGCTTTGACAACAGCCAATCAGTTTACAAGAGTTACCAAAGAGAAGATGATATGGAGACTCCAGCAGAGTGGCTTGTTCGAGAACTAAGGGCTATTGCAAGTTACCTGCAAGAATTATATGAGAATCTAAAGTCAATGATCTTAACTCAAACAGAACAGAATGAGTTCAGACAAGCTAAAGCTTGTCATATTTGTGGTAGTTTATTTGAAAAAAATGAGAGGAAAGTGCAAGAGCATTGTCATCTGATCAGAAAATTTGGAGGTGCTGCACACGAAAGTTGCAACATTAATTATCAGAATTCAAGATTCATTTCCTGTGATATTCCACAATCTCAATGGCTACGACTCGCACTTTATCATCAAAAAGTTGGCCACCAGTGAAGACTTCTAGGGACCCGTCAATCTTCTAGCTGAGAACAAGGAGAATTACATTTCATTCACGAAGCACATAAAGGGCAGTGACATCAATTTTAAATTCATCGATTCGTTTCGATTCATGCCCTCCTCCTTGGAAAAATTGGCATCATACCTGGAAAAGTGTGACATCACTAGCAGTGAGTTTCAACGTGTATATAGTGAGGAGTAGACAAAAGTTTTGCTAAGAAAGGGTGTATTCCCTTACGATTATGTGAGTTCCTTGAAAAAACTCAGAGGAAAAGAGCTTTCCTCTAAAGCTGCATTTCACAGCTAGTTGAACGATAGTAAAATTTTAGATGCAGATTACGAGCATGCATAGAATGTATGGAGAACATTTTAGACTCAAATAATCAGAGAAAACTCTGATCTGTACTTGAAGACTGACGTTTTGCTATTGGCAGATGTCTTTGAGAACTTTTGCTCCACATGCTTGGCAGCATATGAGTTAGATCCTGCACATTATTATACCACGCCCGGTCTAACGTGGAACGCCATACTCAAGCTCACCCAAGTTGAATTAGAGCTACTCACAGATATAGACATGCTTTGTTTGTGGAAAAAGGCATCAGAGGAGGTGTGAGCCAGTGCTGTAACCGCTACGCCAAAGCCAACAATGAGTTTATGGAGGATTATAATCCAGAGTTTGAAGACAAATATCTCATGTACTTTGATGCAAACAACTTGTATGGATGGGCAATGATGCAGCCGTTGCCAAAAAGAGACTTCCATTGGGTTGACACAGAGTCAAATTTCCTCGATGTACCAGATGATGATGGATATGGCCACATACTAGAAGTAGATATGGAATATCCAGTAGCTATCCACGATGAACACAAGGATTTGCCTCTCTGTCCGCAACATGTGGCTCCGCCTCGCTCCAGGCAGCAAAAGCTTATAACAACTTTATATAATAAAAAGCGATGTGTCATACATCATAAGGCATTGAAGCAGGCTCTCGCACATGGACTAGTGTTCAAAAAAGTTCGTAGAGTCTTGCGTTTTAAAAAAAGTCCATGGCTCAAACCATACGTTGATCTGAACACGAAGAAGAGGAAGCAGAGTAAAAATGAGTTTGAAAAGCTCTTCTTCAAACCCACGATCAACGCTGTGTATGGTAAGACCATGGAGAACGAGCGAAAGCGAGTAAATGTTAAACTCGTAAACAAGTGGGAGGGACGATACAGTGCAGAAACACTTATAGCCGAACCAAACTTCCACAGTCGCTCCATTTTTGCGGAAAATCTTGAGGCTATTCAGCTTGCTTGTACAGAAATCAGCGTGAGAAAACCAATATATGTTGGTCTGAGCATACTCGTCATATCGAAGACTCTCATATATGATTTTCATTATTCATACATAAAAAAATGTTTCGAAAGAATTCAAAAGCAAGTAATATTTCATCTAATCATCTTGGCTCATGCGAGATCTATCAGGATGTTTTTTCACCAGTAGCTCCATTAACCCATCACTTATTGGAAAGCTCAACTCACCCATGTGAATTTGATTATAAGTTTATCGATGAATTACCAAGCTTGTATGATCCACCTTGTTTTCGCATTCCAGAAACCAAATCTAATAAATCTCTTTTATTTTCATGAACTATTTGTAAATACACATTGTCAAGAAATTGAATGGTAACATTCATTTCATCATCATCATCATCATCTCTTTGACTAACAGCAGACTCAAACATCATATCATCGTCGCTGTATTTCTCTTTTTCCATTTGTTTGATGGGTAGTGGCTTATTAGGAATTACAGAATCATTTTTTTTGTCCTTGTTTTAGTGATAATTTTCCGAAGAGGATCAGTAATAGGTTTAAAGGTCATATTGAGAGCTTTTTCGACCTTATCTTTTCCAAACTTCAATAATTGATATTTTTTTTTGACGGCTTCTCTGGCCTTCATCAGCTGATGAAGAACATCTTTTTCTCCCTTGTACATGTTGATGCTTCATTATATTTATAGCATAATTGTCAAAACCTTTGCGATGTCAACCACTGTTCATATTTTTATCTTTATCGATGACAGCGAAACCATATTCATCATCATTCCAACAGTTTGTGCAGAGATTTTTGAACTGGGTATACGAGACATGTCAGAGTTCACATGATCGTCATACGCATGTTTCAAATTCAGCTTATCTTGACGAAATAGAGCTAAAAGATTAACATTGTCTGTTACAAGGTGTTTTGATACTTGTGCGTATGATTGGCGTAGATAGAAAGAGTCTACATTTTCGTGTCTTCCCATACAGTAGAAAGCTCTTACATTATCCTGCTTTTCACAAGCTATGTCGTCAAAAATCATGAGAGTTGGGTAGTGCATTATCTGGAGATACTACTGCTTCATGTTCATTGAATGCAAAAAATTGTATGTCATCTAAGGGCTCCAGCAGCTCTTTTAAAAACTTGTACTTTGGCTGATTAAGCGATTTTAAGTACAAATAGACGTTTTCAAACCTTAATCGGTTGGGGTCTACTATTAGTGCTAGTAGACTGTGTGTCTTACCACAATTGAATGGATCACAGAATACGGCTCGAATATTGTCTGAGAGTCATTCAACATGTCGATTCGAACGCTTTTCCTCTTTTACAATAGCATCAAAGTTTGGAACTTGCAATTTTATAGTTTGCTTTTTGAACTGCATGTCTGCATGGTATGATGGCTAGATAACGACTAATGTGATAATTGAATGCGCAATGGTTTTATACCCTATAAATACAATGTTTTTAGACAAAGGTGCTTAGTCGTGATTCAACCACTGAAGAATGATGATCATTCATCGCGCAAGAGAACGTGATCTTTTGAATAGGGTTATAAATACTTTACCTGTAGAATTATACATACCAGGCTACCAGCTCTGCGATCCTGGCACTAAACTTGTCAAACGTCTGGCTCAAGGTGATCAGGGAATAAATCCACTAGACGCAGCGTGCAAGGAACACGATATAGCCTATTCTCAGAATCGAGAAAACATCGTGGCCAGAAATTCATCAGATAAAGTATTAGCCGAAAAAGCTTGGCGAAGTGTCAAGGCAGGAGATTTGAGTATTTGGAAAAAAGCAGCTGCTCTAACTATCACGAGTACTATGAAGCTTAAAAGTAAATTAGGTATGGGTGTGAAAAGTAAGAGAAAGAAACCTTGCACTGCTTTGAGTACAGTTATTATGGCTGCATCTTGGAAAATAAATAGCAAACATGCACCCAAAGTTATTAGTTCAGCTTTGAAGAGGGCACGTTGTGCAGTTAAGAAAGCAGGTGGTAATAAAAGTGTAAAAATACCACGTATCTTACCTCTCCCTGCTTAAACTGGTGGTGCTCTACCTCTAATACCCTTATTTGCTGGTTTGAGTACAACCAGTGCACTAGCTAATGGTGTAGCTGGAATATTAATAAGTATAAGTGCAAGTAAGGCTGCTAAACAGCAACTTCAAGAAAGCCAAAGACACAATAAAACTATGGAGGCCGTTGCACTTGGAAAAGGTCTAAGACTTCAACCATATAAAACTGGATTAGGTGTATACTTAAAGCCATATGCTGGAAAAGGTTTAAAAAAAAAAAAAGCTTGAAGTAAAACTACCCGCTAGAGCTCTAACAAATGTTGATTTATCGAAATATGCTAAAAAGTTAAAAATCCCTAATTTCTGGGGAGTATTTATGTGAAATGTAAAAGTGGCGTATCAAAAACGCGGTAATAATGTTGTCCATTTTGACAGTTTTGATAATCTACAACCACACATCGATTTAATGCTATACTCGGGAGTTAGCAATAGCAAGTATAACCGCGTAAAATATCAAGATTATGATTCTCACAATTGTGGTCAATTGTGCTTAAAATTTATCTCAAAAAGTATATAAGGTAATATCATAGCGTAAAATCATTCATTCGCTTTCCAGGAGTCATGGAAGAAACGCTGACACTAAGTTTGTCTGGAACTTCTTCTGTATTGGAAGCACTATATTTTCCACCTATCGAATTATCATCGAAACATAACTACGTTCTTGGCTTAGTAGAACTCCTAACATTCAATTCGATTCCAAATATTGACGTCGGTAGTAATAAATTTTACGTGGCTGATCAAGTAGTCGTTTTTCCAACAGGCAGCTACAAAATTCGAGATATCGAGTCATTTTTAGTTGACGCATTACAGCCTAACGATATAACTATTGATATCAAACCCAACAATAATACACTCCGTAGCGAAATTACTTGTACTCATACGATTGATTTTAGACCAAAAGATTCTATAGCTCACCTCTTAGGTTTCACTGAACGTCTTCTTGAAGGTAGCACTACCCACAGTTCAGATTTACCTGTGGCTATTCTCAAAGTTAACGCACTGAGAGTTAAGTGTAATATTACTACTGGAGCCTATATAAACGGAGAAAAAGTTCAGGCGATTCACGAATTTTTTCCAGCAGGTTATAAAATCATCGAAGTACCATCACAAATTATCTATTTATCAATTGTTGGACGCGTCATCGACTACACACAACAACGCATTGTCAATCAGGACAGTAATTTAGTAAACTTTCGTGGAGAAGTCATAACCGTGAGGTTACATATAAAACCTTCATCATAATGGGGATTGTATACAACACTAAAAGCTATATAAATAGTTCAACATGTGCTCCAGCAGTCAGTCGACAACAAACAGTCCAACTGTCAACACGTCAAAGACAACTGACTCGTCAAAATACTTAGTTTCTGAAAAGTTTAGGATTAAGAATAAAAAAAGGCCGTGGTGGAAACTAACTTGCATATTCTTGTGTTGTTGCGTAAAACATGGAAGAAATTCTAGGCATTCAGTCTCCTGTCACCTTTGATGACTCCATAGCATACTATAAGATTCATGCTCATCAGACATACGCCTCCGCAACTTATGGTAACAGTGATGAAGTCCGTATATCAATTAAACATCAAGACCTATGACTTCTACCATCTCGCAGCTCGTTACACATTTATGGAGAATTAATTAAAGCAGACGAAAATACAGCAACTACGAATACTGAGCTAGTGAATAATGCCATTTGCCACCTATTTTAAGAAATTAGGTATGATATAAACGCTATCATGATAGATAAGTGTAAAAATGTGGGTTTAACAACCCTCATGAAAAATTGGTTAACACTCAGTCCATATCAAGATGTATTGAGTAAGAATGCAGGTTAGAATGGAACTCACGCTTAAAGTCTAACGGAGGGCAGCTGCTTTGATGTCTTGATTCCCCTCAGCATGATTCTAGGTTTTGCGAAAGATTATCGTAAAATTGTGGTCAATGTGAAACATAAACTAATACTAACGAATCAAGAAATAATTTAAATGCAGTTATTCAAGGTGCTATTTCTGCTGCAAATGCTAATGAACAACCGACTTGGGAAGAGTTTAAAATATTAATACTCAAGCTCGGATGGCTTATGCCCTATGTTGTGATGTCAGATTCTTATTAAAGTCGTCTGGTCAATTATTTGCAAAAAGACAAATTGATATCTATGAGCTTCCGTACTTGGGAGCTTTATGAATATTTACTCTTGTCCACCATATCTAAGCATATCTGGACAGTCAATACGTCGAATCAGTTGAAAAAGCCACGTTATGTTATACTGGCTTTTTAAACAAACCGAAAGAATCATGGAGCTGCTAGTGCTAGCAAGTTCAATCACTGTAATATAAGAAATGTGAGACTCTATTTAAATTCACAATATTATCCCTATGATGATCTCAATCTCGATATAACAAACAATCAGTATGCACTGTTGTATGACATGTATGCTCATTTCTAGAATTCATATTATGGTAAATCCCCCGCACCTTTGTTAAACAGATATGATTTTTTGAACGTCGCACCTTTGATTGTGATCGATTGCTCCAAGCAAAGTGACTCATTAAAAAATGCTCCAGCAGATGAACGTTTAGAATTTAAATCTCACGCTAATTTTCCCGACAATACATCAGCCTACTGCCTAATTCTACACGATGATATTGTTCAATACAGTCCAACGAGTGGAGACGTTAAGAAATTCATATAAAGCTATAAAAGCTCATGCATAGCTCTGCTAACGTCATTTGTCTTTCAACCATCATGGAGAAAGGTCAGCAGAGCAAAGAAAAAGATAATAAACGACGACAAGAAGAGTGGGCAAAATTTGAGAAGAGACACACAGAGAAATGGGCAGAAAAAAAATCAAAGGAGAAAAAAAAAAGTGTTAATTATTTTTAAAAAATTTATTCTTCAAAAGACTTCTATCGCTATGTCGCATAAGCCAGCTGAAAGGAAATTCACCAATGAGGTGAAGTATCAAAAACTTTCTACCAAAGATGATGATGAAAAGAAATCTTGGTTAAAAAATTTAACAGAAAAGTTTTCAACTAATGAATCATTATTTCCTTAACGTGAAGGTTATAGACGATTGTGATTAATGGATAACATATAGTGGTGGGGGTAAAGCTATAAAGGCTGATGCATGATAGCTATTTTTGTAGGCGCTGACCATCGCAACTGGGATCTGCATGTGAATGAGTTTTACCACATGGTTAACACTGCAAGTCAATCGACGTTAAATGTTTTGCCAGCGTTCTTAAACTACGGCTGAAATCCAAATCCAGTGAAAAGTCTGTGCCGAGAGGTCGAATCTAAAGAAAAAATCAAGCGGATTTTACCACATGCGTGGGAGGATCGAGTTAAGCGACTGGATGCGCTGCACGACTTAGTGGCTAAGCACATTAAAGATGTAAGATCAAAACGGGAGAGGCATTATAATTGGCGACATTGCGATGTGTGTTTTAGCATGGGTATGCAAGTGATAAAGCATACTCATCATCAGTCTGACGCCGCAAAGAAATTATCAGCAAAACTAGCGCTAAAGTTCGAGAGACCGTACAAGATCGTTGCAGTAAAATCACCGGTAGTGTTTGTCCTTCGCGATGGAAATAAGAAGCGCGTTGCACACGTATTGGACAGCGAAATAGGACGTAGCAGAAATTTCGAATTTTTTTTGTACCTACTGTTTTCTCTTTTACTTATTCCTCTCTAGGTGTAAGTTTAATGTTAGAGTATCAAACAGCGCTGCGAGCAAGAGTCACCAACCAAGGGATCAGTATGCTGCCAGTTAGCATACCCGGGTAAGTAACCGTCGTTTTCTTTTTTTTTACATTTTTTATGTACCCTTCAGACGTTTTTCGAAGTAGACTGAACACTCAGGGAGCTATTCATTCTATATGAGGGGAATAAAACGAAATCATTTTTCTCTGACCCTACAGAATTAAGCACCAAAACGCGTCATTAAGGTAAAATCTATTTCTATTTACAAGAAGCTAATGAAGGCCCGGGTCTGTGTGTCTCATGTGCTACGTGAGAGTAATCGAGTACAAGAGTAGCGCCAAGGAGAGAAAAATGGACAAAAGAGTTGCAGGAATACATGCATCAAGAGTTACGGCATACGAAAACACACACACATATACTTAGTAAATAAGAATTTGTAGTACCTTGTCACATACGTATGTATGCTTATAACCACCACGCCTCAAATATGTACCAAAAGTATCGTCATCTATTGTTGTTAGCAGCATCGCGTCCGAGTGTATGTGTATGAGCAGGAGTATATGTGTAGGAGCAGGAGTAGCTAGTATGACTGTCGATGTACGTATGTACGGAGATATAGTGTGGTAATGCGGGAGGCTGCAGTGATTAGTGGGTCTAACGCGTCACTTCTGTAGTAGCATCCTCGTGAACCAAAGCTCCCGAGTTTTTCGCGATTTTGGTAGTTGAGAGAGAGAAACGAGAAGGAAGAGGAAAAGGACAAGGAGAGCCAGCGATCATGATCAGCCAGCCATATCCGACCTTGTGCTCGACGACCGAGGAACCATCACCGCTGTCATCAGTTGTCAACTGCAAAGTCAATGTCACCAGCCGATTCAGTCGCTGAAGAAGAGAGTAAGATGGTAAACCCCGAGGTAAAGTAGCGTGTAGTGTTGTCACGAGAAGTAGTGCGTGGGAGCATGTGTGTGTGTATCGGCCACGTGTAGCCAGGGCGAGCCGTGGGAGCTGGCCCCTGGGATCGTGCCTCGAAGAAATCATTAGAGTGGGAGCAGGTGAGAGAGAAGAAGCGTGATTGTCAAAATTCGTGCCGTGGCGTAGCGCTGGATCACGACGAGATTTTCTGGGCCTAGACGTCCACGTAATTATTGTAACGAATAAAATAAACTTAATAATCCGAGAAATCCGCCTTTCGTGTCATTATTTACAGGCCATTGCCAGACAGCGTTTTCTTTCAGGTCGTGGGACTCGTTTCTTTCTAGGAGAGTAGCTTGCTTCCTGATGGGCTACCCTCGACGGGGCTTTCTCTAGGTAAGAGTCTCCAGGAGCCGAGCTGAGTTTGGCCGAGCCACGAGCGTCGTTAAGCGGTGGTATTTTTCGCGTTTTAGGTGCAGTGCCATTCGTGTTGTTTCCAGTGCAGCTATTGGTAATAATTGAGTGTCTCCGAGCGTTGCTTCGGGAGTGCCCTGGGCAGGACACTCTACGTGTCACAGGACGAGAAAGCGCAATATTACATATCTACGTCACAAACTTGTTGACTAGCTAATTACCACTATCAGTTTTATTTTGTATCAGTTTTATTAACTCGTTTTTTGTACTTCTTTACTTAACCCCTTTACAAATTTAACACTTTCTTAGCTTACACTTGTTTTAGTTATCTATTTATTTGTTTTTTTTTGCTTTTTTATGTTACTCTTGCTTTAATCCGTATATAAGTTTTTAATAATTTGTTATCTGTAATTGTTGTTGCTGTTATTTCTGTTTAGCTATTCATTAAGTTATTAATTTTATTTGCGTATTAATCGACTTATCTGATTAATGCTACGGCTAATAGTTTTGCTATTGTTTTAATGTACCTGTACTGATTGTAAACATTATTTTCTTGTACTATATAGAACCCCGAGTCCTAAGTACTAAATATGTGCAATGTTTAGTTTTTAAATAAGCTTTCAGCTTAGCGTATTTTTCCATATAAACGTCATGATTAACTCTGATCATACTGTTCAATGCCAAGTGCTTTGACCCCAAAGTTGGCTTTTTTTTTAAACTGTAGCAAGATCGCTATAATACGTCTGTAAAACCGATTTTATTCGTTCGTAATTAAAATGATTTTTTGACTTAAGGACGTTCTTTACATAGTTTGTGGGGGAAAAATAAGAGAAATGACAGGAACGCTAATGTGTACAGTAAAACTAGCAATTATTTTTCTTACGTAGATATATTCATATACATGCTTTCTTGCACACCTCATCCCCTCTTTCTAAATTTATGTAAAACTTAAAAATTTGATGAGTTACCTTAGAGGAATCTTTTGTACCCAAAAAATTAGGACATTTGTACATATCATATCAATGCCATTTGATGTAATTTTTTCACATGGTTACGTGTTAAATATCTTTTTTTTTAAATGTATCATGTATAAAATAATGGTACAGTCAAACCAGCTGCAATGATCGTGGATATTTTTTAAGCCAGAGATTAGTAGGGAGATTGCCAGTGCCTATGTTAAAGAGTATGTCAATGTTTTGGCGCTAAATTGAGCGCCAATCCATTCTGGCCAGCAGAGGAACTATGCACACGTTTTCTATTGGCTGGCGGCTTGTAGGCTCGGCTCGCGGAGAGAGGTATGGGGAGATGAGTAAGGAAGACATGAGAATCCAAATGTGTGCATCAGTGATAGAGAAAGGAGAAGCTAAACCTATATGTATATGCATACAACGGGCTATATATTGTTACGGGGTGCTGCCGATGCGGAGAAGCGAGGTGGACTTGGCAACCTCGACCGGGCCTGTGTTGCCCCGGTAGCCCCAGCGACACCTCCGATAAAACTTTATACGCGGGTCTCGCTCTCCAAGACTCCGCAGGTGACGAGTATCGCGGCGACCTTGCACGTCGTCGCCTCTCGCAACGACTTTAGTACGACATAAGGGAATCGGGCACACACAAAAGGAAGCACTTGCGACCAAGTTTAACATAAGGAATATATTCAATTAAACAAATAAGAGATTACAATTCGTACTCGCGGGTGTAAGTGTGGTTCTCGCACGTCGAGCACGGTTGCTCGACGTGCTCGCGGCGTAAAAACGCGAACCGGGCAGACCTACGTGGGCTAATCTAGGGCCGCTGCCCGTTACAATTGACTGCAGGTTGGCAGGTACTTACGCGATGCGGGGAAGTTGCTCCTCGTAGATGCCTTGGATAGGTGGAACTAGGCGCTGTTGGCGTGAGTTTGCAGAGGCCAGTAGGCGTCCCTACTGGCTGTGTGTGGAGGTCAAGGTCATCAGGCTTGGCCGTGGTCCGACCTTGTCAACGGGTTCAGGAACCGAGTCACGGCACCAACACTTTCCATGACGTTGAAGTAACTCCAAACGTTATCGCTCCAACAAAAACTTCCCGCACCAAAAAAACGGAAAAAACAAAGAGAGTCGGCAAAGAAGGAAAAATTCGCTTTACGCGCGTTCGCTGGCCCAAGCTAATCTGCCGCTCTCTCGGCCCTTTCTCCCGTTCCCCTACTTTCCCTTTCCACTTTCCCACTTAGGCCCTTTTCCACTCTTTCCCCCTTTCCCTGCTTTCCTACCTGCCCTAGCCTACTAATGTGGCCTAACGGTGGGGCACCGTTACACCCCCCGACTAGACGTTGCATACCGGAGTATTAAACTCTACCTCCTAGGCGCCATTTATGAATGCTGGGGTTTTAACTAATGGAGGGAAAAGGAAAAAGGCGGGTAAAAGAAAATACAACGTTGGCTTTATTTTTTTAAAAAAGGCACTATTTATTGCCGTGAGTGGAGAAAGAAGAACAGAAAAGGAATGAAAAATGAAAAAAAAAGAAAAAAAAATAGGTAAATCAAAACAAAATCATATTCGGGCGGTCGATCCGTGGCTAGTTGCTCCTAGGATCGTATCACTTACGGGTCCAGCCCCCATTCACGCACTCGTAGTGGAAGTGCTTGGAGCGCCTCGGGCACTCCTTGGACCGTTTTACCCCCTGCAGTCCGCACATATAGCAGCAGACGGGGCGGGCGGTGGTCCATGGCACCTGTGCCTGGACCACATGGGCCCTGGTCAGGAGGCGTTCGGCCTCCTGGCGGAGTTGCTGAGCCTCGGCGTCCGCCTTCCTTCTTTCTCCCTGGCAGTGGGCCTCCTCGACGTGGTGACGCTTTTCCTCTGCGAGGAGTTGGCGCGCCTCAATCCAGGCGTCATTGAAAGCCGCAAAACATTTGCAGCCGATCAGGGCCGTCCTCTTGGCCTTGACGGTCTTGGTCGTGGAGCCGTGCTCCCGAACAAAGGCCTCGACCTCCATGAAGACGGCGAGCGCCTTCTTCTGGCTCGCTACAACACATTCCCGGGCCTCGTTGAGCCGCTCCAGGATGCCTTCCCAGGCATCGTCCGGGTCGGCCGTGGCTTCGATAGCCAAGAGCTGCGGCGCCTCCGTGGCCTCTGGGGTTGGTTGGACCGCCAACGATGGATCGGCCTCGTCCTCGCGGCAAGGCTCAATGGCCAGCCACGAAGTCGTTCCTACTTGGAATCTGAGGCCTCGTTGAAAGGCCTCGATCAGCACGATCCTCTCCTGCTCGTTGGTGACGTGCCTGAGACGTCTAATAAGACCGCCCAGGCTAAGTTGCGCTGACTCCATCTCTGTAACAATACTGCCCCCAGAAAATAAAAGAAACAAAAAGTGGGGAAGAAGAAGAAAACACAATTAGTTGGGATGGAGGCGCTTACAAAATTAAATTTTTTTCTATTCTACGGGGCCGCAGCCATCGCATATCGCTCGGCGATTGACCCGTCGTTGGGTCACATGTTCGGACGTCGTCGCGTGGTCTGCCTTCAATCGCAGGCGTCTTAGCCGCGGCGGATGGCTTCGACGCCACGGTCGCTTTTCGCGGGTGGCCTCGCTTTAGCCTGGCTGATCCGGCAGCCTTGCTTACATCAGATGGATTCGCTACGGGTGAGTCGTGCTTCGCCTGTTCGCCGCTTTCCAACGGTGGTTGAGGAGCGCAAGCAACTTTTTCTTCGGACCTTGAATCTTCAGGAGGGTCTTCTCCCGCCGTCACGGATGGTCTGCTCACGTAGGGCTTCAGCTGCCTCACGTGAATGGGGCCTGATTGCGTGCCTTCCTCGGATTCCAACTCGTACGACTCGTACCCAATGCACTCCGGACGGTAAAGGGGCTGACGTACCTTGGAGCCAATTTCGCTGCCACGTATTGCGTTGCCAAGGACAAGACATGATTCTCCCACCATACCTGGTCACCAGGAGCGTAGACCACGTCGCGATGCTTGGCATTGCAATGCCGGGTAGCATTGGCCTGTGCCTTATCGATTCGCTGCTTTGCTCCTACGTGCAACATCGGCAGACGCTCCATGCGCTGCTTCCAGCTCTCTATTGCCTCATTCTCTAGGCGTTGTTGGGCCTGTCGACGCATCGTACCTGGGGTTTACGGCTCTCTACTGCTGTTAAGCATCGCGGGGGAGAAGCCTGTGGAAGCGTGCCTCTCTGTGTTGTAAGCGAACACATGTTCGGGCAGGTTCTCGTCCCATGACCTATGATTGGCTTCGACAAAAGCTCAAATCATGGTCTTGATGGTACGGTTCAAACGTTTAACTGGGTTCGCCTGCAGGTGATACGGCAGTGTAAGCATGTGCCATATGCTTAGGCTCTCCAAAAACCCATCGACGTATTTGTTCCGGAACTTGGTGCCATTATCCGTCAACAACGCTTCCAGGGTACCATGTCGACAGATGACGCGCTCTCTCACTGCGCTTACAACAGCCTTTCCATTGGCTCGCCGTAGCGGTACGACTTCGGCCCACCTCGTAAATAGATCCTCAATCACGAGAATGAATTCGTGGCCATGCGATGTCTTTGGTAGGGGGCCCATCATGTCAGCGGCCACTACTTGCCATGGAGCAGTGATGATCCTACGCCCCATAAGTCCTGGGGGTAGCCTCTGATCTACCTTGGTTTGTTGGCAAACCTAGCAGCTCCGCACGTAACGGGCAACATCCTGGTAGTATCCCGGCCGGTAGTACAACCGGGAGACACGCGCGAACGTCTTCTCGCGGCCAATATGGCTCACAGATAGTGTATCATAACACTCCTGAAGCACTTGGTCGTGCTGGCTTTTAGGTACCACCAGCTTCCGGGCTTCCATGTCACCAAGAGTTTCGTCAACCGTGGAATCGGGGCGATACGAATACAGGTATCCCCCGACGATTTTCCATCGCGGTTGACCCGGTGGGTAAGCCCGTACCTTCTATACCATCTCCTGGTACCAAGGATCTCCAGCCGGGGGTTCCCACATGAGCGTGGCCACAGCGCTACTCTCATTATCCTCATACAGTCGTGACAGGGCATCAGATACGCATTTTTGCGTCCCTTTTCAGTGCTCAACCTCGAAGCCATGGCTTTGAAGTTCCATGGCCCATCTTGACAGTCGTCCAGTCGGGTTGTTTAAACTAACCAACCACTGGAGACTGCTGTGATCGGTCACGACCTTAAAGCGTGTCCCTTCGATATAGGGGTGGAACTTTCGCATCGCCCATAAGACCGCGAGGCATTTTCGCTCTGTCACACTATAATTGCGCTCAGCTGGAGTTATCGAACGGCTTGCAAACTCCAGCACTCTTTCCTGCCCGTTGACTATCTGCGACAATACGGCACCTAGTCTGAAGTCACTGGCGTCCGTTTGCACCACGTACGGATTCTTGGGGTCGGGTCGTTGTAGCACTACTGAGGACGTCAGTAAAGCCTTTGTCTGTTCAAAGGATCGTTGCTGTTCATCTTTTCAGTCGAATGGCTGATCGGCACGTTTACCTTTCGGTAATTGACGCAAAAACGATACTTCCCATCCTTCTTGCGTATAATTACCACGGGGCTTGCCCAGCCACTATTGGATGGCTCAATCACGCCACTTTTGAGCATCTCACTCACGTGAGCATGGATTACCTCCTGTAGAGCATCGTAAGGGAGCTTCACGCTCGACGTAGCAGTTCAGGAGGGTCTGCAATTCCTCTTGTTGTCTGGATGAGATTTCGTCCAGCCCGACGGCAGCGAGTCGGACCTCACCGGTTGCCGTCACGCCCGCTACCTCTAGAGGGACCTTGGTACCTGGTCCTTTCAGCACCAGGACTCTATCAACAGGGTCATGGACGGTCCCAAAAGCACTGATAAAGTTAGCCCCGACGTAGCAGTCAGCGTCTAACTCGGGCAACACTATGACGTCTACGTTCCGTTTCACCCCTCCCAACTTGAAGGGTAGGGTTATGAAGCCTAAGGTGTGTGACGGTCGTCTTTCGGCTATAGCCACGCTTCCTAGCGTGGGGCGTAGTTGCCAAAGACAGCAATTGGCTATCTGGAGCCCGACTGCTCGCATGACCGTGTGCGTAACGCCAGGGTCGTATAGCGCTCGCAGCTTGTACCCAGCTACTTTAAGCTTTAGCCACCACCGGCGCGCGTCCTCCGATGCAACTGTGGCCTGTGAGGATTGGGTAGAGGGAGGTGGCGTTATACCCTCGTTAACGTCTGCCTTCTCTCGTTTCCCTGCCTTTTATTCGGGCAGTCCTGAGTATAGTGGCCAAGATGGTTACGAAGGGCAGCTTGCTCGTTTTGGATAGCCACTATTTTCTGTATGCTAGCGCTCAAAGGTTGGGTTTCGCTTATACCCGCAACCCTGGGCTGTTTCTTGGCCTCAGTAGCCTTAGCCTTGGGCTTGTATGCCGGTTCTGGCAGGTAGAAATGTTCCGGTGGGGGTGGCTCACGGAACGCACTCCTGAGTTCCAAGAGGCGTTCAGCCTCAGTGGCTCTTCGCAGCAGCTCTGCCATGCTGTGAACCTCGTCTCGTCGGATTCGATCCTGTAACTCAGGACGCATATTCCTGTGAAATAGATCCAACTGACGTTTGACCGGCCACGGAGGTTGAATTCGCCGCACGATATTCTTAATCTGCATTAAGAAATTTCGTATGGGCTCACCATCGTAGTAAGTACGCATTTGCGCATCCGAGATTAGACGGCGTTGCACTTCTTCGCCTGAGCCATACCACTCCTGTCCTGTGGCTAAAAAATCAGCCCAGTTGATCCACTGGTCGCATTTTTTGCGAAACCACGTCACTGCGATGCCAGTGATAAGCTCTAGCAGAGCTTGGAAAAGCTCTGCTTCCATAAGCCCCGGAGTTGTGCGGCACTCCGTAATGCGCGTGAGGAAGGAGTCAAAGTTGTCGTGACTTTCCCCCATGAACTTTACGTTCCATCGCCGGACAATTTGTCCTAAGTCACGGCATCCGGGGTCGGCGTACGACCTACCTGACCCCGACTGTCTTTCCGCGGAGGGTGGGAGACTCCCCCCGACCAGGCTGGACGTGTGGGGTCAACTGGTGCAGCCAAGCAGGGGGGCAGGTTTAAGTACGACGGGTGTGTTGATGCGCTCACCGCATACGTGTGTGGCCACGTCATGAACGTTTGCGTTTGCGTTGTACGCGCCGGTGGCGCAATCGAGTACCCACTCCTTTGCGGGTAGCTTACCGATGATGTGTATGCGCTAGTTGCTGCGCATTATGAGCATATCGCTTGTATCCAGCTGACTCTATTTGGTGGCCATACGTGTCCCATTGTCGTGGGTGGCGGTGGCGCTAGGATGTATGCCGACGCCGACGCTAAGTCAACGTTGTATCGGCCTTTTCCGAATGGTGTAGCCTGTGGACCTGCGAGATTTGCAGACGCTTGTTCGCCAAATATAGTTTCACGCCTTTTCGCCGGCACGTTGTCGCTTGGAGATGTCACATTCCTCCTTTGTGGCTGACTCTGGTTCGATGCCACAGCCGAACTTATTCGTATTAAGTTCGCGATCTTTTCATTGGCTTTTAATAGCCAATCGTGCAGCCATCTATTCTCTCTTTTGAGAGCTTGCTCTGACTGAGTTGCTCCACTTTAGTCCGAGTTCCTGATAGGCAAGGACGTATTGATTAGGAGCTCGTCTTCCTTTGTCACCGCTGTCGGGACATTCAGGGTTTTAGCCTGCGTGTCTATCATTGCCGCCGTCGTTGTGGTTTTAAGGAGGTTATTCACCTCCTCACTGTCCCGCACTATTTGTAGCGGGTGTATGATGTCCGATCGCTCGTTTATTTTCTCAAACTCCTCGCAGGCTTTTGCTATCATGAGGTGACGAGCCTCCATCCGTCGTATTATAGCATCGTTGACATCCTCCGCTGGCTCAAAATCTTTGGGGACGTATTTTCCAGTGAGCCACTGGTACAGGCGGTGAGCCCTGATTGCATTGCTGCCAGTCGTTAGTAGCTCGAGGTTATTTAAAAATTTATTCCCAGGTCATTTTTTATTGATGACCTAATAAATTTATTTACCGCATCAGCTTCCTCCTGTGGTATTGATGCCAGAATTCTTTTAATACTAAGTGCGCGCTACACAATAAAAAATTTTTGGCAGTGAGTGTACTGTGCCGCACGCAGAGATTAGCTTGGGAGAGAGAGAGCTGACAGGTAGGGGGAATTTGCGTCAAAGCGTTAGTTGGACGCAACTTTCCACCTAAATTTATGCCTTAAGGCTTTAAATTAAATTAATAATTTATTATAGCTTTTTATTACAAGCTATCAGTTGTAGGGAAATCAACTCCCTCAAGTCTATCTTTTGTGTGTGTATGTGTGTGGTACAATGTTAAGTACAATTATGTTTAGTGTACCTGCACCCGTACACTACTGCCAGCCTGCTCTTTCCACTATGAGTCGCAAGAAGGCAACAGCTGTGTATACCTATATACCGGCGTATACGCGCTGTGTGCTCTACTTGTGCTATAGATCAGCGTTCGTCGCCTGTGAAAATCAGATTTCACAGGCTTAGCTTGTTGGCCGTCGGATATAATATTTCGTCTCGAAATATTATTTCCCTTCTCGCTCGCACTCGTATACAAAAATTTTAAGTGCTAAAAATCTGCAACGACTCAAAATTGTCACGTAAATAAAGCCACTGCTTTGTTTACACGCGCGACCTATACGAGTCTGCCGGTATCTCTCGCGTGCGTTATACGCGTTCTCCGCGCTATATACGCGATCTATTGTGTTCTTGTTTTTGCTGTAGCTACTGTACAGCACCTATTTTACTATTACTATTGATATAGCAATAGTATTTGTCGTCTACCTTGTAGACGACGTCACGCAATACCTAACCGTGGGTTTTTTTATGTCGAGCGCCAATGTTACGGGGTGCTGCCGATGCGGAGTAGCGAAGCAGACTTGGCAACCTCAACCAGGCCTGTGTTGCCTGGGTAGCCCCAGCGACACCTCCGATAAAACTTTATACGTGAGTCCAGCTCTCCGCGACCCCGCAGGTGACGAGTATCACGGCTACCTTGCACGTCGTCACCTCTCGCGACGACCTTAGTACGTCACAAGGGAATTGGGTACACACAAAAGAAAGCACTCGCGACCAAGTTTAAAGTAAGAAATATATTCAATTAAACAAATAAGAGATTACAATTCGTACTCGTGGGTGTAAGTGTGGTTCTCGCACGTTGAGCATGATTGCTCAACGTGCTTGCGGCGCGAAAACGCGAATCCAGCAGACCTACTAAGGCTGCTGCCCTTGACAATAGACTGCCGGTTGGCAGGTACTCACGCGATGCGAAGAGGTTGCTCCTCGTACATGCCTTTGATAGGTGGAACTAGGCGCTGTTGGCGTGAGTTCGCAGAGGCCAGTAGGCGTCCCTACTGGCTGTGTGTGGAGGTCAAGGTCGTCAGGCCTGGCCTTGGTCCGACCTTGTCAACGGGTTTAGAAGCCGGCTCACGGCACCAACACTTTCCGTGACGTCAAAGTAACTCCAAACATTATCGCTCCAACAAAAACTTCCCGCACCAAAACAACAAAAAAACAAAGAGAGACGGCAAAGCAGGAAAAATTCGCTTCACGCGCGTTCGCTGGCCCAAGCTAATCTGCCACTCTCACGGCCTTTTCTCCCGTTCCCCTACTTTCCCTTTCCACTTTTCCACTTAGGCCCTTTTTTACTCTTTCCCCTTTTCCCTGCTGCCCTACCGGCCCTAGCCTACTAATGTGGCCTAACGGTGGGGCACAGTTATAATATCTATAGCTATAGTTGTACACTGCTCATACAAAAAATAGCTGCGCATATTACTTTTTTCGCTTTTCCTCTCTAAAAGAAAGATAAGCTTTTTAAATGCAGTTGATCAATCGTTCAACTATAAAAACAAAAACATAATTGTCAGGTTATTAACAATTTTTTCTTTCATTTTTCAAAAAATGACAAGCTCACCGTAATAAACATATTATTTTGCTTTATTAGTAAACAAGCGCCTTTATCCCAATAATCCAGTGCGCTCAATTGTTCTTCACCTTTATGATAAGTGAAATTATTAAATAATAAATGAAGGCATTTACGACAACGACCCAATACGCTCAAAAATTTTTTGTACTAAGTAGTATTATTTACTAATATGCTGAACGCCTTTCTCTAAATGACCCATTGCGCTGATATCTTTATTTGCTAATTCAAATTTTTTCACCATTAATACATAGCTTAACAGCAATAATACGATAAAGCTTCAATTAAATCTCAAGCTTCGAAACTTTACTGTAAACATGTGTAACTTTTAGTTTTTTCTTACCCTAAGCTTTGATATTTCAGGTGAAAAGTAGATAATAATTTTGTGGCTCCAGGTTTTAATCTCATTTGGAGCCAATTTTTTATTTTAATTATTACAACACTACTTTAAATGTTTCACACTTTTCTTTTATGATTATTTACGTATTTTGTTTTACCAGTGACCAAAAACATTCTTTTCAATTACTTCTTATCAAGAAGTAATTATATAAAAAAAGTCATTACAGCTTTGTTAGTAAAAATACCTGTAATAGATTATTATAAAAAATGCACGCTCTCTTTATAGTTTTTGTGAACTTAAGACTGGCACACTAAATGTGACCACATTACACGCGCGTTTTTTTTTTTTTTTTTTTTAATATTCGTTGAGTGCTTGACGAATGTATTGAAAATATTACTTCAAGACAAATTAAATAATAAAAAGTACTGATAAAATACTACAACAAATTGATAAATACTACGAATTTTCGAAACTCTAATAATTAAAAGTACTTTTTTGTAAGTTGAGTTGTTTTCCAGAAGCACTATAATTATTTTGTAAAACGATTATTTTGCGACTTGAATTGAAAAGTATAATGCGATTCTTAGTGACGTATTTATTACGTATATAGTTATTAAAATAATGAATGTCGTGTAGTAAACAATGTTTTTACAGAAATTTTTATTCATGACTCCTATCACACACAGCAGCGCATCGTATTTCGTTTGTGTACCATTTAAAGCGAGAAATTATTTTAATTTATTACGGGTAATAATACCAATAATAATAATAATAATAATAATAATAATAATAATAATAATAATAATAATAATAATAATAATAATGATAATAATAATAATAATGATAATAATAATAATAGCAATAATAATAATAATAATAATGTCTAGTAAATCTTTTATACAACACAAAAACAGTCTAAATTTTTTGGCAACGAAACAAGTTATTTTTTCTACATGACTGTCTAAGACATACTAATCAATCATTATTGATGTACAAGAGATAAAAAAAAGCATTTCTCTCATAATTTTTTAAAAAAGTTTAGAAATACTTTTTGGAATACTTTCGAGCAATTCAAGAATTTATTAATGTCATTAATTGTAATGCAAACGAAAAAATAAAATTAAAATAATTAACTGCACTTGAAAAGATTTCACTTGATGCGTCAAATTGTTTTTTAAGCCATGAATGAAAAAAAAATTTTCTTGGATCGTGTACCAAAATTGAAAAAAAAAAATTTTTTATTCACTGGTCAAACAAAATACGTAAGTAATGATAAAAAAAAAGTATGAAATATTTAAACTCATGTAGTAATAAAGTAAAAAAAAAACATATTGGACAGAGTGAAATTAGAATCCGGAGCCACAAAACTCAAATGTATCCTTTAGCTCTAGCCACCTGAGCTATCAAAGCTTAGAGTAAGGAAAGACTACAAGTTACGTATGTTTATAGTAAAGTTTTGGAGCTTGAGATTTAATTGAAGCTTTATTGTATTATTGCCACTAAGCTATGTATTGATAGTGAAAAAATGTTAAATAACGATTAATGTCTTTTAAGTTTGTTTCCAGCTTCAAACCAAAAACTGTAGACTACAGTCTCACGCTCCTTCACAGGCTGCGGAACAGCGGATAGTCTAACTATTTGTTTGTTTAAAAAAAAAAAAAGAAGTAAAGAGTTGAATATAATATCCAGGTTAACTAACCTTTCTTTCTTCTAGAAACTAATACTGGTAAATCTGCTTTAATCACTAATTCGGATGACCAATTCAGATGACTTGTACTTCTTCTTTCCGTTGGATTTATAATTATTTATTTTATAATAACTTAAATTCTTTTTCTGATAACGCTTGTATCGCTTTATTTTATGTTTTTTGTATGTACATAAAAAGAAACAGAGAAAAGATAGAACGTCTGGTCAATCTTTTAAAATTAGTTATTAATGTCTGCACTTGATGAGCGGCAGCGGGCTACTAACTAAAACGCCGCGTAGAGGAATACACCTTGCACGAAGTTTTAGTTAAAATCTTTGTCTTACTTGCTATCGGGCCGGTACTTGCTGACTTCATGTGTTTAGGCTTTATGGCTCGCTTTGGTTGTCACTTGACACTTCCAAAAGCCACGAAGTACACAGTCAGCTATGTTAGGCGACGACTCTCGTTGAGTATGACTCTGTAAAGAGTCTTAAAATTTTATCATTGGGAATAAAATATAACAGGATAAAATAGAATAAAAATAATTATTTATTTAGTTACGCAAGTCGTCACTTAACAGCCTCCCCTTTTTAAAACTATTAACGTCCTCGGTGAATATATATTATATTATATTATTGTTTGTTTTTTATTTTTTTTTGTTATACTTTTATCTCATAAGTAAACATTTATAAGTTACATAACACAAGCACATTACAATTATCCTAATAGTAATATAATAAGGTCCTTATTTACATAATTATTACGTTTGTTTATTCAGGACTGAGAGTAAAAGAAGGAATAGACTCGTGAATATAACGTCTTCTTCTTCTTGGCCCCTAGTTTTGTAATGTTAATTACTTGTCTATTAAGTGCATTGAGATTTGCTGACACTCCCATCTCAAGGCATAGTTTATAGTGCCAGTCGTATTTTACCAAATTGATATTTTCCTGGCATGATGAGCAGATGTTTTTTAATTTCATTTGTGTTTTGCACAGAAAACTGTGCACTTCAAGGGAGCATTTGGATATTTAATTTCTACGATACGATGAATGTGTTACTATTTTACAGCTTTGCGAGTCTTTTAAGGGAGAAATTTGCCCCATACATTTTAAGTCCTTTGAGGGCCCTTTCCGTCGATTCTTCGTTGCAGTATAAAGCTAAAATTGGGTATAACTGTCTTCCATCGTCGCGAATGACATCTAATGGGTAGTAGTTTAAATGGCTCAAAAGGCCAAAGGTCATTAACAACCAAGTGTATTCATCCGGATTCATAATGGCCGGTACCTTAGATACTACTTTTCGCGAAAGTGAGTCATTGTCTTTTGGATCGTTATTTGTATTGATCGTGTTTTCTGTTTTTGGGTTTTTTGTGATAACATTTTTTAGCTGCTGAGTTATGCAATACACTACTATTTAGTGCATGTTTTCTGCCCACTCAGTGGAACCATACGTTATATGAACAAAAATAATATCTCCCCGTGTTTGTTTTTTAATTAAAAAATGAATTTCTTCTATTGGATATTTGTTTTCAAAAAATTCAATAATATAGTTTGTATTAATAGGTTTTTTAATAATAACGCTTATTTTAGTCTCCGTACGATTTACTCTTTTAAATCGTAATATTAGACTAAGCTCTTCTTCATTAACTTTTTAAAGAAGTTTGACTTTCGTCGTTGACTCTACATTCTTGGTTGGTGCTTCAATGTTTCGTGAAGATGATTTGTCTTCTATTTCAATGGTCGTTGTGTCATTTAAGTTTGCTGCATCAACTGCTGCATCACATAGTTGGTAATATTCGGCATTGTGGCCAGTGTAAGGGGCCGAACATGGCTGTTCTTTTAATGATAACATCGGACCAAATTTGTTAAGCGATGTTTCCAATTGGCGCGTATCAATTGGTTCTTCGGTCATTATGTTTAACAAACGTCCATTTTCCAATACATTGTGGACCTTGACTTGTCTTTTATTTGGCAAGGGGACAGGTACCGTTGACCTAGCCCGATTCCTCTCGTCTGATTCATTCGACAATGAGTCGAATAGCTCGTGTAGCGTTGGCGCTGCATTTAGGTTATCAGCCACTATCGCTGCCTCCCGTGGTAAAAGAAATGCCACCTTGTAACTTGAGTGCCCCATAGCACAGGGTTCCCATTTAATGGAACTCACTATCCAGAAGTTTTCCAGAATTTCTTTCAGCATCAGCCTACTATAATCCCCCTGCAGCAGTATGCTAAGCTGAGATCCATCAGCCATTGCTTTTGTTATATTAGCGTTTTGTTTGTCCATTATGTCTGTAATTTTTCAAGCGTAAATATTATGTATGTTGTGAGGATTATTTCTTAATAATGTACGTTTACGATTGCTCTTGTAGTGTAATTCGTGTTGTTATTGTTCGCAAGTGATGTATGGAATGCAGATATGAAAATAAAATGAGGTTCATGAAACTATTGGATAATGGGTAGGGAATACATGGATAGATACAATTATTACTCATCATGCTGTGCCAAAATATTTGCGTATTCGAAATACAATTAAATAAGTAGTTTTAATTTATGCTAAGGCTTAATATAACAAAAAAAAAAAAAAAAAAAAAAATTTTGACTATAGAGTAGCATGCAGCTAAGATAAAGTACAACAAGCGGTTTTAAATTTAAAGCCTGATTATTATTATTTTTATAATTATCATATTTATTTATTTATATAAATGTATATATGTATACATAATAATTTTTTTTTGACTTAAATAAAACGTACCTCATATTAATCCTACAGATAAAATTAAACAATAAATTAAAGTTAAGAAGAAGGAATACGAAAAAGAAAAAATTGATTTTAAGAGCTTAAAGTTAAAATCTTAAAACTAAATGATGTGTATTCGACGTAGAAGGTGGCTAGTTGAATAGTAGGGATTAATTGTTAGGTTCATTTTCTGCTACTTTTGATCTTTTCTCGTGGATCAATGATTTTGGTAAGGATTGACTTTGTTTCTTTAGTTTGTGTACAGCGTTGTCTTCTGCATGTAATCACATGTCTGTGGTAAGTCATTAACTTAACTTGTTGTTAACATAATGGGTAAGTCAATTTACGGTTCATTTTGTATTTTGTACTCCTTTTCATTGGTTCAGCGTATTCCATGCGATATTCTGGTTCATTGTTCTGCAATGCTAAAATAGCGCTTTAAGGATTCATGCATTTTACATATCCTTAGGATAATCTTTCCTGCCGATCTCTAGGGGCATAATAATTTTCTTGGGTGCCAAATGAGGAAAAATTATTTAAAAAATCTCTTTCCCTTTTCGTTTCTTCTATATCCCATGGCAGGAGACACATAAGTCTTTTGAATGATGTTTGGTGTATCATTGTCATTTCTTGATGGTGTTGGTAAAGAGATCTTTTCTGCTTGACAAATAGTGGATTTCATCTTAAAAGGAAAAAGTGTTTGAACTTCTTCTCCTGTATTTAGTGTTTCATCAGTTACTTTAGTAAATGAATTACTATCGTATTTGGCGGTTATAGTTTGATGTTCATAACTATGTAAATCCGTAAGTATGTGAATTTCCTTAATATTTTTTTTCATTTTTTTAATGTTCGATAACTTTATGTAAAGGTTGGTTCACGTTGACTCTAGTTTTTATTGTTATTTCATAGTCGGGGTTCATTGTTCTGCCTGGAAGGAAAATAGTATCAAATTACTATTTATTTATGAGTCCAATTCTAGTTTTTTTGGGTGTATGGCGTGGGAGTATTAAACTCCGTGTCTTCGATATAGGTTTACCTTTAGATGGTTTAAGTATTTTTTGTTTTTCTTTAATTTCAACATACAGTTTAGTTGGTACGTGTACATTCGGTTCTTGTTTTATGGTTACTCGGGGTTCTGCGTTCAGTGGGTTGATGGTACGCTTTATTAATTTTTCCGAGACACTACGTTTTGTTATCTTCTTGAAACAGTTTCTTGCTTTGCTAATGAGTATTGCTATAATAATCATGATAATAACAGCTTTAATTACATTTCGTATTAGAGAAAAAAAAAAAGCTTGTTTTTCCTTCAACTTTCGGGTCCATATTTTTTCCATTTAATTTATTATACTTCGTACATCTAATTATTTATCTGTCCATGCTTGTTCATTGAAGTTTAATTTTCGAATCGATGTTATAGCGTCATGGAAGTCATCAGTGTCTTTTAAGGGTTCGTGTAGTACTGTTACGTTTAAGTTTACTTCTACCTGATAGATATATTGTATTTGAGTGATAATTTTATGTTCACTGGTTGAAGTTAATCTGTGAGTTTTTCCCGTACATTCATCATTTATTCGTAAAAGACCTATACCTTTTACTCTTTCTTGTTGCTCCATTTTATTAGGACAAATAATGTTTAACTAATCTTCGTTGGGTGTTGACATAAACCATGATTTATCAGCTGGTAAATAAATCCATTGGCTTTCGGTTTTTAGCGTGGACATAATCTCACAGTATTTAAGTACTTCTGGTCCAGGTCGTAATAAAATAAGAATTTCACATTCGTTTATAATATAGTGTTTCTTCAGTGGTTCTATTGCCAAACATATACAACCATGTACCGTCTTATCACATTGGTTAAATGTTACTCTGTTTAGTCGTAAATACGGATTATGATCTGCTGCTACTGCTAAGTTAGGGTACGATGGTTTTATGTAGGCAGATTCATTTTTTCCAGATTGGGGTATCATGACTGGATGTAGTCTATAAAAATTGAAAGGGGTTTGATCTACGAGTAGCAAATGTAATATCACCATGGTTCTATTTTCTTGATGTACAACATCTAATTTGCTTAGGGTACTTATTTAGCCAGCATAAAGATTTTCTATTGGAGCTACAAATTCTAGATTTCCCGCAAGGTTCTTTACATTCTGGGCTACTGTTCTAAATATAATTTGAGAAAATAGCTCTGGATGTGCTTGACCTCTTTGTAAATCGTGCAAGATGTCAATCAGATCTTCATCGGAATGAATAATGTAATCTAAGGTAGCCTCAGGACTTCTTAGGTATACTGACAAATGAATTAGATATCTGTCAAGAGTAAAATCCTGTCCTGAAGTCAATATATCAGCACTTTGTTTTAAAATATGCTCATGGCGTTTCGTGGTATTGTATAGTTTTTTTACATGCGATTTTAAAAATGGCTATTTTGTTTATACAATTCAATATAGTCTTTTTAATTGGTATCCAAATTGTTGATGTTAGTGTTTATAACGTTAATATCATCTTCTGTGACTAAGCCGTAAAGTCCTTTAGCAATGCTCTTAATGATTCCAAAATGTGTCAGTCTCTTTGCTCGTATACTGAAGGATGGAATTATGTTATCTCACGCATGGATTCCCACAGTATTTGTTATGTTTAATAGTGTTGCTCTGAGGTTTGTCAATCGCTTTATTTTTAAATTCAAGAGGTCCATTTTCATATGGCGAGTGCAGTTATAATAACCAAACTGTACAATAGAATATCAAAAAGTTTCGTTTAATCCTTTAGTAGGTGTTTGTTCCAATATGAATTTATTAACATCCAGCCATATCACAATCTTTTAGTCGGCTCCCTTCATTTTTGTTATGCCGATTTTTTCGTACTATATTTTAGGGTTTGTTTCAAGTAGTTCTATGCTATAGTTGCTATGATTAGCATAGTTTAAATTTGCGCGACCTTCGAACACTATTGTCATCAAGATGGCCACTATAATCTGCATCGTTGTGTTTTTTTTTTCTCTCTGGAAGACATGTAAAATATGTTTCTTACAAAATATTATCATCGGGAATCTTGTTTTAATTTACCTGTATGTTTGCATATGGTTTCACCATTGGTTTTTTCAAGTCACACATTATTTCCCTCTAAAACTGTTCTAACCCATAGGAGTTTATTATAAAAGTGATCAAATTTATAAAAACGCACTTTTTTCTTTATCCAAACGTAATCTCCTGGTTTAACATTTAGAGGCTTTAATTTTTCATCATACCTTGTTTTTGCTTGTACTTTCATCTTAATTTGTTGATTTCCTGCTGCAATTTGCATTTCTCGAACTCACCTAATAAGATCTTGTGAATATAATGGGTACATTCATAATCTTTTATCCTTAATTATCTTTAAGGGCAACCTTGCTACTTTTTTAAATACTAGTTTAAGAGGCGTAAAATTTGTAGCTGTGTGTACACTCGTGTTATACGTAAAACCTGCAAATTTTGCTAAGTTGTCCCAGTCATCATAAGTTTCAGAGTAAATTCGTATAAAGTCAGCTAAGGCAGCATGATTTGGCTCTAGTGATCCGTTCGTTCGAGGCTGGTATGCTGATGTAGTTAGATGATTAGTTTTAAGGGTTCTCATGAGTTGTTTCAATAAATTAGACATAAATGTAAAATGTCTGTCTGATAGAATTGCTTTTGGCGCACCATAAACCAATATTAAATTTTGTACGAGTGCATCGGCAGGAGTCCTTGATCTTAGGTCTAGTACAGGGACTAATATGATATATTTGGTCAAATTACACTGTATGGTCAGCAAATGGCGATTATTATTTAGTGTTATTCCTAATTTACCACAAGTATCAATGGAAACCTTATCGAAAGCTTCATTAGGTGTATCTGTAAGTACCAAGGATTCTCTTGTTTTTAGTCGTTTAATTTTTTTTTCTTGACATTTGCTGCGTTTACGTACATAATTGAGAATATCATTCTTCATTCCGGGCCAATAAAACCGTTTTCTTACTTTCCGGTAAGTTTGGTTTATTTCCTTACGTCCTCCATCAGGACTGTCATGAAATGTTTGTATCAATTTATTACGTTCTTGGATTTCCGGGAAATCAACCTTACCGTAACAGACAGTTATTATTATGGGTGTTTTATTAAAAATTGTTAATAACATTTCTGTTATCAATCCAGGTTTTAATTTGTCCGTAAGATCACACTTTCTTGAAATTTGGAAGGTTTTAAGATTTCGTCTCAACAATATTTTTTTGAGCGATTTAGAAGCTTTTATTAGACTTTTTGAAGATACTAAATCACTCGACGTTTTTTAAATAACGATTTACAGTATATTATGTCCTTCATAAGGTTTTATTAAAATTTGGCCAACTCTTGGTTTCTTCGATTTCAAATAGCTAAAGTCCAGCACACCTATCAATCTCAACACTCTCAAGACAGATGTAACTGGTTAAAAATCCTTGCTAATAAAATGAACAATATTGTCTTTTTTGTATGTAAGGCAATATCTGGTGGTTACGACATTGTTTACTAGCTGAGCTCCATGTTTGTTCTTATAATTATCAGTACTACTGCTACTATCACTAAGACTTTCATACACTTTTTCGTGCTGTTGTTTGTATCGATTGATGAAATGAAAAAAGTAGTATTAGTCTGATAGTAACATGAAATCAGGTGCAATAGTTCAATTCATTGATTCATTTTCATTGCAGTTTATTTGTTTGTTTTTTTCATTTAAGTTATCCAGGGTTGCTTCTGTTATTCGTTGCAAGTCCGGCGCTTTAAGATCGTCGGTTTTTTTCAGTAGCAAAAGTATTCGTTTGTGTCAGTGTGCTAAAACTTTTCCTGAATACGTGGGGTAATTGATAATTTTTCACTTGTCCTATATTTTCTTAAAATTTTTTTCTTCATCGAAGAGGGGTTTAAGACCTGTTGTACGTTTTGAGATATCCGCAATTCTTTCATCTAATACAAAATCATCAAAATAATCAGGATTATAAGTGTCGATTCCGGTTAATATGTCTTAAATTTTGGGGTCCGGTTTATCTCCATCAGAAAATCTAGTTACTAAAAAAAAAATGGCCTGTTTGAGCTCATCATCGTTGTTAGACTTGTCCAAATATTCTTAAAGGCTTTGGTTTAATTTTTTTTTTAACTCTTCTATTTCTTGATAAGTCACTTCATCAGTATTATTTGTCATAGTTTAAGGTTGGTCTTCAAAAACGTCATCATTTGAACTTTTGCTAAGTGAAATCAGTGTCACGAAAATTTCAGTATTTGTCATGTCTGAGTCTGAATCAGTATCCGTATTTGAGTCTATTTCTGTTTTAGACAATTCTTGCCGTAATTTACTTTGTCTAAGGTCATAAACTAGTATTTTAGTATCTTCTCTTAACGATTCTTCAGTATCTCTTAAATGATTTTCGGAAAACATACTTGTTCTTGACGAAGCACTAAGGTTAATTACATCTCTAAATGGTAATTGTGGCATTTTATCATTTTTGGAACTATTATGTTTTATTTCTGTAGTTTCTAAATTTTTATCGCTAGCGTGTGATGTCGAGGCTACTGATTTTGAAAAATTCACTTTTAATGAGCTAGAATCTTTTGATGTGTTTTAAGTGACATTTCTCAATATATTTAGTTGAGATGTAGACGATTTTTGTGGCTGTGAAAATGTTTTTGTTCGGGTTCTTTAAACAATCTCACTATGGTCTAATTTCGGCCGTTCTTTAATTGTTCTTGAACCAAGGGATCGTCCAGGACCCTTGATCAACTTAGGTACATCTGGTTCAGATTTGGTCATGCTTCTTGGTTTTGTTACTCCTATAACTTCCTTTAAGGTTGTTAGCGAAGCTTTAGGTTTGATCGTCGTTAATTTTGGTGCTCTTACTATTCCTTTTCTCTGAGTTTGTAATTCTGTATTCTTCTTTTCCTTTATTTTCTTTCAACCCATCATCATAACTCTTAGTAATGGTAATCCATTGTTTATATTATTTTCTGCATAAAGAAATGGTCCTACTGGGTTTCTAAATAAAGCATCAGCGTTGGAATTAAGTCTTTCTGGTTTGTATTTAAAAGTGTATTCATAATCGGTGAATTGAAACATCAAGCGCATCAAACGCTGACCTAGGTCTTTTCTTGTACGCATCCAATTCAATAACTCATAATCGGCTAAGAGAACAAATTCATTTCCTAATAAATATGAACGAAAGTGATGCATTGCATATAGTGCAGCTAGACATTCCTTTTCAGTAGTGAAATAAATAAATTATTATTTATTATGGCTTCATTTAAAGTTTTTAAAAGGTAAGTGACAGAATAGTCAAACCCATCTTTTTCTTCACTCAATACTGCTCCAATTGCAGAGTTAGATGCATTTGTTGTTAACTTGAATGATTTACTCAGGTTGGGGAATTGTAAAAGAAGCTCTTGGCATAGGTGATCCTCTAGTATTTGAAAACTCGTTTCCTGCACTTTAGTCCATTCAAATTTTTCTCCCTTTTTTAATTAATCTTATAATGGTTCAGCTATTTTCGAAAAATCTTTCATAAAGCGTCTATAGTATCCTGCTAGTCCTAAAAATTGTCTAATATTTTTCATAGTTTTTGGTTGGGGTAATTCTCTAACGGCTTGTATCTCTTTAGCGTCTGGTTCAATTCACCGTGGACTCACTATATGCCAAAGAAATATTACTTCTTTTCGCAAAAATTCAACTTTATCTGGTTGGAGTACCATATTATCTAATCTTAACCAATAAAAAAGTAACCTAACCTTACGATTGTGATCTGTTAGATCTTTTGTGTAAATAATAATATCATCCTAATACACTAGCATATTAACATTTAATAAGCCTCTCAATATGGGATCCATTAGTCGTTGGAACGTAGCAGGTGCGTTCTTCAGTTCTTCGGGAATTTGTCTATATTCGTAATGTCCATGACGTGTCGTAAATGCTGCTTTATTCTTATTAAGTTCATTCACGGGAATTTCTTGGAATCCACTTGCCAAAACGAAAACTTAAAAATATACGGCTTCTCCCAACTGGTCCATAATATCTGCGATATTAGGCAATGGATATGCATCACCAATAGTCTTTATATTAAGTCCTTGAAAATCAATTACTACCCTCCATCGTGAGCTTCCATGGCTATCAGGTTTTATAGGAACAATCCAAAGAGATAAATTATACGGTGATGACGAAGGTTCAATTGTTCCATCGTTAAGTTTTTTTGCTACGTGTTCCTCTAAAACTTTTTTATGTACTGGTGGGTGACGATACTGTTTAGTGTTGATAAATATGTTATTTTCCGTCAAGATTACGCGTGCGACGAGGTTAGTACAAAGTAAAGTGTCTCCTGGTAACAAGAAGATTCCTGAGAAATCAAAAATTAATTGATTGATTTGATCTCGTTCTTCCAAGTTTAAATGATCAGTGCGCACAAGTCCTTTTAGGTTATATATTATATCTCGTTTATTTTTAATAATTCGTCTTTTATGTTCGCTGCTAATATCGGAATTAAATTCAGGTGCATTGTACTCAAAAAGTAGGATTTCTCTTGAGTCTATTTCAATCGTAATACCATCCTAATTAGTACTTATTGCCATAATATTACATCGACCGTTCTCATTTTTTACTATTTTTTCTCCTAAATATATGTTATCACACCCTACATCTATTCGTGGTGAGTATAATTTAGTTAAATAAGTATTAATTAAATTAGTTCTTAATATTTGACGTGTTTAAGCCTTAATCGTATATTGAGTTGCTTTACTGGTATTTCCTTGTTCCTCAGTAGGGCAATGTTCTACACTAGGAGTATTTTTATTGTGTTCTATGGCATAAGGTTAGAGTATATCTTGGTCGACTAATTCATTATTTTTTCTGTATATCCCACTTTTATCAGTTTTATTATCAGTGGCCTTCATAAGATTTTTACCTCTTTCTAAAAAAATTAATAAGTCAAACTCATCTTAAACATGAAAATCAGCTTTTATGTCTCCAAATTTTTCGTATTTAGGTATATTTGACCTTTCGGGTGGGCCTACGATGTATTCGTCATAAAATTTCTGTTGGTTAATTTTATTCTTAAGGCATCTTGTCTCTTTGTTAGTATCAAGGGTTGTAGCTTAAATTTGATTTTTCTGTGCTTCTTTTTTGAGTTTTATGGTTTTTTGTTTCTTTTCATTTTTTTTCCATTGCTCTATTTCCTCAAGAGTTTTTAAAAAAAGGATGAGGTTAATTACGTCATCATCTGGTACTATAGCATCATGATAATATGATAATGTGGCTCGTCGTTCCTTACAAAAGTTTCAACCCCATAAACCGCCATCTTTGATCGGAAAATCGTTAGGGATCACAGGAAAAACTGTAGGTTTTCCTTGTATGGTCACATACGTTGCTTCTTTAGTTAAAACTGGGTGAAGTGTTATTCCAGTAAGGTTAATAATTTCTCGAGTCTCTACTCGTCAGTATGGGTGCAACTGATCTAATTAAATCAGATTTGTGGCGGCGCCATTATCGAGCATGAGGGTTATAGAGTGATTTTTCCCTTCTGAGATTAATAACCTTATGCCTGTAGGCTCGTTGTCTACGCCAAGTCCCTGGCACGTACCAATGTGGACAATTTTTATGTTGTTGATATTTTTATTACCTGCGCTGAAGCATTTGGTGTAGGGGTTGAATTCTGTCTTTGCGGGCTTACTTACGAACGAAAATTGGGATGAGCTGCCTGAGAGTTTGAATGATGCGGCAAACGGTCGTCTCCTGGTTGGTATTAATTTGAAAAGTTCCAATTCTGATGGTTAAGATTAAAACTTTTTTAATTAAAACTATTATAATTACTAATTCAGGGTTACCTATTTTAATTCTGACCTCTGCCTCGGTATCCTTGATTATAACCAGGATTAAAATTAGCCTTTCTTTGAGTGTAATAATCATTAGGATTTTCGTTATTATATTGTCCGAAATTATTCTGATAATAATAAGAGTTTCTCAATTGATTTAAAAAATTTTAATTCCTTTCCTGATTCTGATAATTTTTACAGTAATTCTGTCCAGTATTTCGTTGTTGATATTGTCTATCATAATTTTGATGATCATCATACTGCCTATCAGCGTGATTATTCTCATTGTCAATCTGTTGTTTATTAACTTGTGCCATTTGATGTGATGAAAATGGCTGATCGGGATACCTATTCTGCTGTTGATATGAGTTCTTTAAATTATTTTTAAAGTCACTACGAGGTAGTCCTTGATATCGTGTATCTGGAATTATATCCGCTCTCATTTTGCTTTTCAGTCTCAACGCGTAATCGGAGGCGTCGGCTAGATATGCAGGTTCTTTCGCATCTACCTGCTGGATTATCATAGGTGCTAGTCCTTTTATGATCATGTCTAACGCCATGTCTTTTATAGGGGTCATCATATGCGCGTTGTATGCATTGCCTTTACGTTCCATCAAGGCTTTTTTAAGCACCGCTTAGCAGTAGGTTTACATAATCATAATATTTACCAACCGATTTGCCTTGTCGTTGGCACCCTTTCTGTATCTGAGTTTAATAGTAAGCAACGGTTTTTTCTGTTGCATATCTTTTTTTTAAATGGGTTATAAATGCTTCGAGGTATTTAAAACCTTGGCCACTTACGCTTATGCGTGCGGCGCCTCGTAGATTCTGCAATACTGCTCTTTTATATCAATCTTCTCGATTATCTCTGACCCAGCTTTTTCCATATTCAACTTTTTTTATGTAATCCTTCAGGGGGATATTTTTCCCATCGAATATAGGGATCGATTTGATTGCATGCTAAAATAAGAAGTTGGCATTGAGAGACTACATCAGCGCTTCGACTACTGTGATATCAGCATCATCGTTTCCATTGACCGTTTCCTTAGTTGTGTAATACCTTGCATGCGTTTTTTTTTCTTTCTTTTTTTTTTTTTTTTTTTCTACTTTTTACGTGTGTAATACTAACAAAAAAAAGATTATACTACTATTTTGTTTTGTTTATTTGTTTCAAAAAAATATTTCATTATATCCTTTACATTCATCGCAGATGACATAAGTAATAAAGGAAAAATTGTTTGTTTTTATATACACATATATATATATATATATATATATATATATATATATATATATATATATGTATATGACTGTGCGTTCATTCGTGTGTGGATGTGTATGTCTTTAATGTGAGCGTTTGCTTAACGCATGCAAGTGCAATAAGTTTGCTTTAATTTTTGTAGGTATACGATAAGTGTACTATGTGTATGCCTAAATACTAAAGTCAGAGAGAGTAATCGAGTGCGATTATATGTTATCATCTGCTTTAAGCAAGGGAGTATACGGTGCAGAGATTTCTAATGTGGCGTTTGTAGCTATATATACGAATTTCCTCTTTTTCCTCTTTTAGCAAAAATAGGCTTGACGGCCACGATTTAAATACAGTATTAATAATTTTTTCATATATTCGCATGTATATAAGTAATCTTTTGCCTATGCGTTTATATGATCTTGAGTTTCTTTAAGGAACTCTTTTTTCGCGAAAACAATTAATTTATTAAATTGTGTATCTAATGTAATTTTAAAATTACTGCATTTCCACTGAACAATAATTTCTGAATGATAAAAATCATTTTTCTGAAATGTACTTACAACTTGTTTTTTAATTTTTTTGTTTTTTGATAAATTACTGATTAATGTATCACTGTCATAGTAATTTTGTAACTGATTGTCAATAAAATCTAATTTTTTTCCTAGAAAGTTTTTCTCTCTTATAAGCTCCTGCATAAACAATTTTCTACTACTTCTCTTACCTTCTTTATTTCTCGCAGAATAATTCGTTGGCAGTTTCATGAAATATTATTTTATTAACAATCGTGGGTACATAAGTGAAATCATCAATTATATTGAATCTTTACTCCATTTTTTGAGAATTCTTCTTCTACTAACATTTTTACGTGCAAATATGTCTGTGTGTATGTATTTGTTATTTTGATAGACCGCTTTAAGTAGCAGATCTAGGGTAAAGAGTGTCCGCTATTTCCGCATGACAAATGGGGATGAACCGCTCTGGTTAGCAGATTTGGGGTAGGAAGAAAAAGACCGCTCTGGTTAACAGATCTTGGGTATAGAATGTCTGCTATTTCAGCAGGACAAGAGGGATAACCTGCTCTGGTTAGCAGATTCAAAGGAGGAACCGTGTATTTGTTCTGTCTTGTAAGCTTGTAGTATAAGAGATCACTATTTTCTTATTTTTATATTATCATTTAAAACACATAATTATTTTGTTACTTATATATTTTTTTGTTATTTGTTTATTAATTAATTTAGTATTTTATTCATTATTTCCTTTATGTACTTTATTTATTTATTTATTCATTTATTTTTTTACTTTTTTTTTAGTTATAACGAAATATCGTATATACCATGCTATCCGCAAAAGCACAGCATATACGCGTCTGCGCACAGTGTACAAAATGGGGTATTCCACGTCATTCATGAACATGCTTCGTTAAATGGTGTTTGGTGTTTCTTAAGTAAAAGATAGTAATAAGAAAATATATAATAAATAAACAAATAGCTAGAGACCATCAATCACGCTTTGCTACCAAATTTGTTAAATAACGATTAATGTCATTTAAGTTTGTTTTCAGCTTCAAACTAAAAACCGTGGACTACAGTCTCACGCTCCTTTACAGGCTACAGGACAGCAGATAGTCCAACTATTTGTTTGTTTAAAAAAAGAAGAAAGAAGTAGAGAGTTAAATATAAGATCCAGGTTAACTTACCTTTCTTTCCTCTAGAAACTTATACTGGCAACTCTGCTCTAATGACTAATTCAGATGACCAATTCGGATGACTTGTACTTCTTCTTTTCGTTTGATTGATAATTATTTATTTTATAATAACTTAAACTTTTTTTCTAACAACTCTTGTATCACTTTATTTTATGTTGCTTGTATATATACAAAAACAAACAGAGAAAAGACGGAACGTCTGGTCAATCTTTTAAAATTAGTTATTAACGTCTGCACTTGATGAACGGCAGTGGGCTACTAACTTAAACGCTGCGCAAAGAAATGCACCTTGTACGAAGTTTCAGTTAAAACTTCTTTGTCTTACTTGCTATGGGGCCAGTACTTGCTGACTTCATGTGTTTAGGCTTCATGGCTCGCCTCGGTTTTCACTTGACACTTCCAAGAGCCACGAAGTACACAGTCAGCTTTGTTAGGCGACGACTCTCGTTGAGTATGACTCTCTAAGGAGTCTTAAAATTTTATCATCGGGAATGAAATATAACAAGATAAAATAGAATAGAAATAAGAATTTATTTATTTACGTAAGTCGTCACCTAACAAAAAATATAAATTAACAAACAAAGATATTAGCGCAATAGGGCGTTTGGGTAAAGGTGTTTAGCATATTAGTTAATAATATTACTTAGTACAAAGAATATTCGAGCGTATTGTGTAGTTGTGGTGAATGCCTTTATTTATTATTCCATATTTTCACTAATCATAAAGGTGAAGAACAATTGAGCGCACGGGATTATACGGATGAAGGCGCTCGTTTATTATAAAACAAAGTAATATATTAATTGCGTGGAGCTAGTCATTTTTTGAAAAGCAAAAAAAAATTTTAATAATTTGACAATTATGTTCTTCTATTTGTATGAATGATTAACTGCACTTGAAAAGTTTTTACTTGATGCGTCAAATTATTTTTTTTGCTATGAATGAAAAAATAGTTTTCTTGGATCGTGTACCAATATTGGAAAAAAAATCTTTTTAGTCACTGGTAAAACAAAATTCGTAAGTAATCATAAAAATGAGTATGAAACATTTAAAGTTATGTTGTATTGAAAAAAAAAAAAAAAAATGTTGTACCGAGTGAGATTAGAACCTGGAGCCGCGAAACTAAAATTTACCTTTCAGCTCTAGCCACCTGAGCTATCACAGCGTAGGGTAAGGAAAAACTAAAAGTTACGTATGTTTATAGTAAAGTTTCGAAGCTTGAGATTTAATTGAAGCTTTATTGTTTTATTGCCGTTAAGCTATGTTTTAATGGTGAAGAAATATCAATCAACAAATAAAGATATCAGCGCAATGGGTCGTTTGGTTAAAGGCGTTCAGCATATTAGTAAATAATATTACTTAGTACAAAAAATATTATAGCGTATTGTGTCGTTGCCGTGAATGCCTTCATTTATTATTTAACAACTTCACTTATTATGAAGGTGAAAAACAATTGAGCGCACTGGATTATTGGGATAAAGGCGCTTGTTTACTAATAAAGCAAAACAATATGTTCATTGCGTTGAGCTTGTCATTTTTCGAAAACTTAAAAAAAAAATTGTTAATAACCTGACAATTATGTTATTGTTTTTATAGTTGAATGAATGATCAACTGCATTTAAAAAGCTTGTTTTTTTTTCAGGGAGGAAAAGCGAAAAAAGTAATACGAGCAGCTCTTTTACGTTTGAGCAGTGTACAACTATAGCTACAGATATATAGCCCGTTGTATGCATATACATATAGGTTAAGCTTCTCCTCTCTCTATTACTGATTGACACATTTGGATTCTCATGTCTCCCTTATTCATCTCCCCTTAACTCTCTCCATGAGCCGAACCTACAAGCCGCCAGCCACTAGAAAACGTGTGCATAGTTCCTGAGCTGGCCACGATGGATTGGCGCTCAAATTAGCACTGAAACATTGGCACACTCTTTAACATAGGCACTGGCAATTTTTCTACTTATCTCTGTTTAAGCTATTTCTACATACTGTTGATGTTTAAATCATATCTGTCAAAAAAACCTAAATGTGATGAACGTCCTGAAGGGACATTTACTGGCATGTGGTACTACCCTATCGAAGAAAACTATACTACAGGATGGTTTTTCTTAGTTTTCTATATACAATTATATTTTGGGTATTAAACATGGACCAGAAATAAGTGTCTGATCGTGCGTGAAATATGTTAGCGTCACGTTACAGATGTAATCAGCGTAGGCAGTAGAATGATGTTCTAAAATGACAGGAAGATTTGATGAAAGTGCACAGTCTTGGACTGGCCAGCCTATATATTATTTTTATTGTATTGTATCGTTATATATTATTTACAACCGCTAACTCATTAAATATTATTGAAAATCATACCCAATTAACGTAGGTATACTCATTTCCGCGATAATTGCACGACCTTCGTACACAATATTGTTTCATTGAAGGTATTTTTGTACTCAAAATTATATTATTTGCCATGTAATTTTAAAGAAGTATAACTTTATGCTTTGGTACCCAAGCACCCACTGTCTACTGGTTCTAAAAAATTTTTTTACTTATTTGAAAATTTTGTAATGTACCAAGGTTTCCCAGAATTTTTACTATCTGTTTGGATACATTTTGTATTATAGTTGATTTTGGTCTCTTTTATAACTTTGTCTAGTATCTTTTCCAGCTTTTCCTAGCAACGCGGATGCTACTATTTTTTCTCTATTAATACTTAATTTATAAAACTTTTTTACACCATACTCTATTATATTAATAATTTTATTTTCAGATGTATTTGGTGTATGTTGTGATTTTATATGCTTTCAATCTAAATTATAAGTTACTATTTTAAGTTCATCATAATTAAAACGAAATTTCTGTCTATCTTGTATAATTTTTAGATATTTGTTTATTTAAATGAACGAAGCATAATTATCAGGCATTGACTGTTCTACGTTAGAAGTATTTACTTTAAAGTTTTTTTTTTTTATTTAGAATGTTATTGATATATGAGCCATTTCTACTAACATTTTTTGGTCTAGTTGTATCAATAACACCTGGATTATATCCATTTCATATTACATTATTTAAAAAATCTTCACTAATCATACTGCGCTCTACTATATTTATATTGAAGTCTCCAATTATCAAGTGATTTTTAATATTTCTTATTTTTTTCAAAAAATTTTTGATACACAAACTGAAGGTATAGCAAATAAAATCATGGTATCTATACATTAAAGTTAAATTTATATTTATATCAGTATTTTGCATGATTAAAGTACGTTACATTTGTAGGTTTTCTATTAAATAATTTCAGTGTTTTTTATTTATACTGTTTTTAACATATACTACTATTGCATCAGCTTTATTTATTCTTCTAAAATTAAGATATACCTTGTACCTTTGTATAACATAAAGTTGGTAATATTTGAAAATACACGACTCAGCACACACAATCATAATCAGTTCCATCTTAACTCTCTTAATAAAGATTTCGAATTTTCCGTAATTTACATTTTAACTTCTAACGTTAATATATAGAATGTTTTCTCTGTTATTAATATTTCTATTAAGAGACCTAATGTCACAGTAACAAAAATTTGGCTTGCCTAAATCCATCAGCAGGTCATTAAGCATATTTACGTTTTGCTTTATTGTTTTGAATATGCACGTTTATTCGTCAATCTTGATAAAATCTGTTGATTATATATCCTACTGAGTCACCGTGCTTTCTTACCAGTCCATGTTGGTATTGCAGATTGAACGAAATAATCAATTATATCAATTAGTTTATTTTCTGTTTTGTAAAATTACACATTTTGTAGAATCATTTGTTAGATAGTTAGTATCGTAAGCAGTTTTGTGTTCAATATTACTATAGTTACAGTTTGTACACTTAAGAGTTTTACTTTTGCATTGAGTAACTTTATGATTATCAGAACATTTTAGGTATACTGTTGTATTATTGCATTTAAAATCACTGTGACTAAATCTTCCATAATTACAACACGGTTTAACAATGACCATATCATAAGATTTACAACTGGATATCCAACAAGGACTCTCTAGTTGTTATCTCTTATCTGCTAGTAAGCTTCTGAACTAACTTCCATCATCACTGTACAAGAATTTTTTTCTTTGGTTGAATATATGTGTGTTAAACTTTTTCTTTAACTTTATGTTTACTAAAATTTCTTGTGTTAATATCTTCTATAAGTTCTTCCATATCCATTTTATTTATATTGCCTATCCCAATTACTTTTATTTTTGAATTGTTAAGTTGCTCAGTTTTAACTTAATACTATCCTTTTAGTGACTTTTTTATTATTCTTCCTATCATATTAACACGTCTACTATTCATGCAGATTAATAGTATTTTGTTGTTGTTAATGTATATATTTTTTGTTTGTATATATTTAGTATTAGATATTATTCGTGCAACTTCATTTTGTATATTTACAGTATTTTTTCATTTTCATTTGTTTTTATTACAATTTTAGGAATTCTTGGTTTACAAGATATTTTTTTACTTAAAGCATTATCAAAAGACTTGGTTACATTTTCTTAAGTTTTTTATTGTTTGCCACTCAATAACACTTGATTTTGTTTATGTATTTTTTATAAGCTCTTTTAAAATAGCATTTTTCTCATTCATTTTTTATTCAGTTATTAAAGTAGTAAATTGTCTGTTTTGAGTAATTCATATTCAATACGACAAACGGTTATAGTGGTGTCATGTAGTTCTTGAGATTTTTTGTCTAATTCCGATGATAATTGCTCTTTTAAATCTTCCGATTACTTTTTAATTTCTAATTAGGCAATGATACTTCTTGCTGTGATAGTAAGATTATCCTTTTCTACTATCTAAGTTAGATCTATGTCTTAATGTTCCAGGTAAATTACAAGTACATTACCAACATATCTAGCACTACTGAGTTTGTTAAAATCACTCTGAGGATAAACATTTTCACAAATAATGCAAGTAACTGTTGCACACTTTGGTTTGGACTGACACAAAAAATATTTAACGGAGCACTTGTTGAGAGGTTTTTTCCTCCCTGCTACCATTCTTACATTCATTAAACTGAATCTTTACATGTATTACATTTCTTTGCATAACCCTTATATTTATCATTATCCATGGACCTTTGTATAAAAAACATCTGTAAATCCACAATATTTATCCACCATACCTGCTAACGAGCGTAACACAGTTGTAAACAAGTACGTGTGGCACCAAGATGTGTGTTTAGGCATTATAGAATATTATTTAAAAACAAGTTATAATGTACTTTTTAGGTGACGACTTGCGTAAATTAATAAATTTTAATTTTTGTTCCATTTCATCCTGTTATATTTCATTCCCAATGACATAATTTTAAGAGTCTTTACAGAGTCATACTCAACGAGAGTCGTCGCCTAACAAAGCTGACTGTGTACTACGTGGCTCTTGGAAGTGTCAAGTGACAACCGAAGCGAGCCATGAAGCCTTAACACATGAAGTCAGCACGTACCAGCCCCAAAGCAAGTAAGACAAACAAGTTTTAACTAAAACTTCGTGCAAGGTGCATTTCTTTGAGCGGCGTTTTAGTTAGTAGCCCGCTGCCGCTCATCAAGTGCAGACGTAATAACTAATTTCATAAGATTAACCAGACGTTTCGTCTATTTTCTTCTTTTCTGTTTTGTTTTATATGTACACTAGTAACATAAAATAAAGTGACATAAAACTGATTGGAAAAGAAATTTAAATTATAATAAAATAATAAATAACAAATAAAAAAATATTAAAACAAATAATTATAAATCGACGGAAAGAGGAAGTGCAGGTCATCCGAATCAATAATTAGCGGAAAGAAAGGTAAGTTTATCTGGATATAATATTCAACACTCTACTTCTTCCTTCCTTTCAATTTTTCTTAAACTAACAAATAGTTAAACTATCTGCTGTCCCACAGCCTGTGAAGGAGCATAAGACTGTAGTCCATAGTTCTTAGTTTTTGATTTGAAGCTGAAAACAGACTTAAATGACATTGAACACAATTTAACAAAATTGGTAGCAGAGCGTAGTTAATGGTCTCTAGCTATTTGTTTATTTATTGTATAATCTCTTATTACTATCTTTTTCTTAGGAAACACTAAACACCATTCAATAAAGCATGTTAATGAATGACGCGTGATATTCCATATAGTACACTGTGCGCAGCTGCGTATATGCTGTGCTTTTGTGGATAGCATGATATTTGCGATATTTCGTTATAACTAAAAAAAAAATAGAAAAAAAAAATAAATAAATAAAGTAAATAAAAAAAATAACGAATATGATACTACATTGATAAATAAAGGGAAAAATAAAAAGTAGTTAACTGTCGTTGAAATAACAAAAAAATAAATAAGTAATAAAATAATTATGTGTTTTAAATGATAATAGAAGAATTAAAAAATAATAATCTCTCATACTACACGCTTACAAGGCAGAACAAATACACTGTTCCTACCCTGAATCTGCTAACCAGAGCGGTTCATCCCTCTTGTCCTGCTAAAATGACAGACATTCTATACCCAAGATCTGCTACTTAAAGCGGTCTATTAAAATAACAATTACATACACACAGACATATTTGTACGTAATAGTGTTAGCAAAAAAAGAATTTTTTAAAAACAGAGTAAAGATTTAATATAATCAATGATTTCTTACTTACGCACACTTATATACCCACGATTGTTAATAAAATAATATTTCATGAAACCGCCAACGAATAATTTTGCGAGTAATAAAAAAATTGTTTATACAGGAGCTTAAAAGAGAGAAAAACGTTCTAGAGAAAAAATTAGATTTTATTTATAATCAGTTACAGAATTACTATAACTGTGATACATTAAACAGTAATTTATAAAAAAACAAAAAAGTCGAAAAACAAGTAGTAAGTACGTTTTAGAAAAATAATTTCTATAACTCAGAAATTAATGTTTAGCAGAAATGTGATAATTTTAAAATTCAATTAAATACACAATTCAATGAATTAATTGCTTTCGCAGATAAAGGGTTTCTTAAAGGCACTCAAGAACATATAAACGCATAGGGACAAGATTATTCATATACATACGAATATATGAAAAAATTATTAATACGGTATTTAAACCGTGACCGTCGAGCCCATTCTTGCTTAAAGAGGATAAAGTGTTAAGTTAAGTCGGATACTTTCGTACAGAAAGAGCCCTTCATTATTACACTGCGCACTAGCCGATGCTCGCGTAGCAATTTGTATTTATAGCTACATATGCCACATTAGAAATCCCTGCGCCGTATGCTTTCTTGCTTAAAGCAGATGATGAATAAGCGCACTCGATTACACTCTCTCACTTTAGTTTTTGGGCATACACATAGTACACTTATCGTATACCTATAAAAATTAATAAAACTTATTGCACTTGCATGCGTTAAACAAACGCTCACATTAAAGGCATACACATCCAGACACGAATAAATACACAGACATATATATATATATATATATATATCAATTTATACAATTATTTTCTTATAAATTATGTCTTTTCCGATAAATGTCAAGGATGCAATAGAATATTTTTTCAAAACAATGAAACAATGAAACAAAACAACTTAGTAGTACAATTTTTTTTTTTTTGTTAGTAGTACCCACATAGAGAAAAAAATAAAATAAAATAAAAACAGTTAAAAAAAAATGAAAAAAAAGGAGAAAAAAACGCACGTTAAATATTATACAACTAAGAAAACGGTCAATGAAAACGATAATGCCGATATCACAGCAGCCGGAGGGCTGATGGAGTCTCTGAATGCCAACTTCTCATTTCAGCATGCGATTAAATCCATCTCTATATTTGATGGGAAAAATATTTTACTAAAGGATTATATACAAGGTGTTAGAAATAAAGATAGCTGGGTCAGAGATAATCGAAAAGGTTGATATAAAAGAGCAGTATTGCAGAATCTACGCGGTGCCGCACGCATAAGCGTAAGTGGCCAAGATTTTGAAAACCTCAGAGCAATCATAACCTATTAAAAAAAAGATATGCACCAGGAAAAACCGTTGCTTACTATCAAACTCAGATACAGTAAGGGCACCAACGACAAGGCAAATCGGTTGGTAAATATTATGATTATGTAAACCTACTGCTAAGCGGTGCTGATAAAGCCTTGACGAAAGATAAAGGCAACACAGACGACGCACATATGATGACCCCTATAGAAGACATGGCGATAAACATGTTCATAAAAGAAATAGCACCTCCGATAAGCCAGCAGGGAGATGCAAAAGAACCTGCATATCTAGCCGACGCCTTCGATTACGCGTTAAGATTGGAGAGCCGAATAAGAGCGGGTATAATTCCGGATACGCGATATCAAGAACTACCTCGTAGTGACTTTAGAAATAATTTAAACAACTCATATCAACAGCAGAATAGGTATATCAATCAGCCATTATCATCACATGAAGTGGCTCGAGTTAATGAACAACAGATCGACAATGAGAATAATCACGCTAATAGGCAGTATAATAATTATCAAAATTATAATAGACAATATAAACAACAAAATAATGGACAGAATTACTGTAAAAATTATCAGATTCAGGGAAGAAATTAGAATTGTAAAATCAATCGAGAAACTCTTATTATCATTAGAATGATTTCGGACGATGAAATAACGAAAATCCTAATGATTATTACACTCAAAGGAAAGCTAAATTTAATCTTGGTAATAATTAAAGATACCGAGGCAGAGGTTAGAATTACAATAGGTACCTCCAAAATAATAATTATAATAGTTATAATCAACAAAGTTTTAATCCTAACTATCAGAATTAGAACTTTCAGAATCAATTCCAACCAGGAGGCGACCGTTTGCCGCATCACTTGAACTCTCAGGCGGCTCACCCTAATCGTCGTTCGAAGGTGGGCCCCCAAAGAGAGAATTTAACCCCTACACCGAGTGTTTTAACGCAGGTAGTAAAAATAGCAACGAAATTAAAACCGTCCACATTGGTACATGCCAGGGACTTAGCGTAGACGACGAGCCTACAATCATAAGGTTATCAATCCCAGAAGAAAAAAATCACTTTATAACAATCATGCTCGATAATGGTGCTGCTACAAACCTGATTAAATTAGATCAGTTGCACCAATATTTACGAGTAGAAACTAGTAAAATTATTTACCTTACTGGAATAACACCTCACCCAGTTTTAACTAAAAAAACAACGTATGTGACCATACAAGGAAAACCTACAGTTTTTTCTGTGATCCCTAATGATTTTTCGATCAAAGATGGTGGTTTATGGGGTTGAAACTTTTGTAAGAAACGACGAGCCACATTATCATATGATAATGATGCTACAGTACCAGATGATAACGTAATGAACCCCATCCCTTTTTTAAAAACTCTTGAGGAAATAGAGCAATTGGAAATAAATGAAAAGAAACAAAAAACCATAAAACTTGAAAAACAAGCACAGGAAAATCAAATTTGAGCTACAACCCTTGATACTAACAAAAAGACACAATTCCATAGGGATAAAATTAACCAACAGAAATTTCATGACGAATACATCGTTGGCCCACCCGAAAGGTCGAATATACCTAAATACGAAAAATTTGGAGACATAAAAGCTGATTTTCATGTTTAAGATGAGTTTGACTTATTAATTTTTTTAGAAAGAGGTAAAAATCTTATGAAGGCCACTGATAATTAAACTGATAAAAGTGGGATATACAGTAAAAATAATAAATTAGTCGACAAAGATATACTCCAACCTTATGCCATGAAACACAATAAAAATACTCCTAGTGTAGAACATTGCCCTAATGAGGAACAAAAAAATACCAGTAAAGCAACTCAACATACGATTAAGGCTTAAACACGTCAAATAGTAAGAACTACTTTAAATTATACTTATGTAACTAAAGGATACTCACCATAAGAAGATGTAGGGTGTAATAACACATATTTAGAAGAAAAAATAGTAAAAAATGAGAACGGTCAATGTAATATTATGGCATTAATTACTTATAAGGATGATATTACGATTGAAACGGACCCAAGAGAAATCCCTCCTTTCAAAAACATTGCACCTGAATTCAATCTCGATATTAGCAGCGAACATAAAAGACGAATTATTAAAAATAAACGAGATATAATATACAACCTAATAGGACTTGTGCGCACCGATTATTTGAACTTGTAAGAACGAGACTAAATCAATTAATTGATTTCTGAATTCTTAAATATCTTCTTGTTACCAGAAGACACTTTACGTTTCACTAACCTCGTCGCACACGAAATCCCGACGGAAAATAATATCCCTATCAACACTAAACAATATCGTCACCCACCAGTACATAGAAAAGTTTTAGAGGAACACGTAGCAAAAAAACTTAACGATGAAATAATCGAACCGTCGTCATCACCGTATATTTCTTCTTTTTAGATTGTCCCTAAAAAACCTGATAGCCATGGAAACCCAAGACAAAGGGTAGTAATTGATATCCGAGAACCTAATAAAAAGATTATGTGTGATGCATATCCATTGCCTAATATCGCAGATATTATGGACCAGTTGGGAGGGGCCAAATATTTTTAAGTTTTCGGTTTGGCAAGTGGATTCCAACAAATTTCCATGGATAAACATGATAAGAATAAAACAGCGTTTACAACACCCCATAGACATTACCAATATAGACGAATGCCCGAAGGCCTGAACTACGTACTTGCCACGTTCCAATGACTAATGAATCTCATATTGAGAGGCTGATAAAATGTAGAAATGCTAGTGTATTAAGATGATATTATTATGTACGCAAAAGATCTAGTAGATCACTAGCGTAAAGTTAGGTTACTTTTTGATCGGTTAAGATCAGCGAATATTGGACTCTAACCAGATAAAGTTAAATTTTTGCAAAAAAAAAGTAATATTTCTTGGGCATATAGTAAGTCAACGAGGGATTAAAACAGACTCTAAAAAGATACAAGCCGTTAGAGAATTACCCCAACCAAAAATTATGAAATATATTAGACAACTTTTAGAACTAGCAGAATACTATAGACGCCTTATGAAAAATTGTACAAAAATATCTTAACCATTATCAGATTTATTAAAAAAGGTAGAAAAATTTGAATGGACTCAACTACAGGAAAGAAATTTTTAAATACTAAAGGATCACCTATGCCGAAAGCCTATTTTACAATTCCCCGACTTTAGTAAATCATTCAAGTTAACAACAAATGCATCTAACTCTGCAATTGGAGCAGTATTGAGTGAAGAAAAAGATGGGTTTGACTATTCTGTCACTAACCTTTCAAAAACTTTAAATGAAGCCATAATGAATAATAATTTATTTATTCCACGACTGAAAAGGAATGTCTAGCTGCACTATATGCAATGCATCACTTTCGTTCGTATTTATTAGGAAATGAATTTGTTCTCTTAGCCGATTATGAGTTATTGAATTGGATGCATACAAGAAAAGACCTAGGTCAGCGTTTGATGCGCTTGATGTTTCAATTCACCGATTATGAATACACTTTTAAATACAAACCAGAAAGACTTAATTCCAACGCTGATGCATTATTTAGAAACCCAGTAGGACCATTTCTTTATGCAGAAAATAATATAAACAATCGATTACCATTACTAAGAGTTATGACGATGGGTCGAAAGAAAATAAAGGAAAAGAAGAATACAGAATTACAAACTCAGAGAAAAGGAATAGTAAGAGCACCAAAATTAACGACGATCAAACCTAAAGCTTCGCTAACAACCTTAAAGGAAGTTATAGGAGTAACAAAACCAAGAAGCATGACCAAATCCGAACCAGATGTACCTAAGTTGATCAAGGGTCTTGGACGATCCCTTGGTTCAAGAACAATCAAAGAACGGCCGAAATTAGACCATAGTGTGATTTTTTAAAGAACCCGAACAAAAACATTTCCACAGCCACAAAAATCGTCTACATCTCAACTAAATATATTAAAAAATGTCACTAAAAACACATCAAAAGATTCTAGCTCATTAAAAGTGAATTCTTCAAAATTAGTAGCCTCAACATCACACGCTAGCAATACAAATTTAGAAACTACAGAAATAAAACATAATAGTTTCAAAAATGAGGAAACGCCGCCATTACCAAATAGAAATATAATTAACCTTAGTGCTTTGTCAAGAGCAAGTATGTTTTTTAAAAATGATCCAAGCGATTCTGAAAAATCGTCAAGAGAAGATACTTAAATACCGGTATTCATCCTAGACAAAGTGGATTACGGCAAGAACTGACTGAAACCGAAATAGACTTAAATACGGATACTTATTTAGACTCAGACATGACAAATACTGAAATTTCGATTACACCAATTTCACTTAGCAAAAGTTTAAATGATTATGTTTTTGAAGACTAACCTAAAACTACAAGAAATAGTACTGATAAAGTTACTAATCATGAAATAGAAGAGTTAACAAAGAGATTAAACCAAAGCCTTCAAGAATATTTGGACAAGTCAAACAACAATGATGAGCCCGAACAGGCCGATTTTCTATCAATAACTAGATTTCCTGATTCAGATAAACCGGACCTCGGAATTCAAGACATATCAACCGAAATGGACAACTACGATCCTGATAATTTTGATGATTCTGTATAAGATGAAAGAATTGCGGATATATCAAGACGTACAACAGGTCTTAAACCCTTATTCGATGTCGAAGAAATTTTAAGAAAATATAGGACGAGTGGAAAATTATCAATTACCCAACGTATTCAGGAAAATACACCCTTAAATTCTAGCACATCGACGCAAACGAGTACTTTTGCTAGTGCAAAAAACAGACGATCTTAAAGTGCCGGAATTGCAACAAATAACAGAAGGAACCCCGGATAATTTAAATGAAAACAACAAACAAATAAACTGCAATGAAAATGAATCAATGAATTGAACTATTGCACCTGATTTCATGTTACTATTAGACTTATACTCTTTTCAACCCATTAATCGCTACAAACAACAGCACGGTAAAGTGTATGTAAGTCTTAGTGAAAGTAGCAGTAGGACTGATGATTATAATAACGAGAATGGAGCAAAGCTAGTAAACAATGTCATTACAACTAAATATTGTCTTACATACAAAAAAGACAATATAGTTCATTTCATTAGCAAGGATTGTCAACCAGTCACATCTGTCTCAAGGCTGTTGAGATAGATGGGTGCACCGGACTTGAGCTATTTAAAATCGAAGAAACCAAGAGTTGGCCAAATTTTCATAACACCTCATGAAAGACATAATAGACTGTCAATCTTTATTAATTAAACGTCAACCGATTTAATATTTTTAGAAAGTCTTACAAAAGCTTTTAAATCGCTTAAAAAAATATTGTTAGCACGAAATCTTAAAACCTTCCGAATTTCAAGAAGGGGAGATCTTACAGACAAGATAAAACCTGGATTGATCACAGAAATGTTACTGACAATTTTTAATAAAACACCGATACAAATTACTGTCTGTTACGGTGAGGTTGATTTTCTGAAAATCCAAGAACGTAATAAGACAATACAAACATTACATGACAGCCGTGTTTGAGGACATAAGGAAATAAACCATACTTACCAGAAAATGAAAGAAAGGTTTTATTGGCCCGAAATGAGAAATATTACTCTCAATTATGTACGTTAATGCAGCAAGTGTCAAGAGAAAAAAATTAAACGACTAAAAACAAGAGAACCCTAGGTACTTACAGTAACACCTATTGAAGCTTTCGACAAGGTTCCCATCAATACCGTTGGTAAAATAGGAATAACACTAAATGGTAATTGCCATTTGCTGACTATACAGTGTTATATGACTAGGTATATTATATTAGTCCCTGTACCAGACCTAAGATCAAGCACTCTTGCCGATGCAATCGTACAAAATCTAATATTAGTTTTCGGAATGCCTAGGGCAATTCTATCAGACAGACATTTTACATTTATGTCTAATTTATTGAAACAACTCATGAGAACCCTTAAAACTAATCATCTAACTACATCAGCATACCATCCTCGAACGAAGGGATCACTAGAGCCAAATCATGCTGCCTTAGCTGACTTTATACGAATTTACTCTGAAACTTATGATGACTGGGACAACTTAGCAAAATTTGCAGGTTTTACGTATAACACGAGTGTACACACAGCTACAAATTTTACGCCTTTTAAACTCGTATTTGGGAGAGTAAAATGGTTGCCCATAAAGATACCTAAAGATGAAAGATTACAATCGTACCCATTAAATTTACAAGATCTTGTAAGGCGACTTCAAGAAATGAAAATTGTCGCAGGAAATCAACAAATAAAGATAAAAGTACAAGCAAAAACAAAATATGATAAAAAAATAAAGCCTCTAAATGTTAAATCAGGAGATTACGTTTGGGTAAAGAAATAAGTGCGTTTTCATGAATTTGATCACTTTTATAATGAACCCCTACGAGTCAGAACAGTTTTAGAGGAAAATAATATGTTACTTGAAAAAACAAATGGTGAAACCATACGCAAACATACAGATGAATTAAAACTAGTTCTCCGATAACAATATCTTGTAAGAGACATGTTCTACATGTCTTCCAGAGAGAAAAAAAAACACAACGATGCAGATTATATTGGCCATCTTAACGACAATAGTGTTGGAAGGTCACGCAAATTTAAAATATGCAAATCATGGCAACTATAGCATAGAACCACTTGAAGCAAACCCTAGAATTTACTACGAACGAATCGGCATAACAAAAAGTAAGAGAGCCGATTGAATGATTGTGTTCTGGCTGGATTTTAATAAATTTATATTGAAACAAACACCTACTCAAGGATTAAACGAAACTTTTTGATATTGTATTGCACAGTTTGGTTATTCTAATTGCACTCGCTATATAAAAATGGACCTCTTGACTTTAAAAATCAAGCGATTGACAAACCTTAAAGCAACACTAACAAACATAATAAATACTGTGGAAATCCATGCAGGAGATATCGTTGTTTTACCCTCCAGCATACGAGCAAAAAGACTGACACCTTTTGGAATTATTGCAAGCATTGCTAAAGGACTTTACGGGTTAGTCACAGACGATAATTTTAACGTTATTACTACTAACATCAACAATTCGGATACCAATCGAAAACAATATATTAAATTTTACAAACAGAATAGCCAAATTTCTGCAGCCACATTCAAAGAACTATACAATACCACGAAACGCCATGAGCATATTTTAAAACAAGTTGATGATGTATTGACTTCAGGACAGAATTTTACCCTCGACAGATATCTGATTCATTCATCAGCATACTTTAGAAGAACTGAGGCAACCCTAGATCACATTATTCGTTTTCATGAAGATCTAATTTACATCTTACATGAGTTTCAAAGAGGTCAAGCATATCGAAAGCTATTTTCTTGAAATATATTAAGAACAGTAGCCCGGGATGTAAAGAACCTTGCGGGAAATTTTGAATTTGTAGCACTAATAGAAAATCTTCATGATGGCGAAATAAGTATCCTAAGCAAATTAGATGTTGTACATCAAGAAAATAAAACTATGGTTATATTACATTTGCCACTCGTAGATCAAACCCCTTTCAATTTTTATAGACTACATCCAATCATGATACCCCAATCTGAAAAAAATGGATCCGCCTACATAAAACCATCGTACTCTAACTTAGCAGTAGCAGCAGATCATAATTCGTATTTACGACTAAACAGAGTTACATTTAACCAATGTGATAAGACGGTATATGGTTGTATATGTTTGGCAATGGAACCACTGAAGAAACACTATTCTATGAACGAATGTAAAATTCTTAAGTTATTACGACCTGGACCAGAAGTACTTAAATACTGTGAGATTATGTCTACGCTGACAACCGATAGCCAATAGATTTATTTACCAGCTAATTGTTCATGGTTATTCTCAACACCCAATAAAGAACAATTGAACATTATCTGTTTTAATAAAATGGATTAACAAGAAAGTGTAAAAGATATAGGTCTTCTACGAATAAATGATGGATGTACGGAAAATACTCACGGATTAACCTCAACCAGTGAACATAAGATTATCACTCAAATACAATATATCTATCAAGTAGAAGTGAACTCAAACTTAATAGTACTACGTGAACCTTTAAAAGACACTAATGATTTCCATGACGCTGTAAAATTAATTTGATAATTAAATTTTAATAAACAATTATGCACAGATGAAGAATTACATGTACATAATATAATAAATTAAATGAAGAAAATACGGACGCAAAAGTTGGAGGAAAAAAAAAATTCTCTTTTTTCTTTAATACGAAATGTCATTCAAGCTATTATTATTATGATTATAATAGCAATACTCATCAGCAAAGCAAGAGGCTGTTTCAAGAAGATTATGAAACGTAGTGTCTTGGAAAAATTTATAAAACGTACCATCAATCCACTGAATGCAGAACTCCAAGTAACCATAAAACAAGAACCAAATAAAAATGAACCAACTGAACTGTATGTTGAAATTAAAAAAAAAACTAAATTATCTAAAGCTAGACCTATACTGAAGACACGGAGTTTGATACTTCCACGCCATACACCCCAAAAACTGGAAATGGACTAATAAATCAATAGTAATTCGATTCTTTTCTTTTCAGGTAGAACAATAAACCCCGAATATGAAATAACAATAAAGACTAGAGTCAACATAAACCAACCTTTACATGCAGTTATCGAACAATTAAAAATAAAGGAAATATCAAGGAAATGCACATACTTACGGATTCACATAGTTATGAACATCGAACTATAAGCGCCAAATACAGTAGTGATTTATTTACTCAAGTCACTGAAGAAACACTAAATACAGGAGAAGAAGTTCAAACACTTTATTTTTAAGATAAAATCTACTATTTGTCAAACAGAAAAGATCTCTTCACCAACACCATCAAGAAACGACAATGATGCACGAAACATTGATCCAAGAAGACTTATGTGTCTTCTGCCATGGGATATAGAAGAAACGAAAAGGGAAAGACATTTCTTTAATTATTTCTTTTACTCGGCACCCTAGAATATTGTTATGCCGTTAGAGATCGGTGGGAAAGATTATCCTGAGGATATGTAAAGTACATGGATCCTTAAAGCGCTATTTTAGCATTGCAGAACGATGAACCAGAATATCGCATGGAATACGCTGAGCCAATTAATAGGAGTGCAAAATACAAAATAAACTGAAAATTGACTTACCAATTATGTCAACAACAAAGTGAGTTAATGACCTACCACAGACATGTGATTACATGCAGAAGACAACGCTGTACACAAACTACAGAAACAAAGTCAATCCTTAACAAAACCATTGATCCACAAGAAAAGATCAAAAGTAGCAGAAAATGAACCCAATAATTAAACTCTACCATTTAACTAGCAACCTTTTACGTCGAATAAACATCACTTCGTTCTAAGATTTAAACTTAAAGCTTTGTAAAATTATTTTTTCCTTTTACGTATTTCTTTTTCTTAACTTCAGTTTGTTTTTCAATTCTATCTCTAAAATTTATATAAAGTACGTTTATTATTAGTTTAAAAAAAAAAAAAAAAGAAAATATATATATATCTATATGAATATTAACATAAAAAAATAAGTTTAATAATTATAAGAATAATAATGATTAGGCTTTAAATTTAAAAGCGCATGTTATATTCTATTTTAGCTGCATGTTACTCTATTGTTAAAGATTTTTTTTTTCTCCTCTCTTGGACATTAGGCCTTAGCATGTATTAAAACTACTTATTCAATTGTATTACAAATACGCAAATATTTCAGCATAGCATGATAAGTAATAATTGTTGCTATCCATGTATTCCCTACCCATTATCCAATCCCTTAATAAACCTAATTTTATTCTCTTATCTGCATTCCATACATCACTTATGAACAATAACAATACGAAGTACACTACAAGAACACTCATACATGTACAGTATTAAGTGATGATCCTCACAACGTCCATCATATTTACACTTGCAGAATTACACACACAATAGACAAACAAAACGCTAATATCACAGAAGCAATGTCTAATGGATCCCAGCTTAGCATACTGCTGCAAGGGGATAATAGTAGGCTTATGCTAAAAAAAATTCTGGAACACTTCGGGATAGTGAGGTCCATTTAAGAAGAACCCTGTGCTATGGGATACTCAGGTTACAAAGTGGCATTTCTTTCACCACGGGAGGCAGTGTTAGCGGCTGATAACCCAAATGCAGCGCCAACGCTACAGGAGCTATTTGACTCATTGTCGAATGAATCATACGAGAGGAATTGGGCAAAGTCAACAGCACCTGTCTCCTTGCCAAATAAAAGACAAGTCAAGGTCCATAGTACATTGAAAAATGGACGTTGGTTAAACATAATGACCAAAGAACCAATTGATAAGCGCCAATTGGAAACATCGCTTAACAAATTTGGTCTGATGTTATCATTAAAAGAACAGCCATGTTCGGCCCCATACACCAGCTACGAGGCCGAATATTACCAACTATGTGATGCAGCAGTTACTGCAGCAACCTTAAATGAAACAACAACTATTAAAATAGAAGACAAATCATCTTAACGAAACATCGAAGCACCAACTAAGAATGTAGAGTCAACGACGAAAGTCAAAACCCTTACAAAAGTTAATGAAGAAGAGCTTAGTCCAATATTACGATTTGTAAGAGTAAATCGTACCGGGACTCAAATAAGCGTCATTTTAAAAAAACCTATTTATACGAACTATATCATTTAATTTTTCGAAAACAAATATCCAATATAAGATATTCATTTTTAAACCAAAAAACAAACACGGGAAGATATTATTCCCGTTCATATAACGTGTGGACTCACTGAGTGGGCAGAAAACATGCGCCAGACAGTAGTGTATTGCATAACTCAGCAGTTAAAAAATGTAATCACAAAAAACCCAAAAACAGAAAACACGATCAAAATAAATAACGATCCAAAAGACAATGACTCACTTCCACGAAAAGTAGTATCTAAGGTCCCGGCTGTTATGAATCTGGATGAATAGACCCGGATGTTAATGACCTTTAGCCCTCTGAGCCATTGAAACTACTACCCATAAGATGTCATACGTGACGATGGAAGACAGTTATACCTAAGCTTTGCTACATACTGTAACAAAGAATTGACGGAAAGGGCCCTCAAAGGACTCAAAATGTATGGGGCAAATTACTTCCAAAAAGACTTGCAAAGCTGTGAAATAGTAACACCAGGAAAATATCAACTTGGTAAAATACGACTGGCACTATAAACTATGCCTTGAGATGGGAGTGTCAGCAAATCTCGATGCACTCAATAGACTAGTAATTAACAACACAAAATCAGGGGCCAAGGAGAAAAAGAAGACGTAATATTTACGAGTCCATTCTTTCTTTTACTCTCAGTCTCGAATAAACAAATGTAATAATTCTGTAAATTAATACTTTATTACATTACTATAAGGATTATAAGGATGTTTGTAAAATGTTTATGTTATGTAACTCATAAATGTTCTCTTTGAGATAATAGTATAGAAAAAAAAAAAAAAAAAAAAAAAAACAATAAAATAATATAATATAATATATATTTACCAAGGACGGTGATAGTTTTAAGAAGGGAAGGCTGTTAGGTGACAACTTGCGCAAAATTAATAAATTTAAAAAATTTTTTTTTTATTCTATTTTATCCTGTTACATTTTATTCCTAATGATCAAATTTTAAGACTCTTTACAGAGTCATACTCAACGAGAGTCGTCGCTTAACAAAGCTGACTGTGTACTTCGTGGCTTTTGAAAGTGTCAAGTGACAACCGAAGCGTGTTATAAAGCCTAAATACATGAAGTCAGCAAGTACCAGCCCCATAGCAAGTAAGACGAAGAAGTTTTAACCAAAACTTCGTGCAAGGTGCATTTCTTTGCGCGGCGTTTAAGTTAGTAGACCGCTGCCGCTCATCAAGTGCAGACGTAAAAACTAATTTTATAAGATTAACCAGACGTTCTGTCTATTTATTTCTTTTCTGTTTTGTTTTAATTGCATACTAGTAACATAAAATAAAGTGACATAAAACTTATTGGAAAAGGAATTTAAATTATTATAAAATAATAAATAACGAATAAATAAATATTAAAATAAATAATTATAAATTGATGGAAAGAGGATGTGCAGGTCATCCAAATTAATAATTAGCGGAAAGAAAGGTAAGTTAATCTGGATATTATATTTAAAACTCTACTTCATTCTTTCTTTTAATTTTTCTTAAACAAACAAATAGTTGGACTATCTGCTGTCCCGCAGCCTGTGAAGGAGCGTGAGACTGTAGTCCACAGTTTTTAGTTTTTGATTTGAAGCTGAAAACAAACTTAAATGATATTAAACATTATTTAACAGTTTTTCGAAAACTTCATTTAAGCATGATTTGTATGTTAACGTGCAAGAGTTGTAAATTAAGATATAAGATCTTTAAAACACTTTTTTTACATAAGAAAATGTATAGAAAGCTGTTGTATATAGGTGATACTTGTAAAGTTATGATTTCGAAACGTTAAAAATTATATTTAATTTTTGAGAGAATACAAAATTAAGTTTAAACGTATTATATATAAAAAGTAATGTAACAAATCTTCAAATTTATTGAGCCGAATGTTGAAGCATAAGAAACATTGACATACAAAAGTGTACACTTTATGTGGTAGAGGTTTTCTGATAACTTGTCTTGCCCCAGTAAATTTTTAAGTTTAAATGAAAACTGCTATAAATATTTATATCGGTTTTTTTGTTTAAATGTTAAATGTTTATTAAATCCTATACATTTTGGTTTTTTTTAAATGAAAATGAGCTAAGAGAGTATTGGTGTAGAGGCAAATCTTTTAAAAACGTTTTTATAGATAAGAAGAGATGAGGCAAAGTTATGAGAAAAAAAAAGGTGAAACAAAACAGTTTTCCTTGGTTAAAAATCAGAGAAACGGTACAGTACAACTATACATCTTATTTGAAGAGAAGCCAAGTAGATGCTGAGAAGCATCTGAGAAAAATCTGGGGAAGAAGTAGAGAAGAAGCTGATAGGAATTTAGGAAAAGAATAGAGGAGCAAGGTGGAGGACTGTCAAAATTGTAATAGATTGAGAATCACTGGAAAACTACTGAAACACTACATTATATGAGGACACGCTGAGAAGAAGCTAAGGAGAAGCTGAGAAGGAGCAGAGGAGAAGGTGAAGGAGGAGGTGAGGGGGAGGTGGAGAAGGAGCTAATGAGAAGCTAAGAAGAAGTGCAGAGGATTAAGAAAAAGTGATGAGGATTGTGGATGAGATATGACCCAATTCTATTGGGTTGAAAATGACTGGAAAACTACTGAGAAACTATGTTATTTGAAAAGAAGCTGATTAGGAGCGAGAAGGGGCAAGGAGGAGTGAGAAAGCATAAGAAGAAGTGATGATAACATAATGATGATTTAGTTTTATGCAGTTACATATTATAGGAAGACAAATACCTATAGATAGTTTCCCTTTGAACTAGTGCGATCAAGTCTTATTGTTTTGTGAAAATTTTAATTTTTGTTGGTCAACAAGCGATTCAAAAAATGTGACCTAGTTCGTTTGACTACTTACCTCTATAAACAATAATAATGTTGAGAAATGAACGACTGTAACAAAATAAGTTTGTGCTCTCTAGTTTCTTTTCTATTAATAAATAGTAATTATCATAATCGTTTGTTAAAAGGTACATAGAGGTACGCAGGTTCCAGACTTTAGGCTGCCACTTTTTCCTCTACTCTGGTGCTTACCTCTCAAGTGAGGCGTTATACTAAGAAAGACAGAGGTACTCCGAAAAAGGTGTAAGCATATGATTGGTCTAGCCTTATCTTAATATGACGAAAAATCGAGTGCCCGTTGGCATGCCAAGTGTATCACCCATGCCAACCTTGAGGTAAATTTTATCAGGCTGTATGAGTAGTACGCTTGGGAGCTAGGACAGGCGCTTTAAGTTGGCTTGGCCAATTTTTATAGGCTTCATCGAAATCTTTAAAATTCTGAAATTGTGTAAATAAAGTATACCAAATTTATTTGCGATAACAAGATACTGTGGTCAACGGCTTAATTTTTTCGCAAATCGCTACTAAAAATTTACCAGTTTAACACGCACTCTTATAGACAGGGATCAAATATCGACTATATTTTCGAAAATTTTTGATTGACCTCAAAAATTAAAAATAGTTCTTCCGTATTTTCTTACAAAGAATCGATTTCATTTTTAAAAACATAAGGTCAACGATTTACTTAAGAAAAAATCAGATGAAAAGAATGAAACAGTAATCTGGCTTGCCTTGCAACATCTCCCGATTTCCACACTTACAATTTCATGGTATGTTTCTGGCAATTTCTTGATATTATTCTTTAGTTTTATCGAAACAACTATGTTTATAGAAAAATTTACCGTCGAACAGCATTGATTTTTTAGATGCCCTTATGGTACCCTACCCTGAGTACGGTACCAACTGCCCAAGCCACCTTCATGGCCATCAATTTTACTGACTCTTTAGGACCTAGAAAAGGTGTACCTGCTAGTTCCTGCCTAAAACTAAGAATGTTCATTAATGAGCAAGCAACTTTAACTTAACCTCCCAGTGCGTCTTGAGGAAGTTTAACGCTGGCCGAAGAATGTCTGGTCTTCTGGTCGTTCTCCATATAATCACTCACTGCTAGCCAGGAAAGTGGGCCTGGATAATACCTCAACCATGGGTATGCTGTTGGAATGAACCACTCAGGAGGAGACGAATAAGATTTTTAGCCAATGGGGATGCACGGGGGGGGGCCCAAAATAACCACAGCCCACTCTAATTTTATAGTAAAACTATAGTTCATACATGAAAGTTTATTTCAGTGACGTGTATTTCGACGACGGCGATAGCTCAATGCAACGACTGTTTACTACTTCAACAGCCAATCACAGAGTAGTATCAAGATAAAGCCAAAGTAAACTGCCTTGTAATTGGGTATCCAAATAATGAATAGTTGTTGCACTGAGCTGTCACTGTCGTCAAAATTAACGTCACTAAATTAAACATTCATAACTTTACTTCAAAATTAAAATGAATTGTCGATATTTTGGACCCTACCCACATCCTGAATCCCTGAGGGTCATTTTCCCTAACTTACTGTCATAGTAATAGGTGCTCTGGCAGTATCAGATTGGTTGGAAGGTCGGCCACAAATTTCTGAAGTATTAGAACAAATTGTGCTTTGATAAGACATCTCCTGGTATTACGCTGAAGCCGTTGGCGTTCAAAAGGCCTATGTTTTGTGAGGCTTCGTAATCTTGGCGATTCTGGATGTTATTCTACGTACGTCAACTACCCATTAAAGAAAAGTGTCGTTGGTAGCCAGAATACCCAGCTGCACAACTAACAACTCTGTTTTTGACGTACTGTCAGTGGGAGACTATCGTATTCAGTAATTGACTGGGGGATATTATAACGAGACCCACTTACTTTTATTGCAGCATTGTAGCTAACTCAATTCAATTCAACAGCTAATTCAATTTAACTACTGCATCACCTACTGGATCCTACGGAGCTATAGTGAAAAGCTGTCGCATTTTCGTAAGAGTTTGAGCTAAGACTATAGTTTAATTTTTTAGTTTAACTCTACAGTTATAAATTTTTACAAGATAAAAACTATATGATACCATCTAGGAATAGTCAAAAATCAGTATGTAAGAATTTCAGAAAAATCCATTGAGTAGTTTTTGCGTTTAGCGATTACAAAATTTTTGTGACTCTGTTTTATGTATTAGTGAGGTAACAAATTTAATTTAACAAAACACACGATACGCCACATGGCCCAGAACACTCAAGTTCTTCTGTTGTTAATCAATAGTCATATAACAGAAAAGAGCTGTTAGCTATATCATATAAGAAAAAAAAGTTAAGCTACTTTTCAGTAGGGGTTGATAGCCCAAAAATGAATTTAGTTACTATAAGAAACTAAAAAATAGTTGGATTATCTATCACTGGCGTTTGCTTGCCAAACTATCAGTAATAAATATTTCTTAATGATGTATTTGTTTAATATTATTAATACTATTTATACTAAAAAAAGTAGTGGAGTTATTACAATATCTAAATTTTTTTAATTATCACCTTACTTGACTTATATAAATATATAAATATGCTTGACTTACAATAATAACCCAATAAACCTTAAATACTTTACAATTCAGCATAAGTAGTCTATCATATAATACTTAGTTTCTAGAATTATTGATAACTATTGGACAAAGAAAAATGCGAAACTTAAAACAACTCTAAAAACTGAAAAACAAATTATACAAACTATACCTGTTCTGAGATTTGAACAACCAAGTATTTTTTATAAAATTCTTTTGCAAATTTGACAGTGCAAATTAGCTGTTAATAAATTACGCTTTTTTAATTTAATGAAATATGCATAAACTTATAAATTTATATTATAAATTTGCTTTTTGTTAAAATAAAATAAGTAATAACTATTAAAAACTTCATATTGCTTTCAAAATGTATGTTACTTATTCTTGTAATTTTTATTTGTCCTTCAATAGCATACAGTCAGCCGAATAAAATATATTGTTGTTTGTGTGTGTTGTACCAAAAGAACCATTAATACATTTTATAATTTTTTATTCTTAATCTATCAGCATGGCGAGTCGTATGGTAAAAAGATCCGGATACGTGATTGTGTTCTTTTAAAAATGATCAATATTTGCGACAAATAGTACTTGGATGTGGCGTTGAACTCAAAAATCAAGACACTCAATTAGATAGTATCATAGCAATACTTTCAAAATAGGCTGTATGAAAAATTTCTTAAATTCGTATTTCGTATTTATTGACATAAAAAATTAATGTAAAAAGTTGTGTAATTGTACGTTCATGCTCTTTTGTAATTTTGTTATGCCAAATAAAGCTACTCACTATACACCAACTCGATAAGTTGAGCCATTTAACTTATAGCTACTGCCTGACCCGCAACAGAAATGATACTGAAGTATATTATAGTTATGTTTCACACGCCAAAACCAAGAGTGTAAAATAATTGATGTTATTTTTACATAAGTAATAAACAAAACATTAACACTTAAACTTTTAAAATTATCTTCCTTAATCCAACTGTCAGGTATACCATTCCTATTATTTGAATGTTATTAGAGTCTTACTAATAAGTAAATAGTAATTTTCGGTTGTACTTTTGGAGTTTAATTGTCTAAAATATAAGATCCGGTTATGGCAAAGCATGACGTGGCATTCAAATACAGTATGCATAGTGTCAAATGATAATAGAAGTGTTCAAAAATGGACTATTTAATATAATCGAGCCCAGAAAACAGATGGGGAGACTAGGTCTTATTAAATAGTAACGTTCACTTAAAATAAGAAAATGAGTAATCATGTAGTTTCTTTACAACAAAAAGGCTTAAATCGTATTTAAATTTGGATTTTATCTAATGGAGGCACTATACTCAATATAATTTTGAGCACTTTTATTCCCTTTCTTAGAATCCCAATAATGAACTTCGATTATCTTAACGTGTAAACTAATACTCAATTGCAAAATCACACGGTTAACAAATGTAATTTGTGTTTAAAGTAACGAGAATTTACTTGAAACGTCAAGACTAGATAGAGAGCTGAAAAGTATTGTCCGTATTAAGCACTAACAAGACAATTTTTTAAATGAGAATCTAAAAGGAGCGAAGTACAGCGTTCTGTACTAGGTAAACGATTAGAACAAACTGCTGCAGCTGCTGTTCTTTACCTTTTTCCTCTTTCCTTTTTGTAACATTGAAAGATCTAATTGGTCATTGCTGACATCAACTAACGTGAAAATTTCGATCTTCGTACGGAGTAAGTGAAATATGATATATATGTTTCCGGAACATACTCCTTTCTTCATGTATCGTATCAATTAGAAGATAAATCAAGTCTGGAATAAAATGTTTTAGAATAAAATAATTCTAATGTAAATAAAAACTGTCTTTTTTTACAATAAAAATTTGTTACTTCCTCATACCTGAGTTTTGTTGTCTCTCAAGGATAACTGTAAGGTTATTTACTTGGTTTAAAGCCTTTAAATGGAGCCATTTTCACCTGACTCAGAGGCTCTGTAAAAACTCTGAAGAGCAACGTTTCTAAAAACTTTAAGATAGTTGAGATATGATTCTTCATTTTTTAAGCACTGGAATTTTCTCTGGGGTTACATTAAGCTTAGGCAACAGAAACCAAGGACGCATTGTTAATAGGCAAGCTTAATTTAACGGGAACGAGTCAAAAGTATCTAACATTATAGGAGTCAGCAAACAAAATTTCGAACAAGCTTTGACTTTACAAAATAACGTGCTACACTCCACGATCGTGAGAATTTGCACACCAACGACATGTTTGAAGTGAAACTTGACAGACTTTACTACAGTTTCTCAAATACCACCAAAGTGAGGAGTATGGGGAGAATGGAAAGGCCAGTTTGTTTTTAATCATGTTTACAAACGTGCAAGCTTTGGTACCTTTATCAGAGCTTCTATGGCTAATTCTAACTCCCTTAAAAAAGTTGGATCTACAGTTACTAAATGAATCAGAGCAATAACTCCCCCCTACAGTGATTCGTTAAAAAGCAATGATGAACGATTAAGCTATGTAATCTTCGACGATTTCTAAGTGAACAGCTAGAGTTTAGAGACACATGAAGACAATGCTATAAGCTTTCGTGGTTCATTTACCTCTGTTCTTAGATAATCTCACGTAAAAAGGTTTAGCCTAAATTACACTAACCTTGTTAGAAGGTGAGGTTGTCGCTTGCATTTCAGAGACGGATTATGCATTTGTTATGTTATACTAAACGCTTAAAGGCGTCGACACTTTATCCATTTACTGGTACAGCTAGGAACAAATTAACTTTCGTTTATAATCCAATAATCAGCTCTTAAAGTGGTCACCATCAATTCATCACCTCCGTACAAAGTAATTTCATGCAAATATCTGATGATAAAGTTGGTAAAGTAATTATGTGGAGTTTATACAAGAGATAATTTCATCTTTTTATCCAACAATAAAGCACTCAATCATTCACGAACTTTGTCCTTTACTCAAAAAAAGCTTCAGGTTTGCCATTCTACTGTATATGGGTAAGGGATCTCTTTCTTCGAAGGGTCTTGGTTCGTTGTTACTAATAATGCGCATTTCTCTTGAAAAATGTAAGCCTTCATGATAGCTTACCCAACAATATGTAGCATTGATCAGTTCAGTACTATTTAGTAATTTAGTGGATGAGTGAAAGTGAACTGAGAGATCAACGATCCTGTTTCTTTTGTTTGCTTACTTTATCAAAGAGATATACAGAAACCCCTGGTCTTATCATGCGAGCTTTGACATGACACTTGTAAATAAACCTAAGTACAGAAGAAGAAATTACCAAAAGTCTTTTTAACGATAAATACCAAAGATATAGTGACCCAGATTTTTTAGAAAGTTTTCTTATGAATTGAGCCGAGGTACAAGCATGTATCAACATTTAATAAACCTATTTATTGTCTAATTTGAATCAAGGATAAATTGGTTTGCCTTCATGTAAGAAATAAAATCCTTTCACCCAGTACTCCCGTGAGGAAAACTGTTGCCATGAGCTATGTCATTGAGCGAAAAGGACTAGAGTGTGTATATCCACACAACGATTTGTTCCAAAAACAGGCCAACGTAAAAGAACATCTTGTAGCCAGTAAAGCACATCTTTTTAGTCCAACTATAAATGAATGAATCATAAATCGTAAGAGGAAAAATTATTGGTCAAAAAATAGCTTACTCATTTGTCAGCCCAGTGAGCACCATACTACTCATGTCGAGGAATACATATATTTGTGCAAGCTTAGTTTTGGTCAGAAGCAAGGCAATGACATCTTTCACTTTTTTATTTACTATCTGAGAATACGTAACAGACACACATGCCATTTTCGAAGCGTTGGCAAAACAGTACAATTTGCAATTAATTATCTCATTGGAGAAGCCATTTCAGTAGGAGATTGTGAATTTATTTAAAGTGAGGAGCTCCTCGCACCAAGTAAATAAATCTTAAGCAATCAAGGCAGAAATTGGTTAATCCCCAGCCAATTTGAGGAGCTATAACGATTGTATCATGGTTTTGGCTCTTATAACTGTAGAAACTATCCAAACTAAGGGGTCGCTGAGCTTTGATATTTTCGACAGAAGTTTTTTCTTAGTCCATTTCTTCGTTAATGACGTAATCGATACCTTTAAGTAGAAGTGATTTTGAAGAGGATTTAAGCAAGGTATCCTAAAACAGATGTTAATGTTGTCAGATTACTAAACTTAACTAATAAACTGGCTTATAACAAGGGTGTCAAACCTACTAAGAGTTTTGGAGAACTGGCGCTCCACTTTCAAAGAGGAAAACATCCAGCCTTCGTCAAATTTGATAGCTCGTCTCTACGTTAGATACGTTCTGGTAATTATGCCCCCCTGACAATAAATTGTAATTTATTGTCATATAATAATCATTATCTATGTATTTACATTCTAAAAGAGCTTCAGATCCTAATGGGTACTTACTTCTATGATCCAAAGCCAACTAATTAAGGATTCTAGAAGTCAAATAGGAAGAACTAGCTGAACCGTATATAACAGTAGTTAACAAGTAAATGTTAATAGGCCTAGATGAATTATTTCGACTCAATTTAGCCTGTTAAGATTAATCTTTGAGGTGTACTGCTCCTTGTCTGAATATTTATGCAATGTCAGCGGTACGAACATAACGATAAGTTCTCTTATTAGAAATAAGATCAGCCAAATTTAACAGTAAATTAGACCTGGGGTGCAAATATTTCTTAGGAGCAGGACACAGAGAGTGACGACAAGCACCATTAAATACTATCCTCAGTTTGGTAGTATTACTTGACGACTAGACTACGCCATAATAAGGCAGAAACATTTAACCTGATCAAACTAGCTCTTTCTTATATTGCCAGAATCTACATAATCTCGTACGAATCAGCTATATAATGCACTAAATTCATGATTCCTACTTGATATGGTCTGAAGGATCTCGAGAGTAAAGATCAAAGAAATGTTGCTTGCGTTTGGTTTTGCTTTAGGTGAACGGGGCAAAGAAATAATAAAAAGTTTTTCGACTTCCCAAAGTCGTTTCAAGACATCTAGTATTGTGTCATCTTTAGGGGACTTTAACTATCGCGCAAACTTGTGTCTGACTTTCATCGTAGTTTCTATCAGACCCAAAATGACCCAACCAAATCAAGTACATGTTACTAGAGGCTAAAGAGGATTGCCTTTGACTACTCCACCCTGCATGGTGATAGAGTGAGCAGTGAAGCCAAGTAGCAGGTCTATTCTTTAAGTCTTGTCAAATTGTGGGTCAGCCAGTGCTAGTTGACTCAAATAACTCGTTTTTTGTTGCTAGTTAGGCATAGTGGCTGATAGATAGCTTTTTGAGGAAGTACTAGAGCTTAAATTTTTAGGGGAAACTAGGATTTACTCTCAATTTCAAAATTAATAAAACCTTTCTTCTGCTAATTAAGAAAACTTGACTACTAACTTCCGTCAATGATACATTCACTCTGATAGCCTGAAAGCTTATTACCACACAAAGATACCTATAAGACTGAGTATTGCGAGCATGGGTCTACAAGAGCTCTAACCTGATAACGTTCACTTCGAAGGCTTTGCACATTAACGAAAGAAGTAGCTAGGAGTACACACATTGATGATTTAGTCTTATAAAAAACCTGACCAGACAGAATATATGGTGCCTTGACAGAAGTAGTAGTCAGAAAAGTGGTTTTCAAGAGCTCCCTTTATCTTTTACAGAAAACTCATCCCTATCCTTGTGTAACAGGGTATGATGTTTTTTCTTGCAATTCTGATAGTCCTAAATAGAACTGCAATCTTTGAACTAATGTACTTGGAAGCAATTCAGAAAGAGGCTATGAGTTTGCAAAGCCTCTCTTTTCTCAACCAAGTCATCGTTCTGAAAGATTAATAACTCCAAAGCAAGGGCGATCCTGTGAAAACTGGACAATACTTTTAAGCGTCAGCATTTTCTTCATTGGTAATTCTGTAAGAAAATAGTTTTGATTTAAAAAAAGTAGCTTTGAAGTATCTCTTAAAATACTGACCTTGAAACGCCTCAAGAGTTTGAGCTTGCGAAGTGAAAAAGATCTCAGCTGACCGATAGTTGAGGGTTTTTGAAGAACTACACCTAGGTGATTGAACCGTTCCTTACGGAGTCTGAAATTAATCCAACCTATAGCTAACGCAACTATTACATCAGTACCCTCCAGGTTTCTTCCAAGAGTAGCAAGAGTATCGACAGCTCCAAAAGCTTCTTTCTGTAGACGCTTCACCTCTTTCATTTTCTTATAGATTACGCTTTAAACCTGACGATAATTTTTCATAACCAAGAGTTAACTCTCAATTCAAATATAAATCAGCAAACTATGTACAAAAAGATTCAACAAACTAAGCTCAGCAAAAGTATGTTGTAACTATTGAGAGACTCTTAAGTCATAGACTAAGTAGACGAAGATCATATCAAACAAAAAAAATCAGCAGCTATGAAGTGAGTCTTAAACCTGCAACTTGAAGAGCGAAGAAAGCTACATTCAACCAAAACTACATAGCAAGGTGGAAATAATTATGTTTATGTTGAATAATTCTGAGCCTTAGCAATCGAGAGTCTACAAACTGCTTTTATAACTTAATTCAATTTTACATACATACATATAGTATGGTTTTCACGAATTTTTTAAGATAGTACTAGTATCTACATTTTATGTCAACTAATTTTAAATAAAAAAAACAGTTTACAAATTTGTTATTATACGTTTTATTGCTATGTTACAACTTGTTTTAAATTTAAACTACTATTTAATCGGTATTTAATCAAAACTAGCAAACTTGAATCAACAATATGTCGAGTTTTCAAGCTTTCAAAGAACTATCTCACCAAATTAGTTAAACCAAATAATTAATTAAAACTGCACATATAAGATACTACGCACACTATAATTACGATAAATTTTTAATTTCGTAAGACCATACTTTCATTCAATTAACTGTAGCTAGAAATCAGTTGTCAATTTTCACTTATCAAAATTTCACCTTTCACGATTACCGATACTTAACTTGGCTGCAGTTTAAATATATACCCATCAATATATTAAAATATTTGTGTGAATAAAAAAGAAAATAAAGAAAGAATAAGACTGATGAATAATAATGTATAATGTTAGCATATCTCAAGTACTATGCTGGAATTTTTTTTTATCAATTGAAATAATTATATTTTATTAACTTTTATTATAAACCGTTCTTTACTGTTTACCACAGATCAACTGAAGCCGATTCTTTTACAACAATTACATTTAACTTATGTGAAAGGTTTTTATTATATCATTATTGTTATAATCATTACTAATTTAATTAATGTTTTCCAATTAAAAAACAATTTCTTCATTTAAAATCTTTTTCCTCCTGCCTTAAAGCCTATGTTAAGAATTATAATGCATGCATAGGGGGTTGGCGCGTGAAACATGAAGGGGATCAGAGCCCCACTATACAGGTTGTTCTGATTTTGAGCCCAAAAAACTATACCACGAGATAAAGCTCATCAAAAGCTCTCGAAAAGCTTTTTACAAAATTTAGATTTGATGGATAATTTACGAGATATTGTTGATTTAATAATCGATCAATTTCTCCAATCACAGAGCACTTAGCCTCAGGAGGTGGGGCCTAAGCATTGTGGAGGGGCGACTACGCATAGCTAAAATCTTTTACGGAGAAGGTGTTAATAGGTATGCCAGGAGACAAGGTTACCGACTGCAGAGATTTGATCAGTTACCGTACCAGCGCAAAATTCAAATAGCAAGGCCAAAGTATTATAACCGGAGATCTGATTTTTTTTAAATGATTACGCACGTCCACTACACTTATTCAGTGCAAATTTTTTTCTTAGTAAATTTTATAGAGAAACAATTCAATTCAAATTTTTTTGAACATGCATCGCCTGATAAAAAAAACCAGAATGTGAGAGGGTCTCATGCGTTAAGCTCAAATACTCAGTAAAACTGTTGATCTTTTAACGTTGAACTACTTGGAGATCAAATTTTAATTTTTTGTATACTGTAGAAGAAGCTCATTTCACGCATTTACTTGGTCAAACATTTTTATTTTATCAAACTTTTTAGTCTGATTTACGAAAATAAAAAGAATAAGAAATAATAAACGAAGTTACGATTAAGCAAGACATGTACGTTTATGGGGCACACCTCTCTAACGTGTAAGATTTTACTTAAAAACGATCAGTATTTAATCAGCTTTATCGTCTGAGAAATAACAGCTACATCACGAAACTAGAGAAAATCTCACGCTTTCAGAGCGATAGCTCAGCGCGAATCAGAATGCTTATTTTTCCATCTACGTGTCAATAGGTCTTGAACCTCTTGGTCACTGGAGTACCACATGACTATTTGAAAAAAAGCAAGAAAATTTTGCGCATCAGGCTTGTTAATCGCATTATTATCTAAGATGACAACATAATTATTCTTAATCTCTCCAACGTTCTCAGCATTAAAAGTTAAAGTAGGCGGTAAGGCTCAGCATGGTAAGCGTGTTTGATGAGCAGAAGCCCCAATTTTTACTTTTGGTTACTTTTTTTTTAATCTACAAATCAACATCTACTCAATTTTGAAACTGATTTGAGATAAAAGTAAAATTTTCAAAAAAGAAAAGTGCATCTCGTGCATTTACTTGGTCTTATTTATTTATTTCCTCAAACTTTATAGTTTTATTTACTTCAATTAAAAAAAATTACTTAATTAGCTAAAGCAGTACTTCATTCTTTGAAGACTCTTGTTCAAAAGAGTGTGTCGTTAACTCCTTAAAATAGACGCTACTCTCTACCTCTCTGTCTCATATCGATGTTTCTAGTAGATTCTCGGTACTGTGAACACGAATTTCTTTTGTTAACAGTTTCATTATGCCATTTAGTATTAATTTATATGTTAAGACAGTGGAAGTGTATCATTGTGGTTCTAGAAAAGGGAATAAAAGTTCTTGAAATTTAATTCAGTATAGTACCTCTGTTTAACAAAATCCAAGTTTGAACACAACTATACTCCTTTTGTTAAAGAGAAACTACTCAATTACTTATTTTCTTATTTCTAGTACATACTACTATTCAACAAGACTTAGTTTCCTTAACTTAAATTCAGCCTGGATAACATTACACTGTTTATTTTCAAACAGAGTCCTTTGAGCCGAATATAGTAGAAAACATACGCTTTCGTGGTCTCGTTTTCAATCGCTATTACTCTTTAGTTACATTAGGCAGCAACGGCAGCTATCTTGCTTGACTATTTTACGGTCTAATTACACACAAAATGAGGAAGAACACACACTATATATATATATGGGTGATTCTGCCGTAACTTGCTTAGATCGACTTGAAAAATTTTTTTAAATGAAGTTGGTAAAAAAAAGAATTTTTTTCATGGTATTTCTACTGTACACAACATTAGTAATAAATGTTTAAAGCGCTACAGCTATTAAATTTTCTGGTCAAAAGTTATACGAAATTTTATAAAAGCAGTTTTCATCGATTTTTGGAAAATTGTGTCACTTTCTAGCACGTGTGGCTAAGCTTCTTCAATAGTTTAAGTGCCTTCACTAGGCTCGAATGAAAGCTAGGATCAAAAACTATTGTTTAAAAAAAAAATTTTGTTTGATTTTGTGCCTCCATTCACAAGTTACAGCTGTTTTAATTAAAACGTAAATATCGCTATTAATGTGATTTTGGCTAAAATTCAGTATTTTTTATAAAATCACTATAACTTTTCCTTCGGAGCATAAAATTAAAAAATTCGTATTTTAATCATGAGGACTATGTTTTTGCTTCCATTTAAGCCCAGATAAAGCCACCTAATGGAGTGTAGCACTTGGCTACCAACGTTGGAAGCAGCACCACCATTTTTGCATTTATGTAGCGAAAAAGGGCCAAGTGGACGAAACCCCGAGACATATGTCTCGTCTTTTAGCCCAACAGTGACGAAAAAAAGTCTGGCTAAGATTGATAGTTCTAAAAGGAAAAAAAACGGCACTTTGAGGTGAGGTAGGGTTGGAATGGAATTTTTAATGTTTGTAGTGCTCGTACGACTCATAGACATATTACAATGACTTTTTCACCCATACTTTATTTACTAGCCTCAAATGCAATAAGAAACTGTAGTTTGCGTACCTGCACACGTACACAAAGTGGTTGTTCCATGGGGGTTGGAACGGAACGAAATGTTTGTACGCGCGAAATACGCGAAAAGAAGAGCTTGGCTTTTCGAGAGGTATTAACTTCAGGTACTACTGTAGTGAGAACTTATTTATTTTAGTCCTATACTTTGAAAAGTGATCGTTGATTAGCATTTCCAATCCAAAAAGTTACTAGTTTGAAGTGATTTTGCAAATATGTGGACATAATGTATACAGTGAAAACTCACTCGTCTTTGTCGATTTTTGGTGTTACTGAGGTACAAATCTAATCACCAATAGCTAGAGAATATAATGCTTACACGCCCAAGTGGCATATAAGCCTTATTGTATACCGGTGAAAGTTTTCATGAGTGAAATTGAGTTACAGACATGGGTCGGAAATTAAAATTTGACTCTAAATGATCGATTATCTCAATAAGGGGTTCAATCAATATATTGGTATAAGATAATATGTCAAGTTAAGTCGACAACATTTAACACAATTTGACGTTTTTAAGGTTTTGGATTTTATTGTGGCATGTGAGTGGAAGGACCGGGCACAATATCAGCATGTGACGGCAGAATCACCCATATATATATATATATATACATGGGATGTTCCACGTCAACTGAAACAGTGCTCTTGACATTTTTTAGAAATCCGAAAAGAAACGTTTATGGGCTTAAAATTCTGAAAAAGTTACATACTTTCGAATGTTTATTGGCAGATTAACAAATTGAAAATGGCGGATCCAATAAGGTGGCCACCTTTCTAAAAATCATTGAATTCTGGAAATAGAAAATTCCTATCGTTTTTTAGATTGAATTTCTAGAAGACAATGACTCCTGCTGTTGACGGATTTATAACTTTGTTTTCAAGAAAAAAATTCTTGAATTTTTCAAAAATTTTTTGTTTGACAAAATTTTTTCGTTTGACAAAATACATATTTTAGTCTTATGTTGAAGAAACTCGTCTTGTTAAGAAAGCTTCTAGAATACACGTAAAATAATTTTGAACACTGAAAGCTGGTACACTGTGGCTGTGAGAGTTCAAAGTATGTTGAACTGTGATAGCATGTCAGTATGCGCTGCTTCAAGTTCAATGCATTGTGTATGTACAGTTCAACGTAGTATTGAGCTGTACGAGCCCAGAGTTGTGTTGTCTCAAGCCTAGAGATTGTGCTATGAGAGCACAATCTTCGGGCTCATGCAGCTCAATACTACGTTGAACTGTACATACACAATGCATTGAACTATAGCAGCGCATACTGACGTGCTATCACAGTTCAACATACTTTGAACTCTCACAGCCACAGTGTACCAGCTTTCAGTATTCAAAATTATTTTACGTGTACTGAGATGTTAAATGTTTCATAATCATGATTATGTCCTACTGAATAATTATTCATTTACGCTTAATTAGGCATGGCAACAAAAAAAATGTTATGAAAATTAAGTACAATTTATTTAACATTTGTAAGTGCCTACTTTTTATCATAAACTTTAATAATAATAAGTTGTGGTATTTTTAAGTTTCTTATAAGTTATAAGTACTTTGTAAATACCATTCGATGTTTCATTTCAAATTTTTTTTTTTAATAAATTTTAATACTTCTCAAAATTTGTTCAATATTGAATTGTAGTTATACAGTTTTCGGCATCCTTTTTACAAATAATTTTTTTTCAGATAAATGTGTGTCCATTATGAATATTTGTGACCACAAGAGCATTAAAAAATCTTTTTTTTAGTTTACTTTGCACTTTTTCGTGCTGTTGTTTGCTATAAAATAATATTTTTATGTTGGGAAATTTTTTTCTTTCCCATTCATATGGAGCTTCAAGCGTTAATATGGCTTCGGTTGGTTGGGCTTAAGGACTTGCTCTTGTGGCTTATCTTTCGAAAACGGCTCCTAAACCATCGCAAACGCACTGTCCGTGAGCCGTTGCGTGGCAGTAACATTCAGCTAAAACGTTAGAATCTTCTAAGTGATTCACTAATTTGCACATTTTCTATCGGTTCTTGAAGTGTTGCTTAGCACCGTCTGTGACGTAAATAACTTTATTAACGTTTGAACATTTTTTTCTAATTTTTGGCATTATTATTTGCTGAATTATGTACACAGCAGCTGTGTCATGACTTGTACTGTCTGTACTATCAGATAGTATAATAAAACTGCTATGCTCAATAAGGTTATCAGATCCATAATAATAAGCAACAGGAAACATCAAACATTGGCTATTATAACAGTGATGCGCTCCTATATGTCGGTGGGGTGTGTAGAACTCGGTACAAATGGAACTTGGCATGGGTAGAATTTTGGTGCTCCTTGACAACTCCGTGGGGTGTGTAGAACTCGATGCAGGTGAAACTCTAAGGGACTCCTATGTGTCAGTGGTGTGTATTAAATTTGATAAATCTAAAATACGGTATAGGTGATTACAAATTAAAGACTAGGTGTCTAGAAAGTCAAAATTATGGATTTAATATAATGGCCAATTTTTCAATGATCAAAGCAATTTCAATTTTTAATCTACCCAGACATTGTTTCTTCAACTGTCTTGAAATATCTGACTTTGAATTCGTAAGATGCATGATTAGATATATCAGTGCCTAGTAAACTTCATTATATGACGATTACTTAATGAATAAGAACAAAATATGTATTTTATCACGCAAAAAAATTTTCAAAAATTCAAGAATTTCTTTTTCAAAAACGAAAATAATAATCCAAGAGTGGCAGAAATCGTTTTCTTCTGGGAATTCAATTTAGAAAATGATAGAATTCTTTTATTTTCTTAATTCAATGATTTTTAGAAAAGTATCCACCATATAGGATCTACCACTTTGAATTTTTGAATCTGCCAGTCAACATTCGAAAGCGTACAATTTTTTCAGAATTTTAAGCCCATGAACGTTCTTTTAGATCCGTAAAAAATGTCTAGAGCACTGTTTCAGTTGACGTGAAACATTCTATATACAGCTTATTCTATATAAAAGCTCTCGAAAAGCTTTTTACAAAATTTGGATTCAATGGATAATTAACGAGATATTGTTGATTTAATAATCGATCAATTCCTCCAATCATAGAGGTACAGAAAATACCAGCAAAGTATGTCACTTTTTGTGAATAAAATTGCTTATTGAAGTCAGAAAAAAATTTGTCCCTAAAGAAATAGAAAAAAATTATAAAAAACTCTTGTAGTATAATCGATACTTGTGTGAAAAATACTTAGAGTATTAATTATATCAGATTCTTTTTTCTCCTACCTTAAACAAATTCTGAAAATACTGAGGCAAGCAAGAAAAAGCTTGAGAATGATTAAGTTATCATCAAATCTAGTAAGATAGAGGAAAAGAGTGACATGGTTCCCAGTTAAACTAACAATATTCCAAATCCGTAGCGACAGCTTTAATATCTTTTACAGTACTTTTGCCTGAATGAGTACATTAGTTTTCAAAGTTTCTTTGCCTTTTGCCTTTCATGCAATATCTTTTTATTATGTAATTTTATACATAGGAAATTAATAAAAAGCACCGGAAAAAGATGCTCTCAAACGCCAACTGTTTTGGGGCGGGTTTTTCCGTGAAATTTTCCTTTATAGTGATTCCAGAGTTCTTTTCTTACCCCACAGGTTCTGCCTATGTTCATGTGAAACCGATTGGGGATTTAGGTAGGAATTAGCGAATACTTTGCCAGATGCCAGACAGGGATTGCCAGCCTTACCAGCGAGGAGTAGTCTTAGCAACATGAGGCTTCTCTGGGGGTGCTAGTTAACTTGGATCCAATGCTACGGCAAAGAGTACTAGCTTAACTTGTGAGGAGTAGAGGTCCTGAAATATAGAGTCTTTTCCAGGAAGGTATCATAGGTGTGATATCAATGAAGAAATGGTGAAATAGGTGTGGCAACATACCCCCACACATAGGTGGTTAGTGAGTAGTCCTGATGACTAGGCCAAGAGGCTGTCACAGTAACCCAATTAGAAAAAAGAAAAAATTTTTTTTTTTAAAGTGGTTAAAATTTATGAGCTAACTATAAAAAGAAAGTAATTTGCTTGGTGTATTAAAAAAATAAGCAAAAAAAAAGATTACATAGTAATCCAAGTCTATAAAATCATTATTATAGTAACACGTAGTAAACTGCAATTAAATATTAATGTTTTTGTCTTTTTTTTACATTACAGCTTGGTGAGACACCAAATCCTGAGCTGCGTATAATAACTAGTGTGTTTAACAGGGTTCAATTTCGTGGTAAGTCTTTTTTTCTTCATTAATTTTTCCCACCTCCAACATTCATGGTACTATTTTATCAGAAATTAACAGTTAATTTATAAATTAGAATTTATCTGTCTTCTTATCTATCGTAGGTATGAGCTATGGATTTAAAAAATGTTTAATGTAGATTTATCTTTTTTTAAATAAAAAAGAGCGTAAATCAAGCTTTGAGGATTTTTAAACCACAAAGTGTTTGTAATTAGTATGTATATTTTTTTTACCTTTATTATGATATTCAATAAAAGTGAGGTCAGAATCGCTCGTGTATTATGAAAGTACTGCATTTCAAATATTCATTTTCTGGACGAACAATTTGAATTACAAGGTATAAGTGCCAACTTTGAATGAAAACTAGAATTCGTCATAAACTGAGCATGCTCTTTACAAAAAACATTAACAAAGAGTTTACTAAGCTTGGATTATAAAACATACTAAGAACATTAATTTTTTTTTATAGGGCGTATCTATGATCAGCTATGACTAAGAACGCTTTTAAATGTAGCTGTAAGATAAAATAAGAGTTATGAATTCACATGATTACAATTTTTTTTTTTTTTTTTTTTGTGTGAAACATCCGTAGTAATAAAATTAATTTTTTACAATTGACACAGTCTTGCTATATTTATAATCTCACTACTTGGACAAATAGCGTAAAATACCACTTAAAATTAATGGCTCAGCTCGTTTATTTGCTCACAATATATGATACATTCGTTTTTTCTGAAATAATGCACTTATGAGACTGTAATTAAAAATTTAAGCAGTGAAACACTTAATTAAATACTTCTGAACTTAAAATAAGGTTGGTGTGGATATGAAAGCTCCGCAAAAAAGTATAACATGTGTATTCGAGGCTGTTACATTTACCAAACGATTATTACTCCTGTAGTGTTGCATTTCACTAAGCCTGTCAAGGTTTTCACGTAGACGAGAAGCTGTTCCAATGCAACACACTTAAATACCTCTGAACACATACAACACCTAAAACGCCAAAGCACTCCGACCCAATACACCTTCCAATACTTCTGCTTAGCTCAGCTCTGCTCCCCGATGTAAGCTCTTCACCGAGAGAAGGCTCCACAACGGACTTTCCGTCGGGACATAGACAGTTCCCAGGGGGAAATGACGAGGATATACATTATACACGTACAAATAAATACACATAACACAGAATTCACTTAAAGACTACTCTCTTATTCATTCACACAAGCCAAATACTTCCAGAGAATTGACGCTACCTCAGACGCTAACTCGAAATTTGCAGATATAAACACGCACTTCAACACTCAAACACCCTCACTCGCATATCAACGTACATGCGCACGCACACTCACACATAATTCCACGAACGTGACCCAGAGAACGACTAACTCCGACGTTATAATAACCCTGGCCATGGCTGCAATAATACTTGGCCACCACGCAACATCTTCGATCACGAGTCACCTCATGCATCAACTCGATGATGAGAGCACACACTGCACATCCTCTCTTTTGTCCACAGGGCATCCTACCGTCAGCCTCATCAGTCAGTCTGACGAGTCTGGGACGACACTGCGACCACGCCCACAGATACTCTTCCTGATACGTCCTATTGAAACGGACTGACAGTCCCTCACTGACTGCCAAGGCGCAGATGACTCTTTGAATAGACACACACACTCTTTATCTTATTGCAACGAATAGCCAACCCCTCGCCGACGGCCAAGGCTCAGATGACTCTTCGAATATCATGATTATACATACACACATACACACACGTGCGCGCGTGTACGATTAATCCCCTTCAACTAGCAGTGCTGCAACTCTCGACCATTCCAGATGCATCGGCTTACCCACAATTTGAGTGGTCACAATAACAAGAAAGATCACGCATGCCTTAATTACACCCCCACACACACATCTACACGCCCGCTTTTTACCCTCACTCTTTACACAAGGCCTACACGCGAACAATCTCACTCCAGCGCCACATACGAAGTCCCGCTCTCACACTTTAGTACCAGTCGTCAATCTTACCTCGCTTCATGCTACTACTTATTCTGGCAAGCCATCTTCAGAGTACATTTCTGCGTCATATTCTCATAATTTTGCCCCATACCTTCAAGCCTCTTGTTGACTGCAAAGTCTCAAGCCCTGCCACATATGATGCCTCTCTTAGGTTTCTATGAGCTGGTGAATGGAAAAAGGTTGGATGATGTCTCAATGGCGCACATGGCCCGTCAAAGAATTCATTCCAACTCGCTGCTCTTGGCCTACTGTACATAGAATCTCTTCATTTTTTTCCCCTACTCTTCTCATACAAACTAGCTTAAAGACGACTTATCTTTCCTCCAACTATATGTGTATATACACACACACACTTCTTATTTCTGGTGCAATACGACTTACAAACGACACTGTAAAAATACAATTAATAATTCTGATAATCGGTAAAAATTGACAACATAAGTATTCCCACTTTTTCTACCAAATAACACTGAAATATACACATATATACTTGTACACACAGTTATAATATCATTATAAATTAGAATCTTTTAATACATATTTATTCTTCATATTCTCACTTTTCACATTCACTTTTCTCTTGCTAGTCTCACCAGCTGTATTTTTCTTTCTTTCTCTCCTCTTGCCTCGCATGAAACATAACAGTAAGTTAAAGTAAGTACATAAAAGTAAGAAACTGACATTGATGGTTCGAACTTTTTTTAAATCAAATCAAGATAGTATGATCACCTCTTGCATAAAAATTTATAAAAGTTTGATGTTAATAATGACTTAAATGGCTATGCAAGCAAGTAGTTTATATTAGTTATATTAAACTCATCTGTTAGATTTATTTAAGTGTATTTAAAACACGTATCTTTAAACATAAAAAGACCAAATTTTTCCAATACTAAACATTAGTTCATAATTTTTCTTATCAGTTGAAAATAAATTCATAAAAGAGATCAGTGACCTATTGGGCCAAAAAAGTTTCAAGAAATAAGTTAATACATCTTAGGTTTTTTTTCATTTTGTTTATTGTTGCAACGTTTTGTCGACCATTTGTATCAGCTTTATTAGACAAAAACATTCTTTATTAGGTACAATAACAAATTGAATAAGAGAACACACAGAACAATATAACTGTAGCATACGAGTTACTACCTCTATCACGTAAAAATTCGTAAGTGTTTTAACTTACTTGTCAAAAGCCAAACTTTAGAATGATGAGAAATGACGCAACATATCAGTGCTTATCTAGACAAAGCAACAAAGTAAACCGTTAAATAGGTTAAAGAAAGTTATACTTTATTGAAGAAAATGACATCTTCTTTCCTATTGATGTTGTTCTTGTGCAATTTTATGTGAAATATTTTTGTTATAATTTCTTACTGTTAAAAGATTTCTTGTTTCAAAATTTCAATATTATCCCAATCAAATTTGTGGTTAAATGTATTTTGATATTTCCAAACGACAGAATAAGAATTTTTTTCTTTCCATGATCATTGATGCATACCACTATGGCTTACTTTATCTCATCCACATATAACACCATACAGTTTTTACAGTAACATTAACACTACTTTAGTACCATAGACGATGCCACTTATCTGACGAAAACAACCATTAGTTCATATTTGCCTATTGTTATTTTTTTACTTAGTAAGTGGTCTTATTTCAAAATTAGGCCTAAGACCAATAAGCTCTACTAAACCACAAAAGGACGAAACTGTCCTATACTTAATTAAGGAAAAGAAACACATATTGTACCATGTTTATAATTTTCTGAAATAACAATAATCAAGTTATGCAATAAATTTATATTTTAAATCTGCCCGTCTCATACGGCCATGAATATGAATTGAAGAAAAATAAATTAAAATAAATTTTAATCAATCTAATTAATTATTTCTATTTTAAACAATCATTAATTTTACCAAAGTCATTAAGAATATGTAATATGTACAACTGTTTATTAATGCGTATAAAAGTAATCATACAAAAAATTAGTTTTGTTATCAAAATTCATAATTATAATATTCACAATTATTGTTTTATTTTGACTTATGAACTTTTCTTAATATATTTATCGTATAAATAAATTATTTTTTTAACATTATTATAATTTATAAAAGATTATAACATCGTGCCTTTGAACAATATTATGTAAGTTACTTACATTCTCATACTTACTTTCTTATTTCTTCTATAGCTTGTATGCAACATGAATTATTTTTTCCCCATACAATATTTTTGATTCAATATTATTTTCACTGTCATTATATAAAAACACCATTTTTAGTTCTCCATCTTGGTAAGGCAACATATAATTGAACTTGTGGAAATAATATTTTTTTAAATATAGATCTACTTTTTCCAAAGTTTGACCTTGCTATTTATTTACTATCAAAGCAAATGCTAGAACTAAAAGAAATTGTTTTAGGTATAAAATAAATGGCAAAAAAGATAAGTTTCCAGAGCTTACAAAATTTGTTGTTATGAATTTGTTGTAATAATAGAATTAAATACACATTGTCTTATTTTTTCACCAATTATTATTTCTGCTTCATGTAATGTATTATTAGTTTAGATATTTTTGATCATGTTTCATAATATAAGCCGTCAGATATACTCAAATTTTTATCAACATTACAATTGCTCTAAGTTTCAAGTTAATTTAAATTGATAGAGAATTATTACGAATACTTTTTAAAATTTGTAATGAAATATCAAAACAGATGTTAAGGTTAGATTCATACACATCTTTATTAGTTGCTTTTCCAACACTATTTTACGTAATAATTTTTTTCCATTTGATACAAAATTTTATTATGTAAAAAATCTGTATACTTGTTGTGAGAAGTAATTATCACAAGCTTTATTAAAAAATTATCTGTCATTTTGATTATTTTTGAACATACATCTTCTGTTCTCTTCTTTAACATGATTGTTTTGTATGAAACACATAATTATGTTTGTAGTTTAGTACTCGATATGTTTCTCAATATATTCTAAACTTATTTTAAGTAATACTTTTCACAATATATTAAAATAATGTATAATTGAGAAGTGTACAGTATTCTGAATTTACTTCATACCATTCTTTGTTAATGGTGATGGCTTGCAGAGCGCGCAAAGATCAGCATACAATAAATAATTCATTTGTTGAAAGTTTTGCTGGAATTATGAAAATAATCACGTTTGAATATTTTATGTTGAAATTTAACGAGTTAAATTTTTTAATAAGGTTATTTTTCATTCAAATATTAAAAAAAAGAAAAAGAAAAATAAAGGGAGAGCAAGTTTTTTATTTTTCAAATTAATTTAAAAACTACAAGTGTGGAGTTTGCGTGTACAGCATACAGAGAGACATAGCCTCACTAATTTATGTACTATCAAGGGTCTGACCTAATGGGCACTTCGTGCACCAACCCTCATAATTATTTTTTATTCCGTGCTTTTCCAGGTAATAAAAAATATTCTTACCTAGAAAATTTATTTAAGGAAGACGAGACAGTTCGTGATCGCAATAAGCTAGATGATCTTATTATTGAGCCTGTCACGAGTATTTAACTCTGAAAGTCCTACACTAGCCTTTTAATTTAGTAAACAACTAAAAAGTAAGGTTGCATAATTAAACTACAGCGTGTCTGTCATCTTCTTCTAAAAATCATTAGGAAAAGCATATTTCACTATCTGTAAAAAATTAACTGCTTTGATTACGTACATTGCATAAGTGTAATGGCAATTTGCTCCAAGCCAACGCAAGGATTGGGCCCTCTGTAGCCAAAATCAGGCAAAAATTCTTGCATGTAAGCAAACAGCTTAGAATATATATACATTTGCATATAGCTGCTTATAACCGACTGAAGGGACTGCAGGAGGAAGTCATCATTCTCTTTCTAGCCTGCCAAGTGGCAACAGTAAGTAGCTACACGCATAAATATACGTTCTAAGCTGTTTGTTTGTATGCAAAAATTTTTACCTGATTTTGAGTAGAGAAAGGGTTACATCTACATGGGTTCAGAGTGGATATCGTAATTTTTTTTACCACGTGATATAAACGTTTTTCCAGAATTATCATTTTCTTCAAGTTTCAAAAGCAGACCTCGTGAAGTTAACATAGTTCACGAGCGAAAAGAATTTATATGTATAACAACTACGGTAACCGAATAGGTTCTGAATTGAATCAAAAGTACAAGTTACCAGAAGAAATAAAAACAGAGTTGACGACAGCACTTTTTCTTCCAGTACATTACTCAAAAATGCTAACCGCTACTTACTGGTTATCGCTTAAGATATTGATGATACCAGACAATAAAGCCAAATTTTATTTTGTTGCTACATCAGTTATAACATTAAAGAAGCTACTACCTTGTCCACAAAAAAATTATGTTTCAAGAAAAGTGGAAGAAACATTGGCACGATTCCCAATGAAAGTGGCGACAATTTACCTCGAACCATATTTCTTGATAATTTTATCAAAGCAGCAAATATTTTAGATACCGTGAAAGATAAACTTTAAATAATTAAAATAATCAAAATAAAATTATATGACGAACGATTTCTTAAATTATTTTAAAAATATCAAAGGGATTACGAATCAGTTTCTTCTTATGCAGATAGAATCCAAAACCGATAAGAAGAAATTACAAAAGCTAAGAAATATACCTAAAGGGTTGGTGACTCGGAATAATTTCTCTTTATTCTCCAAGAAGATACTGTCACAGGCTTCTGCTATGGGTTAAAGGTAAACATAACATGAAAATAAAGGTTAATAGGGAAAATAGAATTAGGTCATTTAATAATTGGAGCCAAATCAGTGAAAAGAATATTTAATAATTTTAAAGTACTTATAAAGTTCAAAAAAATATCAGACGTAACGTAGGATACAATACAAAAAAAATTACTGTGACTTAATTTGCTCAACTGGAAATTTGTTAACTATGGAATGAAAGTGGTCCGACAACTCTAAGCTGTACTAACCAAATGACATAAACCATATTCTTCTAAATATGTAATAAGCCAGGACACACTAAAAATAAGTATCAGTAAAATAAACTGATTTGTCAAATATGTAATAGGTTTGATCATACGTCAATTATTTCACCTAAGGTGTGTAAAGAAGATTTTGATTTAAGTCTTAGTACATCTATGTCACCACTAGACAATACAGATTATACATCGATTAATAAAATTAAATTCACGGCCAATCAAGAAACATCGATTTAAGTATAAAGATTTAAGCCTAAGACTTATATATACTCTCAAAATAGTCACCCCACAATCTTCATAGTTGATAGTGCGACTCAGAAAAGTTTTGTCAACCCTAATGAAAACACCAACAAGGAAAACTCGTACCTTTAAGAACCTTTATCTGCCAGCAGCTACTTAAAGGAGACTTTGAAAAATAAAGGCCTATCAGAAGTGAAAACAGGAAGATAAAATGTGAAGTCAAAAAATTTTAAGGATTACAAGAGTAAAAATGCATGATAATTATTCAAGAATCCAAAAACCGCTGATCACAAAGAATTGAGCAACATCGTAAGGGTACGATACCACCTTGTCAAAACTCTGATTTTACGTTTTAACAACCAACGTATCTTAGTACTGCCAAAAGGGCATACTGTGCTACAGACAACATTACTGCGAGATAAGAACATCAAGCAAACAAGCCAATCAAGAGCAACTAAGTCAAAATATGATTTCCTGCCCATAATTATAAGGCTCAACTCGTTGCAAAACGATAATTAAAATAGTCTACAGGTAATTAATATTATTAAAGAACACAACACCAGAGAATTTCCAAGATTAACAGTAATCAAGATCCGGGTTTCAAAACTCTTGCAAAATGGACATCAGAATGGTCATCAACGAGTTAACTAAAAATTAAAGACCTAATAACCATAGGTTTTAAGCTTCACTTTTCTAAATATAGTGCAATATATTACATTTTAAATTTTCAAATGAATAAATAATCAATGCGAACTCAAGGTGGCATAATCTTATATATTGCTCGTGAATAAAAAGAATCGAAATTTGTGTTTGCATGAGATAAAAGACAGATTATTTATTTACCAAAATTGTTTATTAAACTCTCGTACCATATCACAGCTTTTATCAATATAATAATGACTTAATTACAACTCCACTTTTGTAAAGTTACTTTAGCTCGTAAAAGGTGAAGAGGGTAATTTCATTATAACGACGTATACACATACAATCTATACTTTGTAAACAACTCCTTAAAATGTTGGGTTATGAGGAAAAAACCAAAACCCATACATATGGCAAAATAGGAACACATCATTGTGGATATCTACAAATTTGCATGGAAATTGAAATAGTGGTAGATTAATAATTCAAAGGCAACCCAGTCAATAACTGGTATAATACTAAAGTTGACTGTAAAACAAAAAATGTGGAATAGAATTGACAAGCCGAGATACAAAGTCTATAAATTAACGGACTTCATAATGCCTTATTTTTAAAACTACAATTTAACAAGAGCTTACAAACTGTAATAACGGTGTAAAACTCTCATTTAGCTCACTTAGCTTTTATTTTTACCAACTTGTCACCCATGATAACTTTCATAAAGGAAGCCACTTATTGCTCACCCTCTAAAACTATACTTATATAATTAAAATAGTAAGTTGCACCTTTAGCCAAACGATTTCTACCTCAGTTTGCATAAATAATACCGACTTAAACATAAGTCTTCGGATAATTTAAGAAAGTGTATACATGTAAATATGCATCTCAACCTATTTCAAATTGTAAAATATGAATTACATTAAGTAAAAATAATTATCCTCTAACAAGCATAACTAAAAATATTATAACATTTGTTATAAAAACTCAGACAAATTTAGTATTATATACATGAGTAAACCTCTGCACTAACCGTAATTATAAGTTTGATCCCGATAAAGGTTTTTGGAGGTATTTCCCTATATTACAAGGTCCCTTGTGATATCATATTATAACCACGAGTCACCCTGGGATCATATGGGCCAATTCACCTAAAACTAACAACTTAATTTACACGTAGTTACAAGAAACTCTCTTTACTAATAACTGCAGTAATGAATACCAAATAAGTCATTGACAAATAACAAATGGTTTTAGGCAACCATTCATTTATTCAGCGTATTGTTCCTAGGTGTCCATTCGGAGTCTTAGTTCCAATTTAAGAAAAGAGGTATCATGTCGAGTAGGAGTCTACCATATCTATTTTCAAAATAATCAACTCCTTAAATAGTCATGAAAGTCAACACGCACAAACATTATGAAATAATTGTAGCACACGCGCACCGCACCATATAAGTGTGACTACAAATAACCGAACAAAGCAGCAGCATATTGCACAATCTAGTTACCTCATACAAAAACGGTGCACGTTACTCTATGATACTTTTCACCCTGGAAACGGTGCGCTGAATATATTAGCAGTAAGGAATGACAATAAAATCGAGGAATAAAACCAGAATCGTCAAATACCCTCTGGCGATCTTTCACTGGATAGGCCGATTTTACCGTTCAAATTTAATTTATAGTTTTAAAAAATGCTTTATAGTAATGCTTTTTTATATTTAATAAAAAACAAGTGACTTTATGTAAATAATTAAATTTTGTTCATTATGATATCATTGTTTTTGAGATTCGAATGACCTTGTTACAGCTTTATTTTGTGGAAAATTTTTGTATCCTTTTCAACATTCCAGCTGTTATCTGCCAACATATAATCGTTCCTTAATCCTTGATACTGCTGCTCAATATTTTTTTAATTCAAAGCAAAGCATGGGTAAATGGTTTATCTATACTTTTCATACAAGAATCGACGAGGGCTGACAAGTAGTTTTCATTACTACTCAATTGATTTGACCTATTACCAGTGATGTTAAACATACTTGAAGTCTTCTAGACTTACCTAAAATTCAGACTGTAGTATGGTAAATCTAGTAGACGTCGACTATTTTCAACATTTTTGTTTCGTTACTGCAATCTTTAAAAAGGCTCAACGTATGTGTTAAGAAACAAAAAGTAAAGAATAAGCATTGGCACAAAGGTACGAAGCATTGCGCTGTGTGAGAACGTAAGCAAGAGATCTTTGTATTGTTTTATTACAGTCATTTTCGTAGGCAGAGGTATAAAAAGCTATACTCCGTATGCCTATGTATATTTAATTCAACTCTAGTTTGTGTTACATCTCTAACAATTGACTGGAGGTAGCTTGATGAGTCAATTGTGCAGCATTTAGAAGTACTACCGCGTATGCATTATGCTTATATACAAAAAGACAAACAAGCTAAATTTTAGCTTATAAGTTTTAAGCGTACTGTGTGTTGAGGCTTTCGTACTAAGCAGAGCCATTCTGATCAGCAGAAGCACAAGTACATTAAAGGGAAGTTGGTTTGGTCCTTAATTTCACCTGATTTATAGTTAGATTCAATTGAAAATCAGCAATTAATGAACTTATTTTAAGCGTATTAGCAAAAGGAGATAGCATTAATGAGTATGTCTATGTAGATAACAGAAAAAATCACTAATGCATGTAAAATTCAAGCACTACTGCTTGTGCCTTATACTTTCGAAGATACTAGATATACTAATACATGCTATTTTCTTATCCGTTTGCTTATGCTTATGGGCCACAGCAGTAATCTTGGACACATAATAGGTAATTAGAAAAGCATTGAATAGTATACCTGAAGAAAGTTAATTCGTTTCTGATTCTTACCTGATTCTCATTTAAATTTAATTGAGAATCAGAAACGAAAAAACTTCTGTTGCGTGTACTATGTACATACATGTGATTTAAGTCCTTACAACTTTATATTATTGCTTGTTTCATATGTTTATGGATGTACTATTTCATTCTTTTTTTTTACAACTTTATTTTTTATCTAAGATTTCTGCTCTAGCCCTATGACTTATGGCTACGCTTATGAGAGCCAATGTCCAAAGCAGTAACAAGTTTCTGAGCTTAGGTTCATGAATCTATTGGTTCAAAGGCTTTTTCTATCAGATTACTAGATTTTTAAGCTAGTATTGAGTGTCCTAAAAGTTGTCTAATTGGCTCAAAAGTCAAAAGAGTTGAAAAGCTTATAAACAAAGTCGTTACTAGTGTATAGATTTTCATTTAAAAAGCTAATCATTTTAGAAGTTTGAATTATGAAGTTATGGGGATTCCTGAGTATATAATAAGTGTCCGACACAATGAACCCTTAGATAAGAGTTTTTCAAAAAGCTGGCATATATTTTGCAAGTAAATATATATTTAAATAGAACAATTTAACTGTAAAACGAATTTTCTCTTTACTTACAAATATGCACAAATATTTTTCGTTAAGAAGTCAATACCAGCTAATGAAAAATTTTTGAGTTTAGATTCGTTTTTAGCGACCCAAAAAATGTAGGGTAGGGATGGTTGTGTTTTTCTTTGTGATGCTGAGTTATTTATACGTGGTAATATAAAGTAAAAAAAATTTTAATATCCTCCCTCCCCTCACTTCCCCTCCAACACCCCCCAGCTCCTCCTTATTGAATTTTCCTATATTATTTAGTGTTTTTAGCAGAATTTTTAACACCTCCTGCCAAATTTTTTGGGCCGTCAACAGCCCCTATGCAAGATAAAAGGAAATTCTTTCGTCTTCTATCTTATTTGTAAGGACTTTATTTGTTTTTAAGCTTCACCACCAATTTTTAGGAGCCGTTTCCCATCTCTCCCTCACTGACACTACACAATCCATCATATTGAATTTGTCCACCCCTCACATAAAGCTCCCTGTTTCTCTCTATAATATTTTCTTAAGGGAACTTGTATAGTTCTTAGAGTCAGAGTAATTGTATCATATTTATAAAGGTATGATCATTTTTTTATTACTCGAAAAATAGTAAGACTATTGACTTTTTTTATTTCTTTTAAGATATGAAGACATGATATATTATAATATGCAGCTATTACATATAATAAAAGTAAAAGCATTGCCTCTACTTTTCTACCTCCTACATCTTATGTTAAGTATTTTATTAATTTTTTTAATGTTATTATCTATCTACTAGTAATGTGTATACCAAAAAAATTTCCTTATTTTTTCTGACCCATTCTGACATTCATGACATCTAATAGATTTGCATTTTTGAAGATTTTCTAGAAAAAACTAAAATTGAATGTTTAAATTGCGTGAAAATATGTTAAAAGTGTTAAACTATCTTTGAAAAAACTTCTAGTCTGATACATTGACCTCTCAGTAAGATAATTAAGAAAATATAGTCGAATCGTTATTTCCGCACCCTGTCACAGTATCGATTTGCACCTAAGAGCTTTTACTTGAAAAAAAGCTTTTCTGTCAAATCGTCGCTGATACATTATCAAAAATCTTCATCAAATATCAAATGTCCAACGATTTGATATAAAATGAAATGTTATTTACAGAGGAAATCACTTTGAAAAACACTATCTCATTTTGTGAAACCTTTTAATGGTCTCTTTCTTAATCTCACATTGGAACAAGATAAACGCACTAGACAAAGCTGTCAAACATTTTCATCGTTCTAATTAATACGTATTTTAATTTTCAGTGTTCGTGTCCACACAAATTTTGGTTTTTTCCGCCAACCCCTGGCTCCAGCACTCTGTTACTCACACATATAAGTAAAATTTTATTTCTTGAATCATTTATTAATGACAAAAATTTTGTAAGCGAAAATCATTTGTACTGAGTCTACGAACCACAATGGTACTCCAAGGCTTGAAATTTCACTCGGTGAGAAAGTGTGCTTGCTACTTGGTTGCATCGAGTACCACCTACTCAAATTTCTGGTAGTGGCTTCTCAACAGTAATGGGAACGCTGTCCCTTATTTTCTGAGAGGCAGCTCCTCGATGTTCTTTTCAGTGTATAGTTCGTGCCATTTATGACACATACAACATTTTTCTTATATTTCCGATATTTTCTAACAATGTATGTGTAAAAAACTTTAATTGTTAGTCACTTACCCATTCTTGTCTATAACCCAATTGACTTTAACCTAATATCCTAGAGGATGACGAATAATTTCCTAAAAAATTTTTGGATTATTTTCTTACTTTTTAGCTCCAGCCCAGTACTTCCAACCCACGTATTTTACGGTAGACATACGTATCAAGTTAATATTTGTCAATGGAACCTCCTTATTCTCGAATGACAATAATAGCAGACAACATTCATGAGGGAGCATTGGGTCCGTCTACCCAGTGTGATTCACTAAGAGCAAAGAACGTGCTGATTGGTTGGTAAAGTCACGGACTAATTTAAAAAGATAAGAGTCACCTTCCAAAGTGCAATTATGTTATAGAAATATTTCTCAGACCTCTATAACATAGTGAGCTTCAAGGGAGTGAGCAGCAGAATCATAGCCATTTGTTGTAAGATCTAGAAGGCGTGTGTATTTATATATATACTTTGCAACAAGCAATGAGTGGAATCCTGTGTTAATCTTATGACTCGTCACAGCTAATAAGGTACTGTCCCACGTGTTGCTACTTGCTCCCTCAAAGCTCACTACTACGTCCCAATTGACTTTAATCTTATAACTTAGAGGATGACGAGTGATTTACAAAAAAATATTCATAGTCTTAAATGACAGAAAAATTTTTCAATATTAATCCCAACAACCTTAATCACATAACAAAGAGAACTTTTATCTAATAACCCATAGGGTAATAGATAGTTAAGTTAAGAAATTTTATTGTGAAAAACAGTGATAATTAAAAAATAAGTTTAAAGTAACAGCATGACAAGTAACTCCAAGCCAATTAAACTAATCTAATGACCCAGGAGTCTACAAATTACTCATATTAAAAAGACAACAAATGCTTGAACAAAAAATCACTTATTATTAAGATTTATGATAGGTAATGTCTTTATTGATTGATAACAAACAGAAGAAAAATAATAAGTTCAAACAAATATTTTTAATTGCAATAACTCTATATCATAATTGTCATACGTATTAAAATCAAGATGTTTTATATTAATATAAGTGTAGTGACAAAGCTTCATTTTCATTTGGTGTGTCACAATATTGATTTTGCAACGAATTCATCAAAGCATTGTACCTTCGCTTAATGTTGGATTATTGACTTGGATAGTGACTTATACATATGACTTATACAGTGAATGATACTAATGTAAAATACTATCGTATTTTCATGGATAGCGCCATTATTTCAATTGAAATAAAATTTTATAAGAGCCTATTATGCGTCTTTTTATCAAACATAAAATAAAAGGTCATGGTAAAAACTTCTGTTGTGCAGATCTGGCAGGGCAAAAGAATTTTTAAATATTTAGGTCACGGGCAATATCAAAAATAATTTTAACAATGAAAAACCCATTTTAAGTGTTTATCCTTTAAATCCTTTAATGTACGCTAGTTTTAGTAGAATGGCCCATATACATGCAAGGTTACGTTAATAAAAATATTTTAATGTCTAATTTTTTTATACTCTAGTAATGGAGAATCTTTTGATAGTATGACAAAAATCCAGTTAACCCTAAAAACCATGAAGAGACAGAACTCCCCAGTAGCCAATTTTAAACATAAGAATTTTTACTCTTGGGGTTAGCGTTTTAAGTGTGTGGGGGTACAACCCCACTAGTATATATGCTAGTCAATCTCCGTTTCCAGCACATTTCATGTGCAAACCTCCACGATTATCTGTTATTCTATGCTTCTTAAAGTGATGTTCAATATATTTACAAAAAAAAAGGAATTTGAACAATACAAACGAGTTCTGGCTTAGAATATGTGCAATTATGAGAAACCTTTTGCGTGTATCTCCCATTTTAATGTCTTTTCCAGATCCTGATATTCCTTCTGTAATAGTAGAAGGAGCATTTTTCGATTTTATTCTCAACCCAAGTTCAAAGATATACTTTTTTTATTATTTATTTTTACCCATAAGCTCAGACATGGCTTTTTTCACACAAGAATAGCGTTTTTCAGCCATCGATGCACCTGAGTTATGACCAGATGTCTGCACGTATATGCACCAGGACCAACTCAATCACACCTATGATCACGTTAATGAATCGTTAGAAATACAGTTAATCGACCCTCGAGAACCAACCGCACAGGCAAAACTTGATCGGTCACCCATCCAAGTACTGGTCACGCCAAATGCTGCTTAACCTCAGAAATCAACGGAACTGCAACTTTACCGCTGTGGCATCACGACCACAACTATATACTTTTTCCCGAATTTCTGATACTTTGTCTCAAAATAAGAGTTGTGCGGTTTATCATGACTGCTTTATTTTTAGTCTTAAACTACTAGTCATGTGATTTCATACTTTAAAAAGTGACACATATATTGCATATTGATATTTCGTATTACAATATAGTGTCAATAGCATTATATTAAACGATGAGGATATAAGGATATAAGGATGTTGTTTTAATATGTATGCGCTTATCCGTATACTTGATCCATATCAAATCTGATATGCCAAGCATGGATCCAGGAAAGATTTTATAGTGATAATCGTTTTTATTCAGGATAGTATGAGAAACAAATACAAATACCTTACTTGAAATTTAAATTGAACTACTACAATGTTAATCAAATACAATAGAAAAACATAGTTAAAAATTTCAGTGCACAGTAGTTGAACTATTTCTTTTTACAATAATTAAGTGAAACAATGAGTTTTCGCTCGTTAGTGGTCCAAGACACTTCTATTTGTCCTTTATAAGTTATTCGTTTTCAACAAATAAATGTTCATTTACTGATGCTTTAAGGCTTTTATTGTAAGTAATAATAGTTATACGTCTATGAAATCGTACAGTTTCGTCAAAGATACTCCGAAATGTCTTGCAGTAAAGATACTTTTACCTAGTATATTGTAACGTCGTGGCTCTGCAGCGCAACTTTAATGCGCAAATATTTGAATATAGCGTACAGCACACAAACAGCAAATGTGCTTGTGTTCTGCAGTGTTTCAATGCAATTGAAGTATTAAAAATAGTTTAATACTACCTTTTCATATAATTAATTATTTAAAATTGACAGCTCTTCTGCGATGGCTGTTGAAGTAAATTGAGTATTGTGTTGGTAATTTATTTCGTGAAAAAAAGAACGCTGGCATACTGGCATCAGAGAAGCAAAAGTCAACAAAGTGCTACCTACCTTACACATTCATACTATGAGTAGCATATCATTAAAAAGACACAAATGCCTTTCAAGTTAGCTTAAACGTTTATCAAAAAAGGAAAGGCCACAATTCTTTTCAGGGACTGAACAAGTAGTTACAGCTATCACCCGAGAGATATACACAAAAGTTCCGAAAAAAAACACTAGAGTTATCTTTGCTAAGCATAAGAAATAGGCACGATTCAAAGTTAAGCGGTTTTAATTGAAAAAAAGCAAATTTCGTAAAGGGCTTGCTGCTGAAAATCATTATAAAATATCGTGTTAGTCTGGTTGCGGGTACGTAAATGTTTTCTTATACTTATCTTGCAATTGCCTAATCTTATTTAGGCTCACTGTTATGTAATACATATGATATATAGACCTATAACTTTACAATTTTAAAAAGTTTCAGGTACAATAACTGTGACAGTGTAGTGTTTGATATGAAAACAACAGAATAAAAGACGTTCGATACATATTCGATAGGTTCTGAGAGTACGATACATTTCCACATCTTGTTATCGCTACTTTAAGAAGTTGTGTAGAAAAAATATATATTACAATTTACAAAAAGTATTCATTTCTTTAACCAGAAAACAAGTATTTTGTTCAAAACCAAAAAATAAAAAAGTACGTTAAAAGGGTTAGATGTTTCCAAATATATAATAAATAAATCAACAAAAGCTGGTACAAGTCTGATCATACTTGATTAAGCTTGCATAGCAGGAGAAAGTACTAAAAAAATTTTGCTTGCACAAAGTGTTTAGGGCAAGCCGAAAACTACAAATAATAAAATAAATGAACCTCCCAATCAATTATATTGTACTGCTATATCCCGAGTTAATACGAATTATATTATAACTAAAAGCTATCCATCCATTAAATTCAAATAAGACGTATTGAGAATATAAAACAAGCTCATATGACAAGAGGAGCTCATACGTCATTTATATGTGTGTGCGTATAAGCTTTAAGATAAATGTTTCATAATATGCTGATATAAAATACGGCTAGCCTCGTTGTAAGAATGCATGTATAAATAAATGCATAAATCGTATTGATGTAAAAATGCATAGTAACTTGCTCATTAACTGTTTAATGCTGATAATGTATACTAATTAAGAGTTTGTAATTTACATATTACTTCATTATGTTTAAAATCAATTGTGAAATGCTCAAAAGGATTAATCGCGAAATTTAAAAACTTATTTGTCACACTTGTTATGTAATTTAGCGTTACTTTTGTTACTGATGCGAGCTTTCATCATAACTGATCCAAAAAACTCAATCGCACTTGTCAGAAAAATGCGATTGGTACTGTTGTATTGTTACTTACCAATACATGAAATCATATCATGTAACATCTTTGTGCAAGCCTAGTATTTTGCTGTCAACGCAGTCTGCAAGAAAATCGCTCATTGATTGACCTAATTCAACCAAAGGCCTCTTTTACTCACTCTGACACTATAAAAACTCACCATCAAGAGAGAAAATCGCTCTCTTTACATCTGTCACCTGTCCTCTAAAGTTTCAGTCAACTTTTGACTCTCACGACTCATGAGTACCTTTTACACGTAAGGCATAACGTAATGGCGGAGACAACTTGAGTGCGTATCGATAACATCAATAGTATCGGACTACACAGAGGAGCGAGGTACAGCAAAGGAAGCCGGCTAAAAGTGTTTTCGGCGATGACAGAGAAAGCAGAAATCGCAAAATCCCACTGGCCATGAACTCATTTGTTTAGTGTAAGAAAACACTGAAGGTTACCGCACGAAACATTAGGGAACTCCAAAGCAGCAGTAACATTAATCAGTTATAGATTAAAGTTATTTATCAGTAATAAAATTAACGCCAAACCTTGGTAAAGTGACCCCAGTAAATTGTATTTAAGAAAACAAATAGTTTTTAAATTGCTCTTGTATGAAAATAAATTAATTAAAATTATCTATATTTTTTAAATAAGTATTTTGATTCAATAAAAAAAAAAAACGAATAAAGCTTACGAGCTGAATCCTAAGAGACCCACAAATGACAATAAGATGAAAAAGTTAAGACCATACTCTAAACACGTCCGGTCATAAAAAATTGGAGTCCCTTGTGTGTTCCTCAAATCTGAGTTTTGTTAAGAAAAGAAAAAATTACTATTATTAATTTAATAAATTATACAGAAATAGATAAGAAAAAAAAATGAGTAAATAAAAATGCCCGGAAATGGTGGAGAAAAGTCGTCAGTGGACGACTCTGTTATACGACATTTTTCAAATGTTTCTCAAGGATTAAGTACGACTAATCCATTAATGTGCATAAACCAAGCATCTAAACACATATCTTTTTATGATGGATACTTAACTCCCTTAAAAGACTTTCTATAAGATGTAAAAAATGGACGAATTCTATCAACAGCCGCTTAAAAACCTATGTACCTTCGCCCAGTTATTTCTAGACTCAAAGGCAAAACTCGAGAGAGTTTAGTAGGTTTTACTTTTGCATCAATTGATCAGTTGAAAAAACATCTAAAATAAGAATTTTTACCAACCAAATTGTATCGCGAATACATGGCAGAATTTTTAAATACTGCAATGAAACAAAACGAAATAGTTTAAAACCTTTATCTTAGAATAATTTCTTTTACAGAAACTATTTTAACAGCTTACTTGACTGAATTAAATGATGACCAAATCAAGACAACACAAAAACCACAACTTTAAAAATTAGTATTACAAACGTTTATTGATGGTTAACCTAACTCGTGAAAATTAAGTCTCGCATTTTTGAAACCCAAAAAGATCCATTGAGCTTAAGAAATAGTTAAAGCTGCTTTACTTAATAAAAGAACTTGCCCACTAGTACACAATCAGGCCAATTACATTTACAAGGCCGTACCCACGACCTCTACTTCTACGACTCCTACAGCTTCGATATCGGACGTTACAAAAATTCGTGTTTCTGTCTTTACTCAGTTTCACCTTAAAAAAAAATACGTCAGTTTTAATGATTCATTGGACCACAAGAAAAATTCTCTTTACCGCATACCTACGATAGAAATGATGTCATGATGACTCAACCAAAATTTAACGAGTACGGTCGAAAAATTGTACATCCCGCTCTTAGCTACGCACCTCAACAACAATCAAGTACTCCACCACCAATCCATACACCACCATCACCCTGAAAGAATCAATCTCATCACTATTATTACCCTCCAAATTTCCAAGAATTTACATATTTTCAACCACCACCCTTTTATCCACTTTACTACCCACAAATGTATTATCTCTATCCCCATACTCAAGGCTACACTTACCATCAACAAGCTCCAGTTTAATACTACAACCGAAAACAATACCAAAATTATAACCAAGAACGATACCGAGACTCTCGCCTTAACTCTCCAAGAAACGAGAACGAGACTCGCTGGTTGGACGTGACTGCGAGTTTAAATTTAATGACGCATCTGAAATCAATAATGGCGGTGAAATGTACAGAGCCTTCCGAGCAAGAACAATAGAAAATTCATTAGCAGTAAAGTTACGTTGCAAAACATTTTGGAAAGATTCGGAAATTTTTATATTAGACTGAGGAACAGAAGTCAATATTATAAGTATAACGCATTGAAGAATGGTACAAAGCTCCATAGTGAATTTACTTTTTCTGTACAGTATTTATTCAAGATAAGTCACGAATTTCACGTTATAAGACCAAAATTGCCAATAAATGATGTACGTATTTTAGGAGATCTGTTCTTTACACAAGAAAGCGCTAGAATCGATTATGGATTAAATGCATTAATAGTAGGAAGCAGACCAACTAAACCTTTACCATTTCTATACAGAGATAATAAAATCAAATCTATAAAATTAAATAAGAAACAAGAAAAATCCTTAAGACTGAAAGCTGAACAAAATTTCAAATTAACTTTTGAAAACTTTATTTTTTCATTTCACGTTGAAGATAAAATACCCACACCCCTACGCGATACTATTAAGTATAATTCTCAAGGATTTAAAGTAAATTAAAACAGAAGTTATGATTTACCAGACAGAATACTAGTATAGATATTAAATGACTAACTAGAAACGAGATCACTGGCCATGCTTATCTTCGTAAAATTACTACCGTACCCAGAGTGTATATAGGTAAGGCAGTGAAGATTGCAAAATAGGTCACTGTTATACAATAGCTATAAACACGAAAAATAAGCCAACTTAAAAAGAAATACCCGTGCAAGAACTTAAAACTTTTGATGTCATGGAATCTGAAGACTTTTTCGACACTGACTACGAAGAAAATGATTTAAACATTATAAAAATTTGCATTAAATTCATAATGGATAAGCTAAAAATACCTTATCACTCAAAAGCTAGTCTATTAGAAATAAGAAGAATAATAGAAAAATACGCTCACTGATTTTATATTTTAAGTGACCTGGCTCCGCGTACTTCTATTATGACACATAAATCACCTACGACATACGACCGTCCTGTATAATCAATACTGCTACCCCTTATTATTACAACAAGAAATTAAAACTAAAATAAGAAAATTAATAGCAAACGGTACAATAATAAAATCAAACAGCCCTTACAGTAGTCCTCTGTATATAGTACCCAAAAAATAAGGATCTGATGAAACAAAAAGATGCAGATTGGTATTAGATTACCGTAAACTAAACGAGAAAAACCATCTCTGATGCTTATCCACTAGCAAACATTACTGAAATATTAGAGCACATTAGAGGCTCGAATTATTTCTCCGTTTTTGATCTAGCCAGTAGAATCCATCAAATGGAAATTTACCTTGCAGATAAACATAAAACTGCTTTTTGCACACCTAACAATCATAATCAGTATGTAGAAATACTATTTGAACTATTAAATGCACGTGCAACATTTCAACGACGATTAATCGTAATTTTCTCAGGGCTGCAAGCATTAAGTTATTTATTTTCTCTAATGACATGATTGTATGTTTGAAAACCTTAAGAGATCTTGTGACAAAAATTATTTGTTTATTTGAAAAACTTTCAAAATGAAAATTTAAATAACAACTTGACAAATGTAAATTATTTATGCCCGAAGGATTAACGAACTATTACCGCCATTTTATAAAAAATGTTACGAAATTTGCAGAGCCTTTACCGTTCTTGTTAAGAAAAGGAAAAAAATTTGAGTGGACAGATACTCAGCAAAAAAGCTTTGAAGAGTTAAGGAGAATATTATGCAAAGCACCTGTGCTAGCTTAGTTATTTAAATTCAAGCTATTCATAGCAATAATATAAATAGTGTATACATAAATAAGCCATTATTAATAACAACAGATGCATCTAACATAGCTATTGGAGCAGTATTAAGACAAGGAGAACCAAAAAAACCACCCACTTGCATATATGTCAAAAACTCTAAATAAGGTTAAAAAAATTATCCTACAAGAGAAAAGAAATTCTTAGCAGTAGTTGTAGCAGTCCAATGTTTTCAACATAACTTATACGGCAGAAAATTCATGGTTTACGGAAATCATGAACCACCATCCTGGATTGAGTCTATCAAAGATATAAATAGACTAAATAAATAAAGAGCAAGACTTCGAGGTTATAGCTATACTTATAAGTACAAACCTGGTAAACTAAAAACAAACGTGGACGCTTTATCAAGAAATCCTATAGAATAGAATAGAGACGAAAGTGAGAAAGATAATTCTTTAAATAAAAAAATATTATCAAAAGCTCGTTTGCTACTTATAAAATTATAAAACCTAAACAAACTAAAACTTTGATAGCTCGCCAAAATGTGTCAAAAACCAATAACTCTCATTCCAATACCATTGAAAGCATAATATCAGCCCCTAAAGTAAGGAAAAATAAACCTACAGATACACTATTGAAAGTACCTCGGGGTATGGAAGGTGGACAAGGTAAAATAAATGCACCTACGATAGCAGAAAGATTAAAAGTGAGACTAAGAAAAGAAACACCAAGAGCTCAAATAAAGGACTCGTCATACAAACACGACACCGCGTCTTATTTACAATTTAGTGACCCACAATCCAACGCGCCAATACTATTACAGTAACGATCATTTGTGCCAAGCCTAATAAATACATTTGCAGAAGGTGGTTGAATCTTTTTTTTTGAAGATGAAATTTTGTACTTACTTAATTTGTCTCGATACACCCTAATTAACCTTATTTCATTTTAACTTTCGACATTCCTAGAATTATTAAAATATATAGATTTTATACCAAAATTTTTAAAATTAAAGAAATACGTAGTAATCATAACGTCATATTAGAATCAGAAAACGGAAGAATAGTTCACAAACACATTGACAAAGTAAAACGTTGCTACCTATGAAAAAAAAGAAAAAAAAAACGGAAGGGAAATTTACATTTATTGTTATAGTTCGTATCATCAGCTCGTGTAAATTCTCAATCAATCTGTGGTTGCCGTATGTGACAGCAATCTAAGAAGGGGGGTGTTACATCCCAAGTTGATACGAATTATATTATAATTAATATAACATTGAACTCAAATAAGACTTATTGTGAATATGAACCAAGCTCGTATGAAAAAAAGAGCTCATACGTCACTTATATGCGTGTGCATATTAGCTTTAAGGTAAATGTTTCATAATGTGCTGACATAGAATACGGCTAGCCTCGTTGTAAGAATGCATGTATAAATGAATGCATGAATCGTATTGCATGTAAAAATGCATAGTAACTTGCTAATTAACTGTTAAATGCTGATAATGTATACTAATTTAGAATTTGTAATTTACACATTACTTCATTATATTTAAAATCAATTGTGAAATCCTCAAAAGGATTAATTGCGAAATTTATAAACTTGTTTGTCACACTTGTAATGGAATTAAGCGTTACTTTTGTGACTGATGCGAGCTTTCATCATCACTGATCCAAAAAACTCAATCGCACTTGTCAGAAAAATGCGATTGGTACTGTTGTATTGTTACTTACTAATACATGAAATCATAACATGTAACATCATCGTGCAAGCCTAGTATTTTGCTGTTAACGCAGTCTGCAAGAAAATCGCTCATTGATTGACCTAATTTAATCAATGGCCTCTTTTGTACTCGCTCTGACACTATAAAAACTCACCATCAAGAGAAAAAATCGCTCTCTTCACATCTGTCACCTGTCCTCTAAAGTTTTAGTCAACTTTTGACTCTCGCGACTCATGAGTACCTTATACACGTAAGGCCTAACGTAATGGTGGAGACAACTTGAGTGCGTATCGATAACATCAATAGTATCGGAATACACAGAGAAGCGAGGTACAGCAAAGGAAGCCGGCTAAAAGTGGTTTCGGCGATAACAGAGAAAGCAGAAATCGCAAAATTGTACTGGCCACGAATTCATTCGTGTAGTTTAAGGAAACACTGAAGGTTACCGCACGAAGAATAAGGCAACTCTGAAGCAGCAGTAACATAGATTAGTGATGGATTTAAGTTATTTATAAGTAATAAAATTATCGCCAAATCTAGTAAGAATGACCCGAGTAAATTGTATTTGAAAAAACAAATGATTATTAAACTGCTTTAATAAAGAAAAACATTAATTAAATTTACCCACGTTCCTTTAATAAAGATTATTATTCAATAAAAAAAACAAATTAAGCTCAGCAGCTGAATCCCAAGTGACCTACAAATTACACTTAAATAAAAAAGTAAAGACCATACTCCAAACAAGTCTGGTCATAACAGTACCATAAACCAGTAGAATTTTGTTCGACATCTGGAATGCAGCATTGGCGCTCATTTAATATAAACATGAGTGGAAGACACCTGATGAGGTTAAAATAAAAAATGAAGTTGAATGATGAACCTTCTTTACAACTTTTACGATTGACCTCCTACTGTTTTTCTTGAAATTATTTCTTCAAAATAAAAAGTATAAAATAACATTTAATGTGTTTACTTCACAACATTTATATCTGTGTATTAAGAACTTTATTAAAATGTACTTAAAAAGTAGTAATGATGTAAAAACTTTTTAATATTTTTTTTCTCTTTCATAAAGAAGTTTATAAGCTAGTTTTAAAATAGGTTTAAAAATGCAGTGCTTTAACTACAAGGTGCGACTTTCTTTTTAGGTAAAAATATCTATATTAGTTTGCATGATCCACCTTTAAAATACACAATAAACTTTCATTGTTCTGCTTGCAGGGTAATAGTATTTTTTCAAAGTAAAAAAAATTTTTTCAAAGGTCTTAAGATATTTATAATCATCAAAAACGTTTACTATTAGTTAAAAAAATTAGTTACGTAGTTTTTTAGTGTTCCAGCCACTTAACTCGTCAAAAGAGCCCGAGAAAAATGTAAAAGATGATAAACAGAATTGAAACTAACGGCGTTTAGAGCATCTTCGGCTCACAAGCTAGCATGCTAACCACTAAGTCGTCAAAGCTTTTGTTATACCAATAACATTAGAAATATTATAACGATTATTGTTGTTTCTATTATAACGATTTTTATTACTATCATTATTATCATCATCATCATCATCATCATCATCATCATCATCATCATCATTATTATTATCATCATCATCATCATCATCATCATCATCACCATCATCATCATCACCATCATCATCATTACCATCATCATCATCATCATCATCATCATCATCATCATCATCACCATCATCATCATCACCATCATCATCATTACCATCATCATCATCATCATCATCATTATCATTATCTTTATTATTAGTAGCATTGTCATCTTTTTTTTTTGTTTGTTGAAGTGGGGAGGAGAAAATCTTTAAGGACATCCCAGCTGATTCGATAGTAGTATTGGATTCACCTAATGTGCCTATTAACTAAAAACGAACCTTTCGGCAGGTAACCCCACGCTTTCAGGTACAACTGTGTAACTTTAAATTTCGCGCTGTTCGAGTAGATTACAACTATCGAAGGTAAGATGCAGTTGCATAGTGCAAAGAAAGAAGTCCATTAATAATCTACTACAATATTATTGTTTTAAGTAAAGTAATATTGTCTTGCTCATTGTAAATTTTCTGCGCATATACATACAATTTAACGATTAATAAAATACAACGGTCTGAACTCTATTATGCTCACCTAAAGACCACTGAAAAATCAATAGCTGAAAAAAAGTTAAAATTATACAGAATTCAAAAGATGAATTAAATGTTTTTGATGATTGTTTTACAAGAAAAACTCTCCAAGATAAACTAAGATCAAGATTTTACAACGGATACAGTTCAAAATGGAATGCATCAAAATGTAATAATGATCAATTTTTTGTGAAAGAGCTAGATTGGTTGAATACTGAAATAGATTTAACATTAAACAGTCACCTACGTAAGATTAACTTAGTCGTTTAATATAATACGTATTTATTATTATTATGATTAAATCATAGAAAAAGACGAAAATGCAAAAAGAGGAAGAAAATCAAAGTCATTTGGCAAAAGTTCTAATCGTAGTGAAAGACGGGAAACAAAATCTCTTTGTAGTTTAAATAGTGTAAATGCATTAACGACAGCAGCATCAATGGCTTTACGTTCTGATGAAAATGATGCTGCTGCAAATTTGTTAAAGAAAACCACAGATAGTTATCCAACTCATGCAAAAAAATTTTAGATTCGTGGAAAAACTCACATAATAATATAATAATATTACTAAGTATACGCCTGAAAAGGCTTTAACTTTTATAATTGGAAACCGTTTTACTAAGCGACAATACGAAGCCATTCGTCAAAATGCAACAGCAAAAAATCGTGATATCTATCCAACTTACAAAAACATCGTAAAAGCTGAAAAAGCTGCTTATCCAGCTGATATTCAAATAATGGAAAAAACTTATAAAATTTCATTGCAGTCTTTGTTAAATAATACTTGCAGTAAGATACTTCAAAGACTTTTGATTTCTCATGCTTAGCATAAAAATAATTACTTGTTAATATTGAAATTTGAATTTGACGGGAGTTATGGATACCCCCAGTATAAGTAATCTTGGCACGGATTTACCGCGAGTTACGATAGTTTATTTCTTACATCGAGAGTTCCATTGCAATAAAAAAATGTAGACACTGGTGTGGTAGTGTGGGATAACCCAAGGCCATGCTCTACAAGATTTTGTCGACCTGTTAGATTGCAATGGCAACGAAAAACCAAGGACTTAATCCATCAAGAAAATGAACGTTCAAAAATGAAATTTCTTATCTGAAACTATTTTCCGAAAAAAACATAAAAATACTATTTTCACTTCATTTGACTATGGCCAAGAATGAGGTGAATAAGTTTTTATTTATATCACACTTTTGATAAAGAGGTATTTAATAGTGAAGAACACTTTTTTTTAAATCAATTATTATTATAAAAAACTTAAAAGTTTTCATTTATGCCTTAAAAATGAAAAAAATTAATTTTCCATTTTTGAAAATTAATGAATTAACTGCAACATCAAGCATGGCCTGCTCCATTTGCAACTCTTTGATTTTACAAATAAACGATTTAAATAAAATTATTTAAAAAGCAGAAAATGATCAAGCATTGTCTTACAGCTTACCCATATTACACTCTTGGCTGCACTTATACGATTGGTGCCTGCATATATCTTACCGACTAGATTTGAAGCCATGGAAGGTTTGTTCATAAATTGTTTGTCATCGAAAAATAAGGAATGAAAAGTATTTCAATCAATAACACTATGTGGACTGTTGAAAATAAAAACCAGTATATTTATAATTTTTACCCTAATATTTTTAGGCGACAGTAAAAAGTGGGTATGAAGAAATAATGGAAAATCGAAAAAAAAAATTCAAAATAAATTTTCATCTCCGTTGTTATTAAGGGTTGACTTTGCAAAACAAGGGTTTAGAAATTTTAACAATGGAAGCACCGCTAGAAGATTTTTTGAGAACTATCCAAAATCTGCAAAAATAACTGATACAAATTAATATTTTTGACATTGTCACTATTTTTGTAGAAAAATTCATTTCAATTGACTCGTTGTCAGGGATCGACGAAGAGCTAATACAGAGATTTCATAATATACTTATAACAATAACTTAGGATATAAAACTGATGAAATCGCTTTTAAAAAGTATTGCTTGGAAACCGCAGAGTGATATGTAATGTTGTACTCTTGGTATCACATGCCACCATCGGTTCATAAGGTAACTATTTTTCTTTTAACTTAGTAGCAGACTACAGGGTATAAAATTTGTAAGCCACGACTCAAGTTCGGAACAACTTAAATAGCTCTACATTTTGCAATCTACCGAACAGGACTGAATTAATTTATCACCAATCCTTATTTTGACCTTTGTATGTGTTGGAAAAAAATCATACTATCTACTAACCTGTACCGCGTTCTAGATTTTGATTCATGGTGAATCAGTGATACTACATTGCGTATTGTGTCTTGGTTGATTCTCAGAAGAAGTTCAAGAAACCTTACACAAGGTTACAAAACTGTTAAAAAGAGACAACAGCAGGAAAATGTCGCGTACCAAGACTAACAAAAATATCATTCATGGAGCTCTTTCACACTCGGATCCTAACATTTCATTGTTAGAAATGAAACCTGAGAAAACGAAGAAGCTATTTTTAACTGATATTTTAAAATTATTATTGGATACTGATTGTATTACAATTTCTGGTGACAAAGAAAATAAATCTAGTGATTCCGATTCAGAACCAGAGTTTGTTTGAATACTAATGTTTAGTTTTGAGTTTTTAAAAGTTCATTGCAAGAAAAATAGATATGATGAATAAAAGCTTAAGAACAAGAAATTATTTCTTACTTTAGATTCTGATATCCTTATTACAAATCTAGAAAAATGTCATCAAGGGGTGAAGGGGAAAGATTTTTGTATGTTTAATATGAAATTCGTAATCAGCAACCCCAAAAATCTTAAAAATATTCTACATCTTGGTAACTTTATAAATTATGCTGTATTTCATGCATGGGGGTGTTTCTTGAGGGGTGAATGGGGTATACTATTGTATGTTTGATAAAAAATTCGTAGTCATCGATCCAAAAAACTTTGAAAATGGTATACGACTTGGTATTTTTGTAATTTATGTGGTATTTCATGGAAGGTGGTGGTTCTTGAGGGGTAAAGGGGGTATTTGTTTGTATGTTTAATATGAAATTCGTAATCAGCAATCCCAAAAACCTTGAAAATGGTACACAACTTAATAAATTTATAAATTATGTGATATTTTAAGCAAGGGGAGGTACTTAAGGGGTAAAAGAAGGGAATTTTTGTATGTTTGATATGAATTTGAAATCAGTGACCCCAAAAACCTTGAAAATGGCATACAACTTGATAACTTTTTAAATTATGAAGAGAGTGAATTTTTGTGTGTTTGATATAAAAATCGTAATCAATGACTCCAAAACACCCCTGACTACTGAATTTCATATCAATTACTTAATTTTTCGATTTTTGGCCAGCTTTTTGGCGATTTGCCCCACTGTGCGTTGTCTGCATGGACGTACGTGTTGATGTCTTCACGCTGGGGCAGGTCATGGAAAAATATGTTGAGATGGGTGTGCGAGAGTTTGGAGCCTTGGGGGACTTTGGAGATTATTGGGCAGGGGTCAAAGAGGGAGGTGCCTACTTTAACGCAGATGAATCTATCCGTAAGGTCTTGTCAAAAATACTTCTGTTGCTCTAATTGCACGAGTCACAGTTGTGTCCTCATAATTAACAATGTAAACTTTCCTATTCATATGGCTAATTTTTATACATCTCTTTTTTTTAAATGATGTAATGTACCTACATATTTTGCAACACTTTTTCTGACTGACTCGAATACATAACATCTTTTCGTATAGATTTCTTATAAACAGAAGATCTTTTTTCACTAACCGACAGTGACTTGATTCAATTACTAAGTGACGAGACTCCTACCTTGGCAAAATTTAGTACAGATTTGACTAAAGAAAAAATTTTGAGAAATAGCTTTCTTAGTGTTAGTCCCACCAAACATGCAACAAGACTCTGCAACATTCAGCAAGTTGAAGAAAATTGAACTAATTCCTCATCAACACTATTTCAGGTTGAAAGTATTACCTCAAACGTGCTAGAGACTACAGAAAATAAAAATGCTGTTATCTAGGAGGAAGAATTATTTGAGACCAATAAAATCGACTCAAAGGAGTTTGACGATAATGAATCAGAAACATTTCACACTGAACTTCCAGGTTATACGCAAAACTAATCGCGATAGAAATGTGCAGTTTAATGTACAGCCCAAAATACATAATACAATTATGTAATTATTGTATTCGATATTGATAGTTCTTTATTACAAAAATATGAAAACATTTCTATGCTTGCACTTTCATTTCTATTAAAGTTTTTTATCAATAAATCGATAACTAAGAAAAAACTTCGCAAATGAAAAAAATTATTTAAAATACGCTAAATCACAAAAATCTTTAAAAAGTGCAAACTCAGAAATTTATTTTAAAAAGCTCTAACTGATTAGATTAGAAGCACTTTTTTCTATCCTTTTTGTACTGGCGTTACTGACACATTTTTTAGAGTATTTTATTTTAAGGAAAACTAGTCTTATTACCTAACGAATTACTTTCAAGCTTGACATATCACTGTTTTATTAACTACGCCGAAAATATATTCATTAAGTTTTTTTCTTTACAGTCAAAACAAGGACAATGTTTTTCTTATTTTTCAATTACTTATTACCGCAGTATCTGTAGTTTTACGTTGTAATTAGTAGGGGTATTATTTTCATCAAAGCAGCAGTGCAAACACTACAAAATAAAAGGAAAAAAAAAATTGCTCTACGTTGGCGCTTGTTCTAAGAATTTTTTGAGTTCAGTACTGCTTTTTTACCGAACCGTCGAAATTAGTATTATGACAGGGACCTAACTTAATGCTCTTTTTGTTAAATAACTTTTCAGATAGCTTTGATTATGTAAAAAATACCTTGTTTTACGCTATAAATGAAGACTTAAATGGTCAAATAGCTTTAGGTGTGTAAAAAAATAAGAAATGTTTGAATGAACGAGCCTTGAGAGATGTTATTAGTAAGATACTTCTAAGTGAAAATCCTATTACTTACAGATGAGACTGCAGACAATACATTCATAAAAAAAACCTCATCTCTTTTGTTTGCCAACCTAGAAGTTTGCAAATGGTCAATAAATTAAAAAGTACAGTTGACTATTGTACAGAAATGTGGCTTTACGCATTATTTCATATGTGCTATCATTTTATAACAATGTAAATATGAGTTGTATTGACACCGTTTAACTGTCTTTTAACAAAATATAAAAAATACCTGCTTAGGTATGAATAGCGTATTTTTTATGACAGCTTATATCACTTAGTCAGTAAGAGAATTCAGTTGACAATGGGGTTACTATAAACTTTTCGTACATTAATTTTTTTAAATTAATAAAATTGTTGAGCATAACGATACAACGATGTTTTTAAGTAAGTGTCCAGTTAAAAGAATTGTTTTCCACAATTAACATCAAAAACTGGTACGAACGACATCACAAAGATGATTTGGGACACGAAGTTAGAGCTTCTGGCAATCTTTACCATGGGTACAAATGGAAGAGGGCTGAATCAGGTAGAGCTGGAATGTTTTCAAAAGTACCGAGAGTATCTAATTCAGTGAGGATTATTTGTGAAAACAATGATATGTTAAAGACCCAATTCCTGTAAAATAATTAAAAAAAAAAAAAATATGCACTTAGCATAAGATTTTATATTTATGGATTTTCAAAGAATTTATTTCTTGCCTATTTATGCTTAACAACATTAAGCACGAACTACGTGATGCAGAAAATAATTTGTATTAATTAAAAAACAGGAGTGTTTCAATACTTTGTAACCGTTAAAAATCTTAAAGTTTCCGTGTTCATAGTAGAGTTACAACCACCACATATTAACTTAAAAAATTTCATTATTTAGATTCGTATATAGAATGCTTAACAGTTGTGATCAAACAAAGTACGATTTAGTAGAAGTATTGTCACGTTAGAAGTCTTTTTTGCAGGAAAGGCTTCATATTCTAATAAAAAACAAAAATAAAAAAAGTCATAAAGTACAAAGCGTAACTATATACTTTCACTTGTTTTAGACGTCCCTTAGCCTTGGACCTGGTAATTTATTTTATGTTCTAAAAGAGTAAGAGCAATGGAAGTTAAGCAATGTAGGAAAAAGAACGCCAGCTTGATTACTAGTGGTACGTTGAAAAAAATTTTAGCTAAAAGACTTACATTCAACTGACGTCAGTGTCCATAAACATAAAATATTTTATTTAGGTACATGTGACTTGCTTGAACTTTTTCTACTACCACTTGCTATATCTGTGACAAAAATCGTGAAGTTAAAATTGCTTGAAAACGTTGCTATAAGGAAAAGTAAAATTGCATTACATTTTATAATTTATGTAGAGGTGAACATTTGATTTTTTTTCTTATCTCGCATAAACAGTATTTTCACTCGTTTTCTTGTTCAAATATACTCAATTATAGTTATTAGTAAATTCATGAAAAAGCTATCTAGTAAGAAGCTTTTACGTTATTCAAACAAAATAATTCGTCAAAATTACTTTTTTTTTTTCAAAAAAATGCATCTTAAATTGAAGCCTGCAAAACAACGTTTTCCAAGAGATAATATAAATAAGACTTGGACATACATTCATATAATGTGTTTTGTGGACCTTTGGAAAATCTGACCAAAATTTATCTCATTATTAGAAACGAGAATTATGAGTATAGAAATCCCTTAGATGCTGTCCAAGATTACTTAAAAGTTTGCACTGCTCTGCAACCTTGGTCATTCGTCAGCGATTACGTTTGGTATTTCTTCCAACTGACAGTTTATGCTCTTAACCCAAACGCATCTCCTGCATTCGTAACAAAGGATTATACAAATGTACTCAAATTCAGTGAGACTGTAAAAGAAAAAGAAGAAAAAAACTGTATTAGTTATCAAAGTTTTATGCTGTTATAAATTACTACTATATATAACCTTTTTTGGAGCTTAAGAAATCATTTAATAAGATTTATTAAAAAAGTAATCATTTTAAGCAGTTACACTGTTACATACATAATGAACTGACAGGAACTTTTAAGCAGACTTTTAAGTTTTATTTTGTTGTTTTACTCAGAACCATCATTACCGCGAAACATCGGAACATTGTAGATTTAGTGCTTAATTTAAAAAAAATTTTTTTAATTAATACATATCTTCCAACTTTGCAAAAAAGAAGTATTAAAAATCGTAGAAGTGGAGGGGGGGAAAGAAAAAATAATTTAATTCTAATAGACGATTGTTTTAAAAGTCATGGTAGATTTTTGAACAAAGTTTCAAGCAAAAGTGATAGACTCAATTCCCTCGAAAACAAAGGTTTCATACACCCGCAAAAATTGAAAATTCAGAAAATTATTTGAAGAACAATAGTTTGGGAATTACTCTAGGTCTGTAGAAATAAGCCTCAATGAATTTTTCATCCCTCTAAGGGATTCATTACAGTTATTTCTACAAGTGCCTGGTATGCTTGACAAACTAAAAAATCTTATTAAATCTTTAAAGTTAAAAAAAAGTCGTATCTAACATTATACAAGCCAAATTTAGGTTAAAAAATTTTAATTGTATAAATAGAAAGAATTTATTAATACCGTTGTACATACGAGCGACAAGATAAAAGTGGGAAATCCACTGGGATCACACGCGGGAGCAAACAAATTTGGTATTATTTATGCTATTATTGGTTGTCTGCCACCAACCCCCGTTTTACGTTTAAGCAATATTTTTTTTTTTAACTGTTATATCAAGAAAAGCTCTTATTCTGCGATCTTTAAACATATTATTAACGAACTACATTTTTTACGAGAAATTGAAATCAATGTACTAACAAAAAATGAAAAAATGAACGTAAAATTTCAATTGATTCTATTACTTGGTGATAACCTCGGCTTGAATAGCATTTATGGCTTTGTCAAGTCTTTCAAAGCCAATGTATACTGTCGTATTTGGTATGCAAATTAAGCTGAATGCTTTATTATGTGCTTTAAAACAAATTAAAATCAAAAACGTATAATCGTGACGTACCCTCTAAGAAATAGCTCGTTATAAACTTAAAATATCAAAGCAAAATACAAAATCACGTTTGGACAATCAGTCAAAGCCACAAAACTTGAAAGTTGGAATGACAGTCTATGTGCACAAAGAACCCTTGAAAGGAAAATAAGATAGATTTTATAATGGAATCTTCAAAATTAAAGAAGTACATCGTTATAATAACTTCGTATTAGGATCAGAAACTAGTAGAATAATTATCAAACATATTTACAAAATAAAGCGCAGCGAACAATAAAGAAAAAAATAAGAAAATTTTCAATGATTTCGTTGTAACACATTGATCCGATCAATATGTTAAGTAAAAACATTGCCTTTCTGCTTTTGCTAACACTAAGACCTGGTATTATAATAAGCAAAGAAGAGATACCTGGAAAACCTTATGACAGCACGCTTTTAGTAAATAATCCAGGTATGTATTATAAATACACTAATGAAATCAGACTGATTCGTTTTGAATGGCACGTTACTATTACGTTAGAAAATGGTAGCATTGAAGACCAAACTGAGCTATACTATGAACAGCTAAATACTGTATTTCAATAGTGTACTAGAGTACTTAAAAATCAAGAATGTAAAAACTTAATACTTTGATACGCGTCAAATAATAATCCGCTAAACAAAATCATCATACGAAGATTTAAAACTATTTTTGGCACCTGAAATACATATACATAGTAAAGAAATAAACTCCAACAATATAGTAAAAGCTTATATTGTAATAAGCCTATATTATCCTTAGCCTCATAATTATGAGACGAGCACCACTAGAATTCGTCGGGTGGATTTCGAAAAAATCATTTGGATCCATGGTTGCGAATGATCGAGATACAATAAATATGGATACAAATAATATTCACAACCCTACACAAACAACATAATATTTAGAAGCACAACAGACTCATGTTGTACGCTCATGTCTTGAAAAAATCTATATAGAATTAGAAAAAAATGAAAGACATAATGAAGAAGTTATAAAAAAGTTGAAAAGTTCAACCAAAGAAGCATGCCGATTAGACAATGTTAATAGAAAAATTGATCATAAAATAGAAGTATGAGAATGAACTAACTCTTTTGAAAAATCCGTATTTTTCTTACAAAGTTCTTACAAAACGTTTATCAGTGCAGTGAAAAGCACGTCACAAGAACACCTACATTCTCTAATGACACAAAATGAACAACAGTCAAAAATTTGTAATGAAATTGATTCATACAAAAAAAAACATACACTACCATGGGCCAATTCAACCGTAACACTTAAACGCCTGCACGCACTGTCCACAACAAACGCAGTAATAACGAAAGGTAGATTAGTAAGGTAGATTGACAAAAATTTTTAAAAATCCAGCACCACCAATTTTTGACTAAACAACAAATGATTACTTGCTAATACAAGGTACAACTATTAAATATCTGACCAATATAACGGTATTACATTCCTCGTATATTCTTACATACATACATACATATATATATGTATGTATATATACATATATATATATATGTATGTGTTACTAACGAATTCAGTAATTACATATAATTAATATTATACTTAATATCTAGAAAAAACTTGAAATGTTTGATCTTGAGCCTAAAAAGTCTAAAAAAAGTCAGAAATGAAAATTTAATTACATTGCTGCTTTTCTGTTTCTTGACTTTGGTATTGCATAAACCACAATCCTACAGTATTAGCAAACGTTATCACCGCTATATCCACTGAATGTTACTGGAAAAGATTATAACTACAACATTTATTTAATACTTTAACCATTAAACTAATATATATATATATATATATATGAGTGGGGCTTCGCCACCCTGCGCGCTCCGTGCGCCACCCCCCTACTGTTCTAACTTTAGAGGAGAGTCTTAAAATTTCATCTGTTAGTGGGGAAAGGTTGCTGCCCAGAATTTTGTTAGGAGAAAGAGCTTTTGATTTACATCGTTAAGCATTCGTTATATATTTATCAGTAAAGTTCCACACCACCCAGAAGGTACTATTGTGGTACGTTGAGAGTTTTTTTTGAAACTCTCCGTTATGTTTAGAGAAAAAAGTTATAAATTATTTTATAATGATTAAATTCTAAGCAACGGAAGGTTTTAATTACTTTGATTACATACAAATTATTTCAATTTTATATAACATACTTTATATTAATTTTGTTACTATTTTTCATTCTATATTTTATTAATTGATATAAGTGCTTAGAAAGAATTTTTCATTCTCAGATTCAATGACAAATATGAAATTGATTTCTTCACAGTATTCCTAACTGTAAATTAGAAAAATCGTACTTTGTACTATTAAAATCCAATTTGAAATCAAACTAAATATTTTTAAAATTTCTATAAATGCACAATATGAAAGATAGCGTAAAAGAGGACGGAAATTATTTATTCAGAACTTTTTCTTATTTTCTGTACAGTGACGAAGATTTCCACATGAGAGCTCGTTCTTTAGTAATCAATAATGTTGTAAATAAATGGCAAAATAATTATAAATTTATAGTAGAAAACGATTATTATCAAAATGTTAAAAGTAATGATAATTATATCAACATAATGTCAAAAAATGGGACTTGTGGTAAAAGTATTGGAATTAAAAGCTTTTCAGATTTACTACATGTTCACGTAATAGTTAATTTGTCAAACAATGATATTTAAACATATGGAAATTCAAATAGTAATCTTAAACTAAAATCAATCTTAAAAGAAAAATATAATAAAAAATATTGCAATTGGTCGATTAAACATTGCATCCCCAAAAGATCATGAAAGATTTTTTTTTTAACTTGTACTTAATAAAGTAACTGGTTCAACATCGTTTAAAGACATTAGAACATATAAAGAAATACCTTATGTAACTTTTAAAGATACTGCAATTGCAATGGGTTCAATAGACAATGATGAATAAATCGATGATATTTGTAAAGAAGCAATTGCTGTTATGTTTAGATATCAATAAGGACAAATTTTTGCTTGATTTTTAATTTCAGAAAACGTTCAAGGTGATAAAATATAAAATAAATACAAAGAATTTTTTACGAAGAGTTTGCCTAATAATAAAGATAATTTAGCTCTTCTACATATTAACCAAATTTCAGAATCAGAAGATAAATCAAGTGGATGCTTTGATTTACCTACACCAAAAAAAATGAAGAGTAAAAAGAAGATAAAGATGATGAAATACATTTCAATGAAGAAATGTTTAACTCGATGTATGAAAGTTTGAATACTGACCAGAAAAATATATATCTCATATTATTAGTGAACAAATAAATAATATTTTCTTCATACATAGTCCTAGAGGGTCAGAAAAAACTTATTTATATAAAACGTTAATTTGTTTTTTTTTTTTGAATAAAAAAATCATGTCAATGGCATGGACTGGCACATCATCAATTTTGCTTCCAAAGGGGATGACCAGTTATAGAACGTTTAGACTTCCTCTAGATCTTAATAATATAAAGAGTGCATTTTTAATTCAAGTCAGATAGAAAAATATTAAGAGAAGTCGATTTAATTATTTGAAATGAGGCTTTAATGATTCCAAAAAGAACATTGAAAATAGTAGACACTACGTTAAGAGACATATTTAACACTGAAAAATATTTTGGAAGTAAATTAATTATTTTAGGAAGTGATTTTTGTCGGAATCTCTCAGTGATAAAAAACGGTAATAAAAAAATTTTACTTCAACAAACTATTAAATCTGCATTTTGATGAAACTCATTAAAAATTTTAAAATTAGAAATCAATATTTGTTCTAACGATAAAGGATTCTCAAAATTATTATTACACATTGGGAAAGGGAAAATTAAAATTTCTTACATTCTTAAAAATTGGATCTTAAATAATGAACATTCTTAAATACTCTCTAATATCTACAATTGTTCGATAAATATTGTTATACTTACATCGCATAACGAGAAGACCTCTTATTTCAATAATGAAATTCTTAATAAATTAACTGGAGAAATTAAATCTTACTAAAGTATAGATAACGCAACTTATAAAAGGGTTGATTAATCAGATGATAACATTTGTTTACATTTTTCAGTGGAAATGTTGAACAATATTCGTGAAGGATTACCACCTCATGAACTAAATTTAAAAATTTGTACAATAGTGATGTTACTGAGAAATTTAAGTATATCAGATGAACTTTGTAATATAACACGTTTTCGAATCACAAAATTATTACAGTATAATATAAAAGGAGAAATAATAACTGGAAAAAAAATTGAAAATAGAATCTTTATTCAAAGAATAACTTTAGACACGGAAAACTCCTCAACATTACCGTTTATTTTGTATCGTAAGCAATTCCAATCGTTGTTGCATCAGCTATGACAAAAAGCAAATCCCAAGGTCAAAGTTTCGATAATGTTGGTTTGTTTTTAAAAAAAGCCCTTTTTTTCTCATGGTCAATCATATGTGGCTTTATCAAGATGCAAAGATAAAAATAACTTATTTATTCAAGTAGAAAGGCAAAAAAATACAGAAATAGAAAATATTGTTTGGAAAGAGATTTTTTCATAATTAATTGACCTTACTAAATAATTTTATGGATCAATTGGCAATATTTATAGTAATGAATTGAAAGTCACTCATTAATGTTTCATCATTTAACAAGTATACATGACATGATGTATGAAAAATGGTGTGGGGGGCCTGTTAGGGGCTGTGGGGGTATGTGGAGGGACAGGCAAAATTTTTTGGGGGGCCTGTGAGGAGGCTGTGGAGGGACAGGTAAAATTGTGTAAAGGGCTGTAATTATTAGTGATTATAGCTGAAAAATTAGCGATAAGATCGGTCAAATTTTAGCTTATTTGTGGAAAGCTGTAGGGGGGCTGTGGGGGGCTGTGGGGGGTCTGTGGGGCAGTGGAGGGTCTGTGAGGGGCTGTTGGAAAGGATATGTGGAATTCCACACACAAAAAACTATATAACATAGGAATATATATATTATATTTACTAGTGAAGCTCCGCCCCCCTGCGCACTCTGCGTGCCAACCCCCCCTCTTATTAAGTTTTGAAGTATAATTTTTTCAAAATAAGGTTAGTATAAATATTTTTTAAAGCCTTAAAAAATAATAAAATTAATTGTTAGTATGAAAATAATATGATGAAGTATATTTTACAAAATTCGAAAGACTATAGCATTTTCGTAAATACTCGGGAATAAATTTTCTACGCTGAGGAATGATTACTGGTCTGCTTTTAAGAAAATATTAAGAACAAGCTGCTAATTTTAAAAAAAGTGGTAAAGTTTATATAGACAGAGACATGTGCCCTTGACTTTTTGTTGGTGAGCTTTATTATTTCTTCTAGTGGCTCCATTTCTAAATGAGCTGTCTATCCTGTACATGTCAATAGATATTTCTAAGCTTTTATAACTATATATGCTCCCTGCGCTCTCTGCGCATCAACCCCCGTAGTTGCAAATTTACATACATTAATTTTTAACAATCTTTTTTTATTTTCCCTGACTAATAACAGCTATTTCTATGGGATTAGTAGAACATGATTTTTAAAACGAAATAATTTTTAAAGAATCATGTAACGTTATTTTGCCTTTTTAACTAAGAAAAATTTTTGCATGGTTTATTATGTCTAAACACTTTATTGGTAATATTATTTGGAACAAATACAAAAAATTTTTCATTGAAGATTGTAAAGATAACTGAAATAAAGTTCTTTTACATTTAAACAAAATTTTTAATTCTGAAAATATGTCTTGTAAAGATTTCAGTTTACCAAAACCAACAGAAACGATGAAAAAAAATTTTGATACTGACAATGATGAAAAAATATTTTGTAAACATGAATTCCATGAAATTTTCTCACAACTTAGCTATGATCAACGTCGAATTTTTCAAGAAAAAATAAAATTTGAAAAAAAAAATTTTTTCATCGATGGTCCTATTGGATCTAGAGAAACTTTTCTATACAAAAGATTAATTTATTATTTCAAATCAATTGAAAAAAAATTTTTACGATGGCTTGGACAAGTATTGCTTCTATTCTGCTTCCAAAGGGAATGACCACTTTTAGAACTTTCAGACTTCCTTTAAACTTAAGCACTATAGAAAGTGCATTCTTCCAGTTTGAGTCAGAAAAACAAAAATTACGTAATGTTAAAGTAATTATTTGGGATGAAGCTTTAATGGTACCAAAAAAAGCGTAAGAAATCGTTGATAGGACTCTAAAAGATTTATCTAGTAGTGATAACCTTTTGAAAATAAAATAATAATTTTTGGTGGAGACTTTCGTCAAGTTCTCCCAGTAGTAAAAAACAGAAGCAAAATTACTATTGTTCAAAAAATCATAAAATTTTTCAATTTTTGGCTTTTATTTAATATTTTTTATATAAAAAATAACATACGTTCAATTAATAAAAAATTTTTTTCATTGCTACTGGATATAGGAGAAGGCAAAATTAAAACTTTCATAATTTCTTAGACATGGAAAATAAATAATATATGTTTTTAAATTGTTAATGATAATAATAATTCTTTTATATATTCTTTTTCAACAAAAAAATTTTAAATAATATGATAGGAACATTAGTAACGTGCTATATATATAGTATTGATAAAGCAACTCACAAAAGAGTAGATAAATTAGACGATAATATTTATACTTATTTTTCTACAAAATATTTTAATAGTAGTAAAAAAGGTCTTTTTTCAAACGAATAAGATTTAAACATCAACGCTATTGTTATGTTAATACGAAACTTAAACATATCTGAAGGACTTTGCAATGGTACAAGATTACGAATTACAAAATTATTTAAATACAACATCGAAGCTGGAATATTCTCAGGTAAAAATAGAGGGAATAAAATCTTTAGTCTAAGAATAACACTCAATACAAATAATTTTTCTTTACTACCATTTATATTGTACAGAAAACAATTTCCATTTACCTTAGCTTTCTCTATGACTATTAATAAATCTCAAGGTCAAAGTTTTGATGCCTGAGGATTATACCTTAGAAAACCATTATTTTTTCATGGGCAATTATATGTTGCATTGTCTAGATGTAGAAACCCAAAAAACATTTTTATCTAAATTAAATCAGAAAACAAATTTGAAATTAAAAATATTGTTTGAAATGAAATTTCAGAGTAACAAAAAAACTATTCTATAGTTCATTACTATTTTTATACTTTCTTGCAAATTTTCTCTTTTATCCAAAAAGCAAATTTCAGTACCATCTAGTACCCAGTTTTATGTAATCATAAACAATTCGTTTTTTGTAATATGTTTTCAGATACACCATCATGGATGCAAAATTTTATCAGCGTGACAAACGTTACTTAAAATTTTCAAATCAAGAGTGTCTATCATCTTTGTCTATCATATTTAACACGAAATAATGAACAAAGAAAAATTTTTTGTATGTGATCTGTGTAGCATTATAATATTAGACAAGAAAAACTATTTGCGTCTTACAAAGGAATGCCAAAACATTGAAAAAAATTTTAAGTGTATTAAATGCAAAAAAAGTTTCAAAAAAAATTATTACTTACAGAGACATTTGAAAAGCCATGAAAAAAACGTTAAAAAAAATATTTGTCGAAATTGTGGAAAAGATTATGTAAAAGCAGAGCACCTAAAAAGACATTTTAGAGTATGTAATCAAAATAAACATCGTAAGTAAGATAATTGTAACAAAATTTTTTATTATGGTCAAATAAAATTATATGTGAAAATTAGACCACTTGTAACAGTAAATATATAAGGCTTTACAAATATATTTACATTATATATGAGGAAGCTTGGGGGGAGCTGGGGGGAGTTGGGTTGGTAACTGGGGGGAGCGGGGGGGAGCTAGCAAAAAAGTAGGATTACTTGAAAAATGCAAGAAAATAAAAGAATAACTACCATCTTTGGAGGGAGCTGGGGGGAGTGGGTGGGGGGAGCTTGGGGGGAGTGGGGGGAGCAAAACCTCGCTCTGACTCTTACGACTATATAATATAGGAAGATATATATATATATATAAATATATATTAAGGAAAAATAACATACGACACAACTAATTCTGAATGCACGCAATTTTATTTGACATGTATTCAGCAACTGGATAGCTAGACTGCTTGACGATAAAAAGAGGAGTGTAAGGAATTAATCAATCATTTTTCCAACAAAAAAAAACAAAAAACAAAAAAGAAGTATTATCTATAACAATATCACGATAGTTTCTATCATAAAATCGCGTAAATTCTTGATCAATCTATAGTTGACAATGGCGGCCACAATCTAAAAAGGCGAGTGTATTATTCCGAATTGATACAGACAAGATATATTTTAACAAAAAAAAATGAAAAAAAAATACCATCTATTTGTCCAATTCAGACAAGACGTTTTATAAATAAACAGCAAGCTCACATGATGAAAAAACCTTATACGTCGCTCATATGCGTGTGTGTCATAGCTTGAAGGTAAGGGTCTAACGATATCATGACATACAAAACAGCCAGTCTCTTTGTAAAAATGCACGTATGTAATGAAATTATACGTTATATGTATGAATGCATAAATCGTATTAAATGTATGAATGAATAATTTACTTGCCCATTGATTGTCCATTTCTAATAACGCAAACTAATTTTGAAATTTGTAATCAACACATTATTGCTATTTATTTAATATTAAGTGTGAAATTTTGAAAAGGAATAATTTTGAAATTTGTAAGCTTACTCTTACACTTTAACTTGTGTTTGGCGTTTTTTTATTGCCAATGCGAGGATTCATTATCACTGATCCAAAATAAAAACTGAATCGTATTGATTGTCCACTTCTGATAACGTCAACCAATTTTAAAATTTGTTTTTAAAAATTTATTGTTATTTATTTCAAAATTAAAAAAAAAAAAATTTTGAAATTTGTAAACTCACTTTTGCACATTAACTTGTACTTGGCGTCTTTTTAATGTTTACTTAAGCATTTATTATCACTAATCCAAGAAAAAACTCAATCGCACTTTTCAGAAAAATGCCCTTGGTACTATTATATCTTTATTTCCTGATTTACAAAATCATAACATGTAACATTATCATGCAAGCCTACTGTTTTGCTGTCGACCCAATCTGCAAGAACATCACTTGTTGGTTAATCTAATTGAACCAAAGGCCTCTTTTACTCGCTCTGACATTCTAAAAACTCCTAATCAAGAGGAAAACTCGCTCTTTTCACGTCTGTCACCTGTCCTCTAAAGTTTACGTCTGCTTTTGACTCCCGCAACTCGTGAGTACTTCATACACGTAAGGCATAACGTGTTAGATAAGGCAACTCGGGTAAAGTTCAAGGGTATCAATTATATCAGACTATGCGGAAGAGCAAGGGACAACGAAAGAGGCCCACCGAAAGTGATTTAAGCGAAGGAGACAAAGCAGAAACTAATACCCCTTACAGGCCATGGACTTGATCATGTAGTTTAGATAATCACTACAAGAAGGATAAGGGAACCCAAAAGCAGAAGTAACAACAGTCAGTAATAGATGTGAGTTTTTCAATGGTATTATAATTAAAATAAGAATCTGTAACATAATCTTACTGAACTGTATCCAAAAAAATTTCTGTTAAGTGTAATTTTAATCAAAGAATGAAAAATAAAACGTTGACTAAAGTCATGTATAATATTTGCATAATTATTTTTACTTTACTCAAATAAACAAATAAAAATAACGTGACAAATCCTGAGAGATCCACAAAAACATTAAAATAAAAAGGTTGAGACCATACTTAAAACAAGTCTGGTCATGACATTATCATCAATATCATTACCATTAATATCATTAAAATCATTAAAATTATTATAACTATACATATTATAATTATTGTCATCATGGTCATTATCACTATCGACGTCATCATTATTATGCTCATCGATATTATCATTGACACTATCATCATTTGTTTCATCATTACAATAATAAATATTAAAACTATTATAACAGTCGTTGTCTTTATCATAAATGTAATTATTATTATAACGTTTATCATCACCATCGTTATTATTATGAACAGCATCTTCATCATAATTTCCATTACCATCATAATAATTATCATTACATTTATCACAATAATTTCCATTACAATCATTGTTACTATCATCATTATAACTATTGTCATCTACATGATCAAAACCATTATCTTCATTGTTGAGATCATCATTCTTATCATTATCAGTATTATTCTTTTCATTATGACTATAAACATTATCGTCATTCTCATAATCCTAAGTATCATAAATCATTAACGTCATCTTAATCACAATCGCTATCATCACAATCATTGTCATCATCATCATCATCATCATCATCATCATCATTATCATCATCATCATCATCATCATCATCATCATCATTATCATCATCATCATTATCATCATCATCATCCTCATTTTCATCCACATCATGATCATCATCATCATCGGCATTATCATCACCATCAGTATTATTATCATCATTATCATCATCATCATCATTATCATCATCATCATCATCATCATCATCATCATCATCATCATCATCATCATCATCATCATCATCATCATCATCATCATCATCATTATCATCATCATTATCATCATTATCATCATCATCATCATCATCATTATCATCATCATCATCATCATTATCATCATCATGAGAATCATTATCAGCATTATTGAAATAACTTTATCCTTATTATTATAATTATTCCTCTTGTTGTTATAATTTTAAAAATTATTATAATCACTCTCATCATTATAGTCATTGTTATCATTGTAATTATTATCATTTACATTATTATCATTTTAATGATTATTTTTCATGATCATTTAAAAAATCTTCATCATTATGATAAAAGTTACTATTATTACTCAAACTGCTATTGTCTATATCATCATCATTACGATTATTATTAATTACATCGTTATCACTATAATAATCGTCATTGCCATCATTATTGACATCATAAATAAAATTATTTTCGTTATGTGTAATAATCTTATTGTAAGTAATGATATTATCATAATTATTATAGTAATTGCTTAAATTTAATGTATTGTTGTTATAATTACTACTATTATTGTAACAATAATTCTTATTATTGATATTGTTATCGAAATCATTTTAATTATTGTCAACATTTTTATTTTCATCATTTTTTTAAGTATAATTATTTGTATTATTATTCTTATCATAATAATTATCAATATCAATCACATCATTAACATCATCATTTTGAGTATAGTCCTTATTACTATCGCTAACATTATTATCATCTTTATTATTATGATTATAAATATTATCACTATCATAAACATTTTTTTAAATATCTGTACTATTATTATCCTTATTATTTTTATTGTCATCGTCATTATTATCCTTATTATCATAATCATCATTTTGAAAGTCATTATAATTATTGTTACCCTACTTATCATAATTATAACGTTTATAATTATGATCTTCATTGTTATTGATATTATTATTATTATCATTATCATGATTATTATAATCGTCGTCATTATCTTCAATATTATCAACGTTATGGATGGTAATTTTATTATTATTATTACTATTATCGTCATTGTCATGACTGTCATGGCTGTTATTACTAGCATCGTAGTTAAAATGACTATCACCAGCATCATTGTCATTATTATAATCCATTTTTCTTATCATAATTATCGTCAACATCATTATGATTATAACCTGTGATGATGATTATAACCATTATCGTTAATATCATTAATCCGAAAGTCGTTGTTATCATTATTGCCTCTATTATTATTATTATTATTATACTTTTATAAATCATAACTATTGTTATTATTCTTGTTATTATAATAATAATTACTATCATCGTTATTATGATTATTATCATTAATATTATCATTATTATTTTTGTCTTTATCATCGCCATTATCATAGACACTTTATTCATCATCATTACTATTATTATTATTTTCATGATTATTATGATTGTCATGTTTATTTTCTTAACAATAAAAAGTACTATTATAGATTCTATCGTTGTCATAGTCATAATTGACATACCTATTACCATGTTCCGCCTCATTGTAATTCTTTGCATCGTTTGAGTCTGTCATATCTTAATTATTATTATAATCATGGTTGGCATCATTTTAATCAAAATTATTGACATTATCAACATCATTGTTATTATTATTCTAATTACAAAAATTTTCTTGTTCATCAGCATCGTAACAATCAGTACTTTTATCATCATCGTCAATATCATCATCATCATCATCATCATCATCATCATCATCATCATCATCATCATCATCATTATCATCATCATCATCATCATTATCATCATCATCATCATTATCATCATCCTCATTTTCATCTACATCACGATCATCATCATCATCATCATCATCATCATCATCATCATCACTATCACCATCATCATCATTATCATCATCATCATCATCATCATCATTATCATCATCTTCATCATCATCATCATCATCATCATCATCATCATTATCATCATCATCATCATCATCATCATTATCATCATCATAACTGTCATCGTTATCTTTATCATTATCATCATCATCATGAGCATCATCATTATTACTATCACTATCATCATATACATCACTGTGAATATAATCTTCTTTATCATTATCATTATTAACATTATCATCGTTATTATCATTATTATTATCATTATAATAATCATCTTGCTCATGGGCATTATTATCATAAGCATAACTATTGCTTCCTACAGCTTTATCATTTAAATTTTAATTTATTTATTACATATAAAATAAACGTTTTTATTGTTGTCTTTATCAAAAATATTATTATCGTTATAAATATTCATTACAAAATTTCTTTAATTATTATTATCATTGTTATCATTTTTTTCTGAGGTCGTATAGAATGCCTTCATGCTTGAAAGAAAGGTGTACGAACCCTCCCCTGTGTGGGACTCGTTATAACTACACCCATCTGTCCAGCAAGACCTTTCTTCTTGGACACCCGACTCGGAATCTGCTCCCACATTACACTTTAAGTTGGGGCCACGGAAGCTTAGCCCCTGATCCAGGCTTCCTTTAGTGTTTTGTTACCAACGCATCTTGTAATTTTTGCATCCTCTAGGGTATTTTCTAGTTTCCATGATGCATCCTATCTGCTTCTCTTCGTTTATTCAGAGAAAAGGAGCAAAATAATAAGCAAATACTTCTCAGCACGAGCCTAAACCTGGCCACCCCCAACAAAGGTGCAAGAAGTGCATCCGCCCGAGATCCCGTAGGGCGGAAACCTGAGCCTTCGAGGTACAAACACTCATTGGTAGAAAGGTTATAGAGCGAAGCGGTTTAAGGGAGCCTGCCCACATTTAAGCACCCACGCAAGCCCCAATACCACACATTGACCACCCCGTGGCCACACTTTAAAAGCCTAGCTCAGAAAAAAAAAAAAAAAAAGGTAAGGCAGTGGAAACCAGGCACCATAAGGAAGCATGGGCCACAGGCCACAGCGACTTATCGGTAGAAAGGTGATAAAGCGAAGCGGTTTAAGGAAGTCTGCACGCGCTTGAGCACCCACGCAGGCCCCCATTCCGCACACCAACCACCTTGCGGACACGCCCCAGCGGTCCCACCCCAAGGCCTCACCATCCTCCCTTCACCCCCTGGGCGCTGCAGTAAAAATACCACCCCACGCCCCCACGATGGCACCGGATCCGCGCTCGCATCACCTCCGCTTAGACGTCCAGAAAACTGTCCTCCTTTTTGGCCCAGAAAACTATAAGTATGTAGTGGGCTACCACAGTCCATCTTTCTTCGTTGAGTAGCATTATTTTCTAGACGTTGTTGTCATTTACAGTTCCAATCCGCTCCTGTAGCACGTTCCGTTCTGCTTCGCATTTGATGCAGCCAAAGAACAACTTTTCTGCGTCATCTTTCTCGTAGCTGCAGTATTTGAAAGCAGCCGTATGTGTTTTCCACATCTTGTTGAGGTACAAGCGCAAATACCCCTGATTTGAAAGAAATTTGGTAAGGTAGTAATATACTTTCCCGTGTTTTCGCTCAGTCCATTTCTTGACATCTTTTATCAGACGTGTCATCCACATACCTCTAGTTTTCTCGTCATCTATGTTGCCAGCGTTTCCAGGTGATTTCCCAGGCGTTATTCTTGGCCTTTATTCTCCCTAGGTCCTTTTACGTAAGGTGCTTTAATCTTCTTTCCCTCCCAAGGAGGTAGATGGGAATTACGCCCGCTATCACCATTATCGCAGACTCTAAGACTGTGTGATAGGCGCAAGCTATCTCAAAGGCTCCTATTCTTTGAACTTGGCCGATTTTTACTCCCTTTTTTTCAACGTTTATCTCATTTTTCTATATCTTACTCCCATACAAAATAATAGACTTGGCTGTAAACATAAGGAGCCTGCATTTTGCAGGCCTTGGACCCCTAATGTTTGGCATGATTTGGCTTAATGCCACTACTCTTGCTACCACGTTGTCTGCTGCTTGCCTGAAAACGCTCGAAAACGTGAGTTTTCTATCCAGCGTCACCCTTAGGTATTTCACGACATCCTTTGTCATAACTTTTTCTTCTTACACCTTAAGGGGGACGACAGCATCTACCTATTTTCTAGTCAATAGTACCATCTCCGTCTTTCCTGCTGCACCTTTGACTCCGTAGTTCTCCATCCATGGAGCCACACTCAACATCACCTGATTAAGTCGCATCTAGACAAGTTCCATCGTGCGTTTGACGATTACTACAGCAGCATCTTCCACGTATCCTACCAAAAAGGTCCCCTCCGGCATTTCCTGGCAGAGCAGTCTATCGTATGACACGTTCCAGAAATCAGGTCCAAGTATGGATTCCTGGAATACCCCTGCAGTTGGTTTTTTTTTTGTTTTGCCTTCTGTTGTCGTATAGGTCAAGAAACGGTCCTTGAGATAATCTCTTAATACTCTCCAGTGATAGTCTGGTGTTCTGAATGTGTGTTTCAGAGCAAGAAGCATGTTCTTTCATCTTGCTGAGTTGAAAGCGTTCTTGACATTAGGGGTCACCAGGAGAACAAGGGGTCTTAAAGGGGTCTCCATGGCATAAGTCTCGAGTGCTCTAAGGTGTTTTTACTACTTCTTCTACTGCTCCTATGGTAGACCTTTATTTTCCTAATTCGTACTGCCTGTCGGATAAGTCTCCCGTATTTTGTATGTCCTGTAGAAGACGGGCCTTAAGCAGCTTTTCGTACAAATTTCTAGGCATGTCCAGTATGCATAACGGCCTGAGTGATAACGAGATTATCGATAAAAATCAGCCGTGCGTTTTTCTAGAAAGTTAGGAACAATCCCTTCCTCGAACATGCATCGTATAGGCTAAAGAGCAGTTGTGGGTGTTTTTTTACCACTGTCTCTATGACTTCTGCCGGTATACCATCTAGTCATGGAGCTTTTTCGTTTTTAAGCAATCTGGCTGTTATCTCCAGTTCCTTTTGAGTAAATAAAGGTACACCTTCTATAAGCTCCAAGTTTGCTGGATTCTCGAGTTCTGAATGTGTCGGAAAAAACGTATCTACGAAATGCTTCATGGTATCTGTGTCTTTGTTTGCAGTTAGTGCCAGTCTTCTCAGTCTTCCCATTACTATCTGGTATGCTCCGCCGCAGGGGTCATTATTTACTTCCTGGCACAAAGTCTGCCAGCACTGCTTTTTGTTGTTTCTTAATAGCAACTCGCATCGTCTTTTTTATAAGCTAATACTCGAAGTACCTTTCTCCAGTTTCTGGTCTGTTCCTGGCCTTTTGATAGAGGCGTCTGTGCTTAAGACATTGGCGTTTGCCGTTCAATCTTTTTTTTCTAGGCATGGAAATCTCGCATGCGGTTTAAAGGAGTCACATGGCCGCCACGGTGAGCTTCTGCACTCCTTCTACTGTGTTAAGGCTTTGTTCATTGCTTTCAATAGCAGCGATACCAATTTTAACTTTTTCTGCTAGTCGTTCTGTGTTGAGCTTCTCAACATTCCATTCTATTTTGCGTGCTATGCCTCTTCTGTCTATTTTATCGGTGATTTAAAAGACGATATATTAGTGATTGCTACCATTTTCATCCTCAATTACCTGCCATTCCTTTACTATCGGTGCAGGGCTCTTAAAAGCCAGTGTAATATCTAGTACTGATTCGCCAAATCCCAGCCTTCGGAAAGTCGTGGTACTTCCTTCGTTCACAACAACCAGTCCTAGCTTTGCCACCATATCTAGGACTGCCCGGCCATTAGAATTTGTTGTAGTTATTCCCTATTCTACTGCTCTTGCATTGAAGTCTCCAGCGACTATAAGGTTGCCTTCCATGCCATCTCTGATGTTATCTTCAAGGGAATTTATTCTTCTCTCGAATTCCTCGACACAAGTGATTGGTAAAAAGTTGCAGCTGACATACATTATGTCTCCATTTTTTAATCAGACAAAATGTCTTTTTGATACGCTCTTGTTTTTGCGGATTTTGTCAGGTTTAGGAACTGAAATGGCCAACATATTTGTTGCGTTGATGAGCCACTTAGCCAGCTTATAGTTTTTGTACTGCTCGCTCATAAGCGCTACGTCTACGCTTCTTCCACATAATATTTGTGGCCGAAGGGTATCTGCGTTGATTGCCCCGTTCATGCTTCCTTAAAGTACTCTGGGCATTATGTCGGCTTTTTTTTGTGTCCAGGGCCTGTTTAAAGGCCTAACACGCTCCAGATCCAGGCACATCATTGGTGTTCTCTCCTCCGTGCGCCGATTCACTGCATAGGACACATCGTGGTTCGGCCTGGCAGTCCTTAGCTTCGTGTTTGTCTTTTACACATCTCCAGCATAGGCCTGATTGGTCCGGGCCTCTACAGTCGTATCTTGTGTGCCCATATGCCAGGCACCTGTAGCATCGCTGAATGATGATCCTGCGTCTTAGTCAGCACCGGATCCATCCTACTGCTATTGTCCCTTTCCTCAAAAGGGACAAAGCATCAGCCTCATCCGTTTTAGCCAGCGCCATTCTCTTCTCTCATCGATTTGGCGGTAGCATAGCTACTTCAATTTTACCTGGGTATTCTCTGGTTTTAGCAGCCTCTTAGATAGCTGCTACAACTTCCTCTTTACCAGTGACTGCCTCTAAATCTAGTACCTCCAGGGTTACTCTAGGTTTTCTTGATTGTACTTTTCCTGTAGTACCAGAAGCCAGTGAGGTGGCCTGCGTCAACTTCTCCTCGTCTTTGGTGCTTTTGGTGAGCTCCACCAGAATACAACCAGCCTTTGTGCTGCGTACTCTGGTAACTTCCGTGCTGCAGTCTCTCAGATCTACAGCGTTACGAAATGCCCCCAGTACTTTCGCATATGACTTTCCTTCTGCTGGTTTCATGAGGATGGCCTCGCTAATTTCCTTTGCCTTTATCTACTTCTTTATTCCCATTTTTGGCTTGTTTCTATTTAGAGTCAGTGTGCTACTAACTAGCTTTTTTCTAGCAGCCACTTGCTCCTTGCCGCTCATAACTGCCTGCTTTCTTTTGTTTACGATTTCCCTCAACAGTTCGCCATCGTCGTCATTCTTCCTATTTTTCAAAACGCTCTAATCCTCAGTAGCGCCATCGTCACTATCTCTACTTTTCGCAGGCTGTCTAATCACACGAGCTAGCAGAGATGTCCTGAACATCTCCCTCACAATCTTCTGGCGGCGGCCTTTAAGGTCCTTTAAGAGCCCACAGATTTCTTCCAGGTAAACTCTGGCTTTCTTAACTGTGCTGCTGACGTTAAACTGCCTGTCAATTGCTTTTTTTATACTTTGTAGGACGCCTGTCATTCTACCTAGTACTTTTTCTTCAACCACTTTTTTCTGTGTCACTCAAGATTTTCTGTAGGTAAGCAATTACCGTTGTTTCAGCCAGTGCCAGCTGATATTCATTTTGGCTATTCTGGTCTGTATCCTGTGGTTCGTTGGTCCAATCGTTGAAACGACCTCCAGTTGTCATTTGCTTTCGAATGATAGATAAAAGAAAATAAGTTTTTTCTGATAATAATCCTAGAAAAATTCGGAGAATAACGATACTAGTAATAACGATGAAATATTATCATCATCAATGTTTTAATCGTTATTATAACCATGATTATCATTTCTATTACTGTTAACGTTAATATAAATGTTATAATCTATGTTGTCTTTATAACCATTTCTAACATAAGCATTGATATCATTATTATTGTCATAGATATTATCATCATAACTATTTAAAAAAACATCGTTATTGTCATCATCTTTACCACCATCAGTATTTTTGTTATTTTTTTCTTATTATTATAGTTCATAATATAAGGGTTATCTTTCCTCTTACATCTCTAATTATTAAAAACATCATATCTATAATCATGATCATCATCATTATTATTGACATTATCAGCTTAAGTATTATCATCATTATAATTATAATTATTTTTATTATCATTGTCATCAAAACAATAATTATTATCATTATAAAAATAACTATCATCATCATAACTAGTATCTTCACAATCAGCATCATTATCATTATTATTATCATTATCGTTATTAGTATTATTATCTCCATTATAATTATTATCACCCATTATTACAATTATCTCTACCATCTTTATCACTCTTATTATTAGTATCTATGTTCTCATCATTATTTTCATTATGATTATAATTGTTGTCAAAATCTCTACTATTACTATAATAATTATTATTTCTATTAACATGATTATCTTCGTCGATTATTTTATTATTATTACTTTATCAACATAATTATTTTTCTTGTCGTCATCGTCATTATTATTATTATCACTATAATAATCATTATTATCAACATCATTACAATTAATATCATAATTATTGTCTTTATTACCATCCCTAACATTATGATTATCATCATCATTATTACACAAATTTAATTGTTATACATTTTTATCGATATCGTCATCATCATCATCCATATCATAATAATTATTTTCGTCATTTTCATCCTTATTACTGTTATCACTATAATAATCATTATTATCAACATCATTACAATTAATATCATAATTTCTGTCTTTATTACCATCCCTAACATTATTATTATTATCATCATTATCATACAAATTTAATTGTTATACATTTTTATCGATATCGTCATCATCATCATCCATATCATAATATTTATTTTCGTCATTTTCATCCTTATTACTATTATCATCATTATAAGAGTTATGATTATTAGTATAACTCTTACCATTATAAGCATAATAGTTATAATTATGATCATCATTATACTTATTATCATCTACATCGTCATTAACATTATCACTATCATCGACATTATTATCATCATCGTCGTCGTCGTGATGACTATCATCATTATAAATATTTTTATTAACATTATTATTCATAATTCTTATATTACTATCACCATCATTGTTATTATTTTTTTCATCGTCATCTCTATTATGATCATAGTTATCATAAATTTTATTATCATTATCAAATTATACTTTTCATCGTCATCTCCATGATTATTATTACCATCATCATAATTATTATTATTGTCGTTATTATCAATTTTTGTAAAGTTATCATCACCATGATAATCATCATCGAAATTGTAATAATTGACATCACTGTCATCATCATTTCTAAAACTAGTATCATCATTATCATCATCATCATTGTTATTATGAACATCGTTATTATTTTTATTTTTATCACCATTATTATTGGCATCGTAATAGTTATCTTCATCTTTATCATTAAAATCATGACTATTGTCATTATTCATATTACAATTATCATTATTATCAACATCGTTATTATTTTTATTATTATAGTTATTATCAGCACTTTAGTAATCAGTATAATTTTTTTATGAAGATCATAATCACTTTTTTCATCGTGATCATTATTAATATTAACAGTACCAGAATTAATATCAATTAAATTATTTTTAGTATAAATATTGACATTAATATTCTTTCTAAGAATATCGTAATGACTATTATCATTGTAATCTCTACTGTTTTTAAATGTATTACCAGAATTATTGTCATCTTCATTATTATTCGAATTATAATTATTACTATTATTATTATGATTATCATCATTTTTATCATATTTATTATCCTTATTCTTATCATTATTGTTAGTATTATAATTATAATGATTATTAGTATTATAACTATCATTATTATTATCATTATAGTTATTATTATTATTATTATTATCAAAATTATTTTTATTATCATTACTATAGGCTTTCTCAGTATTTTCCGCTTATTATTATTATCATCATTTTTACCATCAACATCATTATAACTCTGATTATTGTCATTGCTATAATTATAATTATTATACTAATTGAGATTACTAACTTTACTATTATTTCACTATCATTATTATTATGAAAATCTTTAAATTAATTGACACCAACATGGTTAACATCTTTATTATTATAATAATGTTAATTATCATTATTATTCTTATTATTATTACTAATGTTATCATCATCCTTATAATTATGAGTAGCATCTTTATTGTTATTGCTATGATCATCATAATGAATATAATTATTATTGGCAGTATCGATATTATAATTATTCTTATTATCATTACTTTGAATGTCATCACCATTATCATTACCATCATCATTGTTATCTATATTATTATCATTGTCATAACAATCATCTTCACTATCGTAACAATTATTATTATCCTTGTCATTATCATCATTATCATTACTATCTGGATAATTGATATAAGTATCATCATCATTGTTTTTATTATCATAGCTAATGTCTTTATTATACCCACCAAGAGTATCATCTTTAATATTATTTTTATTATCATTACAATTATGACAATTATAACTTTTTTTGATATCATCATCCACATCCAAAATGTAGTCTTATTTTTCTTATTATTATAATAAATATTGAAGCTACAAATATTATCATAGTCTTAACCATTATAAACATTTATATTTTTATCTTTTTCTTCGATATCATTATGTTCAGTATAATTACCGTCATCATTATTGTTATAATCATTATTACTGTTAATCTCTTTTTAGTATCTCCAATGTTATTATCATTATCATCATAGTCATTATCATTGATATCGTTATCTTTATCATTATAGTGACTTTTATTATCATCATTATTATTGTCATTATCATCATTATTATTATATTAATTATCTTTAACATCCTAATTTCTTACATCACTCTTATTGTCATCATCATTATTGTCTTTATCATTAGCACTACTGTTGCTACCATTATCATCAGTATTATCATCGTCATTATTATTTTTATCATCATTATCTTTATTATTATCGTTATTTACAACACCCTTATAATCATCATTACCGTGGATTTTATTTTTTTCACCAGGGTAATAGTAATTATCATTACTATTATTATTATCATCATTATCATCGTCAATACTTTTAGTACCATTATAAACCTCATGGTTATAATCCTTATCTTTACTGTGATTATCATTATTACCAACGGTATTATCATTATCATTATTATTGTCAACATTAGCATCATTTTTAATATCATCTTTACTGTCATTATTATTATTATCGTTATTACTAATATCATTAATATCATCATAATTATTATTAATATTATAATTTTTATTTTTACTGTTATCATTGTAATCATAATCATTTATTTTATCATTATTATCATCATCATCATTTTCTTTATTAATACTATCGTGATTGTTATGATTGTCATTACTATTATTATTATTATAATAACAATTGTTTTAATCATCATCTTTTGTATCTTCATGATCATTAGCATTATTTGAATTTGTTATATCTTTATTACAATCATCATTTATTATAATAATATGTTTTTTTCTGACAAACATTACTATCGTTATAATAATCGTTATTATTACTATCATTGTTAATATACAAATGATCATCATTATCATTATAATCTTTGTGTTAAGCTTCATCATTATTACTAACTTTAGCATTGTTATCATTATCAGCACTATTGTCATGATTATAATTTCTTTTTATCACTATTATTATGGCTATTGCCATTATTATTATAATAATTATTGCTATTATAATGATTCTCAATATTTTTAAATGATTTATCACAATCGTTATAAGATCTTTTTTTATTATGAAAATTGTAAGTAGCGTTACTATCTTTATTACTGCCAGCATCCTTATCATTATTATTATTATTAATATCAGCATTATTGCCATTTTGATCAAAATTTTTATGACTTGTATAGTTATTACTACTATCATTACCATTAAAACTGTTATCATCATAGTCAAGGTTATGATTTTAACTACAATACACATTATCATTAATACTGTTATAGTTATTATTATCATATTTATTGTATTCATTATGATCATTACTAGTATCGTTATAATTTTCATAACGATTATCATTATCCTAATTATCCAACAAAGGCGCAAGTAGCGCACCCACCGCAGAGCCCGAGGGACACAGACCTCGGCCACCAAGGTACAGCCGCTCATCGGTAGGATAGTGATATAGCAAAGTGGTTCTCAGGAGTCTGCCCGCATTTAAGCACCCACGCAAGCTCTTTACCGCACACCGACCGCCCCGTGACCACACCTTAGAAGCCCCGCCAGGAGAAAGAAAAAAAAAAAAAAAAAGGGCAGTGGAAGCGGAGCATCCGAAAGCATGGGCTGCCAGGCCGCTACTGTTCATCAGTAGGAAGGTGATAGAGCGAAGCCGTTTAAGGGAGTCACCACACGCTTAAACACCCACGCAGGCTCCCATCCCGCACACCAACCGTCCCGTGGCCACGCCCCAGCGGCCTGAGCCCCCATTACTATTATTATGATTATTGTTATTATTATTATTATTATTACTATTATTATTATCATCATTATAATTATTATTATTGTTGTTATTGTTATTGTTACTATAATTAGTATAATTACTATTATTATCATAATACCGATTGTTGTTTTGGTTTTTTTATAATTATATTTATTGCTACATTAACTCTTTTTATATGTTTTTTTTTTTTTCAGTGCGCGACACGTTTATCACTTTAATTGTATTGTGTTCTATTATTTTCAGCCCTACCAATATCTTACGTTTTAATATCAAGATTAAATTAAGCATTATAATTGTTATAACAATCACAATTTTTAACAGTATATTTATCGTTTTTTGAATTTTTCTATTATTGTTATTACCAAAAATTTGTTATGTCGATGTTTATTATTATTACTCTCCATTTCATCATTGTTAAGGGACGACTTGCATGAATAAATAATTTTTTTTTTTATTCTATTTCATATTATGTATATATTTCCCCCATAATAAAGTCTTAAGACTCTTAAAGATTTGTACTTCATGAAAATCGTCACCCAACAAAGCTAACTGTGTACTTTGTAGCAATCAAAAGTGTCAAGTGACAACCGAAGCAAGCTACAAAGCCTAAATACGTTAAGTCAGCAAGTACTGGTCCCATAGCAAGCAAGACAAAAAAGTTGAACTAAAACTTCGTGCAAGGTGCATTTCTTTGCATGGCGTTTTAGTTAGTAGCTTTTCGCTGCTCATCGAGTGTGGTTCCTAACTATTAGCTTAATATTTCTATCTAGTTTGTTATAATTACTTAATAAGTTCATAGTTATATTGCTTGATCAATTTATAGCTATTATTGTGATTTTATATAAAACTAAATAAATGAAAAAGATAAAGTATACCTAACTGTGCAAAATATTTTATTAGTTGACATTCAATAAAATTATTAATATCAACAGAAGCAGCACTAAACAATCATATAAAATTTAATAAAAAAGCAAGAAAAGGTATGTAGACATTTATATATAACAAAGTATAACACTCTCTCTTTTTTTTGTTCTTCTTTTCCCCAATATACAAACGAACAAATAGTTGGACTATCTGCTGTCCCACAGCCTGTGAAGAAGGGTAAGACTATAGTCCACATTCTTTGGTTTCAAACCAAAGGCAAAAGTAAATGATATTACTAATCATTTAATGAATATTAGTATCACTAATATCATCATCATAATTATTATTAATGATATCATTATTATTATCATCATTATTCTAATTATTTTTATTGTTTTTATTATTATTATTGTTATTATTATTTCTTCTATTATTGTTCATATTAAAATGACATTGTTATTATTATCCTTGTTTTTATTTGTATTTTTTTCAAATTTTTAATACTGCAAACTTGCATTATTATCTTACTTTGTTTATATTTTTAGGACGGTTATTGTATCTGTCAGCGAGACTGTCTTTATTATTTTTTCTATTTTAATCAACATTATATTTATTATGTTAATAGTTGTCGTTATAACTCTTGTTACATCCCGAGTTCATATTACTAAAAACTATCTGTCCGTCAAAATTCAGATAAGACGTATTGTAAATATAAAGCAAGCTCATTTGACAAGAGGAGCTCGTACGTCGTTTATGTGTGCATGTGTGTGTATTAGTTTTAAGGTTAATGCTTCAAAATATGCTGACATAGAATACAGCCAGCCTCATTGTAAAAATTCATGTATGTATAAATGAATGGTTACTCGCTCATTAATTGTTTAATTCTGATAATGTATACTAATTTAGAAGTTGTAATACATACATTACTTCATTATATTTAAAATTGGTTGTAAAATCCTCAAAACGATTAATTTTAAAATTTGTAAGCTTACTGTCACAATTGAATTTGTATTTGGCGTTCTTATATTGCTGATATGAGCTTTCATCATCACTGACCCAAAAACTTAATTGCACTTGTCAGAAAATGCAATTGGTAATGTTGTATTGTTATTTCCTAATATGTAAAATCATAACATGTAGAATCATCGTGCAAATATCAACACAGTCTGCAAGAACATCGTTCATTGGTTGATCTGATTTAACCAAAGGCCTCTTTTACTTCCTCTGACGCTATAAAAATGCACCATCAAGAGAAAAAATTGCCTTCTTTACGTCTGTCACCTGTCCTTTAAAGTTTTAGTCTACTCTTGACTCTCGCGACTCGTGAGTAACTTATACACGTAAGGCATAACCTGTTGGCTGAGGCAACTCCAGTGCGTATCGAGAACATCAATAGTATCGGACTACACAGAGGAGTGAGGTACAGCAAAGGAAGCCGGCTTAAAGTGGTTTTAGCAATAGCAGAGAAAGCAGAAATCGCAACATCCTACTGACTACGAACTCATTTGTGTAGTTTAAGAAAACACTGAAGGTTTCCGCACGAAGCATTAGGGAACTCCAAATCAGCAGTAACATCAATCAGTGATAGATGTAAGTAAAATATCAGTTGAAAAATTTACGCTCAACCTTGTTATAGTGATCCGAATAAAGTGCATTTAAAAGGACTAATTTTTTTTAAATTGCTTTAATAAAGAAATACATAAATTATTTATATTATTTAAATAACGATTTTTATTCAATAAAACAAAGAACAAATAAATTTCATGAGCTGAATTCCAAGAACCCCACGAATGGCTTTTAAATAAAAGAGTTAAGACCATACTCTGAACAAGTCCGGTCATAACACTCTTACATTTATTCCTTTATAATATTTTTGGTTCAGATAATTTTTACTTACAGCTTATTACTCTCTAATTTTTGTTTTCTTAAGCATATAGTCCCACAATTTCTAAACAAGATTAGATAATTTATTTTTTAATTCTTATTAATAAAACTCCAAATTCTTGTTGCTTGTTTCTACGTTGGTATCTTAGTTTGCTTGATTTGGTCATTTTGTGGCTAATCGATTTTATAAGACATTTTTACGGTACGTACAAGAACAAAAAAAAAATTATCACAAAATGCTTTGATTAATTAAAAAAAAAAGATTCACTTGTTAATAATAAAATGGATTTTTTTAACTAACTTTATTGAATACATAAACATTTAAAGAAAATTTTTCTTGTTTAATGTATCACGTTAAGGGAACATAAAACTTTTCTCCATTATTGGTATTTATTATTTTAAAGTATTTATTTTTTGCAACTATAATAATAACGTACAAAAGATTATTTGCAAATATGAACTTATTTTGTGTGGCTATGGCTATTCTAAAAAATATTTACATATAAAGTGTTCATAATGATTTTATTTGGTTAAGCAGCTATGCCACTGCAATATTTATAATTATTGTTGCTTTTTAATTTTGCATACGTTTAATTTTTTGACTTAGATAAATTAAAAGTTTTATATATTTGTGTGTAAAAAGAATTTTAAGCGTGTTTTTTTGAAATTTTGCTATATTTGTTTTACCAGTTACATATCAGTGAGAAGACGGTACATGGATATGATAGATCCCATATTATTGTATAGCTAAATGTGTGGGGCATCTCACATCACGCCCCAGTGCCCCTCTACTATCTTTCACGGCCCCTCAAAAGACCATTCACTATCCTTCCTTGACACCTCTATTGTCCTAACACAAATAAAGGTACAATTCATTATTCCTTTTCGTTATTTAAACCCAAAAAATATTGAGTCATGACCCCTCATTGCCCCAATCTACTCCTCCATTGCTTTCCCACCACCCCTCCAACGCTACACTACCCAATTTTTTGTACTGTTTTAATGCACTTGCATTGTTGGCGTAGAATGGACAAAAAAAAAAAATAATCGAACCTGTACTTTACATAGATACTAAAGAGAGTTTAAGAAACAATACAACAACGCTTTCTGTACAGAGATTAATAAGTTAAGATGTTTTATTATAATATAATTTAAAATTTTCAGGTGAAATAGCTGTAGTATATGCTATATAGTTATAAAAAAAATATTACATACACCACGTAATATGTTGATGAGAGCCTGTGATAAGTTGCCCAAAACAAAACTAGTAATTTTTTGCGGTGAATGTGCCACTCACTACTTTCTAAATATTAAAACAGCTAGATTAAGAAGAGAAAAACTCTATCTTTAAAACATAGTAATGTAAAAATGAAAGGATCTTACGTGTGACAATAGCTGGCACTACATGCAACCCATTGAGAATAACCACAATCTTGGCTGTGTGTAACCTATGTTCTAAAACCATTTGAATAAATAGCTACAATATGAGTTGAATACGCAGTACTACAATAACAGTTGGATAACCAGTAACGCACAAAAAAAATTATATATTTTATTAAGATCAAGGATATTTTTCGCTTATACAACTATAACTACGCACGCAGTAGCATATTGGATAGATTTATACATTTTTCGAAGTCTTGCATTACAAACGCACACTCACAACTATTAACCATATTAACACGCTGATGAAGCTTGCGTTTGCAGTATAATTATATGTCGTTGAAGAAGCTTGCATTCGTAGTGAATCATCATACATTACTACTGGAGCGTGCATTCTATTCTTTGAAACTACATGTGTCACTGATATGTTTACTCTTCTAATACTCCAACTTGCGTAAGCAAACCATTGCATACGCAATAGTAATACATTTTATAGGCCAATTATTTCAATTATCTGCTGAGCTTGCATCCGCAACGGTAAGTACAGTGAATGTGCTGACTACACTGCGAACGCAAGCTTAATCAACGTAGTATAATCATACTTCGAACACGAGCTTCATCAGCGTACAAACATAAAGTTGTGAACAAGCCTATGCAATGCCAGACTTCAAAAAATATAAAAAAACTATTCAATGTGCTAACAATGTATAAGCAAAAAAAATTCCTAATCTAAATAAAATATATAATTTTATAATGCGTTACTGCATACGCAAACTTTATTCTAGCAATGTATTTAAATGATTTTAACGAAATAGTATAGGTTACACATAGCCGGAATTGTAGACATTTTTAATGACTTATACATAGCGCCAACTATTGTCACACGTGACACTCTCACCTGAATATGCTTTAAAGTAACAGTGTCTTTCTATGTACTCTAGTTGTTCCAATCCTTCGAAAACTAGTGTACGCAACCTCCAGGCTCCAAATTACTAGTCTTGTTTTTGAAGAGTTTTTGCCCTGCGAATAATGATAACGATAATAATAAAAACAATGATGATCATAATCATACTGACAATAATGATGATGATAGTTATAATGATAATGGATGACAATGACGATAACGAATACGATGACTATGACGATAACGATGACATAGACAGTGACGATAACCAGAACGATAACAATAACGATGATGATAACAATAACAATAACGATGACGATCATAATAATAATAATGATAAAAACAATAACAATAAAAATTATGACAATAATAATTATCATAATAATGATAATAATAATGATAATAATCATAGTATAAACGATAGCCATAATAATGATTATAATAATAATGATAATAACGATAATAATAAAAATAATGATGGTGATAATAACAATAATAATAGAAATAATAATGATAATGAAAATAATAATGACAATAACAGTGACAAAAAAAAACGGTAATAATGACCATAACAATGACGATAATACTGATGACAACATTAGTAATGCGATGACAAAGACTATAACTATGACCATAACAGTGTCAAACACTATAACAATGACGATGACGATGATGATAAAAATAATAATCATGGTAACGATGAAGATGATAATGATGATGATGATGACGAGAATGATGATGATGATAATAATGATGATGATAATAATGATAATGATAAAAATAATAATACCAATAATAATAAAAAAGAAGACAATAGTAATGACAATTACGATGACAATCGCAATGGCTACAGAGATAATGACGATGATGACGATGACAACGACGATGACAATAACAATAACAATGACAATGAGAGTGTAGTTGATAATAAAAATAGTACTTATGTTGATAATGATGATGATGATGATTATGTTAATGATAATGATAATCATTATAACAATAACGATGGCATAAGCGATGACGACAACGATAACAATCACAATGACAATGACGATATTAATGATATTTATGGTTATAATAATAATAATAATAATAATAATAAAACTAATAATATTGATGATAGTGATAATAGTAATAATAATAATAATAGTAATAATAATAAAAATAATAGTGATGACGATAATAATAATAAAAATAATAATTACAATAATAATAATAATAATAAGAATAATAATAATAATGATGACAAACGTTATATTCTTGATTCTTATAATGGCGATGAAAACGATGATAATAATAACAATAATGACAATGACGAAGATCATAGCAATGATAAAGACGATAACAACAGTGATGGCTATGCCGATAATAACGACAATAACAATAACATTGACGATAATAATGACAAGGACAATAGTAATTACTATGACAATAACGATAGCAATAGCGATAATGGAGATGACGGTCATAAAGATGTCGATAATGATAGCAATAACAATAAAAGGGCAATATTAACAATGATGACGCTACTAATGATGATTATTATAATGTTAATTATGATAAAAATAATGATAATCATGCTAATATTAATGATGATGGTCATGATTGTTCAAATAATGACGATGCTATTTATAGTAATAATGCTTATGACAATAGCATTAATTAAAATGATTATAATGGTATTGAAAAGAATAATACAAACAATAATACAGGTAACGATAGAAATAATAATAACAAAAATGACATCGATAAAGAGGATGATGACGATAACGACGATACTTAAAATAATACTAATAGTAACAAAAGTATACTTCATAATAATGATACTAATTGTAATATTATTAATAATAATAATAAAAACAATTATGTTGAAGATAACATTAATTAATACAATAATAATAATTATAATAACAATAATAATCATGTTACTTGTAATAATGATGACAATAAAAATGATGATGATAATACAAATTTTTATAATGATAACGGCGCTGATGATAACAGCAAATATTTTAATAATAACAATGACCTTTACGATAGCAATAATAATAACTATGCCTAAAAAGATAGATGGCTATGGGAATAACAACAGCAAAGACAATGACGACAACATTAAAAGTTTTAACGAAAATAAGAAAATCGATGACAATAATAATAATAAACAAGATAATAATGAAACTGATCATAAAAATAATAATAATGATGATAATAATGACGTTTATTATGCCGAAAATAATGATAATAGTGGGGATGACAATAATGATACTAATGAAGATAACAATGTTGATGACGAAGAACGATAGCAAAAACGATGACAAAGACGATAGCAAAAACCATGACGATGACCTCAGCAATAGCAGTATAAAAAACGACAACAATTACGATGAAAATACCGATAATAATGACAATAAGAATGGCAGTTACAAGAATGATAGAATTTACAAGGACAAAAACGATAACCATGATAATGACGATGACAGTAACAAACACAACGACAATGACAATATTAACAATGATGATAATAATAATACAAGTAGATAAGGATAATAACAATCATAATGATAATAACAGAAAAAATAATAATAATGACAATAATAATCAAGATAACGTTAATAATAAATATGGTAACGATGACGGTATTGACAAAAGTAATAAAAAGAATTATGAAAATAATAATGATTATAATGTTAATACTCATAACAATAATAATTATGAGAACGATAAGAAAATTGGTGATAATAACAGTAATAATAACTATAATTCTAACAATGATTATTATAATGATGATAATGTCAATGATAATGATGAGGATGATAATGGTAATAGTAATTATAATAATGTTGATGACAAAGACCATAACATCGACGATGACGAAGACAAGGACAAATACACTGACGATGATAGTAGCAGTGAAAATCATAATATTGTTAGTTATAATAATAATGCGAGAAGTAATGATGATAACAATAATAATAATGATAACAATAGTCAAAAGCAAAATAATAACAGTTTTAAAAGTACTCATAGTAAGAGTTATAATAATAATAATAATAATAATAATAACAATAATAATTATCATAATAATAATTATAAGGATAATAATAATAATTATTATTATAATGATAATCAAAAGAATAATGGTTCTTATAATTAAAAGAAGAATTATCGCGGAAACAATAATTATTATAGTGATGGTAATAATGATAATACTAATGATCGTATGGATGATTTCGTTAATAAAAATGTTAAGAAAAACGGTAATAATACTAAAAAGAATATTATTGTTAATAATGATCACGATAATAACGATAATTGAAAAATAATAAAGATAATAATGACGATAATGATAGTGATGACACTAACGATAATATTAATGATGATGAAAATGATGATGGTGACAATGATGATGATAATAAGGACAATGATGATAGTAATTATTGTAATGATAATCGTAATAATCATGATCATGATTATAAAAATAATGATACTTATAAGCAGAACAATGTTGATGATAATCATAATAATATTGATAATGATAACGATGGTGATGACAGAGACTATATCGTTGATAATAATCATGACAAATACACTAACGATAATGATGGCTGTGACATCGATGATATTAATAATTATAATGGCAATAATAGTAAGAAAAATAATAATAATTATAAAATATTCATGATGATGATGATAATAATCATAATGATTTTAATGATATCGGTAATGATAATGATAATAGTGGTGATAATGGTAGTAATAATGAAACAGAAATAAATCTTGTAATAATATTTAAAATTATGGTATAGACAAGAAAAACAATAATAATGATAAAAATAATTAAAAAAATACTGATAACCATGACTATGTTATTAAATATGATACTTTTTAATGACAAAGGCAATGACTACAGTAATATTAATACTAATAATATTGATTTTAATAATGATAATGATGATGTTAATCATAATATCGATAAGGATGAAAATGTAAATAATAATATTAATGTTAATGCAAATCATATAAATAATGATGGTTATGATGATAATAATGATAAAACCTATGATAATGTTAATATAAATAACAATCATGCTAATGTTGATGATGGTGTTGATGATAATAATTATAAAAGTAATGATGGAAAAATAATTGTTACAATAATGATGATGATGTTAATGCTAGAATTAATACTGATCATAATTATTATGATAGTATTATTCGTGATAATATTAATGGTAAATATACCAACGATGATGATAGTTATGATGTTCCTAATTATAATGATAATATGGATAATAATTATAATCATGATGATAAGGAAAATAATTATTATGATGGTAATAATAATAATAATAAATGAAAGAACAATACTATCAACGTTGACGACAAAAATAAATTGTATTATAATGATAATGATAATCATAATCATTCTGATGACGGTGATGATAATAATAATGATAGTGATGCTGATGACGTCAATTATGATGATAATAATGGAGTTGACAAAAACTACAACGTTAATAAGCATGATGACGATGATAAAGAGACTAAAGATAATATTTTTTTTAACGATATTAATAATGTGGATAGTAATAAAAAATTGCGACGATGATAATAATGCTTATGATTTTGACTACGATGCAGATAATTATAATAATGTCCTTGATAATAATAATGAAATCTATAATAATATAAAAATAATAATAAATTGAATAATAATTGTTTTGATAATGAAAGTGAAAAAAGTAATGGTACTTATCATTATGACAATAAAAATTATATAGGAATTTTCGTTGAAGGATCTTGGGTGAGCATATATAAATATGCAAACTGTTGTAGTGTGTATATATTGTTTTATTTTTGCTGCGCTTCGTCCAAGTTTCTCGGACCTCATCAGGCAACTAAAAGTTAACACATGTGCACATATGGAATCATAAAACAAAAAAAAACAAAAAAAGGGGGGGGGGTTTACAGAGAACGGACGCACAACTTAAAATCACCTGATGGAGATTAAACTTAAAACATTAAATAGTATCCGAATGTAACTCGTGTGAAACAGACGGCAGTCAGCACCCTACTGATCTTGTATACGCACTATATAGAATGAACGAACTCAAAAATAATACGAATACGAAGCAATAAGGAAGAGAGAGTTATGTGTACAATACATTATTGAGAAGACGGAACTTCAAGGCATGGAGTTATTTATATTTCTCAATGACATAATTATATGCTCAAAAACATTAAAAGATCATGTGCTAAAAGTACTCATTTATTCAAAAAACTTTGGAAATCAAAGTTAAAGTTACTACTGGACAAATGTGAATTGTTAATGCCCGAAGTAACTTATTTGGAATATAAAATAGGAAACTACAGAGTTAAACCAGATTCAAAAAAATTAAAAGCTGCTGAAAAAAATTTCCGAAACCAAAAAATTAAACGAAAGTTAGATAATTTTTAAGATTATCAAAGTATTACCGTTGTTTTCTAAAAATTTTTGCAGAAATCACAGATCCTTTAACGTCTTTGTTAAGGAAAGGAAAGAAATTCAAGTGGACAGATACTCAGCAAAAAAGCTTTGAAGAGTTAAGGAGAATATTATACAAAGCACCTATGTTAGCTTGCGTTGATTTAGATTATCCATTCATATTAACAACAGATGCATTCAACATAGCTATTAAGGCAGTATAAAGCTAAGAAGAACCAGGGAAAGACCACCCCATTGCGTATATGTCAAAAACTCTAAATAAAGCTGATAAAAAACATTCTACAACGAAAAAAGGGTGGTTAGCAGTAGTTTTAGCAGATCAATATTTTCGGCATTACATGAACAGCAAAAAATTTACGGCTCACGAAGATCATAAACCACTATCTTGGATTAAGTCTATTAAAGACTATTTGAGTAGGCTAAATAGATGGAGAGCAAGACTTTGAGGTTATATATATACTATATGAAAAAAAAATAAAATAAATTTTATAACGAAATTCTCAAAATCGAGGAAAGACATCGTAATAATAATGTTGTATTAGAATCAGGAAACGGACGAATAATTTACAAACATATTGACAAAGTATAACGCAGCTACCAATACAAATAGAAAAAAATAGAAAAAATCTTGCATATGTATGTGTATTGTAATGCATCTGATAAAATTTCCAAGTCCAGTTTTAAAAGTTAGTTTTTATTTGCTGTTCTGAAATCAAAAATGTTTGTTGTTGGACGTTTGGGATTGAAAGGATTAAAACACCTGTCTGATAGATAACTAGTATTACGCATTTTACGTCCCTTTTTCAATGGCATTGTTACAAAGTAAAAATTATTTAACTTTAAATTACAATAAGTAAGAATATGTCTAGGTCGTATACTAAAATAAAAGCACAGCTGATCCAATAGCCAACAAACTTGTGGTACGAGGAATGTACGTGAGAAGCGTGGATAATACTTTGAATCACAGATCGTACTGTAGGTAGGCTTCCCCACAAAATTTTAAAATTCCAAAAAATCAAAGAGATGAAAAATCTATTTTTTATATAAAAGCAAACAATTAATAAAACAATAAAAAACAAAGTAGCAATAGAAAAATTTGAAGAACAAGAAACAGTTTACGTGTTGATGTTATGTCGAGTGTTGTTATTAATTTTTCCTCTATTGGTTTATAGATTTTTTTTTTCTTTAATGAAAATTCGTTTTTCATCTTTTAGGAGATAAGGTTAAAAAACAAGTTGCTCATGATTTGTATTTATTAATAATTTATACGAAATAAATAAATAAAATGTCGATGTCTCGCTTTTTTGCATGATAATACGAAATTTTTAGGATATACTGACAAATCGCAAGTATAAAAGTTGTAAATCTTTTAATTATCAACAACTTTTACTTTTTACTTTGTTTGATACGATGTACAGATATCATTTTATACTTAAAAAACAAATTTTTTTTACCATTACGTGCCACATAAATTAATATATTAACAATAACAATTGAAAAGTCTCCAAAAAATTTGATTTTTAGGTAATATTTGACGCAGAAAACGATGGTTATAATAAAAACTCAATTTATTTTTGGGGCAATTGTTAAAAGTCAATTAAAACAATACAATTGTTAGTAACAATATTAATTTGTTACTAATTTTTTTTTTTCAACTTTTTTTTCTTATAGTTTACCTCTTTAGCTACAAAAGGGCTATTAGTAAAAGTTTTCTTGCTCTTAAGGATTCAGAGCTATACATTGTTTAAACCACTATTATGAAATTTGTTATAACTTATAAAATCGAAAATAGGCGATAAATAAAATTCCTTGTATATGTATTCCTTGTTTTTCAATATAGAAACTGGAAAAAAATTTTGAGCCAAATCGGAGAGGTGACGGCTTTATTTTCGTAAAATTCGTTCGGTTTGTAAGAGAATGATCCATGTATATTAAAAAAAAAAAAAAAAATATGACGTAATTAATACGTAATGCACGCAATTTTATTTAATATATATTTAGCAACTAGGTACCTACACTGCTTTACGATGAAAGTAGGGGTGTATATGATTAATCAATCATTTTTCCAACAAAAAAAAAACAAAAGGAAATTTACGTCTATAACGATATTATAATAGTTCGTCTCATCAACTGGCGTGAATTCTTGATCGATCTGTAATTGATTGTATGACGAGGGTGGCAACAGTTTAAGAAGGGTGGTGTAACATCCCGAGTTAATACAGACGAATCATATCATAACTAAATACGCTATCCGTCCATCAAATTCAAACAAGGCGTATTGTGAATACACAGGAAGCTCATATGACAAGACGCTCTTATACGTCACCTATATGCGTGTGTGTAATAGATTTTAGATTAATGTTTTATAATATACTGACATAAATTACAGCCAGCTTCTTTGTGAAAATGCACGTATGTATGGAAATTGTTCGTTATAAGTATGAATGCATAAATCGTATTGTATGTATGAATAAGAAATTTACTGCACATTGATTATCTATTCCTAATAACGTATACCGATTAGAAAATTTGTAATAATTACGATATTTTATTATATTATAAAGTGATCATAAAATCTCCAAAAGGATTATTTTCGAAATTTGTAATCTCACTCTCACACTTGAACTTGTATTTGGCGCTTTTTTTTATTGCTGATGTTAGCTTTTATCATTACTGACCCAAAAAACTCAATCAAACTTGTCAGACGAATGCGATTGGTACTGTTGTATTATTATTTCATGATATATAAAATCATAACATGTAACATCATTGTGCAAGCCTACGGTTTAGCTGTCAACGCAGTCTACAGGAACATTGCTAACTGGTTGACCTAATTGAACCAAAAACCCCTTTTACTCGCTGTGAGGCTATAAAAACTCACCATCAAGAGGGAAAGTTACTCTTTCTACGTCTGTCACCTGTCCTCTAAAGTTTTAGTCTACTTTTGTACACGTAAGACATAACGTGTTGGCTGAGGCAACTCGGGTGCCGTTCGATAGTATCAATAATATTTGACTACGCTAAGGAGTGAGGTACAACGAAGGAGGTGCGCTGAAAGTGGTTCCAGCGATAGCAGAGAAAATAGAAACCACAACATCTTACAGACTACGAACTCATTCCTGTAATTTAAGTAATCACTGGACATTACTGCACAAAGCATTAGAGAACTTCGAAGCAGCAGTAACAGAAATCAGTGATAGATGTAAGTTATTTATCAGTAATATAATTAAAATAAAACTCTTGTTAAAGTGATTTGAGTGGACTTTACCTAAGAGAATAACTGTTTTAATTTTTTTAATAAAAAAATTAAAAATTAAACTTTTATTTTAATCATCTTTATTTTTTAAATAATTATTTTTACTTGACTAAAAAAATTAAACATTGCTTACGTGCTGAATTTTAAGAGACCCAAGAAAAACATTAAAAAAACGCTTTAGACCATACTTTAAACAAGTCCGGTCATAATAAAAGTTTAGGTCGTACTTTCGTTATTTGATCTTTTTCTTCATTGGTTACTTTGCAGGAATGAAATGAAAGTAGCTATCCTTATCTTCTTGTTGGTGTTTTAAACGTTTTTGATTACCATACCTATACACACTAAGTCTAGGTTGTTTTACTGCACAATATTTTATTGACCATGCAGTGTTCTTGTAAGATTATTTTAAACATGAAGCATAGTGATTTTTTGTTGTATTCAATTCAGTGACAATAATTTGGTTTTTTAAATATTCAAAGATCTGTTTATCCACCAGTTGATATTTTAATCTCTTTTTAATGTATCAGCCGATTTTCAATTGGATTATAACCAAATTTTACTGCTTATAAGAATTGATAGTTGCATCTGGACATGCTTTTTTTGTATGGGTAGCAGCTATAGCATATACTCTGTGAGTTTGTTTAGTAGCAACAGCTACAAAGTTAATTAGAGGCGAACTAGAAGGTACTAGTGCAGCATGGACTTACTTGTCATTAAATTTTATTTGGTAATTCCAGTTGGTACTGCATTTCCAACTTCTGTTACAAAATCCATTTTCACCTTATCAGTATTCAATTGATGCAAATTAGGCCAGAGCTGCCAAGTTCAGTTGGATTTTACTAATTGGCAGCAATTCTAGCAGCCTCTTCTGTGTAGCAACCAAAACGTATTGTTTAACACAAGTTGAATTTACTGAACGTTGACAACTTACTGATTCAACAAGCTGCTTTATCAGTGCTGTGATAGACATTTTACAACGGTTCTATTGAAAATCCAGGTTTTTTCGAGTAAACTACACATGTTATGGTAGCATATAGTTCTTGATAAGAGTATTTTTATTTTTTTGCATTTACTGAAGCTCATAGACATAGCTGCTTTTTTCACACAGTTGTTTTTTTTCATAAGCTTTTAATAGTATAAATTTTATTGAATGATAAAATATTAAATAAGTCAAGACAAATAATCCTATGTTTGTTTTCTTTTAGTGAAAGAGACCTATTTTTTCTTAATACGTCTTAATAAACATTTTACTAACGTTCTAAAAGTGTTAAATGCAGGTGGTTATTCATTTTATAATGTATGGAATGCATAATTACAAAGAACATATCATTAATGGCATTATTTGTAATATGTAAAATACTTATAGTGACGTAAACGTAAAAGACATGCAAAAAAGGGCAGTATTATGATAAGTTATTCAGAAATAGTTTATCACAAACTCTGTATACATAAATATGTAATAAGTTTCAAGCACGAAGATATTTTCTAATACACTAAGCATAAACCGATGGAAAGTTAAAAGGAAGCATGTTTATAAAGACAGTTTATTTACTACAAGTCATTTTTATACTTGTATTTAATTTCAGTTAGATCAAATCCTTAATTCCAACAATCTTTTGTTTTAGTCACAAATGAAAATAAGTAACGTCATCTGTTGATGAGAGATTTTTACGGGAATAAAAGCTCTAACTCCATGACAACGTATTTCATACAAAAGTTTTAGAGCTTATTAAATTAAAACTTTTTGTTTGATATGTTCTTTTTCGTAGTCCCATTGTAATACACTAAAAATCAGTAAATCGTAACAATCGTTTAAAAAGGGCCTAAAACTAATTTTTCAATATCCGAATTTTTTACATTATTCTTGTAGATAAAGTTAAAAGAACAAGATTGGTAACTTCTATGAAAAATAGATTTTCTTGTATTGATTAATTTGTATAATATGGTCGTCTCAACACTTTTAACCAAGATATCGTTTCAAAATACTTAAAAAATAATTTCATTGCATATAACTTTCTAACATGTCATGTGGGGAGCGAAAGTTTAATACAAAACTTATAAATCTTTTGAAGTCATACGGAAACTCAACGAGAAGAGTTCGTGAAGAAGATGAAGCCTTGGCGATTGCGCAAGTATTTACTTGAAAATCACATACTCGAATTTTTAAATAGCGAAAAAACATGAATTCATCGATGTACATAAACTTTTGCTTAGCTCAATTTTTTTAATTCTGAACAATATCTTTACCAAGAAATTATAATGAGACAACTTTTATGAAACTGTGAATAAGAGATGTGAATGTTAATATGCTTTTATTAAGATTTTTTATCGCCAGGTTCATTGATACATTGAAACGGCTTTTACCCTTAAGTTAGCTGCAAGCCAAATTATTTCTCTACAGTATACAGATAAGCTTTTCCTTTAAGACACAAAGTTCTGCCAACAGTGTCATGTCAGTTGCAGCTTTATTTTCAGATTTCTAGTGTTTTATGGATGAATTTAGTTGATACTCAAGCCCTTGTACGCCACTAGCCACTAATCATGCGAGCAGCGCATGCATAATGGTTTTTGAGGTTTTTGAGTGTATGCAGTAAAGCTGCACGTGTTATAGGTAGACTGGCATAAAAGTAAGTTATGAAATAACGGTATAAGATTGGCATAAATAAAATATTGTTTGGGTGATACATCATTTATGACTAAAAGCAACAGTGTTTCTCCCACTTAGGGAGAAAAAATTATGAGATTAGTGAAATAATAGTCATAAATTCGTTAATTAGAGGTAACATTTATTTTAAAATATAACATACACCCAAACCAGGGGTCGAATGACAAATTCAATGTCAGTGCTTGAACAGCTACTGCAAATGAGGTTTGGAATTCACTGGGTGATTTGTAATGAAGGATAAATAAATAATGTTTATCGTAAATCAGCAAATTTCTTAGCAAAGTCTTAGAAACTGATGATTAGATTTTTTCTACTCAAGGATAAAAGAAAGATCATACTCAGTGTTTAAGTAAATAAGTTCATTTAAGAGACCTGTATCAATTACAATATAATATAATTACTATTATCATTAAACACCTACACTCGTATTTTTAAATTTGTTAATAAAGCTTTGAAATCATTAGTTGCGTATGGTTTATCGAAAATTTTAAGTAGTTTATTTGAACTAATCTTGCACAAAGACTCACTCACAGTTTTTGCAATGGTATTTAATATAACAACCACATTAGAATAAATTTATGAAATTTACAAAAAAAAACTTAATTTGGTTTTCTTATTATTATTATTATTTTTATTATTATATAATATTATCACTCTCAGAATGTTTCAATACTATTTGAGAAGCTTTAGAGAAACTTCTGTTAAAGTTTTGCTTAACTGCTAACAATTCCTTATTAATAATAAATTTCTTAATAACTGAACATTGTCAAACCTCTTTAACAAAATGAGACATAGTGGTGAATAATCATAAGAATTATTAAATAAATTTTGAATTCGGTACATAACTGTGTAAATGGTCAGTCCCTACTGCTGTAAAAATGATTGATTCACAGTAAATAAAAGGTGGTCGTTAGTATACATCAATGGCGATGGCATAAACATGGTTTATAAGTATGACAAAAGCTTGGTAGTTGCCATGCGTTGCTAAAATTGCGGTCATAATTTTTATTTTAATTTAGGATTATGGACCAGGAAAATATCAAATTAAGACGATAATTCGAAAAATGTTTATGTTTCACTTTTTTAAGTGACAATATGATTTAAAATTTAGACTTAAGTAAACTGCAGGGAAAATGCAAGATCTTTTTGTGTGACGTAAAAAAAATGATGGGTAGCCAGTGTGGTGGGTGTTCACAACTACATCTTTTGTTGCTTCGTGCTATCTCTGTTTGCCATATCCTCATCACTACAGTAGTCGGGTAGTGCAGTGAGTTTTGTATTAGAAGGGTCTTTACGTCTTGGAGAGACCCTTATGATGGGCTGTTATGTGAATGCGCCCTTTAGCTTCTTTGCTTTCTTACTCACAAAATTTCACAACACATATTTTCTGGTCCAGAAGTTTTAATAAACTGTTACCATCTTGTTGTTGCTGATATTATTTTTATATTTTTATTTGATATGATTAACTCACTGTCAACATTTCTAGTTTTAACATTATAAGTAGTCGATATACTTTTACGGGTCCAGTGGATTGACTTTGAATGGGTCATGCTGTGAACGATTTTCAATCATCGCAATTGCATAGGGAATATTTTGTAATTCAATTGTACACTATTTTTGTTACCTAAGTGTATGTCCTGTATACTGTTATTTAAAAAGGTCGTCAGAAAAACAACGAAGTGTTAGAACTGAATCCAACTAATCTATATAGTCATGCTCTTCGTATCCACCATTTTTCATTTATTTTGAAAAATGAAAAAGCTTATTTGTAGGAGAGCAACATCCGTGAAAAGGTAGAAAAATGAAGATAGGAGTTTTATTTTACTTAAACCATACTTAAAACATATGTACTAAAGTTAGTATTGTAACATTAATTCTAGTTACTCAGCAATAAACCAGTTGTAGAAAATTTATTTCCTCTAATGGTATCTAATTGTTCTTCGTCTTACTAATACCACTAGATTTTTGTTACGTTTTAAAAATAGTCATAAATATTGTCCATCGATGCATAACATTTTTTTAGAAAGTCACAATCTAATCTCATTTTTTACTCACATTTTAGGAGATAAAGCTCCAGTAAAACATCTTTCACTAAAGACACTTCTACCAGATACGGAAGGATATATGACTTACGAGGGTAGTATGACGCATCCAGGTTGCTGGGAAACTGTTGTATGGCTAATTTTAAATAAGCCTATTTATATTACTGCTCAGGAGGTATTTACAAACTTAATAATTTTTTTAAATAAGATCTCAAAAAGTTGTTAATATAATAATATGTCTTTTTTCAAACTGTAATAATTTTATAACGCAGGTATTCTTTCATGCATAGTAAGATAAACATTCAGCTGACATTTATAATTAGAAGACTTAATTTAAATTTTAAAAGAAAAAGAAGGTATGTATATTGCAGGACCACAACATAGTTTCAGCGGTCTAGTAGGGTTCTTATAGGTATACGTATTGTTTTTGAGGTAGCTAAATACACAATCATTAGCCAAATTAAGCCAGCACGTCAAGATTTGTTGTAAAATTTTTGTAGAAATTTGATCTCTTAATATGCAAATTCCAAAGTAACAAGCCCTAGCCCTACAAAATCTATTTCTATATTTCTAAAAAACCGCGAAGCCCTAAACTCACAAACTCCATATTCACATTTCTACAAAAGCCAAACTAGCAAATCTTAAGCCCACATGCTTCGTAAGTTCAACCGCACAAATCCTACATCCGTAAATCCCCAATCAACAAGATCGAGACTCACAATTTTCATATTCACAGTTCTACCAAGTGCCACAAACCATAAAACTACAAGCTTCATATTCACAAATCTACTTATTCAAAAGTCACAAACTCCAAATTAACATACCCTTATTCCATAAGCTTCACATAAACATTTCTGAAAATCTCAAACCCACGATCCCCAAACGTACAAGCTCTGTATTTGCAACTGGAAAAACACTAAGCCCACAAATCTTAAACCTTAAACCAAAAATTCTCAAACCCACAAAGAATTATATTTAAATACTATGGAGTAACGGCTTACACATATTATCGTATTTCAATTGATAAGCCCTATTTTATCTGATTATAAATGCATGGCTCCAAAAAATTACTTAGACTAGAGTTAAAAAATTGTTAAGGGCCAAGGGGCATATATCCGTATGATGTTTATATCATATTTATGTTTCTAATCTCAATTGACTAAGAAAACAATAACTAACCTTAGTTTCAGTGTAAAACAACGTTCTCATTATTAACTTTACTTACGTATTTACAAAGTTATAGTTATATATTGGTTAGTTAGGATCAAAAATTGGCAGTATGGGTTTAAAACATTGTGTATCCATCTTTTCAAATGTATCTTTACATTTTTTTATTTTTTATCCCTTATAAATTTTATATCTTTTTTAAGTAAATTATACAAGGGATCTAACGTTATTGATAAGTTAGGGATGTATTGCTATAAAAAGTGATTTCTCTAATAAAATTTACTGTAAAATTATTTAGTTTATATTCCTTACTTAAACTGCTTAAAATTCTTTGGAAAACAGCAGACAACGTTTTCAAACTAAAATGTAGACAAGTCCATTGACAATGCCCTTCCTCTGTTCCTCTGTTACAAACGCTATTTTGCATTTATATTCGATCTGGAGTGGTCCTGACTAGAATGCTGAATTTATATCGAATGTTGTGAAATATTTACATACTCTTATTTTGATCATAAGGTCCTCAATTCTAGAAAAAGGTTATAATTGTGGGATTATTATTTGTTTGGATCACAAAAATTCATGCATAACCTTGATCTTTAATTATCATCTTTTTTAAAAGCCAACGTTACTGGAGTAGTAAACGGGCTGTAAGAATCTTCTATTCTTTTTTTAATAAAGTCGATATTTAAGATTCTATTTTTTTTCTATCTTTAATCGTGCATCCGTGTGGCCTTTTGTAACAATATTTATAAATTATTAAGTTAATTCGAGCTTCACAGTCTTTCACTGTTTCTACATCATACTAGTCTTTTGCAATGATAAAAATTTTTCTCATTCATCGCTAATACATTTGTTATCTTTTCTTTATTAAATATTTTTATTTTTAATGATACCATGCCTAAAGTATCTTTCACGCATAATTGTCTTTACCTTATAATTATACTTTTTTTTAGTTATTTTTATAGTTTAACAATTTCTAATAAACTGTCAATACATTTGCAACAGGATAATGAATTCTTAGTCTTTTTAGTGTATTTTTGATAATCACTGTTATGTCAATTAATTGCAGCATAACTGATTTTTTGGGTTCATGTCTATAAATTCTGTTTCGATTAGGTTATCATATATTACTTGTTAAATATTCTTATATTTGTCATCTTGTTTGTTTTTAAACAAGCATGCAGAGTCAGGTGGAATCTTATACTTTTCTTTTTCTTTTTACATATTTTACATTGTCATTTGTTTTGTTTATAATTGCTTTTTGAATGTGTGTCATCATATTTTCCTGTTAAGTTTATTTTTCGCATTAAATGCTCGAATCCTCTGATAAAATTCAAGAAACCACTTGTTGTTTGTAGTTTTTCTCTATCTATATAATCTGCTTTGTAACTTGGTAATTCTATGGCAATAAGATTGATAAGTGTTAGTATTTTCATAGATTTATTTATTTCTAGCAACAATTTTTCTTTTTTCGAAGCATATTCCAGTATCAATCCTTATTTATATTTCTAATTCAATGCATATCTAACTGGTGACCATCCATTATTTGAAATCGCTTTGCATAAGCTGTTTTTCCAAATACTCCATTTGAAATCTATTGAATTTTTTATCATTGTAGAATTATACCAGCCTATAGCAGATTTTTGTATTAACAATGATAATACACTGATCTTATCTGTGTCAGTATTTATTCCTAACCTATCACGCTTACTTTTAAAATCATTTGGCCATTGAAGAACATCTGTAACTTTTGTTGAAAATTTCTGTAGCACCAACTCTTCTATATGTGTCAAATTATTCTTGTGTTATTCTCTGTCTTCCTTTCCGTTGTTTTTTAATGTTTCTATTAATTTTAGTAAACTTCCTTCTGTATTTTTATCTTCCTTTATTTCTTGACATTTTTCTAATAAAAAGCCTTTAAATTAAATACTACCTTTATTAATGTAAGCTTCCTTTAAATCATTGGATAGAGTATTTCAAACTTCTCCTTTGTCATGCCTTTTTTTAAAAGATGGTTTTACTTTTTTAAAAATCTCTCATTCTATGATTTCTTTGTGATTTCCTATAAGTTATAATTCTTCAGGTATAATAAAAATTTGGTTGTTTAAAGTAGTAATGGATATTGTCGCGTGAATGTTTGTTTTTAAATCTTCTGGTTTATCTATCACTACAAAATAAAAACACGACTTATACATTGCGTTATTTAAATGAATTTAATTAATATCGTCTTATAATATGTTTACTTTTCTATTATCACTTAACTAAGGAAATAATAACTTCACTGAGTTTTACTGTTGAACAAGTTATTTATCATTTACTGTACTTACATATTTACAAAGTTTAACATTATGTGCTTACCTCTAAAACAAAAAACAGCATTAAAAGCTATTATTTTACATTAGTTATTACAGAGATGTATACTTTAAAACGATGAACAGCAAACTGATTGTACCGTGTATGTAGCTTGTCCATCTCTTCTATATATTCATCAGTTTTGTTAGTCAGTTATTGTGTTTCACGGGTATGCTCAATAAATCCCAATTTAAAATGAGTTTTCAAAGAAATTAGGTAAACCGTACTATTTCTTTTACATATTTATTTATATAAAAGTGAAACATTTAGGTTATTTCAAGTTCACATAAAGTTTTTTGGACCTTATTCTTTACCTCAAATTTAAAAAAGAAAAAATTTCAAGACCAACACTTTTGCTTAAAATTTTTTTTTCATAACTATGTAAAGTTCATTTGTAAATATTATGGGTTACAATTCAAGAATGGTGGCTTATTTTTTAAGATGTGTAAACAAACACACCCCGTGACTCTTATATCCAAAAATCTTCATTTCAGGGGCCCTAAAACTTAAGTTTCTATACTTGAAGCTGCTAATATAAGCATCAAAACTCTTACAACCTACGTTACGTCGAAAGGGCGCAACTAGGACTTACTTACTTTTAGCCCTAGGTGCGAATTTCATATACTAGGAACACGATCGAACGTCTACGTTACTGCTCGTCTAGGTTGGTAGAGACAGATTTTTAAAAGGCGAGGGTCAATGCACTTTGACACCTGAGACCGAGGGACTCTGGACCCTAAATCAAATAGTTTCGCGTGAACTTTAGAGTACTAGTATTGGCACTGATGTCCACGCATTTTTTCCACGTGTATAGATGTCAGTGTGTTGGAATGTGGAGTCTCATAGATACACGAGTCGTCCACTGGAAATCAGAGTATGGTTGGGATTAATTCTTACAGAGAGCAGAAAATCTGATTACTTACTTTTATTTTTAGTTTAAGATAGCAGTGGTAGATAGATTGCATTGATACAATTTAATTGCAAACCTGAGCTATACTTAAGTGTCGTACGCATAAAAATAAATAGAAGTAATTGCCACGAAACTTAGGAAGAAAATGACAAGACAATTAACAAGACAAAACTATGAAAGACAACTGTAGTAGTGCCTCTTGTCAGACCTTGTGGATAGTACGGCTATCGACCGGGCAACTGCTGCGAGATGTGTGGACTAGTGCCTTTTATTTGTTAAACTGATCGCATCGTTGCGACGTGACGAATTCACGTAGAGGAAACATAGGCATAGCCTAATAATCTATCATCGAATAGTTTCAAACAATTAACACGCGGTCGTATTCTTATCTCCACTAATGATTCCTGTATGGTAGGATAGAATTAGCTTTTTGATAAATTAAATTGCTATTAGCGCAAAGAAAATGATGGTGGTAGTTGTTCAATTTCTGAAAAAATCTAAATAGTTTTAGACTCTAAATTGTGTCAACTAACGGCCCAAAAAATTGTAAGTTTGGTGAAAAATGGTTTTTTGCGTCTAGAAAAGATCTGGAGACTTGGACAAAAAAGTTGTGCCGTTGAAAAAGATGCGCAATTTCAAGACGAAGAAAATGAGCTTCAGGGAAGTAAAATTGGCCCAGCCGTTTCTTTGCAATTTGCCAAGAAGTGCTCTTTTAAACCATTTTTTTTTTAATCTATAACTCACGTTTATTTGAACATTGAGATTTATGAATTAAATACAAGGTAGATCTTGTGCCCTTTAACATCCACACTAAATTTTTCAAACTGCTGCAAGAAGCAAAAAATGGTCTCTCCGCAAAAAAGTTAAACGTGACTGATTTTTCAACACACTGCCATTTTTCAAACAGCGTTGTACTTATCGAGAGTTATTTTACAACTTACCAAAACGTCGCTCAGATTGACATTCTGAAAGTACGAGAAAAATTGATGTCAAAAAGCAGCTATTTTCCAGAAATGCGGCGCGGCGAGCCGCCGACGTAGGCCATGCCTACTCTTTCCATCATGACTCCGGGATTTCTGAGCAGCCGCATTCAAAATGAAAACGCGTATTAATAATAACGATATCTTGGGAACCACGTGAGATAAATTGATAATTCTTATTATATGGGGTAGCTTTTAATAATATTAAGATTGTTCGTATTTACAACTTCATATAAATAATTTAAATAATTGGAGGACCTGTGCAATCAATGTTGATAATTTTTTATAACTTACTGTTGCTTTGTTTTCCTTTTGCACGTGCCACAGTTGTAGGTTATTGTTCAAATCACTTATACAACACCTAAATAACAATAACAGCTACTACAAATTTTTGCAAAGTTATTTAGTGATAACAATGAAATTTTTTTTTCTAAAAACGTTTGAAACATCTGAAGATAAGAAATATTGAGCTCATTAAGTATGCAAATTATTACTATCATTTTTGTTATTATTATTATCATTACTATTTTATTATTATCATTCCTCAATCATTATATACATTATTTTTTAATATTTACCGTTTCTTCTGTCATTGCTATAGTACTAAAAACAGTAATTAAATTAAAAATTTATACGAGGGTACTAAAACATTGTAGGTATAGAATAACAATATCAGTAGAAAAAGCACAAACGGTGAATATTAAGAAATAATGTATTTTATGATTAAAGAATAATAATAATAAAAATAATAATAATTTGCATACTTATTCAGCTCAATATTAGTTATCTTAAGATGTTTCAAACCTTTTTAGAAAAAGAAAAAAGTTGATTGTGAAAAACAAATAATTTTGCAATAATTCATAGTATTTATTATTGTTATTAAAGTGTTGTATAAATAATTAGAACCATATCCTACAACTGTGGCAAGTGCAGGAGAAAAACAAATAAACAGTTAGTTATAACAAATTAATAACGTTGATTGCACAGATCCTCCAATTATTTATATAAAGTTGTCGATATGCACAATCTTAATGATTAAAAGCTGCCCCATATTGAAAAAGAAAAAAATTATCAATTTATCTTACGTGATTCCCGAAATAGCATCATTTTTTATGCACGTTTTTATTTTAAACGGGGCCACTCAGAAAACCCAGAGTCATGATAGGCACAGTGGGCGAGGCCTATATGAAAAGAAATTGCCATAGGCATGATAATGAGAATTACACTTACTGCTTGATTTTTTACGGGGTTCAAATCGCCTTGGATTCACAATTTCTACGTCTCGTACTACTATTGATTTCTGAGTCCTTACTTTTAGTTGTACGCTAGCATATTTATTGTCAATGCTACTATTGTTTCAAAACAGAGCTATTACAGATTAGAGAATCATTGTGTGTTTTAATCAGTTTCATCGTTTAAATATTAGTAATCGTGTGCAATATGGATTTTATTGGTATGCTAGCGGCCCTCCCCGTCTCAGCTTCGCCCGAGACTCACCAAATGGAACACTGTAGTGTGTTGCCATGTAATGTGAAACGTTTTCAGTGAAAAATTTCACGTCTATTTCTGACACTTCTCAGAACAAATTTTTTTTTATTAAAACCATATCTTTTCGGAATCCATACAGTTTATTTGGTCAAGTAAAAGGCTGTAAAAAGTGAGAAAATATTATGATGCTGAAAAGAACTTGCACTCCTTATGCCATAATACAATCGGTGGCCCTAAAACGTCGTTGATTTGCAGTTTCTTTCGTATAATCTATGAACAGGGCTATTTTTTAAGGCTGTAAAGACTTAAAACTCTCAAAAAATGTGTAATTAAAAAAAATTTTTTCTCTTATCTCACAACTTTATTACCCCACCAACAAAGTCCTGAAGCTCAATCTCTACATTTTTTATTGCCGAAAAAATACAGATGCATATTCTACCTATTTAAAAATCTGGAAGATTCAAGAGATTACTGTAAGGGTTGTAGTGAAAAGCTTATCTCTCACTTAATAAATTCTTTATTTATCAATTTTAATGCTGCTTTAATCTTGATAAATGTTTAGCGTCATTTTCTTGACGCCAAAAATTGTATTCATTAGAATTTGCAGTTTTTCTTCCAATTTTACTTCTTGTGACTTTAGTGAGTACTAAAGGCTATTTTTTCCAACTTTATAAGGTTGTAATATATTAATTTGTTGGCAAGGTAGTTCAACGTCCGATGACTCGGAAAAATACCAGTGGGCTTCTTAAGTAAACTCTTTCTTGACTGAAGTTTCCAGCAAACATGATTGCCTCTATACCTCAGGATGATATTTTCTGGCCTGTTATTGTAGCACTCCACTGGTTGAGAAGAAAACTACGTTCAAAGCTTAGAAGCTTGTTGTAAAGCTCTTTTCCAACGTTCCCTGGTATAACGTCCAAGACGTTGGTGTCTAAAGCACCTTCTTTTTTTGCAGACTCAGTTTTTTTGGTGATCCAAGGTGGAGAGATAGATTCGTGATGATTGTCCGTTGGAGACTGTCCCGTTGGCTCAAGTTTATTTCTCCTTCTTAACTGTTCGGTTCTCCCAGCGCAGACCTTCGAAAGGATTGGTGATTCCAGGTTGAATGCTTAGAGTCGAGAGGGTAATATAGGATCGTCGGTCACCAAGATTCCCAGCTTTGCGATGAGCAACTCCGCTCGTGACGTCTGCCAGTGAATGACTAACTTGGTTTAATAATAGCCGGCTTCAGGTAGTTTTTTAGTCGTTCACAAAATTGTTTTCAGAAATGGTAGTAAAAATGTATTTGTTGGCAAGTTAGTTGAAACTCAGGCGGCCCTTAAAAGAACTAATGAGTTTGATGGTTAAGTAGGGAACGTAAATACTTAAAATGGCCCTGAAAAGGGCTAGTGATAAAATTTTCAGTTATTCCTTATTATTATTCTTGATAATGATGAGCCAGCTGTGGGTAGCTTGGCTTTTATCCTTGGAGTCTCTGTGTACGAAGACAGTACTTGAGGGAGGTACACCACTGGCCAAGGAATATTATTTCGTCTTCAGGTCATTCCCCGGATGATCAATAGCTTATCGTTAGTCGGAAAAGTGGGCCTGGAGAATACCTTCTCCGTAGGTATGCAGTTGGGACGACCACTAAGTAGAAGGCTATTTTTGCTGACATTTCTCTTCAGAACTGTGTTCCCTGGCTTGCATTTGAAGTAGAAAGTTCACTGACGGTACCAAGCAAGATGGTTGAGAAGCCAAAAATCCTCAAGTATTGGTGCACGTTTTGCTCTGGCTAGATACGTCCCCTAGTATTTCCCCAGAGACGTTGACGTTTCGAACGCCTATTGTTCCATGGCACTCGATTGTCTTTGCGATCCGGGATGAAAATCGATTTAGTAGTTTTGTGACTCTAATGCTTGTCGATAAATAAGAAATTTATACGACCAATGGTATACTAGCGAATGTATACCATCTGAATTGTAAGGAACGGGATTCAGGGTGATTAACTCAGCGAGATGCTCAAGGGGTACTTTAATTAAAATATTTATTAAATATTAGATGACAATGAGTCGTGGGCACAGACAACGTCTCGCACGTACACGCGCTCTCATATTCTCGCTCGCAGGCCACACGGCACGTCTTGCCACCTTCACGTCTCGAGGTATCTCTCCCAATCCCGCTTCTCCACGCGAACACATCAGTAACGCGGCACTGCAAGCGCCCGTGCGCCTTTCTCTTTCCTATTTATTCGCTTGTATACTATTGGTCGTATGAATTTCTAAAAAACGATTTATTTTGCTTGTCCATGAAAGAAGGGTGTTTATTGGTAGCCAGGATGCCCAGCTGCATGACTAACATCTTTATTCTTGGTGAACTGTCGATGAATTACTACATCATTCGTTTTTTTTTTATTTTATTTTATTGTAATTTGCTTCTTTAATTAATCATAATTATTAATACTTCATTAATTATCTTCTATATCCATAAGTTCAACAAGCAACACTTATTCTATTAAAATAACATTTAAGCTACTTGTATATAAAAATCGGAAAATTAGCATTTATAATAGTTTTGTGACTAGTTTCGTACGACTATTTTTACCTCAACTTACAATTAGATAGCGAAAATAATTTTATTACAAAAATAAAAAAGATTATATAGTTCCAAGTTAATTTTAATTGCACTCCGAAAAAGCTACGTAATCCTTGATTTAAACTCCAAAAAAAAATTCACGAATGATGAACATATGATTCACAAAACATTCAACAATGATTCGAAAAAAATTAAATCATTGGTCATAAGAGTTATGAAAGTTTTAGCGAAAGCTATTAAATACATTTTTAAAAGTGTGTTTTTTTTCAGTTTGTTATGGCACTCTGGTACATAACACAACAGAAATTGTTTAAACAGGGAATATATGAGTATATATATGTGAGACAGTTAAATATATGAATATATACATGTGTATATATGTATATATAAAATAATGTTTCACACATACATGTACATAAATACATATATAAACATTCGTTAGTTCATACAATTTTAAATATTTTATGTTTTTATATAAGAAACTTTTTATTCACATGAAGCAAATTTATCACAACAATTTATTTGAAAATTCAGCCTGACTCACATTTGATTGAAACACTAGTAAGGAATAGTTTAAACATAAGTTCCTTGACTACAGCTTTGACATTTCATGTACATGCTTTAGCTTTGCACATAATTATTTATACATTATTAATCTTAACAAACATATTTTTTAGTTAGCCGTTGTTATCTATACCTATTTAGATTATCCACGAAAGCAACTTTGTGAGCAACCAACTTACTTTTGATATTGACGTTTAGTATTAACAATTATAAGTAAATGCGGTGCCAAAAAATATACTATATTTTAAACTTCCTTATAAGAAAATGAAGGTGCCCCTGATTCAAATCATCGGAAAATAATTCACAGATGATTTACAGGCAATTAAAAAAACATTCAGTAATGATTAAAAAAAAAAATTGAATCATTCGGCATACAAATTATGAAAGATTTTGCGTAAGCTATTGAATACATTTTAAAAAGTGTGATTTTTGTAGTTTGCTATGGCACTCTTGTACATAACACTACAGAAATTGTTTCAACAGAGAATTAACGTAATGATAGGAAAGACAGGGTATTAATATATTTGTAAAAATTGAATTTTGAAACTTAAGTTAACTTTAATCTACCAAAAATAGTTCACAGATGATTCACAGGAGATTCACAAAGTATCCAATAATGATTAAACAAAAAAATCGAATCATTTTTCATAAAAGTTGTCAAAGTTTTTTTATGAGATACTAATTAAATTATTATGTATATTTTTTTTTGTACATGTAAGTATACAAATAACGAATTTTTAGGAAGTACGATTATTGATGTATCAAGAAATACAAGTAAACGAAAAAGAAAGGACGTAGCGATCGTCAACTGTTCTTCAGGATCGAAAAATACATGTCCCTGCTATCACCAAGTAAATTCGCCATCGAAACAATTTCTGTAATGGTATGTACTAAAGTGCCATTACAAGAAAAAAAAAAAATTACTTTCAATAATTTGATTAGCATATTACGCAAAAAACTTTAACAACTTTTATGACAAATGATTCGATTTTTTGTTTAATCCTTATTGAATACTTTGTGAATCTTCTGTGAATTATCTGTGAATTACTTTTTGGTGATTTCAATCATGGGAACCGATACCTACTTGTAAGGAAACGTAAAATTAGTATACTGTTTTGCACCGCACTCGATTACAAATGTAGATAGTAATTATATGTGTTCATTGGGGATAAAGGACTTCTTCGTCGTTTTCAAATTTTACCTTAATTATACGGTACCTATATTAATATCGATACATATAATCTTATCTATATTTAGTTATTGATGTATTAAAACATACCAGTAAACGAAAAAGAAAAGACGTAGCGATCGTCTACAGTTTTTTGGGTTCGTGAAATAAGTGTTCTGTCCTTACTATCACACTTTTGAAAATGTATTCAATAGCTTACGCAAAATCTTTTATAATTTGTATGCTGAACGATTCAATTTTTTTTTTTAATCATTACTGAATGTTTTTTTAATTGCCTGTGAATCATCTGTAAATTATTTTTCGATAATTTGAATCAGGGGCAGCTTCATTTTCTTATAAGGGAATTTAAAAAATAGTATATTTTTTGGCACCGCATTTAATTATAATTGTTAATATTAAAAGTAAGTTGGTTTCTAACAAAGTTTCTTTCGTGGATAATCTTAATAGGTATAGATAATAACGGCTAACTAAAAAATGCGTTTGTCAAGATTATTAATGTGTAAATAATTATGTGCAAAGCTAAAGCATGGATATGAAATGTCAAAGCTGCAATCAAAGAACTTATGTTTAAATTATTTCTTACTAGTGTTTCAATCGCATATAAATCAGGCTTAACTTTCAAATAAATTGTTGTTATAAATTTGCTTCAAGTGAATAAAAAGTTTCTTACATAAAAACATAAAGTATTTAAACCTAAGCGAACTCATGTATGTATATATGTATGTATTTTGGTACATGTATGTATCCAATGTAATTATATATATATCTATATATAAGGGTGTCCCTTGGTTATCAATATCTTTTTTTTGCCATGCCGCCCCCTAAAAACCTTCTATTTGGTGAAAAAATGACCCCCAAATTTTTTCAGATTTTAAAAAAAATATTCAACCGTACCTATTTTGGAATAACGGTTTTTAGTTTATGTATGCGTGTTATGCTTGATATAATATACTTTCTCAAAGAGTTTGTTTAAAATTGACTTTTAATGATTTCGAAGATAATTATTTTTCATGTGAAATTTGTCGTTGAATCCGAATTTTCACCTATTTTTTATCTTTGAGTGCACCAGATAGCGTACAAAGGTCTTTTACATCGTTAAATGGCCTTTTCGTAACGATTTTTTAAATCAAAGAGCCCTTTGAGCTCGTTTTCACTCTCGTAAATAAACGAAAATAGCATTCTTAAAGTAAAATTGATCATAGTTCTCAAATTTTAACTTATTTTTAACCTCCATTTACATCAAATAGCGTGAAAAGGTCTTTGATTTCGATAAACGGCCGTTTTTTAATGATTTTTTGCATTAAAGCTCGATAAAATTTTCGTAACTAAATAAAAGCAGCGAATTTACAGTGAAATTTAAAGTAGAGTCTAATTTTCTACTTATTTCCAAGCTACAGTTTAATTACATAGTGTTAAAAGGTCTTCAATGGCCATTACCAGCCAGTTTACAATGATTTTGCAGAGAAAAGGGATTTGTAAGAGCTGGCAAGCTCAACAATGAATAAAAATTAATATATTTACGAAAAACTTCAATTTTTTCATATTTTGATCTAAATTTAATGTGAAATTTTTCCTATCCTCTCTTTATATCCCGGCAAAGATGTGAGACGGTGACACCCCAAGTAATCAAAGTGAGTTGTTAAAGATTGAATTCAGTATTAATTTACTTTTTTTTTATTTGAGAATAAATCTGATGCACTTGCAAGTACTCCGTTCAGTTCATCTTAATTAATGTCATAGCTATGGCTTTGCTTGTGTCTTAAATTGGATGTCAAAAGCAGGGATATTAATGTAAGTGGAGTTTTAGTTTTAGAAGTTATAAAAGTTATACAAGTTATAGGGGAAAGAGGGGCAGGATGGATTCAATGGGTCAATTGGTCAGTCACATTTTTAATAAAAGAAATTATTCTTATTCCACGGACTATTTTTTTTCTTACTTTTTAATACTTTTCTTTCAATTGTCTTAAACTTTTACATCTATAAAATTTTTTGTCAAATTATAAAATTTTTTTTAAAATTCAGCTTCAAAACATGCGTGCCGTCGAAAAATCTGAATCTTTTTTTACTCTTCATATAAATTGCTCAACTTTTTACAGCATCTGTCAATCTTCTGGGTTGAAATGAAAGCTTGCTCCCAAAAAATCAGAGCTTTTTTGACTGCTAAAGCTACACTATCCTTAATAGTTAAATTGACATGCATTGTATTAAAGAAAAAAACTTTTAATAATTGCCTTTTTGTCGGTAGCTTATTACCAATAATTTGTGGCATAGCATCACCAATCAAAAAAATATTATTTAATCTGCTAGTAGAAGACATTTTTGATATTTTTTAAAAAAATGACCTTGAAATTTTTTTCATACGTTCGTTATGAATAAATAAGATATTAAAATTATACAAAATTCTCATTTTTCAAAAATACAGCCAATGGTATATTCATTGATAAAATGAATAAAAATATAGTTAAAAGTATACAATATACCTTTATAGTGAAAAATTAGAAGTTATTATCTTATTATCATCCAAATAATACGGCTTTCAATTTTAAACTTGATACTTGGTACATAAATTTTTCAGTATTTTTGTCATTATTTCAAAATTTCAAGCATGCTTTTATGACATTACAATAGTACTATCATAGAGATACTGTATGAGTAATATGACAGTTGAGCCTAAGGATCCGAAAACAACAAGTGATCCTTTGACCAGGGATGTTAGGCTGCGATCACATGAGCCAGGAAATAGGGATGGGTAAATAGTGCGACACTGAGTTTACGATACCTGAGGTGTATAATATGACATAAGTGTCGTAAATTGTATAATATGTAATAAATGACACTAAATTCAAAATCAAAATAATAAACGCGTGAGATTCGAATAAGATAATGAGTCAACAAGTAGAAGATAATTCTACACTTATTGTGATAAAGCTATCGAATAAATAACTAATAAGTTCCATAAATAATAATGATACAATAACTTAAGATAAACTGAAAAAAAAAACGCCTGAACTGTAAAAAGGCATTTTCTAAATTTAAAATAGTGAAAATTTAACTGTTTGCGCGAGTGAACTAGATTTTCACTAGCGGAATAGTGAAAAATGAGGGTTGCTCATTGGCACCCAATCGATACAAATTTTAACTCTAATTATTTTTCAGTAATCCAATAAAATATCCAAATAAAGGTAATTGCACAATTCATCCACATTTTTTAAGTACTACTAACAATAGTTTTAACAACTAATTAAAATAGTGAAACGTTAACTTGGAAGAATAGTGAATATTTACTATTTCGCAGTGAATATTCATTATTTAAAATGTTATAAGTATACAACTTTGAAATATTAAAAATGACTGTTTCACTATTAAAATAGTGTATATTTACTGATTTACACTGCATATCCACTATTTTGAATAAATTGTATAAATATCACTATATTAAATTTAGAGAGCAGTGCAGTACTCACAAAACCGGTACCCAACCCAGCACGAAAATTCAAATCTTTTAAGCTTACAACACAAGCGCCAATAACCCAATAATAACAAAGGGTGTAAAATTTATAACAAAGGGTGCTGACTCGCCACTGTATTAAATAATAAATGTTCAATTAATAACACAAGCACCTATCACCCAATGACCCAGGGCGCTTACTGGCCACTTTATTAAGTAATAAAATGTTAAACAATAATACAAATGCTAATCACCAGACAAACCAAGGTTTAACTTAGCCAGTAAGCGCCTCGATTTGCCTAGTGATTAGCACTTGTGTTATGATTCAATGCTTTACTAATTAATAAAGCAAATAAAGTAAATGCCCTAGGTTGTTTGGTGATAGGCGCTTGTGTTATTGTTAACCATTTAATTAATTAATGTAGTAATCAGGAAGTGCCCTGGATTCTCTAACGATTTGCAGTTGTGTTATTGTTTAACATTTTATTAATTAGTAATATGGCCAGTAAGCTCCCCAGCTCTTTTGATTATAGGCACTATAGTTATAAATTAATCTTTTATTGGTTATTAACGTGGCAAGTAAGCACCCTGGGTCATCGGGTGATAATCGCTTGTGTTATTGTTTAACATTGGATTATTAAATAGAGTGGCCAGTACGCGCCCTTAATCATTGGGTAATTGGCGCTTGTGTTATTAGTTTCCATTTTATTGATTAATAAAGCGATTAGTAATCACTCCAAGTTGCCTAGTGATTGGTGCTTGTGTTGTTGATTATCATTTGATTTATTATTCAAGTGGCCAGTAAGCGCCTCGGGTCACTTGGTGATAGGCACTTTAGTTACGAATTAATTTTTTATTATTTAATAAAATAGCCAGTAAGCGCCCCAGGTCATCAGGTGATAGGCGCTTCTTATTAATAAATATTTGAATAATTAATAGAGTAGCCAGTAAGCACCCTGTGTCATAGGCTGAATTGTGCTTATGTTATTGTTTAACATTTTATTAATTATTAAAGTAGCCAGTTAGTGCCCTGGGTTATTGGATGATAGGCGCTTGTGTTTTAAGCTGCAAAGTTTTGAATTTTCACACTGGGTTGGATCACTTGGATCTCTGTTTTGGAAGCAGTGGAGCAGTGTAAGCTCGCCTTCACCAAGCATTGGCTACTTACGTGTCGTAAATACCCTTGTGTCAGAAATTGAGGTTCGTCATACTGTTTTTTATTACAATTTTAGACGCGTCATAAACTCAACTCATAACACGTAATAAATGACACGTCCATCCCTGACCAGAAATAGAATAGAGCATAGAATGCGATTGGTCCTTTCCGTTGAAACAACAAATCACGTTCTATAATTTTATCTACTCCTGGCCCATGTGATCGCGGCCTCAATGTAAGTTTAGTTTTGGAAGTCGTATAACTTATGTAAGTTATACAAGTCAGCCTCGTACGAATAGAAAAGTGACAGATTAGTAGTAGTAATTTCCGTGTATTTGTTTTCTGACAAGGTTTACTAGGCTGAATTATATAACTTATACCTATAACTTGTATAACTTGTATAACTCATAAAACTAAAACTCCACTTACATTAACATCCCTGCCTTTGACATCAGATTTAACACCCAAGCAAAACCATAGCTATTACATTAATTAAGATGAATCGAACGGAGTACTTGCAAGTGCATCAGATTTATTTTCAAATTTAAGGTTGAAAATAGGTGGAAATTCGGATTCTACGACAAATTTTATATGAAAAATAATTGTCTTCCAAATCGTTAAAAGTCAATTTTAAGTAAACTCATTTGAAAACGTATATTATATCAAGTATAACATGCATACGTGAACTAAAAACCGTTATTTCTAAATAGGCACAGATAGATATTTTTTTTTTAATCTAAAAAAATTCAGGGATCATTTAGGACGCCTGGCGGTGAGTAAAGCCGGACGATTAGGCCCAGATAAGTCTGGGTAACAACATCTCATATGGCTGTACGCCTCATGAACAAAAAAGACGTGGTAGGCTGACTAATCTAGACTTACTACCACTGAGGAGGCTATATGGCGGCACCTTAGTTCCTTTCGCAAGCACATTTTGTTGGGTTGTCTGCGCGGTCGTAGGACCAAACGTTGCTCCTCGTCTCGCTGGGATAACCGTAGTGTATCAACATACACATACAATACTCATAAACACCATTCTTAGACTTGTTACTCAACGCCAGGGCAGTCTTTGTGGGTGGGACTAAGGGAGAGTGGCGACTCCCGTCCGGACAAAGCAAGTAGCGGTTCTCTCTGGCAACAGAGAGGGCTGCTGCCCTGATAATAACCCATTATAAATACTCATTTCTAAAAAGAAGGGTAGTGCTGGCATTCGTGGGTCAGAACGACATTAAAAAAGATGCCAACATGAAAAACGTCGATGCAAAACTTGTACCCCAGGTGGTAACCTCTCTGAAAAAATCCGCCAGCAGTTCCGATCCGGTGAAAGCCCATGTGACTGTCGCAGGTCCCACGGATTCTGGGGGGTGGGGGGGCACAAAGACGTGTCTCACGGCCATCAGGGACTGCTTAATGTTCCATGGCCCTTTCTAATGGACGAAGGACGAAGAGGAAGCCTGTCAAGCATGGGCACCAACGACACTGAGGACAGTAACGTGTAAGTATTTAGCCACCAGACCCAGGAGGAGCTTGCCTCTTTAAAAAAAAGTGGTGCTAAGCTCAGAGTAAAGCGACAGCAAGTGGCTGATAAAGTCAAATCAGCAATGAAAGGTATTACAGAGACGCTACAATTAATCAATGATAAGTACGGCAACACAGCAAACGCTGTTAAGAATCGGCTTAATGCCACGCTTAAACATCTTCAAGAAGTAGAGGTGCTAAGAAAAGTCTTTTTTTATAAAGAAAATATGTATGCAAACAACAAAGTGGACGCCACAACAACAGTTGTAGTAAAAATGGCTGAAGGACAGACCTTTGCAATGGTGCTGAAGACGATGAAGGCGAACTTTGACCTCGATAAGGCTAACGTGGCAGTCCAAAGTATTGTCAATACAAAAAAAGGAGACATACTTATTAAGGCCAAAGGTGTAGAGAATACTACTGCATTCTCACAGCAAATTGAAAAGTCGGTAGCTGGACAGGGTACTGTCAAAATGAGCAACAGAAAAGTGACATTAGAGGTCCAGGACCTGGATGCCATTGTAGAGAAAGATGAGGTCAAAAAGGCTTTCGCTAGGACTTTTTGACATCAGAGTCAGGAGCTAGAAGTAGTTCTCTTGAAGCCAAATGCTAGAGGACAGAAGCTGGCTTTAATAAAGGTGTACGAAGCATTTGCCAGACAAGTACAAAAGGAAGGCAGGTTACGAATTGGCTTTGTAAGCTGCTGAATTTGAAGAAAAATTGAAGTAACAAGATGTTACAAATGCCTGGGATATGGACACGTCTCAGGCAACTGTAAGGAAGAAAACAGATCCAAGCTTTGCTTCCGGTGTGGAAGCTTAAACCACCAAAAGAAAAAGTGCCCAGGTCCAGCACGGTGCTTCCTTCGCACAACAACGGACAACAAGCACGAAGCAGGCAGCAGAAGCTGCCCTCTGTTTAGAAGAGCCTTAAAAGAGGCCAGGAATGAGGCCCAAGCAGGATCAAAACACTATCGCGACCGTCCACCATATTTTGCGCTCGGTGTCCTCTCGCAATCTTGCTGTGACGTACGTCTATGTTGTCAGCAAAGCCCGATTTTATTAGTTCATAAAATATATTTGTGTTTTTATCCAAACTCAAAAGTATTAAAAATAGAATTAAGAAATGAAATGATAATTATTTTATAATTATATTACATTTTACTCAGACTTCCTTTAGACTTCCTTAGCACTAAAGAAAGTGCGTTCTTTCAGTTTGAGCCAGATAAAAAAAAATTCAGTAATGTAGAAGTTATTGCTTGGGATGAAGCTTCTATGATACCAAAAAAAGCGTTGAAATTGTTGGTAATACTTTAGAAGATTTCTCTAGTAGTTATAAACCTTTTGAAAATAAAATATTCATATTCGGTGAAGACTTTCTTCGAATTTTCCCAGTGGTAAAAAACGAAAGCCAAATTACTATTGTTCAAAAGACCATAAAATTTCCCAATTTTTGGCCTTTTTTTAATATTTTTCGTTTTAAAAATAATATACGTTCAATTGATAGAAAATTTTCTTTATTGCTACTGGATATAGGAGAAAGTAAAATTGAGAATTTTGGAATTCTTTAGACATGGAAAACAAATAATATATGCTCTTAAATGTTCAAGTAATGATGATGATTTTTTTATAAGTAAAGCTATATCAACATCTCACAATGAATACACACATCTTTAGAACAAAAAAATTCTAAATAATATGGTAGGAACAGTAGTAACGTATTATAGTATTATTAAAGCAACTCACAAAGGAGTAGATAAATCGGACGATAATATTAATAATTAATTTCCCTACAGAATATTCAAATTGTATTAAAGAAGGTCTTTCTCGACACGAATTAAATTTGAAAATTAACGCTATTGTTATGTGAATACGGAACTTAAACATATTTGAAGGACTTTGCAATGGTACAAAATAATGAATTACAAAATTATTCAAATACAGCATCAAAGCTGAAATAATCACAGGTGAAAAATAGGAACTAAAGTCTGTATTCCAAGAATAATACTAAATACAATTCTTTTTCGCTACCATTTATATTGTACAGAAAACAATTTCAATTTATCTTAGCTTTTTCTATGACTATCAATAAATCTCAAGGTCAAAGTTTTGATGCCTTAGGATTATACCTTAGAAAACCATTATTTTCTCATGGGTCATTATATGTTGCATGGTCTAGATGTAGAAGCCCAAAAAAAATTTTTATCCAAATTGAGTCAGAAAACAAATTTGAAATCAAAAATATTGCTTGTAATGAAATTTTAGAGTAACAAAAGAACTACTCCATAGTTTATTACTATTTTTATACTTCCTTGCAAATTTTTTCTCTATTAAAAAAGCAAATTTCAGTACTGACTAGTACCCAAATTTATAAAATCATGAACAATCCGTTTTATGTAAATAGGTTATCAGATACACTATTATGGATGCAAAATTTTATCAGTGTGACAAATGTTACTCAAAATTTTGAAATAAAGAGTGTCTATCATCGCCCGGAAAAATTCACAAAAAAAATTTTTTTGTATATTATCTATGTAGCATTATAATATTAGTGAAGAAAAACTATTTGCGTCACACAAAGGAATTCCAAGACATTGAAAAAAAATTTAAAGTGTATTAAATGTTTGAAATGTTTGAAAAGAAATTATCACTCACAGAAACAGTTGAAAAGTCATGAAAAAAAAGTTTAAAAAAAATGTTTGTCAAAATTATGGGAAAGGTTATGTAACAGCAGAGCACCTAAAAAGACATTTTAGAGTATGTAATCAAAATAAACATCGTAAATAAGTTAATTGTAACAAAATTTTTGTTATGGTCAAATAAAATAGTATGTGAAAATTAGACCATTTGTAACAGTTAATATATAAGGCTTTACAAATTTATTCACATTATTCATGGGGGAAACGGGGGGAGTATGGATGGAGCTGGGGGAAAGCGGAGCGGAGGTGGAGGGGAGCGGGGGGAGAAAAACCTCGCTCTAACTCTTATGACTATATAATATACGAAGATATTTTAATATATATATGTTTAACTGTTACTGAATCACAACATACTAGTAAAAAGACATAGCGCTCGTCTACTGATTTTTAAGTTTAATGAATAAATTTTCTTGCTATTACCAAGTTAATTCCCTGTTAAAACAATTTCTGTAGTGTTATGTACAAGAGTGCCATAACAAACTGAAAAAAACCACACTGTTGAAAATGTGTTGAAAAATTTGTAAAAACGTAGTGAAGAACTTTCATAACTTGTATGACGAATGACTCAATTTTTTTTTTAATCATTGTTGAACGTTTTGTGAGTCATTTTTGAATACTTTGGAAATCATATGTTAATTGTCCCTGATTTTTTTTTTTTTTTTTGGATAAGTTGTATCAGTACACCGCAGTTGAAGGACTTAGTGAACACCTTTAAATTTTACAGTATAAAAATAGTTTTTAACCAACAGTTAGTTAATCTTTCTTTAGGCATCTTTTAAAGCTGTATTCACAGACTTATTTATAGGAGCACACTTATTAACGATGAAAAAAATGAGATCTTCAAAATATAATTCAAACCTAAACTGAAATATTATATTTTATGTACGAAAGTTTTTTTTTCATTTAATCCAATCTGAATCTCGGCCATACCTACAAGCAGAAAATAAAAGGAAGGCCGAGTCAGCTTTTTTTATATGTTGCGGTGAAATAAAAAGTTCTTAAAGAAATCTGTCTTGGACGACTCTAATATATTTGTATAAATATTAGTAATAGTAGCAGTATCTTGACGCTTTGAGATGCTACGAGCTCTTGGTTATAATTATAACCTATTTGTATGTAATTTGAAATTTAAATGATCTGTAAATCGATTTTTATCTTCAAAAAATATCAGAACTATCACTTGAATCGAATGTCTGAAACATTCATGAGTACACAATGATCTTAAAATTTAATCATCACATTTTTATGATGGTTTAAAAATGATTCACGATTAAGAATAATTCAATCATGATTCTGAATCATTTGTATCATGTAAACATAGCTTAAATAAAAAAATTGACGTTATGGTATCATATCGATGCTCTTTATATTTTTACACCTTGAAATGGCTTCTTCCTGAAGAAGACTGGTAAAATATTTTTTTGGCTTGTCCGTTTTAAATCTCGCGCTAATTTTTCCGTCAATACGTCAGCCTACTGCTTCTACAATTCTACACGATCGTATTGTTCAATTTAGTCCAATGAGCTGAGATGTTAAGAATCTCATTTAAATCTATAAATGCTCATGCATAGCTCTGCTAACATCATTTGTCTTCCGACCATCATGGAGAAAGGCCAGGAGAGCAAAGGAGACAATCAATGACGAGAAGAAGAGTGGGAAAAATTTCAGAAAAGATTGGCAGAGAAATAGATGGAAAAAAATTAAAGGAGAAAGTTAAAAAGTGTGAATTATTTTTCATAAGACATTTATCGACATGTCTTACAAGCTGACTGTTAGCAAATTCACTAACGACGTAAAAGATCAAAAACTTTTTACCAAGGATGAGAAAAAATCTTGGTTGAAGGATTTAACAGAAAAGTTTTTCAACAAATACATCATCGTTTCCTTAACGTAAAGGTTATAAGCAATTGTGATTAATGGATTACATATCATGGAGGTAGGATAAAGCTATAAGGCTGATGCATAACTCTGCTAACATCATATATATATATATCAACTGTCATGGGACAAAGTCAGAGCGTAAAGAAAAAAGAATACGATAGATACAAAAAGTATTAAGACTTCATTGACACATACGTAAAGTGGACTGAGCAGAAGAAGAAAAAATCAGAAAAAAGTAATTAAAAATAAAGATTGGGTAGGAAAGTATCTAAAAATATGATAGGAAGAAGCTTATGAGCGAATCATGGAATACACAGTTGATATGGAAGGCCTTAATAAACCTGTCAACAATTTAGCTCTCAAGGAATTAGCTATACTACTACTCCATTCTGATGGTGAATCTATAGTATTTCTTTTTAAAAAGCCATTTCCATGGCAACGGCTCTCAGACAAATACAGAAGAGAAAACTTATGGTTGAAATGCTGCTTCTATAGTATACTGGGTGTAATGTCTTAGTGTCAAAGAATAATACACAATATATTGTTTAATGAACGTATTACGTAGAGTTTATTATACTTAAAGAATACATGGAGCTTTGGGCTCGAGACGAAGTGTTTGCAGCTCGGGAGCTAGTGTGCGACTGACTGTGACTGACTCATTTCGGTATCGACGCAAATTACAAAAACGACCGTTACAATGTGTTATTGCTTACGTATCTCACATACACTACAACTCTCCCTCTTTTTTTAAATTTGTGTTCAGACGAGGGGATCTGCGTATAGGTTTATTTTTACGTTTAATAATTTGATCTATATGTCGCTTTTGTAAGGCATTATCATCCGTTCTTACCAAATATGTCGATAATGAAACTTGCTTTAACACTTCGCCTTTTGAACGTTTTTCTCCATTTGTCCTAAAGTTATCCATCAATACCTCATCGCCACTTCTAACGCTCACTTTTTGACTCCCTTTCCTAGCTAATATCTGCGCTCTCTGGTGTGTCTCAACCGTTTGAGAGACATCCGGCTTAAGTAAATCAAATCGCGTCCTGAGTTCACGCTTGTACATTAACTGTGAGGGACTTGAGCCCGTAGTACAGTGCGCTATACTTCGCAAAAATATATTTATTGCTGTTTCCAGCGACTCTCCTCCCTTGACAATTTTAGACACCTTATCTTTGAAAGTTTCAACAAAGTTTTCTGCTGCGTCGTTTGTAGCAGGGTGACAAGGGGGGGAGAGGCTGTGTTTGACTCCATTTTTCTTTAAAAAATTTTTGAATTCGCTGCTTTGAAACTGTGGACCGCCGTCCGTTACACAATGAAGTAAAAGTCCAAACCATGCGAATCATATTTTAAATTGCTTAATTACTCTATACTTTTTCATATTATTTTTAAAGTTAATAATTTCGGGCCATTTACTGTGAGCATCCAATACAATTGAATACATATTTCCAAAAAATGGATCCGCAAAATCACAATGGATGCGATTCCATACCCTGTTTGACCAAGGCCACGTAATTAATGGCGTGTTTGCGGGTTTTTTTCGTGTAAATGAACGTACTTTGCAATTGTTTACCAAGTTTTCAATCATAGAATCCAGCCCTGGCTACCCTACGTAAGACCCTGCAAGCATTTTGATTTTTACAATGCCAAGGTGGGGTGCATGTAGTTCTCTCAAAATAATAGGTTGCATATTTTCAGGAATACTCGCACGGAGTCCCCAAAATAAACATCCTTTATCAACGGTTAATTCAAATCGTTTCTTGAAATACAGCTTTTTCTCGTAAGATAACTCATTAAAACTCGGCCAACCAGTTACAACATACTTAATAACACTGCTAATAACGCAATCTTTTTTGCTCTCATACTCTAGCATTGTACTGTCGAATGCAGAAGTTCCCTCCTCGAAATAATATACGTTTGAAAAGTTAGTATCCAGTATCTGCGTATCGTCATTTACCGGGAGTCTCGAAAGTGCATCGCAGTTAGCATTTGCTTCCGATTTAATATGCTCGATCTTATATCTGAATCCCGATAAATAGTACGCATATCGTTGAAGCCTGTTATCCGCTGTAACCAGGATCCCTTTTCTTGGCCCGAGGATTAGTTGCTGTGGCTTTTTATCAGTTCTTAACGTTATCTCTCTACCAAATACAAATTGAAAAAATCGCTTAAATCCAAAAACTATAGCCATAGCCTCCTTGTCTATTATGGCTCTTTTGAACTCATTGTTCGGAATTTTTTTAGACACGTAAGCTATGGGTCTTTCCGATCCATCCTTGTAGCGGTGGGACGAAATAGCAGACAATCCGTAGTCTGAAGCATCACAAGCCAGTACAACGTCCTCGTTCGGGTCAAAATAAGCCAATACGCGGGGTGAAATGAGTTCGTTCTTAACCCATTCAAAAGATTTTTGACAATGGTTGTTCCATTTAAATTTTTCGCTATTTAATAGATCATAAAGGGGTTTTAAATAAGTAAACCTGTTGTAAACCTGTTGTTCACCTACTGTTTTCCCTCATTATAATCGGGTGTACAAGGCAAACTGTGAGCATCATAACGTTAGACTGTACAAAAAGTCTCTTTTGGATTTGCCTGAGTCCATAAAATGAATGTAATCATTGCTTTTTAATCATTCTATTAAATATTTTTTTATTCTACGAACGCTATCTAGCAGTCAAAAGACGAACTAACTTATTTTTCTACGCTTCTTTGGAGAGGTAAGATTCGAAGGTTGTACCTTATGGATAAGAGCGTTTGGTTGGAGCTCTTATCAAGCTTGCCACAAAATAAGCATTACAATGAAGTATAACTTCTTCGAAACATCTTATGGGTAAAAAAAGTATAAGAGGCATGTTAAAGTTATTTTTAAGTCAATTTCCAGTTATTTTTAAAGCCATCTTTTAGTTATATTCAAGTAATTTTTAAGACAATACCAGATGATCCTAAGGTTATTTTTAAGACATCTACACTTTGTGTTGATAAGACAATGCGATACCATCTTCTAAATATATTAGTATTAGTACAGGTACCTTCCAATTATTCAATAGCACAGTTCTTAGCATACCTGTCTATTCGAAGTGGTAAGCGACTAGTAGCGCCGCCCTGAGGGTTCGATTTTAAACTATATGTTTCCCCAAAGTATGCGTTCAAACAGTCGCGGTAGTACTGATGAATTTTTATTTTTAATCATATTTCAGTGGACTTCAAACACAAGCATACTAATTTTACTTCTTTGAACGATTGTGCCTCGATAGTACAGTAAAAAATGTGGTTGGCGTTGGCCACATTTTCACCTTCCACGTATTTGCGTGAACCTTTACCCACATAATCCATTAAATCGGTTAAGGAAATAGAAAAACTCATTTTTTACGTCGTTGCGACCGCGACGATTTGAACGCATACTTTGGGGAAACATATAGTTCCAAATCGAACCCTCAGGGCAGCGCTACTAGTCACTTAACACTTCGAATCACCCTGGAGACCTAGGTTCGAATCCTGTACGAGGGGAAAATTTTTTATTAAATTAATATAATAATAAACTTTAAATATTAATATTAAATATTAAATAAATATAATATTGAATATTAAATAAAAATAAAAAAATAAAAATGGAAACAACTGTACCGTATGAAAGTATAGGTGAGACTTTACGCTCCGCTTCCTTAAATCTCGTAACTAGGGGCCCTAGGGCCAAGAGAAGGGAAGTGCCAGCTAGGAGAGAGTCTATCAGGGAAGTATACGGCGAGCCTTCGAGGAAAACACACACGCTACTTTGTCTGTGATTACGGTGTCTTGAATAAAGGTCTTCGAAATAACAAGTGTTGGTCATTCTCGCGACGCACCTCCTTACTAATATCTTTTTTACCTGAAGGTTTCAGTGCTAAGTGTGGGGTACGGTAACGGAATAAAAATGATTTTTGAATCTAAAAATTTCTAAAATTACTTTTTAAACAGCCTGTGTTCGTAGCTACGTGGGAACGAGCACAAGCACGAAACGAAGGGCTGGAGGGGCGTGCAATAGCATGAAACTCTGATGGAGGGGAGGTGACCCCGTACCTTTTTAGTTTACCTACTCTGAATGTTGTATAACTAATATACATAAAAGAGGAATTCCACAAAAATTTTGATGGAAAATTTTTTTTCCAACCACCATAATATGGCCTTATGCTAGTAACTATAAAGATCATAATGTTGGTCATCCATCAGCATGCTTGACGTTACCTCAAGGCCGTTCGAATTCATGACCTAAAACATTATATTCCTTAGAATACAAAATATAAAATAAGTTTGGAACCAGGTTATCGTATCAATTTTCCTTATTGGATTTAATACAAATAGCAAGTTCATTTTCAAATTAAAAAATTAATTTCAAAATGTTTTTACATTTTTACTCAAAAGTGACCTACCTTGTACTATGAAAACGAATTTATTTATAGTGGTTATTCTTTTCGAATTACAAAATTTTATTTATAAAATCAAGAAGTGAAGTAACCTTCATAAGTTGAACTTATTAACCAACATTTTTAAGCTTATTTTAAACTACTTAATGCGACCTAAAAACAAGATTATAAAAATTTAAGGAATACGTTTGGATTACCCTTTCAAATTTCTTATAAAGAGATTGTGGGACTTTTGTTAATACATCAATTAACGTAACTTGCGTAAAAGAAGCTAAAAGAGATAGTTAAATAATTATTTTAACTTATTATTTAAAATTAGTAATAAAAGTTTTTTTTTGCCAAATCATGTTCAATACGAGTATTAAGAAGTTGAATGTAATGAAAATGTGACTTAACGGTCTTTTTTTTCAAGTCATGTAAAATAAATTACGGTGGTCCAAGAGTACATGGACTTTTATTAAATAAATTATTTGATGTGCCTTAAGAAAAGTAAATCATTAAGAAAACTTAAGTTTTTTAATTAAAATCTCGAAGTGCTCGCATTTTTTACACATTCATGGTAAATTCTTACGGCAAAACTGGAAATTTTAGTTTTTAATCACTTGATGATAGGACTTTAATGTTTCATCTAGTTTCAAAGCAATGCTAAAGAAGTCTTTAAGAAAAGTATATTCTTTTATTTTTAGAATCATTTTAAAAAGCGCAGATAGTGTAATTTTCACCGATATTCCACAATAGAGCTTTAAATATCTTTTGTAGAAAGGCTTACGTTAGTTAAAAAAAGCAATTCAATTTCTTTAATGCCACAGTTGGATATTGTTATCAAAGGTTGGCCCATCTATAGTTTAAGAAATTTTTTTGTAGTAGTATAGGATAACCTAATTTATATTTATAGTTCAGTGACATTTGACAGAAGTAATTTTATTTCAAATTACTAACAGACATATAAAATTAGGAAATATACCCGTACTGGTAACTTAGAACGTATTCAATCATATAAAAACCATAAGTTACGCCACATAGCACACAAAAACACGTATTCCATAAAGTAAAATATCAGATACAATTAGACGCAAATATTATCAAATTAAAATGTTTTTAATTACTAAAACTTGTCGTTAGAAGTAGTTTAAAAACATAAATACAAAAAACAACTATTTTCGTACAGATGTCCAAAATAAAACTTTATTTATGAAGTAGTGGTATATCAAAACTTAGTTCACATAGCTACTGTATGACTATATATATCCAATATTAGTAGTGTCGGTTACTGTACGAGCTTATGGCACTATAACTTTCATACATCCAACGTCATTTTTGCTGCTATAAAAAGAATACCTTAACTTTTAAATACTTATTTATTTGCTAAACTTATTTAGTTATGCTAAAAAATAAAGTAAAAACTGTCATATTTTACCGTATAGTTCATTTTTGCTGTTTTACCTGTCCTGTGGGTTTTTAGAGATCTAATAACTGTTTCTCTTATGCTTCGTCAACGTGATTATAGGTGTGATAAAGTTGGTCTTAGTGTTTACACGTATGAACATCTGGTTATAACTTAGATGTACTGATGGCTGAAAAATACTTGGCTTGTGTAAGAAAGGCTATATCTGAGCCAGAGGCTTATAACTAGCAAAAAAAAAAAGCAAAAAAAAATTTAAGGAGGACTAAGTTTCCAGTTTTTGCCACGCCATAAAGCGTTATATGTCAAAAACCTGGCAAACAGTTGGCATAACGCATTACTTGTGGAAATAGTAATCCATCAAAGGTGATTGATTTACAGCACTGTGGCAGATGCCATCATAGCATCTTAAATTCATATAGATTTACAAATACATATCTACTATTCTTGTATTGAAACTATAGGTATACAGATAAGATCATAAGGAATGGAGTAGCATAAAATTTAAAATGAGTTGATCTTAAAGAAGTTTGAGGTATGCCTCAATGAAAATTGTATAGTTGAATTGAGGAACAGAAATGCTAGTCGTGGAGGCAGAAAAATAGATTTTATTAATTGGTTAATATTCAACTGTATGATAACTAAAAATTAGCATGCACTCTCATCATTTTTTAAGTGTAATCAATGTATGTAGATTATTATTCTATGATAACAACAACACTTTCGGAAATGTTTTAGCAATTGATGCTTTTGAAGAAGAATTAATAAAGACTAAACTTACAAGAAATCATATAAAAGGCTACTTTAAATTGTTTGATGCAGAACTAGGAATAATTCTAGATATTTATTCTAATGGGTATTTACATTTCGTTAAATATTGTATAGCATGTACTACAGGCAACATCAATAAAATGTGTAGGTTGCAGTAGAATTACAAATTGTCTTTGGATAATTTATATTGTGTTATGTCCCAGTGAAGTGCCCAAATAAAAAAACATGTATACTATCTCATAGGTAGAAGTTTAAAACTGGATTGTAAAATTGTTGAAAATAAATTCATGTAAATGCGCTGTAGAACATTCTAGCAGTGCCCAATGCAAACATGTTTGTGTAACACTACTAGTAGTTGAAGATGTTCGCACAAAAAAAACATTGATTTGATAGATGTATCGTACTAATCAGTTATAAATAAATAGAAAGTTTATAAGTTACAAATAAAATAAAATATGAATTGAATGGGCTTATTGTTTTATAATCTAGCCCTTGAATTGATAGAGCATGAAACAGACCTTTGTTATTTCTTTTGCTATAATAAGATACTTGGGATGAAGCCTAGTTAAAAATATTTCATAACACTTCAACAGACCAATTATCTTTTTAACGTATATACAGTACTAAGATAATTTTGTATCTTCCAAGAGCTCCTTCAAAGGTAAGTACCCTTCACCCTTTCTAAAAGAAGGAATAAAACCTGTTATGTTATATGAAGTAAAAATATCTTGGACTGTGAAGCCATGAATGGTTATAACCGTATTTTCTGAATCACATTTAGATAGTACATTACATCTTTCCATTACTTGCCTATCACTAGTACTGCTACCACAAGACTCTCTACGAGATGAAAGTACTGTTTTTTGCATCAAAGGATTTCTTCAACGCTGTATAAATATTTTCATACCATTAACAATTACCCTTGTGTTGAAAAGTTTTTCTTAAAATATTAGACATGTAATAAAAGGTCAGTTTTCTACTTGGCTACACATTCATCTTGGATCACTAATGAGAGATAAACATGACATATGTTTTAAAAATAATTTAGGTAACACTTCTACTGATATTACAAAAATTTCCAACTCGTTATCAGAACAATTTTTTCGCAGCTTCCGTACAGTAAGAACAAGTTGATTTCTAAATAATAAGCAATTCATTTCTCCTTTTTTTTTGAGAGTAAGTAAACTATAAGGATTCTAATCTAGTGAGAAGAATAATCCAGTAAAAAGACTAATCCACATAGTTAATAAGAATCTTTACTGGATTGGAATTCTTATTGGATTAGAACCCTTATAGATGTTTTTTAGCTTGGTGGCTGAAAATTTTACTGCGTTTAGAATCCCAACATGCTACTATCTCAACTCTTTACTGCACACATTACTGCGCAATAGCAGTATATGGCACATAGGTGCTGTTGGCACACAGCAGTTTCACTGCTGAACTTGCTGCTCTTGGGTGTTCGACTGTTCGCTCTCGCCCATTACGGTCATGCTGCCATAAAGTTTGTGCGATGTAATGCTGTTGGTATCGTCAGTGCCACTCTTGAGTATGGTCTACGTCGCTCTCGCATGTTTACCGAGTATTACCATCAAGTGTGTGCGTTGTTATTGTGCTGCTGCTAGTGTCGTTAATAATAGTGTCATTAGTAGGTGTACTTGTATTTATTTTTTTAGTGAGGAGTTCAAATAAATGTTATGCATACGTTTACTTCGTGATGTTTGTAGAGTGTGTCGTCAGTGCTGCTCTTGATTACTGCTGCTGCTGGCAATGGCCTTAATCACTGCTGCTGCTCTACTTAAACACAGTTTGTATTTATTTTTAGTGTAGGTTTTTAATAAATCCAATACATACGTTTACTTTTCTCTCTCTCTCCTTCTATCTCTATCTGCTTATGATGATTTAATGACAACCTGATGCTTTCTCTACTAAAGCCAATGACGCTGCTCCCTGCTCTCGATAATGACTTGGTGCTGTTTCTGTTGCCTGCAATAATGATGTAGTGCTCTTTCTACTATTGATGATGACACACGCTGATTTCTGCTGTCGATGACGACTTGGTGCTCTCTCTGTTGCCAGTGGTAATGACGTGTTTTACAGCAGTTGGTCTCGTTAATTGGTAGTTTATGCTTTTACTATTTTGCTGCTTATATTTTAGATAAAGTCCGTTGAGAATTATTTTTCAGAGGCTTATAACATCACTATTTTTGCTGCTCTTGTTATCAACAAAACATTATTATATATTTAAAACTTTTTGGACTTTAAAAGTTCTGTCGTTCTCTACAAGCTAAAAAAGAAGCATATTAATACAGAGTTGAGGAAGAAATAAATGTAAATTTTTTCATATCTTGTTTTTGTTATATTATTCTGCAAGTCTTGCTTCACTCGTGATTTTATATCCAAGGTCTTCTTCAAGTTCCTCTTCAAGTTCCACATGTTCTTCGACAATAACTTTTTCATTAGAGGTATTTCCTGATTCATCACCAAAAAAAATATTAAAGATTGGTATTATATACGTTTTTGTTAATCACAAATTAAATAACATCTATCTCTGTTCCAGGTCATCGCTTATTTTTACCTGTACCTTCACAGCAACTATACATTTCATAAGTAATTCAAACTCCTATTTTCCTACAAGAGATGTTTAGCTCTACACCATTACAAGAAGGCAATTAATCTAAAAATATTGGATTGCAAAACGAATCACGTGTTGTAATAGTGAAGATACTAAAACAGCTTTCTTCAGTGGAAAGATTTTGTCATGAGATAGAAAAACTTGACGTATAAAATAGCCCTAGGAATGGTAGCCCACTCTACCTAACCTAATTTCTACTCCAATGAAACATAAAAAGTTAAAAAACAATTAGGGAAAAAAAAATATTAAAATAAAAATAATAGATAGTTTAAAAAAATGGCATTGTGTAGAAATAAGTGTCTATAAACTTATTATATACTTTAAAAAAAAAAAAAAAATAGTAAAGGCTCCATCCTACGCCCTTATTTGTAAGAAATAACTTTATATCATTGTCTCTCTGTAACTTCTCTTTCTTTTGTTAAATTACTAAGCTGTTAAAAGTTAATAATAAGATCATGTATGAAAATTAGTAATATCTTTTCCTTTCATTTGAGAAAATATCAGTAATCGGTAGTTCACAAGTCACTTTTTAAGTGCGTGTCCATTTTGTTTCACACACTAAATTTTTCTTTAGTAAAGGATTTGAACAAAAAATTCGTTTATTATTGTTCAAGCTCTGTCTTGAAGAACACCTCATCTCATTTACATTAAAAATTACTCTAAAATAATATGAAATATAGTGGAAATAAGGTGAGAAGCATGGTAACCCATTCGAATTAAATACTAACTCTTTTCTCTTACCTTTTTATAAATATCTTCCAAGCAATTTTCATAGCGTTGTGTAGGGTGCAGAATACTTTATCTTAAGGTATAGAAGCTAATGCCTATAGAATATTATGGTCATGGGATTCTAACTATTGATTAGTCCAGCATTTCTCTGGTAACAGTTTTGACCACTTGCAAGGTGCTTAAAACAGTTAAGCTATAGGTGTAGCACCTTCTTGAACTGTCATGATTGCTGTTTGCTTCAAGCTAAAGGTATTGGAAAAACCTCTTGAAGCCCTGCAGTCCAACGACGTAGTCTATCTGGCTTAGAAAGTTTCTCGTCATGTTGAAGATCTGTCAATCAGCACTTAAGCTGATATTGCTCCAGGAGATCCTTTTAGTTCAACAACTCGCTGACGAATGGTCTCTCTGTAATTTGCAACTTCCTTTAAGATGCAGAAGGTCTCGACTTCTACTGTTCTAAGTAGAAGAGCAATTATGCTTCACCTAGAGTTACTTGGGAGCACATCAACGAGCATCATCATCGAAATAAAGATACACATTCATGTATGTATATTTTATTAATTATACAACTTACCTCATTGCAATTGTAAGTAAAAGGTTGTTTTCTTCATTAATCTTGACAAAAGACAATTGTTGGTTTCAACTTATGTCAAAAACAAAATTTCTTCAGTAACATTATCTTCGCTACCATCGTCGAATTTTTCAATTTATCCAATTGAAATAATGAATGTGTTCTAGTCAGATACGATTCCGAAAATGACCCACCTTCTTCGTTAGCATCAGATTCTTATAAGGAAAAACTTAAGAATGAAAGTGAAACTGAGCCACCTTCACCACCACAAATAAAATTCGTGTGATAAAAACTTGAAAATGGAGACTTTGAAAAAAAAGATACGGTTATTTCAAACAACGTTTATATATATCCTTCTTATACCGTTGATAATGGTAAATATCCATTAACTTAAGTGGTTTCATAACTTTATAAAGACAAGTAAAAATAAAACGATGAAGAATAGTATCCTTGTTATTAGTCTATAGCAGATAAGATCTTGAAATAATTCGTTAATTTAATGTTTTTAAAATCTCCGTCATCACCTCTACCAAGATCACTGGTTTCATACTTACGACTAACTAGCCGCCGCATTTGAGGATAAAAAATCAAAACCTTCAGAAATTACTGAAAAGAGAAACACAGCGGAAATGTAACCTTTAACTATTTTATGTATTGCTTTCTATGTAAATTTAATGTTATAATAAGATTTAAAAAAAAAATTTCTTATTAGGGGTAGAAGATTATAAAGTAGTTGTGCTGTAAAGTGGTTAAACACAAGAAGGGGGTGCTAGTTAGGGCTCCTATCTACAATCTCTCTGCTTCTTATGCTTTCTAATATTAAAAGAGCTTCTTTAAAGTTATTTATAAGAAGTGTGATATAACAAACCTAATAATTCTATGTTATAACTTTCTAGGAGTCATTTTAGCTAAATCAAGAATCAAATATACCATAACAGACTAACAGTACTTCACAGTAGCAATATAAATGCTGCTGCACTCATAAGATTATGTAGCTAGCATGGATGTAAATGATTCAGACTTATGTAGATAGCTGCAATTATCTTTGGAGACGATTTCTACACAAGAAGAGTAGCTTACTGTATCAAAACTAACCAGAGCAAAAAGGCAATCGTGTATATTGCTAACAGCTTATTATTATTTGCTATCTTCCAGTAAAAATGTGTAATAAACACATAAATTGGTACATGCACTATCAAAATGAACTTAACTTAAGTAGTATAACGTTTCCAGTATCAGTATAAGATATTGAGAAATTTAAAAAACAGAATTCTCCCTCTGACAACCTATATATCTTCCAAAAAGTTAGAAACAGTTACGACGTTGTTCCATGCTGTATAACTGAGATAAACAAAAAAAATCATACCAGTTTATTACTCGTTAAGGATTACTGTACTGATGAAAATTAGGAAGAAATAGAAGAGCATGATAAAGCTGCTAGTAAAATAAGTGTTCCAGAACTTAAGATCTACTATGTATGGATTAAGAATTATTTACGTTTAGTTAAAAGTCACTTATCAAGCAATTGACGTAAGCGCTTCCTTTTTAATAAATGTTTCAATTTTTTCGACGCTGAATATAAACTTCAAAAACATGAAACCAATGACGAAGTGGTTAATAAATTTTAAGTAAAGCCTCTAGCCAAGTATCAAAGAGTGCTCCACTTTGATAATTGTTATTAAAAAGGAAAAATTCTTTGTGTTATACATGCTGACTTCAAGTGCCTTTTAAAACAAGCCGAATATTATGATCGAAAATTCTAAAAATATCTAGATTACGGTATTAGGTATTATATTAAGTGAAGTTTTGACAGTGCATCCTTAATATATCATTGCTACAAACACAAGAAAATGATTTTTCTGTCAGTTTTCCCAAAAATAGTGTGGGGGTCAGGGAGTAGGGGGAGGGATCATAAACAAATGTGTAGGAACCTGTGAGGGGATTTGTGAAAAACTGCAATGGGTTAAAATAAGGGAGAAAATGACGAGTTCTTACCTTATTTCGTTAGGGGGCAGTAGGAAGTCTGTGGAGGGCTTTAAGAGGTTGTGTGAAATTCCCCATTAAGATAACTATGTAACACAGAAATTTATATCTTCTAATATTACATAGTTATAAGAGTTAGAGCAAGGCTTTGCTCCCCCCTCCCGCTCCCCCTAGCTTCCCCTCAGCTCCCCTCCAAATAAGGTAGTTATTTTTTCATTTTCTTGTATGTTTTAAGTAAACCTACTTTTTTGCTAACTCCCCCCCCGTTTCCCCCAGCTCCCCCCAGCTCCCCCAGCTTCCCATGTATAATGTGAATAAATTTGTAAAGCCTTATATAATAACTGTGACAAATGGTCTAATTTTCACCTATAATTTGATTTGACCATAACAAAAAATTTTGTTACAATCATCTTACTTACGATGTTTATTTTGATTACATACTCTAAAATGTCTTTTGAGGTGCTTTGCTCTAATATAAGCTTTCCCACAATTTTGACAAATATTTTTTTGAACGTTTTTTTCATGACTTTTCAAATGTCTGTGTCAGTGATAATTTCCTTTGAAACTTTGTTCGCATTTAATACACTTGAAATTTTTTTCAATGTTTTGGCATTCCTTTAAGTAACGGAAGTAGTTTTTCTCGTCCAATATGATAAAATGCTACACAGATCACGTAAAAAAAATTACATTTATAACACAATAAAAGAGGGGGTTGGCGCGCGGAGCGGGCAGGGGAGCGAATATATATATACTAGTGGGGCTTCGCTCCCCTGCACGCTCCGCGGGCCAACCCCCCATTTTATTGTGTTATAAGTGCTATTTTTTAAAAATAAGGTTTGTATTAATATTTTTCATAGCCTTAAAAAAAATAAAATTAATTGTTAGTATGAAAATAATATGTTGAAGTATATTTTACAGAATTTTGAAGACTATGTCGTTTTTCAAAAACACTTGGGAATAAATTTTCTGCGCTGGGAAATGATTACTGGTCTTCTTTTGAGAAAATATGAAGAACAAGCTGCTAATTTCAAATAAAAGTGGTAAAGTTTATTTAGACAGAGGGATGTGCCCTTGACTTTTTGTTAGTGAGCTTTATTATTTCTTCTAGTAGCTTCCTTTTTTAAATGAGCTGTCTATTCTGTATGTGTCAATAAATATTTCTAAGCTCTTACAACTAAATATGTCCCCTGCACGCTCTGCGCACCAACCCCCGTAATTGCAAGTTACATCTACGAAGTATAGAAAAAAAAGCCGAATTATGATAATTCTTACTTAAAATTTATGTATATAATAAATGTATATTGATCATAATTAATTACATGAATTTTTAACAATCACTTTTTTTTTCCCTGACTAATACCTAATTTTTATATATTTAAAACGACAACGTATTAAAAGATTTTAAATATCGTAAAAAATAACAAAATAACGATATTGTTAAAATCACGAATTAATTTTGTTTTAACCGTATCGGTATTTGATTGTTTTTTTTCTATTAAAATTTTAAAACCAAAATTTTGGCCCAAAGGTATTGCTACCATTCTGCTCCAAAATGGAATGACCACTCACAGAACTTTCAGACATCCTTTAGACTTAAGCACTATAGAAAGTGCATTCTTTCAATTTGAGCCAGATAAACAAAAATTACGTAATGTTACAGTAATTATTTGGGATGAAGCTTCGATGATACCAAAAAAAGCGTTAGAAATCGTTGATAGGACTTTAAAAGATTTATCTAGTAGTAATAAACCTTTTCGAAATAAAATAATAATTTTAGATGGAGACTTTCATTAAATTCTCCCAGTAGTAAAAAATGAAAGCAAAATTACTATCCTTCAAGAAACCACAAAATTCTCCAATTTTTGGCCTTTATTTATTATTTTTTAATTAAAAAATAATATACGTTCAATTGATAAAAAATTCTTTTTAATGCCACTCGATACAGGGGAAGGCAAAATAAATACTTTTACAATTCCTCAGACATGGAAAACAAGTGATATATGTTCTAAAATTTTTAATGATGATAATGATTTTTTGATAAGTAAAGCTATATTAACATCTTACACTAAATACACTAACTTTAATACCAAAAAATTGTAAATAACATGGTAGGAACATTGGTAACACACTATAGTATTAATAAAGCAACTCCCAAAGAAGTAGATCAATCAGACGATGATATTTATATTAATTTTTCTAAAGAATATTTAAATAGTATTAAAGAAGGTCTTCCTCCACATGAATTGAATTCGAAAATAAACGCTGTTGTTATGTTAATACGAAACTTAAACACATTTGAAGGACTTTGCAATGGTATGAGATAATGAATTACAAAATTATTCAAATACAGCATCGAAGCTGAAATAATCACAGATGAAAAAAAGAAAATTAAGCTTTTATTCCAAGAATAAACCTAAATACAAGCAATTCTTTTTCGCTACTGTTTATATTGTACAGAAAACAATTTCAATTTACCTTAGCTTTTTCTATGACTATCAATAAATCTCAAGGTCAGAGTTTTGATGCCTTAGGAGTATACCTTAAAAAACCATTACTTTCTCATGGGCAATTATTTGTTGCATTGTCCAGATGTAGAAACCCGAAAAAAATTAGTGTCTAATTAGAATCAGAAAATAAATTTGAAATTGAAAATATTGTTTGGAATGAAATTTAAGAGTAACCAAAAAATATTCCATAGTTCATTAATATTTTTTTACTTCCTTGCAAATTTTTTCTCTATTAAAAAAGAAAATTTCAGTACCAACTAGAACCCAGATTAACGAAATCATGAACAATCCGTTTTATGTAAATATATTTTCAGATACACCATCATGGATGCAAAATTTTATCAGTGTGACAAATGTAACTCAAAATTTTCAAATCAAGAGTGTCTATCATCGCACAAAAAAATTCACAAAAAGAATTTTTTGTACGTGATCTGTGTAGCATTTTATCATATTGGAAAAGAAAAACTACTTGCGTCACACAAAGGAATGCCAAAACATTGAAAAAAATTTTAAGTGTATTAAGTGCGAACTAAGTTTCAATAGCAATTATCACTTACACAGACATTTGAAAAGTCATGAAAAAAACGTTCAAAAAAATATTTGTCAAAATTGTGGGAAATGTCATGTAAGAGCAAAGCACCTCAAAAGACATTTTAGAGTATGTAATTAAAATAAACATCGTAAGGGAGATGATTGTAACAAAATTTTTTGTTATGGTCAAATCAAATTATATGTGAAAATTAGACCATTTGTAACAGTTATTATATAAGGCTTTACAAATTTATTCTCATTATTGGGATTATGCCTCTACCACGTGACCTCAGTATATATATGACTAATATAGAGGCAAAATAACACAGGTCTTATGGGAGGAATCTTGTTTTTATTTTTTTTGCACTTAAAAAGATATTGAGCTTAAAAAGGTTGTTAATTCCATGTTACTGACATAACGAGAGTTACGTAGTTATTTTTTTTCTTTGGTGAATTCGTTCATGAAGGTTGAAACAGCGTTTTGAACGTATACGGAGAGCCGTTTAACCCTACTTTGAGCTGTTTGTTTACCTCTGAGCATCAGCAGCAGTGGCGCAGCAGCTGCAACAGCTGAAACAAACAGCTCAAAGTAGGGTTAAACGGCTCTTCGTATACGTTCAAAACGCTGTTTCAACCTTCATGAACGAATTCACCAAAGGAAAAAAATAACTACGTAACTCTCATTATGTCAGTAACATGGAATTAACAACCTTTTTAAGCTCAATATCTTTTTAAGTGCAAAAAAAAATAAAAACAAGATTTCTCCCATAAGACCTGTAATATTTCGCCTCTATATTAGTCATATATATACTGAGGTCACGTGGTAGAGGCATAATCCCAATATATGGGGAAGCTGGGGGAGCTGGGGGGAGCAGGGAGAGGTGGGTGGGAGTGGGTGGAGCTAGCAAAAAAAGTAAGATTATCTGAAAAATTCAAGAAAATGAAAGAATAACTACCTTATTAGAGGGGGAGCTAGGGGCGTGCAAGGGGTGGTGGGGGAAGCGGGTTGGGCTGCAAAACCTCGCCCTATCTCTTACGACTATATAATATAGGACGATACATACATATAAATATTTATAATAAAGTTTTTAAAAGGTCCTAACGCACAACACCTCCACCATCCCCTCAGCTCCGCTTTCTTGGACCCTCTTTAAATAAGGTTTGGTTTTATAATCCTTGACCTTCTTTCTATAAGGTTAAATTTAGAATCTTAAAAAAAAATTTGCTTTAATGTTCCCCAAAAAATCATTCACCTCAAAAATATTTAAACATTAAAAGCCACGCAAAAAATTTTTTGAATTAGCATGTCACTATAACGGTACATGCTTCTTCAAGAATATTATAAATTGGAAGATCGTGTTTTATTTAACCTTAACCATCAGCAGCATTTATCAACTTGTTCTTAACATATCTAGGAACTTTTTTACATTATTTTAGTTAAGTTGAGCTTACATGAATAATGCTTAGAGTCCTTAGGAGACACTTTATTAAGCCAACCTGTTGTTCAATTTTTAATCTACTTCGAACTATAATGTGTCACCTGAGTTTTCGTTACTTAATTAAGACAGTAGTACTTAAGAATATTTACTTAACAAATTTAGATGTGCAAAATTTTTTCAAACTAAAAGACTAAAATCTAATTGTCATTTTTATTAGGTTAAATTTTTGTTGAGCCCTCCCTTCACCGTCTCTTTATTTTCGCCCTTAAAGTTTTATAACTCAATAACCGAATAACCCAATAAACTTCGCTCATAAATTAAAAGTGTCATCAGCCTTTCATTAGTAGCATCTCTAAATGTAGTGAAATTTCATCGGTAATTATGTTATTTTTAGTTTTATAACGTTCCTAACCCCAAGTCTCAGCTCTTCTCACGCTTTTGAAGAAAATCTCTCAGACCTTTCACAATTTCTAAACAGTCACTTTTCATTTCTCGTCAGTTCCACGTTATTATTTCTTATTTTAAATTAATAATTATTTCAGCTGTATGATTCGTAAGCACACTTCTATACTGTTAGTTTTCAATTTTTTTTTTATTAAGTTTTATTTTTGTTAAGTCCCTTTTCACTTCCCCCCCCCCTTCATAACTTTATGACCCAATAACCCGATAATCTTACACAATTTTAAAAAGCTCCAGTCACCTTTCAGCTGCATCTGTAAATAAGGTCAAATTATATCAGTTTTTGTGTCTTTTGTATCTTCTATCTTAGATCTCCTCACAGTTTCAAGAAAGCCTATAATTTTTAACACATTAGCACATTTTCGCACCACTGCTGAGGTAGTGCTATGGCGCGCTGGCTTTGTTTTCTTAAATTTCTTAAAAGCTTATCAATTGCATTATTAAGTTTAAATATGAACTTTATACTATACTTCTTCACTTTATCAATAACAACAAATAAACTTATAGAATATTTAAACCATAGATCAAGCTCGTAGCCCTATTTACCACGAAAAGATAAAAATCATATGTATCAAAAGATTTTAAACAATGCGCATCGTCAGGGAACAATATTTAAATAATAATTTTATTGGTTTAGTAAATTTATTTATTATTTACAAGAACTGCGCAAGAATATGATGTATTACTTTTTACTTTTGCTAATGTAAAGAAATAAAATTCTTCAGTATCTACTTGCGATGAGTTAACGTCCAAAATTTCTTTTCAAACAATATTTTCTATTTTTAAATTATCATCACATTCTATTTTACTATAAATTTCATTTTCACGTTTGCATCTTGATAACGCGATGTATAATTAAACATGCAAAAACAGTGGTTTTTTCAATTATAATTAAATATTATTAAAACTCTTGAGATTTATTAATAGTCTTTGAAAACATTAATACTAAAGGAAATTGTTTTCTGTATGAAATAAAAGGCAATGATAAAAGTTATCGGTATTAAGAGTTATTTTTGGTATAAAAACTATCTTTTCAAGTTTTTCCCTAGTTATAATTTTTGCTTTAATGTTATATTTAAGTAATTTTATAATTTTTAATCTTTTATTATTACATAAGCCATCAACTATACTTAAATTTCGTATCAACATAACAATTACCCTCATTTTTAAATGAAGCTCATGTGTTGGTAAGCCTTCATAAATATTAATTAGAAATTTACTTGAACAATTTATATAAATATTATTATCAGATGTATTGACACCCTTGTAAAAGTTCATATTCTTACCAAAAATTTCGGAAGAAACAACAGTTGTTTTCTATTTATTTGATACTTAAAATGATTTAGGTTTTCCTCCTCCAATATCTAATAATAATTTTGAAAATGTTTTGTTAGTTAAACGAACATTAATATTAAGTTTTACAATACGAAATAATGGCCAAAGATATTATCACTTTCTTGTATAATCATGCTTCTATTACTATTTTTTGAAACTGGAAGAATCTGTCAAAAATCACTTTTTAAAACAATTAGTATATAACCAAAATGGATGTTTGTTTTACATAAATCACATAATGTTCTTTTAACTATGTCTAAGGCTTTTTTTGGATCATAGAAGCTTTGTCCAATATAATTAAATCTCCTTTCTTCAATTTTTTTTCAGATTCAAATTTTAAGAGCAAACTTTCTACATTGTTTAAGTCTAATGGTAAACAAAATGTTCTATGACTGGTCATTCCTTTTGGAAGTATTATTAATGTTATACCAGTCCTTGCTATAGATCAAATTTTTTTCCACGCAAAATGAAATAAGAAACTAACATTTTATACAGAAATATTTTTCCTAAGCCTCCTGGGCCATTAATAAAAAAAAATTGTATCTGTTCACATTGTAATTCACGATCAGAGAGATTCATTACGGCCAGAGAGTATATTTTATAATTTGTAATCTTTTATCGTTATAACCACCACTTTTTAATTCTTATTACTTCTTTGAATATTCTTATCTGTACTTGATATAAGGCCTAATCAAAATCTCATATTGGGATGTTGAAGTAAAGTAAAAAGAACCTGTTAGACCTTTTTTTGGAATCACTATATAATCAACAATGATTAAAAATATTCCTTCAATTTCATCTCCTAAGATGTTTTCTGCAATTAGAAATGAGGCAGAAATGGTCTTATAAGTTTGTAAAAAAGTATTTATTAAATTTACACTGCTTTTGTGTTGACTCCTAAGCTGCTTTACAAAATTTTTTTTATTTTTTTAACTTTAAAAAGTGAACTGAAAAAATAAAATATTAAACTGATTCAAAAATTGGGGGGTTGGCGCACAGAGTGCGCAGGAGGATGGAGCCCCTCTAGTACATCTATATGATGACCTTACTTCTGTAGAAATACGTTCGCTGTAACAGATTGTTTTTATAAATTTTTAGTTCTTTGTGTTTAACATTTTTATTCATGTTTATTCTATTTGTTGACACTCTTTTTTTCCAAACAATTTTTTGTTTTATTTTATTTTAATATTTGTGTTACTATTTACGTTTTTTGTTCTTTCAACATTATACCTTTTGTTAGTAACTTTTTTTCGTTTTTTCTTAATTTTAAAATAATTGCGTTGTGACAAAATAGAATTTTGTGTGATAACGACTAGTGAAAAATTTTTAATTTAATTTACTTGAATTATTTCCAATACTCTAAAGGGAATTGAGATTTTCATATTTGGTTGTTATGAAAATATCATAAATTTAAAAAAAAAATTTAACTTAACTTCTTTTCCTAAAATTCCATGATGAAAATATTTGCTTGCAAGTTACGTTACTTTTTAAAGTATGAAATCACATGACTTCTAATTTAAGTCTCAAAATAAAGTAGAAAAATTAAATCACATAATTTTTATTTTGAGATAGAGAATTGCGGGGTTCGCACGCGATGCGAACAAAGGGTGAAGTCGTATTCGTATATCTTTATGTATACATACGTATAAATGTTTTATACAACTTAAGTCATCTTATAGAAAAATTTTTCATTAGTTTTTAAAGAACCCTTAAGAGATCAACGCAGCAGTTTACAAAATGTTGCTAAACTAAAAAATCTTTTGTTTATTATTCGCCCAAGAAGATGTAAAATCGTATAACAATGTACGTACATAGCATGGAGGCCAATAAAAAAGTAATGTTTTCAAAAAGTAGCAACATATGTTGGAAAAATACACAACGGTTAAATTAGCTATCTAAAGAGCTAAAAACTGATTAATACATTGAGTGAAATAAAAAAAATGTAGAGAATTAGTTTTGTTAGGTTTTTGAAAAAGTCTTACAATAAAAAGAATTATTTTTAAGAAGCTAAGCAGACTTGAGGCAAATCCACCAATGACTTTAGTTGACAGCTTTAATAAGTTGCATTACAGTGTGGTCTTAAAAAGTGGTACATCCCATCGAATAATGGTTAAATGATTTAATATTAAATCATAATAGAAATAATATCATATTGAGCCTACATCTTCATTTCAGTGCTCTTTTTGTAGTTATATGCTGAGCTCAAGTAATATTCATTATCAATTACTAGCATCGTATCGATTATGTAATGGCTTACCATGATTTTTTTTCTTAGTATATAATACTTTTTCAGTTACTCCATAATATTTGCATCGTGATATTACTAGTTATGTTAATAATAACGAACGATATTTTAAAATTTAATTCTCAAATTTATTTTGACGTAAATTTCACATTCACACTTTTTATAATGAATGAATATAAGTATTAACAAATAAGTCAAACAAAATATTGAAATAATAAGCTACATCAACAAGTATTTAATGTGTATCATCTTGGACACTGTAAGTAACAGGTTAGGAACGAGAAAAAATAAGAATATCCTTATTTAAATATTCTTCTCTATTAACTACCTCGAATATTATCAGTAACTAGTGTAATGTCCTTGTTGTTACTGTTCACCTTGGTCTCCAGCTCTAGAAAATCACTTTGATATACAACCTTATATTCGCTCTAATGGCTCCTCAAACTTTTGAGTTGTGGGCCTTAATAATAAATAATAATTTATTATCGTCTTATAACCTGAATAACAAAATAAAATTGCTTCTGTACTATTAGGTAAGTACAATCAACTTTATTTTTGCCTAGAAAAATGATTTTTAGTAAAATTTATTTGTATACTTTTCAATATATTGCTCTCGTGTTTTTGTACGATGCAATGCCACTAAGGTATTCTTTCTTTTATCTCTTCGTTCAACGATCAAAGCTTGAATACTCTTGTTCAATGGTTTTTGACGACAGAGATTAATAATTTATACTTCTTATTGATTTTTTATAACTTTCAGTTTTTTTTAGTACTATTTTATTATTTTCTTATTTAGTATAACAATTCTAGTCATCCAAAGGTACTATCAAATATTTAAAATCTGTAAGAACAATGATTTCTTTCAAATCAAGGTGATAAAAACATAAGTAGTTACTAACTTGTTCTTTACTGAAGTATTTAAATTAACTTCTGCATTACATTCTTGGAATTCCAATAAAGTTTTGAGTAGAAGCGACGCCTTAATGTAAAATAAAAGATTAGTAATAATAATTAGAATTCTGGTATCTTTCTAATTTAAAAAATATTGTTTAACTAATGAGTCAGATCCTATTCAATCGTATGTATCATAACATTACTCTTGTTACTTCTTTCCTCTGCTTTTAAAGTATCAGTTTTGAAACTTTAAAAATAAATCGTTCCATAACCACTTTTTAACTTTTTGTCTTTCTGTTTTGGAGTAAGAAAAAAACCGTGCAATAAATTTTTGTTATAAATAAGTAATTTAAAATACAAATTTGTTTACATTCTTTGATTTTTTGATGATTTTTACATCATACATTCAAGTACTTCGTTTTTCTATTGGAAAACATTATTTTTTGTGAGATAGATTACTTTTTCTTCGTTGACTTGTGATTCTCAATTTAATAGCACATTTTTTGATTTTTCTATCATCACATGATTCTTTTGCTACAGATATACATCTGATAAGAATACATTGAAAAATAAAATCAAAAGTTTAAATAAACTTAATTAGTAAAAGGTTACAAAAAGTAAAACATTACTTAAGATTTGATTATTAAGTTGAACAGATTAACTGCAATGTAAGTGAACAATACTTTAACTAAATTTAATAATTTCTTACTTAATACATTAATCTTCATTTTTCTAATCACCTGATACGTTGCACAGTGGGGCAAAATAGACTTTAGTGTGCATAAATAAAATAGCACCGGCTGCTGTGGACCAATCGACATATTTTTCTTGGAAATTGTAGGTAAATGCTCAAGGAATACCAGAAAAATGGTCCCGACCCGAAAAAAGATGTAAAAGGGGTTAAAACTACCCTTAAGAATTGAAAGAAAGGTAAAAATGACACATAGTTTCGTCTAGCTTATTTAATTAGGACTTATCAATACTTAAATACAAACATTTTTACATAAGATAGCAAGATTTTAACAAATTACATTAAAATGGTTTATTATAGGTCTCATGGAGGTTAATATAGTACAAAACTACCTCTTAAATTTGAATATTTGTACCGTCAGAGATAAATTGATAATTCTGTAATTTGCTCTATAATTTATATTATATTTTACAAATTTACCAGTTATGTTGTGAGCAAGTGCTGGAAAAGTACAGCTTAGTGTCACAAGGGTTGAAAAATTTTGAAACGTGCCCCAAAATTGCAATTTTTAGTAATATTAGTGTCAAATAAATAATACTTTTCCGACTTTATAAAAGAATATTATAGACTTTACTGAGAAGGAATAAACCACAAGTTCGTATGATAAAAAATGATTGGGTGATATTATGGAGTAAAGGGTGAAAAATTTAATAAAATAACCCCTACAAGAGTTAATTTACGTGTTAGGGTCAAGTGAAGTATATTTCTTAAACTTTGCAATTTATTACTTCTAATAACTAATTGACCTATTCTTTGTAACGGAGAGTGCGATAACACTACTGCAAGGATACACAGGGTCTGAATCAACCAAAAACTATCCTTACAATTGATATACATTCATATGTTTTTCTTAGCACTATTATACTTCTGCTCAGATTATCATTGATTGTTTGTTAGATAACTGAAAACGAATTTATTTGTACCATTGTCCTGCAGTTCATCATAAAATAATTGTTGACCTGTAAACGGGTTGCCATAATACAAAACTTCCCCTATTTTAAACATTGTTGGGATAATTGTAAGGGCATCACTTCTAGGGCATTTTTCTTTGTTTATCTGTACTTGTTTTTAAGGGAGTGCACTCATAACAAATTGACCAGGAATTAGGTGTGATAAAAAGCCAAATTGTACTTCTCCACTGTACAGGGGAAAAATATCGTTAAACAACCTATAAATAGGCTATTTTACCTATTATACAGGTAACATAAATACTGTTCCTCTAACCTTTTTTTATGTTACTGTTGAAAACGATTTAACCTGTCCTTCGTGACGAAAATTTTGTGAAAACTACTATAAAGCTACACATAAGTTAATATGATAAAAAACTACCTCTATCAGTGGTATTTTCTCATAAAGTATGTGGTACTTGATATTCGTGCAAGCTCGTATGTTATTGCTGTAATGATTATTCAAGATCAATATATCAGTAAAGAAAATGTACAATAAATTGTCAAATGTTCATATTAAGCTATACAGGCTTCGTAATATCGCAAAACTACCCCTGAACTCAAGAGTTTTTGTTATGCTTTGAACAAAAGAATAGTATTGCTTAAGGTTAGTCTATCATCGTTTATAGTTTAGTTTTTGACAAATTGATCAATAATTTTGTGACAAAATCCTGCAGAGAAGTAATGTTATGCCTAATGGGGGTTGAAGTATACTAAAATCCCATTCCTTCCCATCCCACTCTTCCCATTCCTGCGATGTTGACTACACGTTCTTTATTTCGATGCGCGCTCTACGTATGTCACTCTATGGACTGATCCTGCCCGGTTGCCTAGTGTCAGATGATAATCAGCGTATGTCCACCAGACTTTCACATGATTCTCACCAAATTACAGATAATCTTCCAAACTGAGAGTAATGTTCGTGTATGCGTAATCAAATTATTTAACATAAACAAAGTTAAAAAAGTCAAAATTAATTCTGTACCTTAAATCTATTAAAGCCGATGAATATATTATAGAATTCTTTGTAATATTAAAAAATATTTTTTTTAAATCCAAATAATTTTCATCATCACTATGGATTGTGCAACACAATATGTATTTAACAAATTCTGTACTGATATGTTTAGAAAAATGCATTTTTAGGAAAGTATAACTAACTTTAATACATTATTCTTTTATCTACATTTTCAAATTAAATTCATTTGTTCATAAGGCTTTTAAATGTGTTTGCAGTCTATTTTTAAACTATTTTTAAAACAATACGCTTACCTAAATAACATTGAAGATTAACTTATAACTCGTATACAAATATAATGGAAAACTTATGCATTAGAAAAAACTTCTATATAAATGAAACAGTCAAACAAGAGTCTGGAAATATAAATACTGGTATACGAAATCAAAGAATTTGTGTGCGGCGAATTCAAATCTGGCTTTAGAGTTGCCCTATTAGGTCAGATTGTTGGGAAAACGTAACCTAGAATCGCAAAAAATACTGTATTTGAACATATTTAAGGTTAGTCAACATCACAAGAAATTTATATTTTAAGTAAACCACTATCATTGCTTAAAAGTATTATTTTTTTTTTTATCTAAATTTTATACTGCCAAAACATCTTTTCCGTGACCAAGATATAACAATTTGAAATTTGTTTCCCATATTTAAATTCTTGCTTCCGTATGGATCAATGTAAAAACTAGTTTTATATTTTTATACGTCGGTAAAAAAAAGATATGTAGATGATTTAATATAGAATTAAAAAAAAGGAGTGCCAACGGCTTTTTTAATAATACATATTGAGGGGTGTAAAATAACCTCAGTTATGTCGAAAAAAAGTGTTTCTTGCACTTATTGGTTACGATGTTTTAAGAACCTCACATGATACAGCAATTATAAAGCCAGATTCGAATTCAGTGCACCAGAAATCTTCGTGAAATTACTGCTAGATATCGCTTCAGCAACCTTCGATATAATTATAGATAAATGTACAAATGAATAACAAATTTGTTTAATAAACAAAAATAATTTCTATATAAAGGTCAACTATAGATTACTTTACCCCCGTACTAAGCTTAATAATATTTTTCTGCAGTATTTGGTCACAAAATCATTGACTAATTTGTCCTAAGCGTAATTAAAAATATTTTTAGACAAACTTATAAAAATATTATTCTTTTGTTACAAGTAATACGAAAATATTTTAATTTAGGGGTGGTTTGGTGATATGAAAAAGCCTGTATAGCATAATCTAAATATTTGACTATGTATTATATATTATTTGCATTACTTGTGGATTGATTTTCAGTAATCATAAGAGCAAATAATATACGTAAATTAACTCTTCTAGGGGTTTTTTTGTTAAATTTTTCACCCTTCAGGCCATAATATCACCCAATTATTTTTTATTATATCGAACTTGTGGTTTATTCCTTCTCAGTAAAGTCTATGATATTCTTTTACAAAGTCGGGAAAACATTATTTATTTGACACTAATATCACTAAAAATTGCAATTTTGGGGTAAGTTTGAAAATTTTTCAACCCTTGTAACACTAAGCTGTACTTTTTCCAGCACTTACTCACAACATAACTGATAAGTTTGTGAAATATAAAATAAATTTTAGAGATAATTACAGAATTATAACTTATTTATTTCTTACAGTACGAAAAGTCAAATTTAATACGTAGTTTTGTACTATATTAACCTCCATGAGATCTAGATTAACCCATTGCTATGTAATTTGTTAAAATCTCGCTATCTTATGTAAAAATGTCCGTATTCAAGTATTGATAAGTCTTAATTAAATAAGCTAGACGGAACTATGTGTCATTTCTACCTTTCTTTCAATTTTTAAGGGTAGTTTTAACCCTTTTTACACCTTTTTACAGGTTGGGACCATTTTTCTGGTATTTCTTGTGCATTTACCTACAATTTCAAAAAAAAAATCATGTCCATCGGTCCACAGCAGCTGGAACTATTTAATTTATGTACAAAAAAGTCCGTTTTGCCGCACTGTGCGTCGTTGATTACAATCAGGAGGTCTGGTAATCAAGTGTGGATGAATAATAAGTTTGATCCAGCCTAATGATTACAATAAAGTAAGATCTTTTGAGATAAATGGTCTAGGTAAAAAAGTTAGGTTTGTTACAAAGTAAAAGAATATCAGGACAGGTGCTGGGTTGTAAGGTATTTCTACGGAAACTCTCTGACTTTACCAAGCCTTATTTCTTCGTATTTTATAAGATAAGTATTGTTTTATCGTTGTCATAAAAAAATAATTTACGTTTTGTTGTTTCTACTCATTCATATAATCCACTCAATCTCGATAAATGTAATAAGAAAAAAAGCAGAAAATTTTAGCGTTTTTCAAAAACTAACCAAACTCGTTGTGTTCTGATTAAAACTAGCTATACTTGCTACTTTTGACCAAGACTATCAATACACACAGGTTTTTGAGAAAGACTAACAAAACTCGAGGCTTTTGATCAAAACTATCAACACTCGCTGCACTTCGACAAAGAGTAGCAAGAGTCGCGAGTCCTCCAAGCAAGACTATCAAAACTCACTGCTTTTTCAAGAAGATCAACAACAATAGCTGCACCTTGATAAAGAATAGCAAGAGTCCTAAATCCTACGAGCAAGACCATAAAAACTCGTTACTTTTCCAAAAAGATCAACAATACTCGCTGAGTTCAAATGAAAACTAACAAGAGCCGCGACTCTTCCGATCAAAGCCATCATTACCCTTTTATTAGGACCAGCTAAAATTAAATCAAATGTTCTTTGACGGTAAGTAGCAGATATAACATTGATCATATTTGCTAACATTAGCAAAATTTCTTGTGCTGTAATTTAAATACCTGTAACAGGCCAAAATGAAACGTCAAATTTACGATATGATAACGCTTCACTTTTTAGCACTGAGGGTATCTAGAATAACTGAGGAGAAATACTTTTTTATGATAATTTTATGTTATGTATTCGTAGTTTTTAATTACTAAATAAAATATTAAATCATTTAAGTGTTAAATACTGTAAAAAATTATGCCTGACTTATCGCTGCCTTTCTTGATTCTTAAATGTAGTATGAAATATCTATTAAATTGCAGAAAGATATTTGAGTTATTACATATAATTATCTTATTTAGAAATAGCAAGTGATTGATAGTCCGCTAATTTAAGTGTGAAAAATTGATGAAGAAGGAAATCGTTTTAATCGCTAACGATTGTAATGGAGAAGAATTGTTTCGTCCAATCAAGGCATCGACTGTAATTTTTATTAAACAAATTGTGAAAATTAATCGAATTTTTTTTCACATTTTTGGTTGTATTTACTTAAATAAAGTTAAAAGAGTATAAAAAAGTAAAATTGTCACTAATAACATTTCCTATCAATTTAGATCCTTCCAATTATTCAAAAATTTGTTTTTTGCAATGTTACATTGCAAAAAATCTAAAACTTTCTGTTTTAAAAATCAATCCTTGTGTATTTCTAGTTTCTTTCTTTATTATTGAAAAAAAATTTTAAATTGGGATTAAGGACCTATTAAAAGTATCTATTACAAGTACCTTCAACCATTCATAGGCTTTTTTTTGTTTATTTCAAGAAATCACGTCATAATTCAATTGTTAATTTAAAAATTTATTTGCTCACTCAAAGCAACAAAAATAGTCAGACCTAAAATTCTAACGGCATTTTGTTAACAATACAGAGAACTTTAATACTATAAAAAAAATTTTTTTTTAATTTTAACCTAGTTTCTTAATAATAATCGACTTTTGCTATTAAATAAGTTTTTTGCTATTAATGAATAATACTTACTAACCGTCAATTTTGCGTAGAAAGTTATAATAGTATTTGTACCACTAAACATTATCTGCTGGTTACGTTCAGTTCTTGCACCTTGGTGGACTGTGGTTTATCTTGTTTTGAAATATCCAAAATTCTGAAGTTCCAAAAAAAATTTATATCAATTTAGAGTTATATGTTTAATAAAGCACTTCACAAATAAATATTTTATTTTATTTTTTTTATTTTATTTCGAAACTAAATAAAATTGGCATTTAAGGTACTCAAAGCAATCATCCATTAAATTTTTATTCTGTACTTGGTACTCACTGGTTCCCACCAACTCAACCAGTAGTAATAACGCATCTTCCTCCTTGTCCCTGTCTCACGGATAATAAAATCTCCCACATGTGTGTAATTATCTACAGAAAAAGCAGAAGCCCACCAACCTTAGCATCAGCAACATAGAATGCGAAAAAAATTCTCGTCTTTTACCTTTTTCTTGAAAGTGCCATTGTTTGTGTCGGAGTTTGTGTAGAGTATTATATATTAATTTTAACTTTATTGGATTCTGAGAATCTCGATGGACGAAAACGGACAAGATGGTAAGTACATAACATGTTTTAATTATAGTGATACCTAAAGAGTTTCAATTGATTACTCTCAAGGATTAGCTCGTTCATTGATTGTATCGTTTATAAATTTAATACTCGTGTAGAGTCAATTCGTATACAATTGCCGACTATGTAAAACAAAAAAATTTTTAGAGTATTTTTTGTGTAGTGTACATTCTCAAAAATCTGTGTTACCACACGTTCGTCAGACGTGCAGCTAAGTGATACGAATATTGAAATTTTATAAAACTTTTTCTCGTTCTTTTATTTCGTGGGCACGGAATTTGCGAGTAAATTTTTCGTAAAAAACGATGCAATCGAACATGAAAGTATTGTATAGTCTTATATTTCATAAATTGGCACTCTCATGTGTTTATTTGGCATTTAAGCCCGTATCGTATCATAACTATTATTTTTTTACAACTAAAAAAATTCCCACTTGTAGCGCTATCACATTAAATTCGAAAAACAGTTCTTCTTTATAGGTTAGATGCATGTTTACGTTTACGTGTCGGGTCTGAGTGGCACATATACGGCGCTAGCCGATACCGTACTTTGTAATCGCGCACACTACTGCGCACGAGATTTACCATCAACGCTGATTGGCCGTAAAGGTGCGCGTTGTTCAAATGTTTGGAATTTGGTGACCTAGTGCACCGAATAGTGCGTGACGTTATAAAGGATTTTAACACAATTTTTAATGATAAAGTTATTAAGATAGTAAACAAAATTATTTTTAAAAAATTTAACAATTAGTTTTTAGCTTTGAAACAATATACATTTTTAAATGTGAATTATTGATGTTAGAGTCAAGCAAATTGATTGTTTTTGTGCTTATCCAACTTTTTGTGGGATGTTATCAAAGCAAATTATAAAAATACAACAACGAATTTTTTAGTTGTTATAATTTATTGACATAGATATTAACCGTACGTAGTGTTTATTTTAGTAGACATTAGCATTAATAGTGTCCACAACGATCAACCCTTGTGCAACGATGCACTTGCAAATGAGTTTTCAAGCATACCAACGATTGCTCGTGCACTTACAAAAAATGCTAGTGATGCTGGCTCGAGTGCAAGTCTTATTGACAATGTTTCAACCAAAAATTTTGATCAACTAGGTAAGAAAAAATTAAATAGCTTATTTTTTAATGGATTAATTGTATGTCTCTTACGAGTACATTAATGTAAAATTCGTCGTAAAAAAAAAATATTTTATATCTAGTTCAGCAAAACTTTCTAAAACAAATAATAACTTACAGCTTTTAACTTATTTCAATGTAGATTATTGGTGTAGAAAGCCACTCCAACCAGTTTCTGTGCCGTTTGATTATTCTCCTCTGGAGTCATCATCATCTTAACTAGGTAAATATATTTATTATACAACTGTTTGAATATGTGAAACGATTTGCAAACCAGTAAGAGTTGCGATTATGTAGTTCATATTTGTTTAGTTCGTGATGTTGAATAAATGAAAATATATTTGCTTTTATATGACTTTTGTAACTTTAATAAATATTATAAAGTCACAACCATAAATGCTACGATAAAAAATTTGTAATTAACACAATAATACGATTTTGATAAACTTTATTACACTATTTATTTTCATAGATATTAGTTGTTGTGTTGCAACTACCAATAAACCGTTACCAAATGAACTTGGGAACGGTTCCTCAAGTGTGCCGGAAATTATTCATGCATCCCAAGTGAATGATGGTGATCCTGACTCTAGTTTTAGCTTCAAGGGCAATGTTTCAGTTGAAAAACCTACTCGACAATGTGAGACAAAACTGATGCATTTATTGCAACCTTCAATGATATAACCAGTACAAAATACCATGAATAGTGATGCCAAAGATTTGCTTAACATTTATTTTTTTATTAAATTTTTTACTTGAAAATTTTATCGTATTTCTTTAATTATTTTAACGTAAAGTCTGAATTGTTTATTTTTAATGGCTTATTCTAAAAGTAGAAAAATTGTTTTGAAAGTTGTATTTAAGTCCTAAACCATATTATTATTATTATTATTATTATTATTATTATTATTATTATTACTATTATTATTAATATCATCAAACAATTGTCAACACAAATAAATTAAAGCTCAAATGCGTCAATCATGAAAATTAGTTGGTAAATTTCTAAGACATGGCTGTTTGTTAAAAAAATTTTGTTTATTAATAAAATAGCACTGATAAAATATCGTGGACTAAACAGAAACGGTTTAACATTTACAATTTGCCCATTAGCAATAAAAATTACGACCTATTTTCAATTAAATCTTAGTATTTCTCTGATGCAAGATAAATCTAATAATTTGAAACAAATATTAATTTAAATTTTAACTATGCTTTACAAGAAAAAAACATTGAATCAGATAAAATTCATTTTTATCTTCAAAATAGAAAATACTATTGTTTCAAAATTGATAAATTGTTACAAAAAATGATTACAAGATGTGAAATTAATTTTCTCTTCACCCTACTGCAACGATGGCGATATCTGTCAAGAGGCATTTAATACATCATATATTATGTCTACATTTTCAACCAAATGTAAACTAATAACCCAAGGTGATTAACAGTCTATAACGAAGCTTTATCATTGATTCATAAGATTTATTTATGTACTGCGTAATCACGTTAAAATCTTTTTGACCTTGTAACAGTTTGTAATAGTGCCAAACATTACAAGTAAAAAATGTTGAAAAGATTGCCCGTACCTTTGTCAAAATAGAAGGTATTAAAATTTTACTTTTAAACATGGGAAGTATAAATATGTAAGCCCTGTAAAAAATAATGTTTAAATATATTGAAAAATCTACTCAACAAATTATTTTAAAAAATTTGATACGTTAATTTCGATGAATCTTATCATAATTTATTTAAATTTCAGACTATTTTTCCGCTCAGTTTTTTAAAATATCCTTTTATGTTGTACAGTTTTTCATGAAACTAGGACATCTACATGAAAATGAACTTATTCAACAATTTTTTGACTTTCTGGAAAGTTAAAAGTTTTTCCTGTGGTATCTGTAAATTTAAAATCTTCTAAGATTTTTTTAAGAAGAGTTACGTAAATCATAAATAATTGCAATGAAAAATAATCAACTATCTTGTCAATTTGAAAGATTGTGAGGTACGTTAAGTTTAATGACATTATTTTTTGTCGTAGACGGTGAATCTTCGTCTGCACCTTCAGTTATCAGAAGAAGACTATTGAATGGAAAAAAGATCGAAGGTAGTGCTACGAAATCGGCAACTAGAAAAAGAAAGTCAAAATCAACTGAATGGCTTGATGTAAAATCCAAAAAAGCTCATAATGAAAGAAAAGAAGGCGATGGCCGTAATAAACGTGCAATTATTGCAAGACGTATGAAATCAGGATGTAGTGAAGATGATGTCAAATGCAGATCCGAGTGTAGTGAGAAGATATCGACCGAGGACAGGGAGACAGCTTTTCACAGTTATTGGGAGTTAAAGGACTAAGTCAAACAGTGGGACTGCATAAATAACTGAATGACAGTAAGACCTACCAAATCGGACGAAGAGTCTACAGAGATAGCACAACTATTTGATAGAAATACCAGAAAAGAATACAGTCAATTTATGCTTCCTTCCACAACTGGACTTACTCCAGTCTGCCAGAAGATGTTTCTTGAAACATTAGGTAAGTAACGTGAAATGCGTCGTTACTAACTTTCCGATTTATTTATAAGTAACTCACATTTCGGTCTTACTTGGTTAATGCCACCGTAACTAACTCAAAACGATTTTAAAAAAGGTTTTCAGAAATGTTGGTTTAAAAAAGTTATTCCTACCTTACAACGTATTGATAAAAAATATTCAAAGTAATTGAACTAGAAATATTAACATTGTATAAAATTGAGTTTTAAATTATTTTTCAAAAAAGTACGTCTGTTACTGGCATTTAAAAATCTGTTTAATTTTAAACAGAAAAATTATGTTTAAATTTGAACAGGCTACACACGGTTTGTGTAAGTTATATTTGACACAAATTTGAAAATATATAAATCTTGTTTATTTCAGCTTTTTCATTATAACTATTATTTTACACTATTTTTATTTTAGTTGTTAAAATGATTTCTAAAACGATGGCCAAGCCCTCATCTACGCGAATTGAAAAAAAATATTTTTTGAATTTTAATGGCTCAAAATTATCGCTTATTTCGTAATATCTCCATTGTTCGCAGAGGTACGGGCGTTTATAGTTTGGGCACTATCATTAGCGAAAAATTTCCAATTTTAAAGTAATGCCATGGCTTGAAAGTCATTTGTAGTGACACAGTGGACTGTCTGTGCTACATCCGAATACTCACTTACTTAGATTTCACAAACAAACTTGGCTTCATCATTGCCGCACGCATAAATTCTCTTGAGATATTTATCGAGTGTAATTAAATAATAGTTTGATTAATTGATTGTAATGCCCCTTTCGTACCATACAGTTCTATGTAATTTCAGCTTATGCAACAATGCTTGAAAAACAGTTTGATGAAGTTCCATTGCCCTAAAGAGTTAAAAATATCTAGTCTGATTATTAAGTTGGATGGAAAAGATACGGACGTATATTACATTTCGAGCTTAAAAAATCAGTTACTGCAATACTAGTTATTTTCTACACACACACACATGCACATTCACGACTGTTAGCCCCAACATTTACACTTTAAGAGAATGCGTATTTCGTACCTCTCAATAGTTCACGTAAAAAGGCCACAAACTTTTGTCTAAAAAATTTTTATTTATAAAATAAAGTCGAGTCGTGATAAAATAGAAAATTTAAAGTATGTTTGGACCGCTTTTAATATTTATCAGAATTGCGAGTATCTTTAAAAAACAATTGATTTTTTGGTAAAAATTTGACCATTACGTTATTGTGATAAATTTTTATCCTGATAAATATATTTATTTATGTCAAAAAATAATGTCATTTGATCAATCATAATTTTAATCCATGTATTCATCACATTTTTTAATAAATTAGTAAGTAGCTCAGAAATTGAACAGTTAAAAAAATACCGAATAGTATACATAATAAACTTGTGTATGACGAAGATATATCATATCAAGTGGTCAGAACAGCCCAAGAAAAAAAAAGAAATGCAGGTGTCACTGGGGTTATAACCAAAAATCTAAGGGGGACCCATCAAAATTGCCCATATAAGTACCCCGAGGAGTTAAAAAATGAAGTAAGGGACCACATCAAAAAGTTTCCGACGGTTGAAAACTATTACTGTCGTGAAAACACAAAGAAAGAGTACTTAGAAGAGGGACTAACCATTGCTGAAATGTACAGGCTCTATAAGGCAGAGAAAGTCGAAAAGGGATCAGAAGATTTAAGTACAATAGTTCACGAGTCAATGTACTATGCAATTTTTAATAATGAGTTCAACATTAACATTGGATTTTTCCAACCAAAGAAAGATCAGTAAGTAATTTACTTTTTTTTTTTTATAGTATCTTTCGCGCGCGTGCGTGCAAGTGCATGTGCATGTGTGTATGTGTGTGTGTGATCAGTTATATATAAAAAATCCATCCACCATTTTTAATTATCCACGGTTATCATACCGATTTTTGCATTTTAAAAACAATATTTCTGCAATTTGGAGAACATTGCAATTCCAATGCTATTTTATCAGTAGATTTTGCTTATGAGGCATTAATAAAATCTTATTTTCTATTGCAAATCACCGTAATATCTTATTACATTTCAGTTGTTCTGACTCATAGACGAAGGAAAGAGATTTTTGGTAGCAAGATATTTTTGTGAGGCCCAAAATAATTAAGATGTCCTATATGTCCATAATTTATAAACAATTCTTTGTTTATAATACAGCTTCTACAATAACGAGAAACTAAGATTTTCTAAGATGAACAATGCTTTGTTAATAACATGACCAAAACATTGTTTATGAGTTTCGTGTTTCGAATAAATTAATAAGACATTATCAACCATTATAAAAGAGGAACATGAAGCCCCGTAGAGCCTCTTAATTATCATTTTGAGGCTTTGTAAAAATAATTTTCTTCAAGAAAATCTAAGTTTCGCGCGATTTAAGCAGCTTTATTGCAAACATGTCTTTATTTATAATTTTTGTGTTTTAAAAAAAAAATAGTTAAGAGCTCATTGTCATTTTGAGGCTTCATAAAAATGATTTTCTTCGAATAAATGTTAGTTTCACGTCATTGAACTAGCTTTATTAAAAACGAAACATTGTTCTAACCTGTCATGCCTTAAATCAAATGACTCGATATTGTTTTGTGTTGAAAAAAAAAAAAAAAAAAAAAGCTCCATAGGACCTTTCAACTATTTGCTTGAGGCGTTGTAAAAATGATATTTTTTGAGAGAGTCTTACTTTCTCATAGTTGCAGCAGCTTATGTATAAACAGAGCATTGTTAATAACTTTTGTGCCTCAAAAAAAATAGTTTCGTAATGTGAGGCATAAAAAAATGAGCTTTTTAGGACCTCTTAATTATTATTTAGAGGCTTTGTTTAAATAAATACATTGCACGCACATTTTATTATAAACTAGTCTTCGGTAACTACTAATGAAAAGGTCTAATGCGTACTGAAGCCTCTTAAATTTAATCTTGAAAACGGCTTTTTTACGGACCCTTTCTTACAGCATAGCGGCTAGCCCTAGCAGCTAACTTCACCTCATTGATATGCCTGTTGTGTCTCTTGTTTACGAGCAAAATACTAAGATATTATTGAAAATTGCAACGTTTATTGTAAGCCCGTAGAATTATTTCAACAATCGGTTATTAATTTATTTTGTCGTAAGCATTGATATTCAGTGTTAATTAATTTTAATTTGCGATAAATCTTTTGTGTTTAATAGGTATATGGAAGTCGGGCATACTCAAGCAGAAGGACAGCATGCATGCCCTGATCGAAAAGTCGCTTGGAAAAAAAACTATTTTTACGCAAAATGAATGGGCAACTCACATTTCATCTTGTAAAAAAGATGGAAAACCGTACAGCGTGATGCAAATAGAGCAAAACGAGATTTTTGAATTCGACACTGTGGCAGATAAATGCACTTGGAGAATTCTAAAAATAGCTAGCATTCGTGAGATCAGTGTAATACCAAAAAGTACTGCGGTATTTGTTGAATATAATCATTTCGAGCAACCACAGAAAATAAATATTTTGAAAAGTAATGCTTTACTTCCGGAATTGATTGAGTGTCCCATTAATCAAGCGTACACCATAAGAATTCCACTTGGAGATAAAAAGAAAAAAGACCTACAGAGCATGGTGAAAAAGGTCTTATACCACATGAGTCTTTGCAAGATTTTAATTCAATTTCAAATACATAAGTGTACAAGTTTTGATGACCTAATAATACAAATATTTTAAACAAATATTTATGTAAAAATTCTTTAGTTATGTTCTTGTGTTTTTTTGTATCACTCTACGAAAATGCAAATCTGAAGAAACACTTTTTTTTCTTATAAATAAATATTCTTATAAAAACTGTGCACTTACGTTATTGTAATTTTATAAAATAGTAATGAGACAAGAATCACACGAAAAATTTTATGCTTTTTTTTGCATTTAAAGAGAAAAAGTTTTGTATCAGCAAAAAAAAAATATATCGTAAATTGGGGATAAAAATATTTTATATGAAATAAGAAATAAGGTATTATTTTTTAAAAATGTCTGCCTTTCTCTCTTTCTTTCTCTCTCTCTTTCTCCTTCTCCCTCTCTCTCTCTCTCTCTCCCTCTCTCTCTGTGTAAAAAAAATTGCTTGTTTGTCATTTGTAAGTTTTTTAATCATAATTTACTTTTCTGAATTAAACAACAAACACATGATATTTCTAAAAAGTTTATTTGACTTTTGAGCTGTTATCAGTATTTCAATAAAAGCACAAGTAGTGTAACTAATATTTGTGGATCTGATAAATATTATTTATGCTACTTACTTCCAAGGAAAAACAATTATTGATGATCTTAATCGAAGAGGAATGATAGCTTTGATCGGAGGACTCGCGGCTCTTGTTAGTTTTCATTTGAACTCAGCGAGTATTGTTAATCTTTTTGAAAAAGTAACGAGTTTTTATGGTCTTGCTCGTGGGATTTAGGACTCTTACTATTCTTTATTGAGGTGCAGCTATTGTTGTTCATTTTCTTGAAAAAGCAGTGAGTTTTGATAATCTTGCTTGGAGGACTCGCGACTCTTGCTACTCTTTGTCGAAGTGCAGCGAGTGTTGATAGTTTTGATTAAAAGCCTTGAGTTTTATTAGTCTTTCTCAAAAACCTGTGTATATTGATAGTCTTAGTCAAAAAGGAGCGGTGAACGTTAGTATTCGTCGAAACTAAGTGATTGTTGATAGTTTTAGTCAGAAGTCTTCACTGTCATTAGTTTTCGCTAAAATTTATTTAATGCTTTTTTTCTTCGGAGCCGTCGAGTATGTTCTGCGACAGTTTCCTGACGCCTTAAATTGTCAACATTTAAATCATTGAAAGTTTTCCTTCCAATTTGCTCTCTTGCTACTAGAAGCATGGTTAAAACTTTTGTGAGCCCTAACGTCTGTTTTTTTCAACTTTGTTAAGTTGTCATAAACTTGTTGGAAAAGTACTTCAAGGTTGAATGGCCTCAAAAAGGACCGGTCAGCTAAACTCTTTCTTGGCTAAAATTTTCAGCAAACGTCACGGGTGATCTTCTTTGACTTGCTATTGTAGCACCAGACTGACCGGAAGGAAAGCTTTGTCCGAAACGTTAGAGATAATTGTAGAGCTCTTTCCCAACGTCTGTTGGTGTTACACTAGAAACATTGATATCTAAAGCACCAACTTTTTTTGCACAGCTTAGTCGTTTTAGCGACCTAAGGTGGGGAGATCGCTTCGTGATGCTTGCCCGTTGGAGACTGTCCCATTTGCTCAAATTTACTTTCCTTTGTTGCTGTTAGGTTTGCCCAGCGCAGACCTTGGAGATGAGCGGTGATTCTTGGCTGAATGATTAGAGTCGAGAGAGTAATGGAATGTAGGGTCGTTGGTCACTGGTGTGAAGGGTGAGTGAATAACTGACTTGGTTTATTAGTGGTTGACTTTATACAGTATTCTAGTCGATGAATTGTTGCCAGAAATGGAAAAATATTTTTTCTGGCAAAGTAGTTTAACAGTAGGTGGCCCTAAAAGAACCGGTGAGATTGATGGTTCAGTAGGGAACATGAATACTTTTGATGGCCCTGAAAAGGGCGTGTGGTGATACTTCTAGCCATTGCTTATTATTATTCTTGATGATGAAGAGCTGGCTGCAGGTAGTTTGACTCTTACGCTCGGAGTCTCTGGGTATGGAGACCGTGCTGGAGGGAGGTACGCCACTGGCCATAAAATGTTTCATCTTCGGATCAATCCTCGCCCAGATAACTAACCACTCATTGTTAGTCGGGAAAGTGGGACTGGAAAATACCTTCTCTGGGGGTATACTGTGGGATGAACCGCTGAGGAGGAGGCTGTTGTATCTATCCGAATCCCTTAGGATTATTTTCCCTGGCTTGACGTTGTAGCAAAATCTGCTCTGTTAACACGAAGTAAGTTAAAAGGTTTGCTAGAGCAGATTATACTCTAGCTAGACGTTCCCTGGTATTACGCCGGAGATGTTGGTGCACAAAACGCCTTTGTATTTGTATTAGTGTCACTCACCATAATCCTTTTCAAATGCAAGAGCATAGGAACTCCTTGCACACACTAATATTGGCTTTTTCTCTTTCATCAAGTGCTTTAAAGTAACTATAAAGATTGGAGGGTGATTTCTGTTGTTGCTTTTAAGCAAATTTGAAACTTAATTCGGTGATTAAGTAGCGTGAGAAAATCTCAAGTAAACCAGGCCACTGTAGGATTAGAATGTTTGATAGATCGAGGGAAAAATCTTCAGAGACACCCTGGCTATTCTGGTAGTAGTGTTGGACTCACTCAGTGTGCCTACCGACTAAAAACTAAACTCTTTGCATGGGATAGGTCCGTTAGAAGATAAAAGGGGCCTGAGACAAGAAGCAAAAAGAAAAACATTGGAGAATTTAAGAGGCCAGCTCGCTCTTAAAGGGATGAGAGGAGTGGCACTTACGCATCTGGGCAAAGCTTGAATATTGGCTTGCTCCAGAATAGAGTTGGAGGAGTTTAAACTTCGGTATCATCATATGTGTGTGTATTGTGTTTAGAGGCGTACTTGTGATTTGTGTAAGTGTTGTATTAAGTACAAGCCGTAAAGGATACGGTGGACAGAAGAGTATTTCTAATGGGAGGGTACGAATTGAAGTCGTAGTTATTTGGCGAAATTATGGAGATGCATCCAATGAAAGCATGGGAGATTAAAGACCTAGAGTAATGTGAGGATCCTTAAGATTCTGAGAGAGAGCGAATGGACGTGTTATAGGGATGAAGTGCCCACGTTGGATGTTTGCAAGTGCGGTGATGGTGGGGTTTGCGTGGTCCACAATGGTGGCTCGTAGTTTGGACGCTGCATTGTAGCAAGAGTGTTGCTGCCCTGTTGGCTGCGTCTATTTTGACGAAGTCAACTAATTTGTTACTTAAAATTTAGGAGGGATCGCGGCACAAAAATACTACTCAATTTACAAATGATTAATTAAAATCCACCTGAAAAAAGCCAATTTTGCTGAATTTATCGGAACGGAGGATGGGAATGAACTAGGTGAAATAAATTTAAAATGCACTGATTATGAGCCGCGAACGAAGATATATTTCGTGGCTTAAGGGAAAAACTCCGAAGAGAAACCCAAGAGAAGAAAAATTAATGAAAATACAAACGAGTGAGGTTGAACAACAAATTTAAGATAAACTTCCTGCAATGAAAAGTGTGTATTTGTGTATTGTGTGTAGAAAACGTATACGTGCGCGTCCGCACGTGTCTCGAAAAACTCACGAATCGACAAACATCGCACGGTCCGTGAAGCGGATTTTCGTCGTGCTTTACTTGCAGCACGCCGAGCTTCTCGAAGATGATGCAGATGACGATGATGATAAGAAAAGAAAGTGTGAGAGAAATTAACTCCAAAAAGGTGACCCCCAGATACACGTGTGCGTGATGATGATGAGGAAAAATGTAGAAACCAGTAGGACGAATATAATACCCAGCTATGCCAGATACTTGAGATCGCAGTTGACAACTGTAGACCGCTCTGTATAGACAGATAGTTCGGAACTGACCCGGCGCGCCCACCCAAAGTAGTTGCAAGACCCCCCTTCCCTTTTTAATTCTCCCACCCGCTGCAGTCGTCAGGACCCATTAATCCCTTACACCTTATGTGAAAAGCCAGGAAAAGAGAGAGAGAGAATGATGTAAGCAATTAAGAGAGGGGGAGAGACCTATGACCCGAGGACACTTAATAAGAGCAAAGGAGATGGAGATGTAGACGCATGATAGAGAAGGAGAGAAAATGTCTAGCTAATGAGAGTGTAGAGAGAGAGACATAATGAGAGTTGGCGCGAGAGTGCTTAATTGTACCGACTGAAACAAAAGGAGAAAAAGAATGAAGGTAAGAAAGAAATTGACCGGCACTTGCATATGTAAATATGTGATGAATTTTGTGTGAACTCAGTGTGATGCCACCTTCGGCATGCTGCGAGGTTGATCCTCCACCGCTCACGAGGTGATCTACGAATTTTAGTCGTTTCGACTAAACAGACGCAAATACAGGAGCTGTATTGGAGGGACGATGTGAAACTTCTTGATAATCTGAGTATTTCTTTTGTACCATAAAATAAACATGAAATACTCAGGACCAACCTCAGTATCCTCACGAAAGGGCTTTGGATACCCTTCAGTCGGTTTCCTTTTGCGGGGCCACGTTGGAATCATGTAGGTACTGATGCTCTTGCAAAATAACGAAGGCATATTACGACGTTTGTGATGCTGCAAATCACCGTAATCAATTTTTAAGAGAGGATTTTCAGGACACTGTTGGAGATACCTTCTCTTCGAGGGGCTTACCAAGTCTTTAGGGAGTGGATGATACATCTGTTTTCAAAGGGTGTGCAGTGTTAAAAATTCGGGTTGTCAAGGACCTGTTGCTACACCATACGATTAATTCTCGTGCATTTCTCAGCTAATTTTTCAGTGCTAAGATTAAATGAGCATTGATTTTGCAATAAATCTGCAAAAATCTCTGCTTTTTCTAAATCTAGTAAATAAAGGGTGTTCCCTAGTTGAAGGGGTGGGAGGGAAGGCCGTTTGTTGCGAAGTTTTTCAACGACCTTTTAAGCATTTATTGAGTGGGACTCCACCTTGGCTGTGAATTTGTTAAGCTCTTTGTTTTGGAATTAGAAAACTTGGGATGAATCTGCTCTTTCAAAAGAGTAAAGCTGGATCTTTAGTTTGCGGTTTCTTCGTTTTTGCCAGAGTTTCTGGACTCTTTTCTTCTTCTTAATTATATGCCTAAGGTCGTATGGGAGTTCAAGTACATGTTGGGGAGTTGTGGTTGTTTTAGTGGCATCTTGAGAATACCTATAAAGTTCGTCGAGTTCCATTTAAAATCTCATAGGCCGGTGTTTGAAAGCAGAGGATTCAAGGTTGTAGCCAAGGTGGACTCAGTTAATGCTGCTGGTAGTAACGAGTATGATAAGGAGGTATCTAGGGATTTCTAGGTATACTGGGTGATGGTTGCGAGGAAGATCCGAAGAGGCTTGTGGTTCCGTAGGGATGGTCGAATTTTACGTCAGGAATATGGCTAAGAAGTCCAGGACCTGGTTTGTGGAAGCTGGGATTATGGGTTGGTCCAGTCGGAACCCCAATTTTAATATTAAGGTTACGCAAGTGTTTGAGAAGAAAGCGTTCTTTATGATATAAGTGTTTTCATCCCTACGATTTGTGTTTGTTGTTTAAGTCACCAGCCACGATCATAGCGATGTTGAAGTTAAACAGAGAGGTTATGCATTGGAGATAGGATCGTACTTAGGGGAATAGAGGGAGATGATTTTAACAGAAGCGGATAAAGTGGTGTATACATTGACTCCAACTGCTTTGTAGTTGACAGTGACTGTTCTAACGACTTAATGGTGGATGCCCTTGTGAATAAGGGTAGCCACCTCGCAATGGGGTTGCTCGCATTTGTCTCATCTGTGAACCGTGTAGCTGAGTATGTAGAGTGACTTTGTGCTGTCTAGGTGCATTTTGGTAGTGCATGCAAGTGAAGTCCTTGCACGAATTCAATCGTTTTGTGTGTTATATTATTCGCGTTCCAGTTAAGTACTGAGAAGTTTCTGTCTAGCGTGCTGCTGTTTTGTTGCCCTTGAGACCGGATACTCTGTGATCAAAACGTGTTAGCAGAATCATGATAGACTGGAGGATAGTCTCAATTGTAGGGGGTTTGTTGAGAAGAGGACTTTGGGGTTGAGCTCTTGTCTCATGCTGCTTAGAAGACTCCACCATGGACTGTTACACGGTGAGTGGATTTCACAAAAGGGGGAGGAGAGGCAGTGCTTTTCTTAAAAGCATGAGCTCCTTTTTGCGGGATTTTCTCGAATCCTTAGTAAAAAGCGTGGTACTTGCCGTTGCAGTTTGTGCAACGAGAAGTGATTGGGTAAGTATTTTTTTTTAGACAGGTTGCGGTAGTGTAGCTTGAACTGCAGCAACCACAGATAATGATGGCGCAGCCGTAGGCTGATCCTTTTGGCAGTGACGGTGTTGGGGGGGGGGTGTCATTAGACTGGCGTTTTTGTTCCACTCTGACAGAAGTGCCCCCGAAAGACTCAAGGTCGTAAATAACTTGGTATTAGTTGCCTGATGCGTCAAAATATACCATGACTAAGGACTAGGGTCCCATCACCTTTTTTCATATGATAGACACAAAAGGCGAAGGGAATTTTTTTTTGGATCATGTCCAAGATTTCTGTTTCCGTATAGCCGATGTTGACTTCACGGATGACAACTACCACTTTATGGTCTCCGTGAAGCTGGTGAGTGATAAATCGCCTTTTTTTCATCAAGGTCGTGGACGATTTGTCGGAAACTGTCGACATTCTCGGAATATATGCAAGTGCCCTGAGAGGTGGTGATCACGTGTTGGACAGTAATATTTATCGTGGTGAGGGCTTTGTTGATCTTGGGCTAGAGTTTTTGTTCCAAGATCATAATAGGAGTTGGTGCCTTTTTTGGGGGGGTACTAGTAGTCTCCTCAATTCAGGTTGCGCTGAGTCTTCAAGGTAGCCGTCAAATACGTTCTTCCCTGCTAAGAAAGAGCTTAGTGTTGATCAGAAGTTCGGAGATTTCTCTAAATCGATGTTGGAGAGTTTGGCTGTGGAATTTTCCACGACGGTATTTTGATTTTGCTGTTTTTTTGGATTTGGCTTTGTAGCTGAGAATATCGCAGATGCGTCATTCGATGATTTTGGTAACGAGAACAATTGTTCAACTTCCATAGTGGAAGAATTTAAAAAGTTCAGGGGGTCACTATTTGTGGTTGATAGATTAATAAAGTCCGAGTCTTTTAAGAGTGGAATTTGCACGGTGAAGGGAGACTTCGCGGAAAGTGCTGCTATAGTTGAGTCTTTCTACTCGATAGAGCATTTCAAAGCAGGTTTCTGCTGGATGGAGTTTTACAACTGAACAAAGTACTCACTTGCTATACGATCCAGGTACTGAATCTGTTTTTGCTTGTTGTCAAGTTCCTTGGCAATCGTGGGCATCACTGAAAGTTGCGTTGGATGACGCAGGGGCCTCGGCTGTTGAGCTTGAGAGATTGTTGATATGCTAGTTGGCTGTCTGCAATACAGGACATTGGAGAAAACTGAGCACTATTGGCACTAGCACGGGCATCTGCACTTGCACTATTTCTCGCGGACATCTCAGAAGATGACGAGCAGTTTCTTTCAACAGCGCGTGAAAAGAGTTGATCACAATGACCGTAAATTGTGAACTATCCACCGTCAAATATGTATGGCTGCGCCCTCACAAAGGGCCACACGCAAAAAAAATGCTAGCTCTCAAAGCCTGTTTGCATACGCTACCAGTGTTCAAGTGACGCTAGAGCTCTTACTGCATGATTATTTGGGTCTGCTTGTGTCAAAGATCGTTTTGTACGGGCACAAATAGGTGTTGAGCTGCCATAACACAACGATAAGTATGTCGGAAGATATATTTCGGATGTGTACAGCGCGCCATAGTGGTGAGCTATTAAAGCTTGTTAGGAAGAGCTGCAAAAGCCGGCCGATCGGGCATCCACAGCACAATGTCAAAGTTCAATGTACAGGCTGCTTCTTAAAGCTTCCAAGTACTTAACTTTCGTCTCTAATATTTATTGTTATTTTTGAAATGTGATTCCTCAAAAGGCTTTAAGAGTTTTAAAAATTATGTGTATATAAAAAAATTATATAAACACATAATTGATAATTGCTAAGTCGTAAATTTTTTGATTTATTTAATGAAGAGGCTATAAATTTGGCAATTTTTTTTTAATGAAATTTATCATTATATGAATTTGTAGATTGTAGTTAGCAGGAATTGATATAAAAGCTGGACTAGTTAATTGGATCAACAATAAAATAATGAATAATTTCTATGCATGAAAAATTGTCCATTGAATGTATTTGTATTTGAAATATACATAAATTGTTATTATAAAATTAAACATTGTACCTAGTCGCAACATGAAATTCTTTATTTCTTTCATACAGCAAACAAGGATCTATATTTGGCAAATTTTTTGCACTGTACAATAATTGAGAATTATTATTCAAATTTACTTTATATACATACAGATGATGATAAAAATAGATAGTGTTGACTTCTCTTACTAAGAAATATGCAAAATCATATAATTTATAAATTTTTTCAATTTTACAAAAGCATGGACCATTGTCATCGATTTTATGCACAAGAACTGAGTGTATCGAGTGTATTGAGCAGAGTGTATCCGAAGGAACATCAATCAATGCTATCGGAGTAGCTTGAAGAATGTAACCTAAATAAATATGTTACGATACAATAAATATGTATGAATGATCTACCTAAAACCTGTAAATAGATTAGTAATGCAATTGAATGGAATAATACAAAATTGAAAATAGTTCAAAGTAAATAATAACAAGGATTTACCGGATAACCCACTATGTTCATTTGGATCCAGATAACTATACATTTCACCTGAATATTGTTGACGATCTTGGAGGTGCACTCACACATGAAATGTATACTTGTTTATCTAATGTTGGATAAAATTATACATTCGTAAAAGTGAGAAAGTTGGTAATCAAAGGACAATTGTAATGTATGAAGAAAATTTGGGTTACTTCTAGGTTAAACGATCAAGCACGAAAAACTGGAAGCATTCGTATCTTAAACTATATTATTTATACCATGTAAAATAGTATGCCGTATGTTTTCTGTTATAAGCTACCAGATCTTTAATACATCAATCCAATACTCATATGATCATATCGATTACTCTTTAACTGTTTATACTAAAAACTGCAAGAAAATCCAGAGCAGGGCACATGCTGTGTTGCCAATTGACGTCAGCTGATGCTCACTACTTCCGAGCCTCGACTTTGTGCTGTGGAAGCCCAATCGGCCGGCTTTCGCAGCTCTTCCTAACAAGCTTTAATAGCTCACCACTATGGCGCGCTGTACACATCCGAAATATATCTTCCGACATACTTATCGTTGTGTTATGGCAGCTCAACACCTATTTGTGCCCGTACGAAACGATATTTGACGCAAACAGACCCAAATAATCATGCAGTAAGAGCCTTATAGCGTCACTTAAACACTGGTAGCGTATGCAAACAGGCTTTGAGAGCTAGCATTTTTTTTGCGTGCAGCTATGCAGGCTACCCTTGAGAGTGGCGTGTACGTTTGTGTTAGGAGCAACGGAAGCACTGTCACAAGATACGACGAAGTCGCAGTTACCAAAAGAGAGAGAGAGAGATAGAGAAAGAGAGTAGAGTAGAGTAGAGTAGAGTAGATTTATTAGGCTAAGGACCAAAGGTAGAGAGAGAGAGATCGAGCTCTGAAAAGAGCCGTAACAAGATAATTCAAGTCTGAGTAAGAGCGTTGCGTAGTGGGCGTGCACAAAAAACATGCGTTGAGTACAAGGGTTCGAGCAAGACTAAGGCTAACCAACGATTGTAGAAGTAAGTTAAGTTATGAAAAAATACAAACTGTTAAAATACTGTGAATGCTTACTGAAAACTTTATCCTTCTATATTATTTGTAAAAGTTGATTATTTCTGGCTTTACTCAATGTATTAAATCATCAGATAAGACGTTGTTTGGTTACTAATTAAATTGATTTTCTTAATTCAAATCTACCAAGATTCGAAATTCTAATTCATAGAAGCATAACTCTAGTTTTTATAAATAAATGAAATACCAAGCAAAAATCAAACAAATCTTAAATGACAAGGACTTTTATAAGGGCATAAAATAAAGAGACAAATAAGATACGCTACTATTACCACTGACACCACTCCATACATACCATTCGGTAAAAACTAACACCACAACGTCAGATCGATGATTTAAAAGAAAAATACACTGTGAGTAAGGTAAATAAGGCCTTTGGGCCAACGGCTGGTTCTTGATGAACAAAAGTGAGATTTATTTGTGTGTAGAACAAATCAACAGGTTTCATCCTTTACTAAGAAGTTCAGACGTAACACTACCACATCTAGCTTACAGATCTAAGTTTCATCATAAATTGTTACTTAAAAAGGTAAAGATTATCTGTTTTAATTTTTAAAGAAAGGATGACCATTAACTTTCACAAGTGTATAAATATTTTTATCTTACAAAAATATTTTTATCATAAATACTCTTCAATTTTTTCAAAAAATATATAAACATTTTTTGTAAAATTTAGCTGTTTAAAGGATTCTAGACTAACTAAACATTTCTTTTCGTTTTTAATAAAGATCCAAACTTTTTTTCCTGTGGTCCCAAAGTGATTCCAAGGGTGAAAAGTGGGACCCGAGGGCGCAAAGCGGCAGTTGCACTTTGGGCCAATGGTAGAAAAGTATCTTTTTCTGGCCTTGGGCATTTTTGAGAGGCTGGTATGCCCTTAGTAGGAAAAATAGGATTCGCCACATAAATGCCATCGCTTCACAGCTACCTTACGTCTCTTGGGTCGCAAAATAGCCGCCAAAACGACGGCAATATCCAACGAAAACTACTATCAACCTTTTTTTGTGTAAAATATGTAACAGTTTACTAATTTTCAAATTTTTTAGTTAACAAATATAAATTATCTTTTAGTCTTGTAATTTTCAAAGTAAACTGATATTTTTTAGAGTGCTGTATGGTATCTAAAAAAAAGAGATATTGAATCAGTTAAAAATAAATAAATTTAAAGAAAGTATACGTCAATCTTATGAAAGGAAAACGAATATTAAAAAAAAAAAAATTAATAAACTCTATTGCTCTTACAAATTATAAAAAAATTTTGTAGACTCTATATTAATGCTCAAAGATTAATTATTTTTTCTCATATTAACAAGGTACATAGTGACACTTTTAATTTTGCATAATGACAGGTCAGGGCTAAAAGTATGAGATTTTGGGAAAATCATGTAAAAAAGAACTTGAAAAATATAAAAATCGTCTACTAAATAAGTAATGTAAATACTTTGTTTTTAGTTTTTGGAGGATTCTGAGTATTTGACTAAGTTCCTGCTAAAACATTTACAGTTAGAATTTTATTTTCTAAATTCTAATTCAGTACTATTAAAGATAAAGTTTACGAAAACGTTGGTGATAAAAATTGTAGAAGATAATTTTTTTAATGTTTTCAATATTCTAAATTTTTTTTAAATAGTTATATAGTAGCTAAAGTAGCATTTTGTTGAATTTAAGCATTTGAACAATAAAGGGTTAGTTTAAACATATCTGACATTAGGGTAGATATTTTATTAATTAGGTGTAAAAACTGCTACGAAGACGGTATAGTATACATCGCCAATGCTTCGAATTTCATTTTATTGCCCACGGTAAAATAGTACGTGATCTTGAATGGCAAAATTCTATTCCAAATATGTTGGCCCAAAATTATCATATCAGTATTGAAGCAAGTATTGACTGGAACACAGTATTAACCAATTAGTATGATAGTACTTTTTTAATACTTGGCTGTATGGGCAGTGCTGAAAATTCTTGGAATTAAGTCACTAAGGCATAAAGTACAGACGTGGGCACATAAAGAGTGCGGTTATAGTACGTTTGTGTCCGAGTCACATTCATTTTTTCTCTTACCAAGGGTAAAAAGTGCAGTTTCACGCCCTTGAGCACTTTTTGCACCTAGTAAATCACTTTGGGGTCTTAGGGCAGAAACGTACTTTGGCCCCGGAGAGAGTAAGAATTTATCTGTTGCTGGGCCTAAAATGATTACAAGGGTGCAAAGCGTGGCCAAAAGTTGCTAAGTGGTGGTTGCACTTAATGCACATGGCAAAAAAAACTTTAAATTACATAAATGGTAGTTTTCCTACGAGTTTGAAAAGTCTTTGTCTGCGAACCGAGAGGTTTGCGGCCCGAGCCGAAGGCGAGGGACGTAACGAGGTTCGTAAAGGAGACTTTTTGAACGAGTTCCGGAAAACTGCTTTTTCGCTTGAGGAAGTACCAGCCTCCCAAAACCACCCGAGGGCGGAAAAATAACTTTTTTTAAAGTTGACGAACTGTCTAATATAAAAAAAGCTTTTAACTTCTAAATAAACTACTAATGTGCACTATAAAGATGGATGAAATGTAACATAAGTTATCATAAGACATACATGCTACTTTGGTACACTAACATTTTAGCAAATAGCAAAAGGCGTTTTTTTGATGGCAAAATACCCAAAAAAACTTAAATCAAATACCAAAAATATTTCGAGACAAAGTAGTCTATAAACAATACCTGAAGCGATTTTCGTCATATTCACTAAGGAAAAAGAGCACAGATGTGCAAAGAAATTGAATACTATAGACATCTCCCAAATATAAGCTTTTATAGCTTCTTCAAGGTTGTTGCACACCTTGAATTTAAGTAGTTTTAATGCGGGATTTGAAAAAGACCTAATGAGTCGCGTATTCAAGTAAATAGCTGTGCTATTAAGTTTGAATAGTAACACGATAGCAGTTGCTCAGATCATGTTGTAAATGCTGATCAATATTTTTACGAATCTTTTGAATTAAAATAGCCTTGGATGTAGAAGTAGGAGACAAAAGGTCTTTGAAAGAAACTTAAGTTGGTAATATTAGGAGCGAGTTTAATGTCTATGGTCAAAAAGTAAGATGAACAAAATGAAAAATGTTTTTTTTTTTTTGTTAAAAATATAAATACAAATTTAACAAGTTACGGTAAAATAAAAAAAACAAATAAGATCGTGTCAGTAGAAAATACATGAAAAAGTTTTGATAAAAATGGTAATTCAATTGCGTTAGCTATTAAAAATGATGATATCTATCATATGACTAGTAAAATTAGGTATAGCGAGTCTAATTCAATGACAAAAAAAAAGTTAACAGAAAAGGAAAAATTACGTAGAACACAAGGTTGTGTAAATTTTAATTATTTATACACAATGTGTGATAAACAAATTCTTGATGGTTCACCCAGGAAATTATAACCTGATTATTCAAAATATGGGATTTGCTTGGAAAATGAAATGCATAACTTACCATTTAGAAATGAAAGGTCAAGGGCCAAAGATATTTTAGAAACTGTACATAGCGATTTGAACGGACCACATAGTACTACTGGCTCAAGCGGTAAAAAATATTTTTTGAGATTTATAGATGATTACAGTAAAATCCCAATACGCAGATTTTCACTGTAAAAGAATTCTTTAAGAATACGCGAATATCCCTAATAAAAGAATTCTTTTAAAATTCTCATATAATTCAAAAAAATGACTAGAAGAATTTTTATTAAAGTGAATACAGTATTATTTTAATATTTTATTGTATTAAATTAAAAGATTAAATTTATAATTGTTCTATTGGCTGTGTTGATTTGATTGGAAGTAAGGCAGGAAAAAAGGTAAAAAGGTTAAGATGCCATAATGGCAAGGAGTATATTAATAATAATATAAGAAATTTTGCTAGGAATAAGGTATTTCTGTTGAACCGTGCCCACCTTACGTACATAAATTAAATGGAACAGCAGGAAAGTATAACAGGGGCATTATACACATGTCTAGGCGTTTATTAGAAGAAGCAAGGGTTCATAATAGATTTTGGCCAGAAATAGTTAAAACAGCAGCTTATTTGAAAAATAGAATTATGATTAATACTATTGAACAAAATAAAAATCCTTTTGAAATTATGTTTGGAGAAGAGCCTAGTACTGAAAATATAAAAATTTATGGAAGTTGAGTTTTGGACGAATACCCGAACAAAAGAGAGACTCGAAATGGGACAATAAGAAAACAGTTTTAGAAATTTTTTTAGGTTATGAAAATGTTGGTAATAGAGTTCTGTTAAATAATAAAGTAGTAGTAGCTAAACATGTTGATATTATTGAAGATGGCACAGATTGTATTGGTTTAAAATCAGAAAATTACACGGTAAAAATTAGTTTGAATGAAAACGAAGATGGCGATTTAAATGTAAGCGGCAATGATGAAAATACAAATTTTAATTTAAGACAGTCAACTAGAAAAAGAGAAGAGCCTGATAGATACAGGGATGAAAAGTTTGCATATAGTAATATTATTTATGTAAATTATACAAATGCTGAGACACCTGTTTTATATAATAATGCGATAAATAGTAATGAGTCTGAAAATTAGAAAAAAGCAGTGGATAGAGAAATAGATTCTTTAAATAAAAATAAGACTTGGATTTTCGAAAATGAACCAAGTAATAAAAAAGCTTTATATGTAAAATGGGTTTATACTTAAACGGCTAATAATATTGTTAAGGCCAGATTACTTGTTAGAGGTTATCAGCAAAATGATTTAATTGATGATATATATATATATATATATACTAGTTGCAAGAATGCAAACTCTAAGAATGTTACTTTCTTATTGTTGTCAAAATAATTTAATTATTGAACAAATGGTTGTTAAAAGAGCATTTTTTAACGGTAAAGTCAAATCTGAAGTATATGTAAAACAGCCACAAGGCTACTATGATGGCTCTAATAAGGTATTAAAATTAGATAAAGCTTTGTATGGATCAAAAGAAAGCCCAAGAGCTTGATACTTATTTCAAAAATTTAAATTTTAAAAGGAGTGAGAATGACAGTTGTTTATGGATCTAAGATGACAAGATTAATAATGTGTACCTAATTTTATTGTGGATAACTTACTATTTTGTTGTAAAAATAATGAAAAACTGAGTTTTATTGAAAAATTGTTACTAAAAAAGTTTAATATAAAAGATTTGGGAAAAATAACAACTTATTTAGGTTTTACCATCAACTATGCCTATGAAAATGAAAAAATGACATTCCATCAGAAAAACTATATTAAAAAATTAGCCACGGAGTATGATATTTAAAATTTAAAATTGTATGCAAGCCCTACGGACCAAAATTTATAATTAGAAGTAGCGTAATCAGCTTAATTGGAGCTCTTTTGTTCAAAATGGCGGGAACACCTGACATTAGCATTAGTGTAAATTATTCAAGTCGATTTCAAAATAGTTATGATAAAAAACATTTCAAATATGCTTTGAGAAATTTTAAATATTTATTTTTAACAAAGGATTTATAACTCATTGATGAAAAAAGTAGTTATTATAATACTATTCATTGCTTTGTCGATGCTGATTAGGTTGGTGATATAATTGATAGAAAATCGACGACAGGTTATGTAATAAGAATGTATGGAAATGAAATTTATTGAAAATCTAAAAAACAGATTAGTGTAACTAAATCATCAACAGAAGCTAAGTTTGTAGCGTTGTCTGAGTGTGTGAGTAAATTAAAAGTTATAAAAGATTTACTGCTTGATTTAAAAATTGAAGTTCGCAATTCAATTAAGAACTGTGAAGATAATTCTGGTGCGAAAAGTATAATGTTACGTACGTCGGCGCAACGTACTATTTGAGCCTAAGCTTTTGCTTAATAACTCGGGACTCGCACTAGGCGCGTAGGTGGGACGCGGGGCTAAAAGGTAGTTTTTTTTCTTGTCTGAGTATTGGAAAGGAGGTGAGAGCGACCGTTTTAATTAAATCGGCGTGGTTGTCAATCAATAATGCGATGAACTTGTTGTATTAGTCATAGTCTATGGGTCTTAACTCTAAGTTATCCTGGTTTTTAACATACTCAATCTATATATACTAATATCTAATATTAAATCTCAGCGCAGCTATTCCCAGTTAAGTTCTTTAAAGGTATTATTTTACGCTTTGAAAAGTACTTCATTTGATTTCTTTTCCGGTCAGCATGGGCCAGCGTGTTTGTATGTAAGTCATGCATGGTCGTAGTACCTTAGCTACGAGCAATTTTGTCGGTGATTCACCTTTTTGCAGATGCACATTGGCCCCTGCGTTTAGTGTTATAAAATCGGTACGGAAAAGTTTGAAGAAAGGGGGAAAAAAAATTAATGTGGATACACCGATGTTACAATAGCTAGATTTGGAAACTTTACTGAAACAATGAAACTCATTATCACTTCGAAAACGAAAGCTATGCGAATCATGAAATTAATGTTGTAAAAGTTGTTTCAGAAGAAAATATAGCAGATATTTTTATCAAAGCTTTAGATAGAAAAAAGTTCGAAAGACTTAGAAATTTGTTGAATGTAGTTTAAAATACTAAAATTGAGATTCTAATATTAATTTAAGGAGGGGCTTAGAATATAAGTAAATTTACATTAGATGCGTATGTAGTGACATATGTTATGTGGCATGGTCACTGTGAGTGCGAGATGATGTGTGTGTGTGCCTTGTAATTTGTACAGTCATGCATTTGAGAAAGACAGAACATAACCGTTGCCACGCATGCATGCTCTTGTATAGTCTCTCGGTACAAAGAGATCTTGTAATCCTACTTAATTATTATTTCTAGTAATAAATATATTGTTTTAAGTGTGAATAAGGTCATTTTATTGATCTACTACTTTATAGTATATTATATATTTATTTAATAGGAACTTTTAGATACGAAACATCAAAAATGATTTAAGAATCTTCAAAAACACATTATCTACATCTGAACTTTATTATTTAAAATTTTAAGACATAATGTAAAAGATCAACTAATTTTTTAAATAATATTAAGCTGACCGATCCACAATACAATTGATTTGTTTCGTTAAATCATTCTCAATACGTAAGCATTTTATTCTCAAGTGATACCTTGCAGGCCAGGCTCTAATGATTTAATACAAAATGTTCTGATGACTATCAAGATTTTATTTGTTTAGATGAACTCAACAAGATACATATATAGGCAGAATTTGTAATTCATTAGGTTGTACAATACATGGTACCCTTTATATAACAACATAGTCAAAATAATAGTACCCATCACTGATATGAATAAACATCGCAATATTGACTAGTATATAAAACTCAATATTCATTGGTTTGCATGTAAAATAGCTACAGTTTTTGGAATTATTTGATAGTATTTAAAACATTATACGATTTTCAACAAAAAATTCTTTTGTGTCAAATAGCTTACAATAATATTTTAAATCACGTTTTTTATATTACTAGCTTTATGCTCTTAGAAGAGTGATGCAAGGCCCAGATAATACACCAAAAGCACCACTTGGAAACAATTCAAGACCCTTACAAGGACTTTATCATAGAACTGTACGAACAAATATAGACTTCCGCAAGGTTTGTTTTTTGATCCTTAATAAAATTTTAAATACTTAAACTATTGGCTTAACAAATATTATTCATAAACAATAGATTTTTGTTCAGCACGTTGTAAGAAATATGAATTTTTTTTGTTATGAGACACATAATAAGAAAAACATATACAACCTTATCTTTATTCATATAAAGCCTATAGTTGATGTCGTTATCCAAATTAGGAGAGTCAAAGATTCTCAATAATCCACTATTTCTTCTGCTACGATCTTAAAGGTTTCTTAATTCAAAGAACTGCAATTACTTAAAGAAACTACGAATGAGCTATCAAATAATAGAAGAATTTAATATTACAATCTTCATAAAATCTTAATTGCTAACATACTTTCGTTATGATCGTAGTAGAGTCTTTCAAAAATTAATAAAAGTATTTTATTAATTTACAATGACTTCTTATTTGACCGCAGTTACTAGAAGTAAATATTTTTGTTAATTATTCTATAAGTTTTAGAAGAGAGCATATTACAATCAACGTTTTTTAAGTGCTTTTTTTTGAATGTAAGATCATAAACTGTGATTTTCTTAGTGTTTATTTACAGATTCTTTAATTTTTTTTTTTTTTTTGCTGGGTTACCGTGACAGCTTACTGGCCTAGTCGCTGGAGCCACCCACTCACAACCTGTGTGTGAGGGTGTATTGCCGCGCCCATTTTCAACCCTTTTTACTGATATTATACCTGAATCCATGGGCACAGTGTGAGTATCTCTGGTGGAACACCTTGCCAGATAAGCTGACGCTCTCTGCACCTATGGTGCATTGGGTCCACTTGCCACTGAGTAGCCTTTCCCCGGAGAGAACTCCACAATATTTCAGGACGTCTACTCCTCACCGGTTAAGCCAGTACTCTCTGCCGAAGCATCGGATCCAAGCTAATTAGCATCCCCGGAGAAGCCCCATGTTTCAGGGATCACTCCTCGCCGGTAAGGCCAGCGATCCCTGCCTGGTGCATGTGATCCGCTAATCCCTACTCTCCTAACACTGTTTCACATTCACCCAGGCGTGAAGACCTGTGGGGCAAACAAAAAATCATGGAATTACTCTGAAGGAAGATTCCACTGAAAAACCCACCCCAAAATAGCCGAGTTTACATAGGAACTGTTACTTGTAACTCTCAACTATTCCTCAAAAATTTGCATCCTCTTTCTTGGTAAATTTAAAACTATTCACAATTATATTTAGACAGTATCCCAATTTATTTACATCATACATAACATTTTCGTTTATCATAAACTATTTATGTTCCAAAGTTTTTTTACATTGAATGAAATATAATTCACGAAGAGTATTTTTGCCATAAATTCTGTTTTACTAATTAACAGATAAAGTTCAAGAAACACAAGTCACTCAATACTGTCATGATGACAGTAGCAAAAATTTTAATTCTAGCGTTGGTAACGATGTACCAAAAATTATTAGTTTTGATAAAGTTCCAGAAAAATTAAAAAATCTTTATGATAACTTAGTTATAAGCTTCAGAAATCCACTCCAAGATTCCGACGATGTTTCATTTTCAAAAAACAATTCTGCCATTCCTATCAATGACTCACCTATTCCTACGAACTTGATTGGTATTAGTGAGAACAAATTTAATATTTCTGTTCATGATTCATCAAGCTGTGATATCCAAGACGTACATTCGATAGCTGACTGTAATGATGATGTTCAAATAACTGAAGTCGAAATTTTTGATGAAAACGGTCAAATGCAAGTTGTACCAGTTTTAGATGGTACTTCTGTTAACGAGAATGCACTGGTCACAATTAATTCTACTTCAAATCTAAACGATTTAAGTACTAGTAATGTAGAACTAGCAGATCTGAAATCTCTTTCATCGAGTGTAAGCAACGACATTGAAGTATCAGTTTCATGTTACCCTACGGGTACGCTCGAGTAACTAATAAATTTTTTTGACGTATACAACAAAAAACAATATTTAAACTAAAAATTTTTTAAATGATTCTAATAACTCTTGCGAAGAAAATACTGAATTAAAAGTTGAAAACGTTCATGAGCATAAAAAGTCGAACTGTTCAGGTAACTTGTAATTTTTGATCTCAGTGTTTATTTTCTTTTAATTTTAGTTTTAATAAATTTGAGGATCAGGAATTTTTTTTTTTTTTAAGGGAACGATCAAACATCAAGTATTCTAAAAACCATTTCCACTCTTCTGAATACCAATATTCTTTCAAATAAAAAAAAAAATGAAAAAACTAAGCCTGTGGCTGTTGTAGAAGAATTTTTAGAATATTGTGAGAAAAAAGAAGAGGAGAAAAAACTAAACGAACAACAAACACTTATTAATAAACAAGATCGAGAAAAAAACAAAATAGCGAAAGAACAAGAACAGTCACTTAACAAACAATCCCAGATGAAAAGAAAAAAAATCGTGGAGGATAAAAAAGAATTAAACGCAAAAATTAAAATGTTGAAAAAGAATTTAAAAACAGAAATGGACAAGGAACACGCACAGAAACTTCTTCAACAATTAAAAGAGAGTACTTCTCAATTAGAAATCTTTGAAAAAGAAATGACAGAGTGTGAGGTTAATTTATTTCAAAGTTAAATTTGAATAAAAAAAAAAAATTTATAGTCACTTAATTCCACTATCATTACCTATCTTTACAAATATTTTTTATGTAACTTATATTTTACTTAACTACGATCTCAATGCTCATAGTATATACAATATGCATTTAAATAAAAAAATTAATTTGATAGTCAAAAGATGTTTGAATTTATCTTGTCCAGCTTTAGGAGCCAGCGCGTCCATATTTACCTGCCCAGTTGAAAAAGGTGTGTCCCACTTTAGATGCCTTATGGACACGGTTAAACCATGGATTAGATTCATATTACAATGAGAATAATTGATTTTTTAAACTTTTAATAATCTCGAACACCTGTATTTTCGAACAAACAGTTTTACTTGAATGTAATCAACTTTTTAAGGTTAAAATCTTAGGTTGAAAATCATACCCATTGAAATTTGTCCCAGTATACCTGCTTTTACCTTATTTTTTCTTCTATTCCAGTTCTGTCTGTCGACCAGTTTAGTTATACATATTAGAAAATGCTTGTACGTTAGGTACATATGTTTTGGGTTACTATAAATTAAATCTAGATGAATTCTTATCTTTTGTGAATAAATAGATGTAAGTAATTACTTAAAGAAAAACCGCCATCATAAAAGCTAGAAAAAACAAAATAGAAGTGGAGTTAGTAAATAAGGTACCTTTATTGTCTACATAAGTTTGTATTTATTTACCCAGAGTGGTTTGCTATATTCTTGGTACTTGGGTGCAAGATATATATGCTAATTTATTTATCGACACAAACATTCTCTAGTTAATGAAAACAAAGCGCGAATCATGGCACATCTTCGTTATAGAGATATTTTGTTTTAATTTCAAGAAAAATTTGTAATAATTTTAAATTAATGACCTGTGTAAATCTCAATGAGATCAAAAAAGTTTATAAAAATTCAAAAAAGTTCACTATTTTTTTTGTTTTTATCTCAACCAAAACACATAAAAATAAAGTTAAGGGTGAGCTTAAACGATTTCATAAAAAAGACAAAAAAAAATTTTGAAAAATTGTTATGTTTTTTACAAAAGCAAAAGACGGATTAAGCTGAAAGTTGTTATTTTTTTAAAAGGCTTATATTTTTGTTTTTAATTAAACTACTTCTTACCAAACATAACACTAACAATCTCTAAGAAATTCAAGGTTAAATTAATTTGGAATTTATTTTAACTGACGATCACCATGCAAAGCGTAAGTCAAGCACGTCAAGCCCCGTCCGTGTACAATGCTACACCATCCATAATCATAGAGATATAAGAACAGAGTACATGACAGCTGTGCTGGCTTGCAAGTGGCATAGTCAGAAGGATAAAAATGCATTCTAAGCCATCATTCTGCCCTTGTCTTGTCGAGTTAAGTGATTGGTTGGCCAAGTTAAAGTCAAGACGCCAAGGTAGTTGAGAGGAGGCCTGCCAATCACGTAACTCGACAAGTAAAGGACGAAACGATGGCTTAGAATGCGTTTACTATATTTCTATGTCTATGATCAAACGTCGTCCAAGCCACTGCTATACACGACTTAGAATTAAGTTACTAGAAAAGCGTGTGTCATGAAGTCCACCATAACATATTTATCTTTCCTCTACATATCAACCAAGAAATAGTGTACAAAATCAATACATTTGACAAGGATTAGACTTAACTAATGACACAAATAGTTAAACAAATGAGAAGGACATATAACTATTGCAAAAAATCAGGTCACTGTAGAAAAGAATGTAAATAAAGGCTTATAATAATGTAACTAGGCAAGAATCATCCAAAAACGACAGAGAAGTGAAGCATAAGAGAAACATTAGTACATCTTTCCAAAATAGATACTTGTTAGAATATAAGTAAATTTATGTTAGATACGTAAGTAGTGATATCTGTCATATGGCATAGGCACTGCGAGGGCGAAATGATGTGTGTGTGCTTTGTAGTTTGTACAGTGATGCAGTTGAGAGATACAGAAGATGGCCGTTGCCTTGAACGCACTTTCTTGTGGAGTCTCCCGGTAATATAAGAGCAGAACTTGTAATCTTGTTTAATCTTTATTTCTATTGTAAAATATAAGAATTAAGGTCTTGACAAGTGTTATCTTATTAATTGACTACCTCGTAGTATATTTATTTAACATGGTAACTGAGTCCGTCGTTAGTATTTCTCTTCTTTGATTTTCACGTGTAGCTTCGGCAGCTTGTGATGATCATCTAGTACGGGTTCAAGCAAAAGTATTAATCCAACATTTATAAAATCTAAAAATAGTGGCAACCTAACACGAATTAAGCATTTAATAAAGAGTCTTATGAAAATGATAAGAAAAGTAGGTATAGAAAATAAAATTTTAGAAGATTCAGACAGAGAAGAAGAAACGAAAATGTCAGATGAAGTGAAAATTTCGGAATTTGATGGAAAAGGTATTGAGTGTTAAAAATGGATAGTCACGATGAATTTTAAACTAAAAAAATTCAAAGAGAAATGAAAAAGACTTGAAGGCTATCAATATAATATATTTAGTCGAATTTCAAATGATTAATTACAGTTCATGAAAGATAAAGAAACACCATACGAAATAATGAAGGAATGTAATGAAATGTATGTAAAGCAGTCTACTGCTCTCCAAATTTTTGTAAGAAACAAGTTAGAAAAATTAAAGATAAAACACTCTGAAAACTCAACTACATTTTTTACTGAGTTTGAAATATTAATTCATGAGTTGAAAAGTGTTGGTGCAAATGTGACTGAAAAAGAAAAACTAAGCTATATGATAAAGATGCTTCCAAGTTCATTAAATTATATTGGTGATTCAACCCATGTGTGACAAGAATTTGATCAAACAGTTGTATACGTGAAAAGTAAAATAAAAACTTTTGATTTAAAATAAAAAGAAGATGGAAGCAAAAACAGTTCAAGTGCATTTAAAACTGAAAGAAAAAATTATGGAGCATGTTTCAAGTGTGCAAAATACAGACACTTCGATGCACAGTGTGCGAGGACAAGACAAAGCGATAACTCATGGGAGCAAGGTGGAGCAGCCACAAGACGGGTGACAACAACAACAGCGGTGGCCGAGGCTATGGTCGTGAAGCTGAAAAAGGCTTTTGTCAACATCGTCGAGGAGACAGTTGGTGACAAAATAATCCAGGACATTAAAATGAAGATGGTCATTTGAGTAGTCTTAATCCGGAATTCGAGAAAAGACCTAATGAGTCGCGTGTTTAAGTAAACAGCTCTGTTAGTAAGATTGAATGGTAACTCGAAAGCAATTGCTTATGTTGTAATCATGCTATAAATGACGATCAATATTTTTATGAATCTGTTAAATTAAAAACCAGGGGGTATAAATGGGTCATGGGACCCACGGTAAGAACGAAGTTCTTTAAACATGACATGAGTATAAAAACACAATTTCTCAGGTAACAAGGGGGTCGCCAGACCCGTAGAAAGAACAAAGCTCTATAAACGTTAGTACTGCATTTATGTAGTTCACTAAACAAAAACTTGAAAAACGAATTAAAGAAAAAAATTAAAAAAATAGTTCAGTACTCACGATGGTTGAACTTCGTGAGTACTGTATTTATGCACGCCGTTCTCACGAAGTTCAACTATCGTGAGTACTGAACTATTTTTTTAATTTTTTTCTTTAATTCGTTTTTCAAGTTTTTGTTTAGTGAACTACATAAATGCAGTACTAACGTTTATAGAGCTTCGTTCTTTCTACGGGTCTGGCGACCCCCTTGTTACCTGAGAAATTGTGTTTTTATACTCATGTCATGTTTAAAGAACTTCGTTCTTACCGTGGGTCCCATGACCCATTTTTACCCCCTGGTTTGTTTTTAATTTCTTGTTTTATTTTTTTTTTGTTTCTTGTTTTAATTTTTTTTTTATTTCTTGTTTTAATTTTTTTTGATATTTCATTTTAATACATTTTTTTCATTTTTTTGTATTTCCTTCATTTAATTCCTTTTTTTATTTTCATATTTAATCTTTTTTTTTCATTCCCTTTTTTATTTTTTTTTTTTTTATTCCGTTGTATTTATTCATGTCTTTTGTAATTTTATTTCATTTTATTTTCATATTTCATTTCATTAATTTTTTTAAAAATTTTTTTTTTCACTTATTTTTTTGCGATTTTATAGCTTATTAATGCAATTTTTATTTTATTTTTATACAATTACTCAATGACATTGTGCCATTATTTGTTTATCAAATTCAAAATAAGTACCCTTAAAAACCATGAAAATGATATGAAACTCGAATTATATTTATATAATGATCTTACATAATTCATTTATAATTGATTAACTTTGAATTACTTTATTTATATAATTATGTGATAATGTAACATAATTTGTTTATCGAATTCGAAATAAGCGCCTCTAAAAACCATTGATACATTCTTCAACTCTATTCCACATGGTTTTTTTTTTTTTTTTTTTTTTTTTTTTTTTTTTTTTTTTTTTTTTTTTTTTTATCAAGTATTTAGAAAACAAATACAAATATAATTTATCATGATTCGAATGTATTATCAGTGAATGCATGTAAAAATGGAATGTTATAGTTACGAACCACACCATAAGTACAAGAAATCGAGTTTCTATAGACGGCAGCGCTCGTAGCAGAGTGGGTAAGGTACTGGACTCACATGCAGGAGGTCGAGGGTTCAAAACTCTTTATTGGAAAATGTTTTTTTTTTTTTTTTTTTTTTTTTTTTTTTTTTTCTCTTTTTCAAGAATTGTAAAAGAAAAAAATTCAAAGTGAAATAAAAATTATTGTGAGAAAATAAAATTGGGAGTGTGAGGGAGAATGGTGAGCAAAGGTGTGTGGAAGAGTAACACGGCACGGTTGGCCGATATACATATATAGTGGGGAGAGGGGAAGTGTATAGAGAATAGTCGGTGAGGGGGACGGGGTAAGGGGAGGAAACTTGAGAGGAAAAGTAAACCACTTTTTTTCAAAAAAAAAAAAATCTGTCGGTTTTAAAATTCCAGCCCCCCGAGTAACGCGAAGAACTTCGTTCTAAAAAGCCTATAAATATAAAAGTAGGTAATAGTCGTTTTCTCAAAGCAACAAAAGTTGGTAATATTAGGCAAAAGTTTATTGTTGATGGTCAAAGTAAAATAAATATAATAAAAAATTTTTTCTTTGTTAAAGATATATATAGAAATTTAATAAGTAATGGTAAAGTAAAAAAAGCAAACAAGATTGTGTCAATAGGAAATACGTCAAAGATTTTTATTAAAAATGGAAATTCAATTGCATTGGCTAGTAAAAATAGTTATATTTAATATTAAAAGCCCATAATATTTTAGAAGTTATACATAGCGATTTAAATTGACCTCATGGTACTACTAGTTAAATGGCAAAAAATATTTTCTGAGTTTCATCGATGATTACAGTAAAGTAGCTAAAGCGTATTGTATTGAATCGAATGATCAAGTATATAACTGTTTTGTTAACTATGTCAGTTTAATTAAAAATCAGACAGGAAAAAAATAAAAAGACTAATTTGTGATAATGAAAAGGAACGTATAGAATAGGATATAAGTAGTTTTGCAATTAAGAAAGGTACATATATTGAACCTTGTCCACCTTATGTATGTGAATTAAATGGAATGGCAGGAAAATATAACAGGAATATTATGGATATTTCAAAATGTTTATTAAAAAAAGCAAGGGTTCATAATAGACTTTGAACAGAGATCTTTAAAACAACAGCTCATTGAAAAAATAGAATTATCACTAACACTGTTAAAAAGAATAAAACACATTCTGAAATTATGTTTTGGGAAAAGCCTAATATAAAAAATGTAAAAATTTATGGAAGTAGAGTTTTCATGAGAAAACTAGAGAAAAAAAGAAATTAAAAATAGAACAAAAAAGAAGATTTATGAATTTTGTTAGGTTATGAAAATGTTGGTTATAGAGTTCTCAGAAATAATAAAATAGTAGTTGTAAGTCATGTTGAAATTACTGAGAATGGCCAAAATTGTATTAGTTTAGAGTCAGAAAATTATATAGTAAAAGTTAGTTTGAATGAAAACTATTCTAAAAATATAAATGGCCATTAAATACGAACAGCAATAATAAAAATAAAAATTTCAACTTAAGACGGTCAATTAGGGAAAGAAAAGATCACGATAGATAGAGAGATGAAAATTTTGTACATAGTAATATTATTTATGTAAATTATACAAATGCTGAGACACCTGTTTCCTATAATGATGCGATGAATAGTAATGAGTGAAAATCGGAGAAATAGATTATTGAAACAAAAATAAAACTTGGATTTCTGTAAATAAACTGAATGCTAAAAAAACTCTAATTTTAAAATTGGTTTATGGTAAAAAGTCTTTTGGACTAGATAGTCAGAAACTTTAAGGAGCTCTCTTAAAACCAAGCATTAGAGGATAGAGGCTGGCGTTAATAATGGTAGAGGAAGCAACTGCTAGACAAGTAGACAATGAAGGCAGGCTTAGAGTCAGCTTCGTAAGCTGCCAAATCTGACGAAGAATCGAAGTAACAAGATGTTACCAATGCCTGGGATATGGACATGTCTCAGGCAACTTTAAAGAAGAAAGTAGGTCCAAGCTTTGCTTCCGGTGTGCAAGCTGCAACTACCGGAAAAAAGAGTGTTCAGGCCCAGCATGGTGTTTTCTCAATCTAACGACGGACAAAAAGCACGAAGCTGGCAGTGAGAGCTGCTCGCTATTTAGAAAAGCGATAGAAGAGACTAGAAAAAAAGCTCAGGCAGGACGCAAATAACACGGAAGGGCCTTGAGTAGAAAGGTGGTTTAATGTAAACCCACGCTGCTCTAAGTACTTTTACCTATCCGCAAGTGAAAGCATCAAGCTTATAGTTGTGCTTGCTAAGTAAGCAGCCTACTATAGAGCGCTAGACAGGGAGCTGGTTTTCAGGGAGCCTGAGTCCTTTTTAGGACTCGAGAGGATTGGCACCTCTAGCAAATGGTGACGAGCTTGTTCGTTAATGCTGTGAGACGCGATGGTCTTCCTGGTGGCTCCACCCTGAAGTAATGCTAACGCGGTTCCGGGACGGATTCAAAAGCCACGCTGCATGGGGGGGGGGTTGAGTGGGTATGGGTAATCTAATAAAAAAATCTACCAAGTTTTACACTACCACTGCTCCTGTCATGTGCTTAAGTGCATTTTCCCTGCCTTCACAAAAAAAAAAAAAAAAAGAAACTACTGCTACCACTACTATTACTACTAATGATAGTAATAAAAACAACAATAATAATAGTATAATCATAAGTTATCATAGCAACGGCCACTATTACTACTAATTAACTACTAGTTCTCATTTATATACCGTAACACACTGGCTGTTGATTTACCAGAGCATTTATTGAAATGTTAGGAGATTTCTGCTACTATTTTTGCAACGAGTTCAACTGAACAAAGGAACTTCATTAAGCATATTGAAATATTTATAATATTTTATTTCAATGTTGATGTTTATTCATAATGATTTTCTGTAAAATTTCAACGTAAAAGAGAAAGGACGTGCAGGAGTGAGTGAATCACTTCTCCTTTTCTTGACGCATGTAGGAGAGCAAGCTGGATGTGGGAAGTGCCAATTTCTGAGTGGCTGAACTAGAGCAGCTCTGGCTAATAAGATTTTCAGCTATTACTATTATTAAAGAGTCTTTCCGGGAAACTTCTTCTGCGTGGTTTTCGAGCCAGCGTGTGACCGAATTCCGCTACTCCCTATTAAAAGCCCTGGAAGCCTCAAAATTACTCAGTTAATTCTCACCCCTTGAACGGTAGAATAAGCAGTTAGAGTCCGCCTCTTATACCTTGCTGTGCATCACAAGGTGATGGCACAGTCCATTTTTACCCTTAAACGGTTGATTGAATAGCTAGAGTCCACCTCTACTTCAATACGGTCCTTTACAAGCACGGTTTAATTACGATTTTGGAATTCTTGAAATGGTTTGCTGCGTATGCAAGCGTTTTTTTTTTAAATGAAAGTAAGTGTTTAATTTCTATTTTATTTTTCTAATTTCCTTTTTTTTCGGCTTGGGCACAAACTCTAAGATGCACACCGTTACTCGCTACATTAGTGGTAGCCATGGAACACCGTAAAATAATTAAGTCAACATGCACGCCATTACTTACTACAGTATTAATACCCCAGGACCATGAGAATTAAAAAACCGATGGAATCACGCGTTAAAACTAGAATGAATACCATTACTCGTGGTGGTATTGATAGATTCTAGACAGGTCAAGAATTAAAATACAATCATCTCCTTTTACGTAACCTCTAGAAACGATACCTTAACTCGTAACGGTACTAATCGCGTCTAGATCGCGAACAGGATATATTTCAATACGCCGCTCCGAGTCGCATTGATAAACCTTAGGCGAACCGTGAGTGAGTGCATCGGAATATTGCACAACAGCCGCTCTAAGTCGTTTCATAATGATTAACTTCACTCGAATACAGTCATACCCCTTTACAAATACCTTATCGCTTAATGTAACTATCCTCTATCCTTGCGTCCCACCGATGTACCCAGCGTAAATCCCGAATTATTGAGCGAAAGCTTAGACTCGAATAAATCGTCACACCAACATAACAATAGATAACTTCACAATACATTTAGACTTCGATTATAAAAATTGTTAACTTTACTATAATAACTAAAAATTATTTATTTAATAAATAAAAGTTTACGACAAAATGTTTAAATATATTGGGATAAAGCTCTCAAAATGTTGAATACCGAATGAATGGAAAAAAAGGTGACCAAGAGAGGGCTTCGAATTACTGAGCATTAAAATATGCTATTAATTATCTGAAACACTTTGAAAATACATCAAGGCACACACTTGTGAGCACTTTGAATTACTTAGAATAAGACATGCAAAATGTTGAGTAATTAATAAATAAATGATAGCGCACACAAGCGAATGCTTGAAATATCTTGAGATCAAACTGACAAATTGTGAAATAATAAATAAGTAAATTAAAAAGTACACAAATGAATGCTTTAACTTTCTTGGAATAAGACTCTAAAAACTTAAATAATAAAGAAATAAATAAAAGTGTAGCCAAGCGAGTGCTTTGCATCATTGAGTATGAGCTGCTTGAAAACTGTGCGGGTGGAGCGTATTGGGTTACTGAAGTTAGTTTTTTAGATGTAGATGCTTTCCTGTAATAATTTACAAATAAATAAATATCTTAATGTATACGAAATACGATGTAAAAAAAAACAAAAAAAAGATTGTTTCGTCTCTCTAACTCACAATCCTTGGTTTTAAAATAAATAAAACAAACCCAACTGAGATAACACACTACACAGCCTTTACTATCAAACACTTACGTATGTTTATAGTGTGTACCATAGCTTTACTTTTCCTTGTGTATGCTTTAATTAATTAAATGCTATTATAAATTCAGCATAAGTTACATTTAATTAGACGTCTAACTTTTTCTTAATTTATGAAGAAAAGGTTTCAAGCTTGCAGAGTCGTGATGATTCTGTAGTTCCAGCTTCTTCTTTGATTAATTAAGAATCCTTTTTCTTGTTATTGATTGTTATATTAAGCGATTCAAAGGAAAAAAAGCAATTGATTAAATTTTGTGGAATTATGCTTCTCTGATTTCAAAAAAACTGTGAAAATGTAAAAAAAGACTAAACGTGATACGAAAATTTTTTAATAACAAGTTAATAGTTTGAAAAGAAATTTTAGTTGAATACTTTCTACTTCAACAAGTAGTAATCAGAGCATCATCATAGAAAAATAATCTGAATAACTATTTCTCAGGTTTGATTTTTATATTTTAGAATCAAATATTAATATTTGCTTTTTCCACAAGTAAATAGTAAAAAATATTATTCCATATCGAAAACAATGAAGAAACCGAAGGCTTTTAGGTAAGATATAACTGTAAAGTTAGTTCCTGAAGTACTAAAATAAACGATTTTCTTTACTAACAGGAAAAAAAAAATTTATTATTAGGAATATTTTAACTGAAGATTAGTAGCAACAACAAATTCTTCTTGAAATTCTTTGAAAAATTAAATTCAATAAAACTATGGACAAACTGTACGAATTTAACCTGATATTAGGTGGAGCTGAGAGGGACTTGAGATAAAAAGGTGAGCTGAGGAGGTTAAGAGAATTGGTTGATGGAAAGCAATAAAATATTCAAAGCAATTAAAATAACGAAGAAATTGAAAAAAAGTTAACGTGTTTTTTTTAAAAAGATGGATGGGTTTTGAGGGGAGGGAGGGGGGGAGTTAAAAGACTATGTATGAAATGCCTCTCTGAAATCACTACATTACGTACATACATATACATATAAATCTAAAATTTCCAAATCTAACGCCCAAAGATTACTGAAGCCATGTGCTGTAAAATATAATCACAAGCAGATACCACTTTTTTTTATATTTACATACTTTATTTATTGTAACATAGTAAAAAAAAGTCGAAAAAAAAACAGAAAGGCAATGTATAAAAGAATGAGACTTACAAATAGTTAAATATTGTATCCATAAATGTCTCGAAAATGCGAGTGAGACTAAATTTTTTTTTCCTTTTTTTTTCTTAGAACAATTTTAAAAAACTTACTTGGCAAGGCAAAAAAAACCTAGCTCATAAATTTTAAATAGTCCTAAGATTTTAGAACATTTAGAGATTGCAAGCAAATGTACACTTAACTTTTTCAATTTCCTTAGATTTTTGGAAATACATAAAAAAAAAAGAATTAATGTAGTCTAATAAAAATCAATACTTTATTTGCAACCATTAGTAACTTTTTACATTTAAAAGTAAGTACCTTAAACAAACAAGCAGATGAAAATCAAATTAAAAAAATTTTTTTATTTCGATTTTCAAAATGTAAGAAAAAATATATTTATGAGGCTCAAAAAAAAAAAATTCCAATGGAGAAATTTTACTCAAAGTAAAGTTTTCACTATCTTAAGGAATAATAAAAGTTTTTAGAAAGGCAAAAAAATTAGAATTTTACCGACAAATTGTACTACAACCTAGAGCTTAGAAAAACAAACAAAGCAATCAGATGTTAATAATATTTGCTGAAAACGTGTTCTCAAAAAGTAATGAAAGAACAAATATTAGGCAAAAAATTTTAATGCATCTTTCGAGAACGCAAGCCAATACAAAATTCATTTTTTTTAAAATTGTTTTGTTTTTTAAGGCAAAATCAAAAAAAAATTACAGTGAGACGAAAATCCAGTCCTTTTCTAAAAAATTAAACTTACAAAAAAATTTATTAAAATAACGTCCAATGGTGGTACTGTCGAATTTTGTATTTATTAAAAAACAAAACGACGTTTCGGCCATTTGGACAATGTCCCGGCCCTCATCAGTTACAAAAATCTATGAGTAATAAAAAAATTCTTTACGATACAAATTCTGGTAAATACAATAAACGCAAATTAAGTCAAGTGTATGATATATCTCTCACTCTTACTAAGAGGATGTCAAATCGTAATGTAGTCAGGATTTTAAGTTTTGTTGCTTCTATACCCTGTACATACAGAAGTGACATAGTATACGCACATAATACAATCAAATAAGAATCGCAAGCAGTTCCTTGTGAAACACACGTAAACAGAACATGTTTTCCTAATACCATAAATAAAGGGGCCCTCAAGGCATGTACATCAAGTAAGCCTTCTTTCTTAATTGACTAAACAAGGGAGTTGTAACAATTTTTCAATTTTTTTTGTCTTGTTTTTTATTAATATTATTATTGAAATAATAAATATTTAACATTTCGGAAAACAGGCGCTTTTCATAGTTTTGTTCTGTATCTAAAGTTTTTATTGTATCAAAATTGAAGTTGTGTGTAAATTTAATGCTATGTTGTGATAGTTCAGATGTATCCTTTTTTTCCTATGTCTTTTTTATGTTCTACCATTCTTAATTTTACAGCTCTCGATGTTTGACCGACATAACAGCATTTACAATTTGCACATGGTATATTGTAAATGACATTATTTTTATCGAGTGGCTCGGTTACATCTTTTCCAAGGGAAAAGATTGAATTTAATTTATTGTTTAAACTGTAAACAAGACGAATGTGAAGCTTATTACAAAAATATTTAATAGGACCATGCAAGTGGGGAATATACGGTCATGATAATATTAGTTTATAATTATTATTGTTTCTATTGCAATTGTCAATCACGTTCATGTTTTTTTAGGTATTTATTCTTCTGTTTAAAAATTTATCAATGAATTCTTGATAGTTGTTTGCTAGTAAAAATTTATTGACAAATTTTAAATGATACTTATGGAATTGAGTGTCGGCTTATTTAATGGAAAAGTCTACTAATGTGTAAATAATACCTATTTTACGTTGTATTGAATAGTGGGAGAAAAAAAAATATCAGCTTGAATGTGTGGGTTTTTGTTACCAATTAGTTAGTACTGTATTATTTTGATGAATGATAATTTTCAAATCTAAGAAACTAATGCTGTTGTTGTTGCTGTAAAAATGTTTTATTTTATGATATTATCATCAAACCTGGTCACACTCTTATTAGTCTAGATGATGTTAGTATATTTACTAATACTAGTAAAGCCTTAATCATAAATGCAATTATACAATTTTGGAAATTCTTGAATGGTAAAATCAATGTTTCTCTTAATGAATTTTGCACAGGTGTATCTATAATTTTGAATTCAATTTTTTTTCATTTTATCAACAAATTTTATAAACAAGTTTTTTCTCTCCAATGGGCAGTTCCTGTAGTCCAGTGCTGTGTGATCTTGTAATGCGTTTGCTTTAAATTTAATACTTAAAGAAGTTATGTTTTGATGTTACACTGAATGTGCAGTATGTAAATGATATTGTCATATGTGTACCTACTAAATACATTAACTAAACTAAAAACATTTTTACTTGTTATTGTCCAGAATTACAATTCACTGTTGAGACATGCAACGGCATTAGTTTCTTGGATTTAAAAATTATCATTTAACAAAATAATACAGTACTTACTAGTTAGTACCAAAAACCCACACATTTAAGCCGATACTTGAATTTTTTCTCCCACTATCCAATACAACATAAAATAGGTATCATTTACACTTTAGAAGACTTTTCCATTAAATAAGCCGACACTCAATTCCACAAGGATCATTCAAAATTTATCAATAAATTTTTACTAGCTAACAACTATCAAAAATTTATTGATAAATTTTTAAACAAAATAATAAATACCTAAAAAAACATGAACGTAATAATTGACAATTGCAATAGAAACAACAATAATTATAAACTAACATTATCATTACCGTATATTCCCCTCTTGCACGGTCCTATTAAATATTTTTGTAATAAGCTTCACATTCGTCTTGTTTACAGTTTAAGGTGGCTCCAGTGGCCTCAATGTTAAAATTATAAATAACCCAACCGAGATTAATAAAATTGAATTATATTCTTTAAATTCCCATCTTTCTATTCGTATGAAAAAAAAATTAAGGTTGACGATGAAAATTGTAAGAAATCATGCTTACAAAATCGTAGTTTTAAGACGGGTTGGATAGGAAATGCAAGCTTACGCGATATACAACCTACTGCTGCACTTATATAAATAACCCGTAAGGTGTAAAAAACATACTATCTTGTATATACTATTACGCAGTTTTCGATGACATGAGAAAATTGTCTTGTTATCGAACAAAATCTTTAAATAATCGGAGACTAAGTGTACAGTTGCGAGTGCAAGTCAGCTCTCAGCTGTCTGCATTCTGCAGAGTACATATATATAGATGTAACTACTCTTGAACTTAGGAGCGTACCGTAACAGTTCATCAATTAGGGCACCATAAAACTTTTTGTTTTTTTATATTAACTCACTAAAGTAACAGATAAAATGTAAAATATGGCTTACAACAGTCTCTACAAAAATTTTATACCATATTTTAAAGAAAAGAATCATTAATTTTTAGTCTCCCCATTTTGATACGGCACTAGGCGCTGGAGCCATCTTAAACAATAAATTAAATTTAATCTTTTCACTTGGAAAAGATGTAACCGAGCCACTTGATAATAATAATGTCGTTTACTATATATACCATGTGCAAATTGCAATTGCTGTTATGTCGGTCAAACATCGAGAGCTATAGAATTAATAACGGTAGAACATAAAAGGGACATAGGAAAAAAAGGATACATCTGTACTATCACAACATGGCATTGAATTTACACACAACTTCAATTTTGATACAATAAAAACTTAAGACACAGAACAAAACTATGAAAAGCGCCTGTTTTCCGAAATGTTAAATATATATTATTTTAATAATAATATTAATAAAAAACAAGACAAAAAAAATTGAAAAATTGTTACAACTCCCTTGTTAAGTCAATTAAGAAAGAAGGCTTACTTGATATACATGCCTTGAGGGCCCCTTTATTTATGGTATTAGGAAAACATGTTCTGTTAACGTGTGTCTCACAAGGAACTGCTTGCGATTCTTATTTGATTGTATTATGTGCGTATACTATGTCACTTCTGTATGTACAGGGTATAAAAGCAACAAAACTTAAAATCCTGACTACATTACGATTTGACATCCTCTTAGTAAGAGTGAGAGATATATTATGCACTTGACTTAATTTGCGTTTATTGTATTTACCAGAATTTGTATCGTAAAGAATTTTTTTATTACTCATAGATTTTTGTAACTGATGAGGGCCGGGACATTGTCCAAATGGCCGAAACGTCGTTTCGTTTTTTAATAAATACAAAATTCGACAGTACCACCATTGGACGTTATTATAATTAGTAACCAACTGTCATTGGACGTCTTATATTATTACAAATTAAATGTTCGACATGTTAAGAATGCAAGATATACATGAGACTCAAAAGTATAAATTTCAGTCAAATGTAAAGTTTTAGAATATCTTGAGAATAGAAAGCTGTTTTTTTCACATATGCTGTACTTTTAAGCAGATTTTTAAAAAACGAGGTCATTAAAGTATTGACATCCAACCTATAAAGTATAATTGATTTTCAAGCTTACAAAAATCTAAAGAACGCACGCAGAAAATGAGTTAACTTTTTTTTTTTATTACAGAGACCATAAAAAGTATTCATAAAGTCAAAAATTAAATACCTTACCTACACATATTATAACAAACCTAAATAGATGGAACCTTTTGTTCGTGTGTTAGAAGTAAATAAGCTATGGGAGTGCGAGCAGAGCCTCTTCTATTCAGCACGTATGCTAGTGCTACCCTTGTGCTAACATCCCTCCGCTGCAGTAGAACTACTGTGGTGTGAGCACAGTCATGGTCAAGTCCTAACACTTCTCTTAGTTACATATGATTGTAGCACTTTCTTACTCTATGTTCATGGTGCCACCACGCTCGTCCTACCTTTTCTATCCATACGACTTATTCCCGTTTGTTCACCGTTTCTCAACACAGAGCAGTCATGAGACAACTAAGGGGCTTAGTCGGTGGTCAAAGTCGTTGACGGATAGATATATCCTTAACAATGTCTAGCGACTGGCTGAGCTCTTTATTTCCTAATTACTTTCCCTCCAGGATACAGGACAACCAATAACTCTTTATGAGAAACACAACTAGACGATATGTGCAGTTTTTGTGTACGTGCATGTGCTGTTTTTATTCTTAGAAGTAAATCTGTGCAATTTAAAATATATGAAAGTTGGCTTATATTATTCCACATTTTTTTACAAACAACCAAGAGAACCCAAAAAAACTAGGATTTTTTTAAAAGATGACTTGAAAATAACAAATATGACTTCATTATTAATTATACCTATGTATGCTTGCGGTAATTTAACAAAACTTATCACTTTCCTTACTAAATTAGAAATTATTTTTTTTTAGAAGCACGCTTCATACGAGCCCTAACCAAACGTTTTTACCTTCGAGGGACAACCATTTATTCTCACTATTCAAGAACAAGCATAGCCCTTCACTTACTACACCTTAAAACGAATGAGCCATTCTTAGTAAAAAGAAAATGTAAATCTTTGAAGTTGTCCGTTAGTATTAGATAATAAGAAATTTTTATTATTCTTAGGCAACTAAAATCACAGTGAAATAAATTTGTAAGCTATTTAAAAAAAATTTTTCGGAACCATTAAGGGCATTTAGTACAAAAGTTCCACTTATATGGGGTTTGAGAAATCTGCATTATCGACCTTTGATAATAATTAAAATAATTACTTGAAAATTAGAATTTTTGTCAAGTAAAATGCCTTATAGATAGCACTGAATGCCACTGTAACATTTTCAATTATATATATATGGGTGATTCTCTGTCAAATCAAGCGCAAAAAAAAATAGATCTTTATGAAAGTTAAAAAATGTATTTCAAACAATGTTACAAATGCCGATGAATTTTTTTAGATTTTTTAAAAGTCACCACAGCAAGCTATGGACCCCTAAACTTTCAATTTTTGGCGTTTTTTAAGATTTAGTGTAATTTTAAGCTCGATATTCCTCTTGAAAGATCAATTTTTAGTGAAAATATGCAATATGTACAAAAATCTGAAATTGCCCGAATTTTCAGAAAAAGATGGGTTAAAGGCCCAAAAGTAGATTTCATAACCTTAAAATCGAAAACTAAACTTTGAAAACTGAAAAAGAGGGCATGCAATCCAAGCTTTCAACCTCAAAAAATTTATGATGTCAGCTTAGTGGGCTAGGAACATGCTTCCTCAAATCCGATTATGGTAGTTTTATGGTGTAGACAAAAAAACAATAAAGATAGACGAAGTTATTGCCAAAAATTCCGGTAAATTGCAGTATTTCGGTATTTTAACAATAGTTGCGCCATCTACAGCTACAAAGTGTCTTATTTTTACCAGTTGTATACAAAATAATTCATTAACTATGCAATGTTACATTGAAAAATATTAATTGCTACCTATACGTACGCGTTACGATGGCTGGAAACACTCTAAAATTACCCTCAAAATTTATTTTACTTTTAAAGTATGAATCACAAAATTTCATTACGTATTTGCTTTTTTTTGACAAAAGTAATAGAATAAAGCTTATTCTAAAGGTTAAAAGAACACTCATATTATTTTAGCAATGATTTATAGTTATTTTTAATTATGTACCGGTATGAGACTTAGTCGATTGCAATACGTTTTGTTTCTTAAATTTCATTTGTTGTTTCCTTCAAAGCATAGTTTTATTTGTAGGTACACTTTTTTTAAGCGATGTAGGGATAGTACACCTTTGCAGAGTATATTTCCATCCCTTTTCAGGCATCCCACTTTTGGAATAGGCTCTTTATCACAGTAATGTATTAATTTTTTGGGGTTGACAGAGCCTTTAAGTTTTCTTATTTACAAATGTCTTCATAGCATATTAAATTTATTAAACAGCAAGAAAGTATAGTCTTGTAGTGAATTTCTTATACTCCATTGAATAAACTATTTCTTTCGACCTCTGAAATGGAGGAAAATGAAAAAAATGTCAAAAAACGAAGCTTACATCATGCAAGTGGAAATAGATGTAGAAAACCCTTTGAAACAGATAGGTCTTGTTCTACAAAAAACCTGAGAAATTTTTTTCTAGAAATGAGAAAAAGTCTTAATGAAAAATACTCTTTTTCCCCTCGTCTAGCAACGAGTGATAAAGTGTGCTACAATTGCTGACTTTGTGTAGTAAATGTGAATCTGAAAAGTCATCAAAAAGTGAGAATTTAAAATACTTTATTTACCTGAGACTCCTACCTGAAAATCATAATATTTGTCTCGCAAAATTTAGGTTCTAGTGAAAGGGAGGTTTACAACGAAGACATTTCCAGTATTGTAGAAGATTGAATTGATGACGAACTGTTGACCGCAGAAGTTTCAGTGAGTAACTTAAAACACCTTACCGACTTGCTCAATAATTTAAAAATTAGGCCGCGTTCACAGTGGCGCATTAATCGACTATCAGCGACAAGAACGGTAGTGAACGATGGTGCCCAAGCAATAATAACTAAAATTGTTTTTACAATTTCAATGTTCAATCTTCGATAAACACAATGACAATCAGTGTTGTATGATATAAGGATGCTGGGCTGTTGTGTATAAGAAGGAATACATGGAGTAATAATAATGTAATGTACATACAACGACTATAATAAAGAGCATTATAATTCAGTCACGTGGAAATCTGTAAAAGTCATAAATCACTTTCAAGTAAAAAACTACAAGCCATGCATAAACCGCTTAGGCAAAAATAAATTGAATTATCATGTGGAACGATTAAATGGTTCATCTAGTCATTATATCTGTGCTTGTTTACATGAGAATTCATTAGGATATTATACCAAACTGAAAAACAGATGGGCTGCTCATCAGTGGTTCTTGTTCTGCATAGAGTTAATAAATTTGTTGAAGTATTACTGGTTTTATATTTCTCTTTTATTACTGCTAGTAAAACAGCTGCATGAAAAACTGATATGAGAACTAAAAAAGTCAAAAAGCGATTTATTTTTGATTTGGTACACTTATTTGTATTAGTAATAGCAACATTTTTATAAAAAATTTAATTTCATAAATAGTTTATGTTCGATGCGCAAAGCACGTTTTTAAAACTTAAAACATTTGCGAGTAAACTAATGTATATAAAATATTGTAACACATCTTTTATTTCTGAAATAATGCAATTTTTTACAAATTGTCTATCGAGTGCGTGTACCGATTTTTGCAGCGGAAAAGAGATATTACGAAACAACAAAAAAAGAAAAACAAATTTCACGTTATTGTCGACAGCAAAAATAAAGCAGGACAATTTTTGGCAAACTAAGTGTATTGTAATATCCACATAAGTGTACCGATTTCTGCAGAGCAACTAGATCGAGACAAAAGAATCGTTTTACCAACTTTTTTTTGTCTAACGTCTAGGTCATACCTGAACGAGAGTTAGCGTGTTGACTACGAGTATCTCTCAGGTGGCGCCACTAACGCTGGAGCTCCGTACAAAACTTGCCAACATGAAACCATGGGCTATTTATATGGGAACGGTTATATTTTAATCACTTAAAATGGTATTTTCATGTGATACTTTACGGAATCCGTACATATTACAAGAGATTGGTTAACAATATTAAATACAAATTATTTTTGAGTGATTACTACATTCATTACGTTACAAAGTCAAAATTAATTTCATACTAGCCAGGCAAGGTTAGTCAGCTCATCGGATGTACCATATTTATAGGTGTTACTAATATGTGTTGTTTACCTGACAAGCTCCTTTACTCTTATGTTCTTGTTCTTCTGCCTATATATTTTTTCAATGAATTATTTTAATAACTGTTGATAGAACTAGTTTTATAAATTAACAAGTAAAAGTAAAATTTTAATTAATTAAAATATGACCATTCCTATAAAATCCCATGCTTTCATGCTAGCTTATTTAATACTACGCTCCTGCATTGTTGGCGCTATCCGAGATGTTCGCTCATAGTCAATACCATTATGCCCAAACGTACACTAACAAATCTGGGTATGATCCACTATATAACCACTAACTTTCAAAAATTATAATTATAAAAATAAAGATAATCTGAATAATGATACTTCAAACTATATCGCACCTTTATACCGCACCTTTATACTGAAACAACCACTCTGAACGTCCTAAACATTGAATATTGACAAAACAATATAAAAGAAGATTAAGTGTAGTGTGTTACTACGTGATTTTTTTCATTATTACTCTAAAACGACGAAAAAAACTGTGAGTAATTCCAGCTTGTGCAGAGTTTCTGTCTTTTTTTGTACTGCAGTATATTTTTATGTACGATTCGTTAAATTTTAGGGCGGGCTTATGGTGAAAAGCTTATTTTTTTTATCAGATTAAAAATAATCACTATGTGAGTAAGATTGTACGTGAGCGTTACAAAGAGTAATTGAATTAAGAATCGGTATACATAAATAATGCTGTTTCTCTTTATTGTATCCACTGACAAGCAAACGATTTTCAATTTCTTTTTCACATTATTTCTTAAGATTTATCGAGTTGCATGCACAAATATAGTATATTTAAGTACTGGGGCACGGTTCTCTTATCCTTTCAAAGACTATGTGTAGGGCACATGTATATGTTAGTTTTTTTCCAGACAATTCTACAACAAACAACAGCAAACCAAGATGGATGGAGATGAACGGTTCTTCCAAGAGCTTTTACAGTATGTGCGCAATATTTATCCTGAAGACAAATTATCATTTAGGAATGAGATTCGTCTCGTCATTTTAAAATATGCTGCTGAACATCATGCAGGACATCAATAAATATGTATTTACTTTAACAATAACCATTGTTAAATCCCATTGCTATAATATCGATTGTCCAATAAACATGTTATTGCATTAAATATTTACATATTGAGTTTACCCCCTCAGATATTGTTTGAAGCATCATTATTCAGATTATCTTTATTTTTATAATTATAATTTTTGAAAGTTAGTGGTTATATAGTGGATCATACCCAGATTTGTTAGTGTACGTTTGGGCATAATGGTATTGACTATGAGCGAACATCTCGGATAGCGCCAACAATGCAGGAGCGTAGTATTAAATAAGCTAGCATGAAAGCATGGGATTTTATAGGAATGGTCATATTTTAATTAATTAAAATTTTACTTTTACTTGTTAATTTATAAAACTAGTTCTATCAACAGTTATTAAAATAATTCATTGAAAAAATATATAGGCAGAAGAACAAGAACATAAGAGTAAAGGAGCTAGTCAGGTAAACAACACATATTAGTAACACCTATAAATATGGTACATCCGATGAGCTGACTAACCTTGCCTGGCTAGTATGAAATTAATTTTGACTTTGTAACGTAATGAATGTAGTAATCACTCAAAAATAATTTGTATTTATTAATGTATACCAAATTCTTGTAATATGTACGGATTCCGTAAAGTGTCACATGAAAATATCATTTTAAGTGATTAAAATATAACCGTTCCCATATTAATACCCCATAGTTTCATGTTGGCAAGTTTTGTACGGAGCTCCAGCGTTAGTGGCACCACCTGAGAGATACTCGTAGTCAACACGCTGACTCTTGTTCAGGTATGACCTAGAAGTTAGACAAAAAAAAGTTGGTAAAACGATTCTTTTGTCTCGATCTAGTTGCTCTGCAGAAATCGGTACATTTATGTGGATATTACAATACACTTAGTTTGCCAAAAAATTGTCCTGCTTTATTTTTGCTGTCGACAATAACGTAAAATTTATTTTTCTTTTTTTGTTGTTTCGTAATATCTCTTTTCCGGTCCATAAATCGGTACACGCACTCGATAGACAATTTGTAAAAAATTTCATTATTTTAGAAATAAAAGATGTGTTACAATATTTTATATGCATTAGTTTACTCGCAAATGTTTTAAGTTTTAAAAACGTGTTTTGCGCATCGAACATAAACCATTTACGAAATTAAATTTTTTATAAAAATGTTGCTATTACTAATACAAATAAGTGTACCAAATCAAAAATTAATCGCTTTTTGACTTTTTGAGTTCTCATATCAGTTATTCATGCAGCTGTTTTACTAGCAGTAATAAAAGTGAAATATAAAACCAGTAATACTTCAACAAATTTATCAACTCTATGCAGAACAAGAACCACTGATGAGCAGCCCATCTGTTTTTTAGTTTGGTATGATATCCTAATGAATTCTCATGTAAACAAGCACAGATATAATGACTAGATGAACCATTTAATCGTTTCACATGATAATTCAATTTATTTTTGCCTAAGCCGTTTATGCATGGCTCGTAGTTTTTTACTTGAAAGTGATTTATGACTTTTACAGATTTCCACGTGACTGAATTATAATGCTCTTTATTATAGTCGTTGTATGTACATTACATTATTATTACTCCATGTATTCCTTCTTATACACAACAGCCCAGCATCCTTATATCATACAACACTGATTGTCATTGTGTTTATTGAAGATTGAACATTAAAATTGTGAAAACAATTTTATTTATTATTGCTTGGGCACCATCGTTCACTACTGTTCTTGTCGGTGATAGTCGATTAATGCGCCACTGTGAACGCGGCCTTAAATTCCACGATTGCAATACAACAAAACACGAAAAGTATCAAATTCTAACAAGTCTACCTGCAAGTTGGACCTACACCGACACACAAATTCATTTTAAAGTATCAAAGTATATGTTTTCATTAAGCAGACAGCTGCAAAGTGCAAAAAGAATAATGTCTCCTCTTAGAGTAAAAAAAGCTATAAAGAAAATAAAACCATCATGCAATAACAGTGCAATAATTAAAATCTTAATTTTACAATTCTTGAAAATTGGTGTGGCTTATTAATAGTTTTATTTATTTCTATACAACACTGATTTCAGGTAAATCTTTATTACAAACAACTGAGAATTGAATAGTCAGTTTTTATGCGATCGAAGATAATACGTACATGTTACCTGGAAAAAAAGATTATGGGACTGTAAAAAATGAGAACGGTGAGGCACAAAGCATACAAAAACATTGACTTCTGTGCAATTGAAATAAACTGTATGCATTATTCTATGAAGACTACCCTAATGAACCTGTTGGTTTTTCTACGTTTGCAAAACTAAGGTCTAAATGTTGTATGCTTGCTGGAAGCAGTGGTACTCATTCTGTGTGTGTGTGTTCGAAACATCAAAATGTGACTTTGTTAATAGAAGGTAATGTATAAATTATATTTTATATCTACTTAACAAACACAATATGCACAGAACTTACTTTCTACAAGTTTTCTAAATTAACTTATGATTTGTAGACTAAAGTTTGTTTTAAAAAAAGTATTATTTTCAGGTTGTAACTTATCGCAACTTAAAAAGAACGGAAAAACTGCTCTTAAAAATTAAAACGATGTCTTAAATTTTGTAATTTGTGATCGACAATCTTGTACTTCACCATCAGACTGTTATTTTAGTAACAGAGATTAGAAGGGAGATTGCCAGCGCCTATGGTAGAGAGTGTGTCGCTTTTTTTACACCGTTTTAAGCGCCCCGTTGCGGCAAATCAGCCGAACTATACGCACGTTTCAGCAGCGGAGGAGAAGACCAAATTATGCGTACGATAGGTACCTAGTAGAGGGGGAAGGAACATGTGCGTGTACACGGGTATAGCTATATATGTTATGTATTCTAGCTGCCTCGGCTCTCGGCTCCCGGCTCTCGCAGCTCGCCGCTCTCGCATGCATGCGTATACCTATATCTATTCCTGATGTGATGTTCCCTCAAAAGCGGTTTTGAATGTTGGACAGTTATTATATGTCCGGTCATATATTACTCATTAAATGTGTATTAAATACTTGTACAGCTAAATACTAAGTTTTACTCCTATAAAATATAAAATTAAGTAATAAAAACGTAATACCCATATTTAATGTTACTTCTTGAAACTTGATCTCTATAAAATAATCATTTTTACAACTTGAATAATTTATGTTTTTATAGATTTATAAAAATTTAGCACATTAAAAATATCAGAATAATACACACACGCTTCACTTTGATTTTTAAGTTTATTCAATAGACAATGACTTTTTCTGTTATTCAAATGTCATTCTTCAACACATGTAACTTTTCTAATAAGAATAAGTAATTGTGAAAATATTCAGAAAAATGATTCTACTTGTAGGTCAAACTTTAACACAATTATCAATATAAAAAAAAAATAAACTAATACTTAAACTTAAACCCTGGAGCTTCACGATAAACATGTGTCACTTTCAGTGCTTAGGGAAACAGTGCGTTGGTAGTCAAGGTAGCTAAGTACCACATCGTGTACTTTTGCTTTGAGCATTCTGGGCTTCAAATCTCGCCCGCAGCAGAATTTTTTTTTTTTTACGATTTTTTTTTTTTTTTTTTTTTTTTTTTTTTTTTTTTTTTTTTTTTTTGATGGTAGTACAAAACTTTTTTTCGATAATACTATTTAATTTTTATGTATATGTTGCGTATACGCTTTGTTAATTTATTTCTTGTAAAGTTCGGTGATTTTGTTAGATATTTAAATTTAAAAAAAAAATATAATATCATTAGTGAGGAAAATGCTAATTACCACTTCATCCTTTTATAGATGGCTATAAAACTATTATTGATGAAGTTAAAAATCATCTAAAAGTAATTGAGTAGTACTAAGTTATTTTACACTATTCTAACACTGTAAACAACTTTTTAGTACTGTAATAATACTTTTTTTTGAGTTAATACTCGATTTACCTTTATCTCACAAAAATGCCCATCAATTGATGCATATAATAAGCGTATGTGTATGTATATGTACACACATCAATATGTTACAATTCACATTTTAGAACTTTTTGAAACAATTTTAACAAACTTAAAATTTTTGATCTTAAAATTAGTACTACCATCGATGGACGAAATTTTAATTTTACTTATACATTTTTTTAATTTCAATGTAAATATGTTGGTAAGTTTTAATCTCTGACTACATACCTCTATAATTTTTTGTACCTATAATAAAAAATTCTCATGATCGGTTCTAATAAACCTTAGCTTATGATTTTGTTTTGGTATACGTACTAAAGCTAAAAAAACCAATGTAATCGGTCAATTTGTTTTTTATTAAAACATATGAGCCTCTAAAAATCAATGTTAAAATAAAAAAAGTTTTGCTTTTTGTTCTTAATTATTTTTTTAGTGTTATATTTTATGATTAAAACTTCACAGCAACATTAAGTTCCTGACTAAAAGCATGATTAAAAAAAATTAAATAAATAAAAATAAAAATAAAATTTGATATAGGTAAATTCGGGTGTACGTATGCATCAATACTCACATATCTCTACAATCTTTTGAAAATATTTAGTAAGCCTAGTTGCTTCTAATCCCGTGCCTAAAGTTGCTTGAATTTTTATCGATATCTTTATTATTTTCAAATAAAGAATCATATGATATTATGTAAATATTTTAAATGACAAATATTAAATATTTTCCAACAAAAATTATAGGACTAAACCAAATTTTTAAAGTGACTATAATTATACCTGGATTCAATAAATATTAGTATAACTAATTTAGTGCAACATGAAAATTAGGAAATGAAAAGTATTAATAAAAAGTTAAGAGCTGAGTAATTGGCAGAGATTTTTTTTTCTCAATACCTACTACGATTCATTCGAGAAATCACTAGTTTCTCAGCAGACTATTAAATGATTTTATAAAAATTCTACTCGAAATATTTTTAATTATTATTGTTATTATTATTATTATTATTATGAATATTATCATTATTATTTATCCCAGAAATCAACCTAGTACTTTTTATACTAAAGATATCTAAAGACCACGTTTGATGAACGCATTTTATTTCATTGTTTAGGTGGTAGTCTTATTTAAGTATTTTTTATAGAAAATAAACACAGAAAACTATCACTGCTTTTTTCCATTAAATGGTGTTAAACAATTTTTCAGCCATTTAAAAACGATTATTGGTGATTAAATCGTTCAGAAGATATTAAAAAAAAAAAAAAAATCACTTTCAAAAGTTTCTTTTTTATAAGATCTACAAAGTTTGTATGTAATACTTTGTTGTAGAATTTAGCTTTATTTCTGTAACAGATACAAAATCTTTTTTTAATGTTTTTATGTTTATTTTGCATTATAAAGCGTCTGCATTAACTGGTATCTGCAGCAAAACATACAGTACTTAAAAGTTGAATTTTGACGAGAAATAGAACTCTGTCTGTGAACGCGGACGCATATACATGTTATCAAGTTTTAAGATTAACTTAAGAAGTTATGATCTAAACAGGCCGCAATTTTTTTGTTAGATTTGGGCTAAATGTCTCAGCTGAGGGTTTACAATCAGACAAGTTTAATCAAAGCGTAAAATTTTGAGAGCATTTTTAGTGCAGTGCTCATGGACAAAAAAAACCCAGTTTTCCCGCAATACGTTTTTTTACATACATTTTATGATATGTATACACCATCAGACATACTCAGACTACCCTTTTATTAGATTAAAAATTTTTCAAACAAAATATAGACGATTAATAAGTGGTCACAATTATGGCTCTGGAAAAATTATAAAGTACTATAAATTTAATTTTTTTGGTAAATGCCGTATGGATTTAGAAAAAATTTTTTGATCTGAATCATCAAAATTAGTCCAAGAACTTGTACAACATAAGTTATATGTATATAATAGGCAAAATTTAGTTCTAAAATAGAAGAAAAAATTTTAAGTCCTTAATATTTAATACCTTGCCTTTTATTTTCCTAATGTTTTCATGGTTTCCTTTATGTTAAGCGATGCCATACTTTGCTCTCCAGTTAACAAAGCTTTTTATCAATAAACTCGTGTTTAACTTGGAATAGCAATAAAAAATCATTTGATAAAAAGTGTTTTCAAAAATTTTCCTGGTTTCTAATAGTTTAATTAATTGTTTGAATAAGTTTTACACTATTATTAATTAGGTTGTAAAAAGTGTGATCCCCATCGAAATGAGATCATAACCATTTTGTTAGAATAGTGTAAAATAACTTAGTACTATTAAATTACTTTTGGATGATTTTTAACATCATCAATAATAGTTTTATAGCCATCTAAAAAAGGATAAAGTGGTAATTAGCATTTTCCTCACTAATGATATTATATTTTTTTTTAAATTTAAATATCTAACAAAATCACCCAACTTTACAAGGAATGAATTTAGAAAGCGTAGTCGTTGCAACATATACATAAAAATTAAATAGTATTATCGAAAAAAAGTTTTGTACTACTATAAAAAAAAAAAAAAAAAAAAAAGAAAGGAAATCGTAAAAAAAAATAAAATTCAGCTGCGGGCGAGATTTTAAACCCAGAATGCTCAAAGCAAAAGTACACGATGCGGTACTTAGCTACCTCGACTACCAACGCACTGTTTCCCTAAGCACTTAAAGTAACACATGTTTATCGTGAAGTTTCAGGGTTTAAGTTTAAGTATTAGTTTTTTTTTTCTTTATATTGATAAGTGTGTTAAAGTTTGACCTACAAGTAGAATTATTTTTCTGAATATTTTCACAATTACTTATTCTTATTAGAAAAGTTACATGTGTTAAAGAATGACATTTGAATTACAGAAAAATTCATTCTCTATTGAATAAACTTAAAAATCAAAGTGAAGTGTGTGTGTATTATTCTGATATTTTTAATGTGCTAAATTTTTATAAATCTATAAAAACATAAATTATTCAAGTTGTAAAAATGATTATCATACAGAGATCAAATTTCAAGAAGTTACATTAAATATCGGGGCTTACGTTTTTATAACTAAATTTTTTATTTTGTTAGATATTGTACAACGTTACTTGCGCATAATTAAGTGTTGTGTGTGTTACTTATATCTAAAGTTTAGTTTGCATGAATGACTCATATATATTTCGCACCGTCCTAGTATGCGCCGCTGCGTGGGCAACTAAGTCGGTTGACAGTCTACCGTCCCACGGAGACATTCTCTTTGTCGTTATGTACTTATTGTAATAAACCTATCAGTAAAATTTACCTAGCGCTCCTGATTCATTTTTCCCTAAAAGGTTATGGGCCCAGAAAAACGCATAAACGCATACTCGTTAACCTAACCGGTTAACAGAAAGCACGAGTAGTGAATCAACGAGATAGTCGGGACAAAGAAAAAAAAAAAAAAAAAAAAATGGCAGGTGCTGCTACTTCACACGTCGACCGTTTTGAGTTGCTATCCAGGGAAAACTACAACACGTGGAAGATCCAAATGGAGGCCCTGCTCGTCAAGAACGATACGTGGAAGTATGTATCGGGCGAGTCCCCAGAGGTAAAAGAAGAAGGCACCGACTCGACCCTGACACAGTCTCGGACAGCCCACCAAAAATGGTTGTCCGAAGACCAGATCACCAAATCCGACATCATCCTCTTGATCAGGCCATCGGAGCTGCAGCACACGAGAGGCTGCACCACATTGAGAGAGGTATGGAAAAGGCTCAAAGCCATCTATGCATCCAAGGGTCCCGCCCGAAAAGCCACCTTGCTGAAACGACTTACGCAATCTCGTATGCAAGATGGCGGTGATCTTATCGAACACTTAAACGGGTTTTTCGATGCGGTAGACAAGCTGGAAGCCATGGAGGTTCAAGTCAACGACGACCTCTTGGCCATCATGCTGCTCTACAGTCTCCCTAGCAGCTTCGAAAATTTCCGGTGCGCAATAGAGTCACGCGACGCGCTGCCAAACGCGGAGATGCTCAAAATCAAGATCATTGAAGAGCACGACGCCAGACAGCAAAAAGACGTCGACTCTAGCGCAATGTTTGCTCACTCGGGTCACGTGCCGAAGGACCAAGGCCAGGCAAAACCCGGCGGAAATGCGAATAAACAGGGCAAGCAGAACCCCAAATTCAAGTGCGGTTTTTGCAAGAAAGTGGGGCACAAAGAGGCGGACTGTCGCAAGAAAAAGGCTCAAGCGAACCAGGTTGAAGCCGAGAAAGCGAACATCTGCTTCGCGGCCCACGCCCAGTCTCAACACACAGGAGCTCCCTGGCTTATAGACAGCGGCTGTTCATCGCACTTGTGCAATATAAAAGAAGCTTTCACGAGCCCCAAAGCGATCAACCATGAGTTGAGACTCGCCAGCAACGCCACGACAACGATAGAGGCAAAAGGTGACGTCACAATTAAGGCTAAGGGAGATTACGGCGGTACGGTCACCTTTAAGGATGCCCTTTATGTCCCTAACCTCTGGTTTAACCTCATTTCGGTCGCCAAGATCGTCGATAAAGGCTGCGAGGTCGTTTTCAAGAAAAACCGTGCAGAAGTAAAAGACCCCGGCGGAACTATCCGGCTGGTCGCCGATAAAGTCGGAGATTTATTTTGCGTGGACGCGGGTGTCGAGACATGTGCAGTCGCCGAGCCGTGTGACACACACGCTACCTGGCACAAACGCCTGGGCCATCTCAACGAACGAAACATGCAGCTGATGTTGAAAAGCCGCGTCGTCGACGGCCTCAAGTTTCAACTTCCAGAGAACGAGGGTCGGTGCAAAATCTGCCTCGCGGGAAAAATGTCCAGCCAGGCGTTTCCTACTCGCGAGAGTTCTACGAGTGAGCTGCTCGAGCTTATTCACACTGACGTCTGTGGGCCCATGAGAGATTCGTCTTTAGGAGGCGCTCACTACTTTGTCACCTTCATCGACGACAAGAGTCGATGGTGCCAAACCTATTTCTTGAAGAACAAGAGTGAAGTTGTCGACAAGTTCTTGGAATATAAAAACCAAGTAGAAAATCTCACGGGCATGAAAATCAAGGTGATTCAGTCCGACAACGGACGAGAATACGTCAATAACAGGCTCAAGCAGATCATGACGGATCGCGGCATCCTGCACAGGCCGACCGTTCCTCACACTCCGCAACAGAATGGCGGGGCCGAACGCAGGAATCGCACGCTCGTGGAGATGGCGCGCTGCATGCTGCTTGAATCCGGTCTGCCACGTAGTTTTTGGGCAGAAGCCATCGCGACCACCAACTACACTCGCAATCGATGTCCAACGAAGGGAATCGATCATGGGACGCCCTGGACAGCTCTATATATCTATATCAGCTCTGGACAGGGAAGCGGCCAAACGTAGCACATCTGCGACCGTTCGGCGCCAGGGTGTACCTGCTCGACAAAACTCCCACGAAAGGAAAGTTCGATCCAAGGGGCATTCCGGGCATTTTTGTGGGGTACACCGGTACGACGCATACGTACCGCGTCTGGCTCTCAAACGAACGGAAGGTGTGCACGTATCGAGACGTCAGGTTCCTGCCGGACCCTGTCACGGACTCCAAGCCATCGGACGAAGAGCCCGAGAAAGTCGATGACTCCCAGGACATTCTACTGTTGTCTCGCGTCAACGAACCTCAAAGCAAGTCTGATCAAGCAACGGACGAGGACTACACCGAAGAACCACCGTTTCACGGATTTTCCAAGGACAAATCCGGCTCGACCGAGCGTTTCCTGAACGCCAACGCGACCGAGGAAGACGAGGCCTTCGAAGACGCACTTCCTGAAATGAGTCTGGACGAAGACAGCGAGAGCCAGGTCATTCGCTAAGCGTTCGAAGCCATCTGCCAGCAAGGCAAGTCTCTCGGAGAAGGGGCAGGCAACATTGGCGATCCCATGGACGGGTGCTTTGCCATGGTCGCCTCCGAGATCCCTCTGCGCAATGCCATCAGCGGTCCAGACAGCGCCGAATGGCTAGAGGCAATCTACCAGGAGACCCGAAGCCTCATTGCCAACGATACCTGGAAACTCGTACAACCACCTCCCAACAGCAAGGTCGTGGGATGAGTTGTCCTTCGAAACAAGCTTAGGGCGGACGGATCTTTGGTCCGCAGAAAGGCCAGGATAGTGGCTCAAGGCTTCTCTCAAATCCCTGGAGTGGATTTCACTGACACATTCGCTCCCGTAGCAAGGCTTGAATCCCTTCGCCTGCTGCTGTCTCTCTCCGTCGAAGGCAACCTCACCGTGTCTCAGTTCGACGTTGTGACGGCGTACCTGAACGGAGAAATGGACACCATGGTGCTCATGAAGGCCCCTGAATTGCTGCCCCAGATGCTCGAAAGAATCGCAAAAGTCGAAAAGGACCCAGAATTAACTCGCAAGGCCCTTTCTATGCTTCAAGATTTCAACTCGGGCAGGAAGGTATGCAGATGACAAAAGGCGATCTACGGACTCCGACAGGCTGGTCGTCAGTGGCACAAGAAATTGGACCAAACTCTTCGAGAGCTCGGATTTTCTCTAACAAGCTTGGACGCCTGCGTTTACACCGGCAACGGAAGCGAAGGAACAACCTACATACTGATCTACGTGGACGACATCGTCGTCGCATCCAACGACGTTGAACGAGTGGCAAAGCTGAAGCGAGTACTATCGCGCCACTTCGAGTTGAAGGACCTCGGAGAGATAAACTACTGCCTCGGGATCAACATCAAACAGTCAAGCGGACAGATCACGCTGAGTCAAAGCGGTTTCATCGCCGACATTTTAAACAAGTTCAGGATGTCGGACTGCGAACCAGTGAAGGCTCCTGTTGCTCTAGGCGAAAAACTCGTCGCCGAAGGGCCCTTAGAAGCTGACAAAACGTTTCCGTTTAGAGAGTTAATCGGGGAGCTCACGTACCTGGCGATCGCGACGAGGCCCAATATGGCGTACGCTGTCAGCATGCTCAGCCAATTCAACCACGCTCACGGCTTGACGCACTGGACTGCGGCGAAACGAGTCTTACGCTATTTGAAGGGCACGATCGATCGAAAGCTGGTATACACAAGAAGAAAAGAAGGAATTTCCGCGTTTGCCGACGCTGACTGATGTGGATGCATCGTGGACCGAAGGTCATACTCGGGCTACGCCTTCGTGATGTTTGGAGGAGCGATCTCCTGGTCCTCGCGGGAACAAAGAACAGTGGCCTACCATCAACAGAGGCGGAGTATCTATGCCTGTTCAAAGCGTCCAAGAAAGCCATCTACCTGAAGTAGTTCTTGCGGGAGCTCAAGCGACCAGACCTGGCTAATATCACCATTTGAAACGACAATCAGTCGGCTCGCAGACTCGCTCTTAATCCCGTTTTTCAAGGGAGATCGAAACATATCGAGATCCGGCACCATTTCATCAGAAGGGCGATCCAGGATTATCCGATCAGAATCGAGTGCCTACCGACGGAAGAGATGACAGCTGACATCCTGACCAAGGCGTTGTCCTTCCCGAAGCACGAGAAGTGCACGAAGGAGCTAGGCGTGCTTTAACTCTAGTCATCTTTATTCTCTTAGATTGTTTTTAAACATATTCGTGTTTTTCTTTTACTTCTATTTCGCGCTATCTCATTGCAGGGGTGTGTTGGATATTGTACAACGTTACTAGCTTGTAATCAAGTGTTGTGTGTGTTACTTATATCTAAAGTTCAGTTTGCATGAATGACTCATGTATATTTCGTACCATCCTAGTATGCGCCGCTGCACGGGAAACTAAGTCAGTCGACAGTCTACCGTCCTACGGAGACGTTCTCTTTGTCGTTATGTACTTATTGTAATAAACCTTTCACTAAAATTCACCTAGCGCTCCCGATTCATTTTTCCCTAAAATATTTTATACGAGGAAAACTCAGTATTTAGCTGTACAAGTATTTAATACACACATATTCCTTCCCCCTCTACTAGGTACCTATCGTACGCACAATTTGGTCTTCTCCGCTGCTAAAACGTGCGTATAGTACGGCTGATTTGCCGCAACGAGGCGCTTAAAACAGTGGAAAAAAAGCGACACACTCTCTACCATAGGCGCTGGCAATCTCCGTTCTAATCTCTGTTTAGTAACTGCTCAAAGTGCCCAGGTGTTGATAAGTTGCAGATTTTTTTGAACGAAATTTTTGAAGTTTCACTAATTGAAGAGGTCAGCTACTACCAATGGGTGCCAACTCCTGTAAAGACTTTGAAAAACATTATTGATGAGTCACATGATTTTATCCAATATTTTTGTGGTGAGGTTACAAAGTTATTGTCTCATGCATTTGTTTCTCACCAGCAGAGTTAATTTTTCAAAGAATTGAAAAACAATTTGAAAGATGGTGAGTTTGTCATTAACTCAGATTTTGCAGAAAACTACGCCTTTTTCGTCCAGAATGCTTCACCTGGCTTTCATTGGAACAATAACCAGGCAACAATATTTACTGCGTTCGTTTATTACAAACAAAATAATAAAAACGGTAGTTTTGGTTTCTTCGCAATATCCGATAATTTATATCACGACACCGTTGCAGATCATACACATCAACAAATAATTATTAATTATCTAATGCGAAATTTCACAGTACAAAAAATATATTATTATACTGATAGTGCTCCACAGCAATTTAAAAATTATAAGAATATTTTAAACTTATTTTATCACGAAAAAGACTTTAGAGTCTTGCAGAATGACACTATTTCCCAACAGCTTATGGAAAAGGAGCATGTGATGGGTTAGGAGGATCTGTTAAAAGGTCTGCAGCGAAGGCAAGCTTCAGATCGCCAACGGACAAACAAATTTTAACTACTTTAGCTTTGTATGATTGGTTGAAAAGTTATGGTAATTATAAGACCGTTTACTTTGCATACTCGGAGAAGACTGATTACAATAAAACTGTAAAAAAGTTGACTGTTTGTTTTAGAAACAGTAGTCGAATTTAAGATCTGCAGCAACAACACTGTAAGATACCTATCGTCAATGAGAAAATTAGAAGATGTAAGGTTTTTTCGAGTAGTGACAAGTACTCGCAAACAAAAATAAAGTAAATATTAGAAATTAATGTTTTAATTAACATTTTCAGTTGTTAGTAAATAGTCTATTAAATAACAGTTTATCTAAAAAATATAAACTATGTGTCATCGTATTGATTTGGTCAAAACAAAGCAAATACGTAATAAAATTTTGTGATTCATACTTTAAAAGTAAAATAAATTTCGAGGGTAATTTTAGAGTGTTTCCAGCCATCGTAACGCGTACGTTTAGGTAACAATTAATTTTTTTTCAACGTACCATTGCATAGTTAATAAATTTTTTTGTATATAACTGATAAAAATAAGACACTACGTAGCTGTAGATGGCGCAACTGTTGTTAAAATACCAAAATACTGCAATTTACCGGAATTTTTGGCAATAACTCCGTCTATCTTTATTGTTTTTTTGTCTACACCATAAAACTACCATAATCGGATTTGTGGGAGCATATTCCTAGCTCACTAAGCTGACATCATAAATTTTTTGAGGTTGAAAGCTTGGATTGCATGCCCTCTTTTTCAGTTTTCAAAGTTTAGTTTTTAATTTTAAGGTTATGAAATCTACTTTTGGGCCTTTAACCCATCTTTTTCTGAAAATTCAGGGAATTTCAGATTTTTGTACATATTGCATACTTCTACTAAAAATTGATCTTTCAAGAGGAATATCGAGCTTAAAGCATTATTAAGTTTGAGTATTATAAATGCTTATTTATGCACTGTACGTGCAATAACTCATTTGCACCATACGTGCACGAAAAAAGGTATATTTTAGTTAAAAAGCATCAGTACACTCTTTTGTGAAACACCGACTCACAATGGTATGTCAGATGGTTTTCTATGGAGCTAAGTAACAAAAGGTCCAAAAATTTCTGTCCTTTCGGTACAACAGATTGGAAACGGAATGTTTTGGTATAAAAAGAAACTGTTTCAAAAGTATAAGAAACGTTTTTGAAAGTATGAAATTTTATCAAACTCAGATGCTTCATAGCTATTCCTCATATTTGTACTGAAGCGAAAAATATTATCACACAAGCCATGCATTTTTTTTGAAACAAATCTTCTCCCTTACATATATTTGTGGTTCAAGTTATACCCTCTGTTTGCATTTATAAATTAGTTCGTGAGCGGTGACATGTGCTTCTACAATATCCACAAATTTACATTTAAGTAAGCTCTAAATTTATAAATCACATAACTTATAGTTTTTTTTTAAATACTGCACATTTCATCTAAAGAAAATTTTTTAATATTAAACCTACATCAGGACTTTAAATGAACATATTGCAGCTTAATTTCAAGTTTTTATATCGAAGTCTTTCTACTAAAGCATACTTGCGTAAAAGTAATACTCTGTTACTTTTTATTTCTGCAGTAGCGGAGGAATTGGTTTTGTCCCGTTTAAGAAATCTCTCTGAATATTTACATTAACATATGTTCTAAAATACGAACATGAAGCTATCCAACAATTTTGAGCTTTATCGGATAAAAATTCTTACAGTAAGCCTTAAGTTCTGGCTTCATTTATTAAATCTTCTTTAATTTTTACTAATGTATCGGTAAGGAGATGTGATTAAAACATTTGTTTTATTTGACAGCAGATCTAGCATACGTATTCAAAGCAAGTTAAAAAAACGTTTTGAAATGATAGTATTTACAAAATTAGGTATTTTGAATCAGAAATTTAAAAGTAATAGAATTACCTTCTCTCCTTTCTTGGAAATACCTCGTTTAATTAGAACTCGTACTAAATCAATAATGCTCATTTTAATTGGTAAAGCACGAATTTTATGCATTAATTAAGTTTTTAAACAAAATAAAACCTTGTACTCACCCAGCATTATCGTATTTTACATCGTATCGTACCGTTTTGTCTCTTACATCTTACTGATTGTTGGGCATGGATTGTTCATAACGTAGAAAATCGCGTCAAGGTTGTCCAAATTTACTACGTGGTTAAAATGTTATTTCATGACATAAATTCGTCAAGTAACAAGAATACATAATTGTTTTTGGAGGGTACTCAGGTCTTTACAGATCTGTAAATAAAAATACATTAGGCTGACCAAGCTGATTACATTTGTGATGCAACGTTTTAGAGTAATATTCTCTCATATTTAAAAATTTTCTAGGCATCTTTAAATAAATACACTTAAATGTCAACTAATTTGTATGCTAAGCTATTAACCATTTTTTCTTAGTGTCTGCTAGTATTATTTAAAAAATAACAGTTTTACCATGCACTAACGATAATAATTACTTTAATGAATGCGCACTAAGAAAAAAGGTTTTATTCAATTTTTTTTTTTTTTTTTTTTTTATAGAAAATAATAAATTTTTAATTAAGAGAGCCGTACACTTTTAACAACGATAATTGAACTGAAAAATGAGTGAAGAAATTTGTTTTTCATTCATTTTTATATAGGTCACTTCTTATCACAAGTCATCCAAACAAAATTTGTTACCCCTTCTTAAAATATTATACAAAATATGCAGTAGTACCTTTAACATTTTCTTTATTCCTGGTTGCAATATCAAATGACTGGTTCTCTTGTACTTGCTCCCCTTTTCTATTGCACATGTATCTCTAAAATAATGTAGAATTTTCTGTAGTCTGGTGATCAGAAAACTGTGTTGCTCTAAAGCTCCTCCATTCGTTTGAAGTACTACAACATAAGCCTCGATCTTTCAATTTTTTCTACGTACACCTTCCAAGTACACATGATAAATAACATAACGCAAACTAAAAAAATATGACTAACCTTTGCCAGTTCAAGTAGTACCATATCAGTACCATTTATCAGTATTTATTGCTGTCTTTTTTGTGGTTTAGGATACCGGTGATCACTGTGGGTACTTGATATATTGTTCAATATTAGAACGAAGGTCTTTATGTCACGTTACTCGGGGGGCTGGAATTTTAAAACCGCCAGATTTTTTGTTTTTGAAATGAAAGTCGTTTACCCAGAGTCTCTTCCTCTTAAGTTTCCCCCCTTACCCCGTCCCCCTTACCAACTGTTCTCTATACACTTCCCCTTTCCCCACTATATGTGTATATCTGCCAACCGTGCCGTGTTACTCTTCTGCACACCTTTACCCACCATTCCCCCTCACACTCCCAAGCGATTAATTTTTAAACAAATTTTTATTTTATTTTCCCACAATAATTTTTCTTTCACTTTGAATTTTTTTCTTCTACAATTCCAACAAAAAAAAAAAAAAAAAAAAAAACATTTTCCAATAAATAGATTTGAACCCTCGACCTCCTGCATATGAGTCCAGTACATTACCCACTCTGCTACGAGCGCTGCTGACTTTGGGAACTCGGTTTCTTGTACTTATCGTGTGGTTCGTAACTATAACATTCCATTTTTTAATGTATTCACTGATAATACATTCAATTATGTATTTGTTTTCTAAAAAATACATATAAAAAAAAAAAAAAAAAAAAAAAAATAATTATGTAGAATAGAGTTGAAGAACGTATTAATTGAAGAACGAATCAATGGTTTTGAGAGGCGCTCATTTCGAATTCGACAAACAAATTATGTTACTATATCACATAATTACATAAATAAAGTAATTCATTACATCAATTATAAATGAATTATGCAAGATCATTATATAAATATATTCTGAATTTCATATTAATTTAATGGTTTTTATGGGCACTTATTTTTAATTTGATAATTAGATAATGGCCCAATGTCATTGAGTAATTATATAAAAATAAAACTAAAATTGTATTAATGGGCTATAAAATCGCAAAAAAATAAGTGAAAAAAAAATTTTTTTTAAATTGATGAAATGAAATATGAATATAACATAAAATAAAATTACAAAAGACAAGAATAAATACAATGAAATGAAAAAAAAAAGAAATAAAAAAGGGAATGGAAAAAAATGATTAAATATGAAAATAAAAAAAGAGATTAAATAAAGGAAATACAAAAAAATAAAAAAAATGTAATAAAATGAAATATGAAAAAAAATGAAACAAGAAATGAAAAAAAAAGAATATAACAAGAAATTAAGAAAAAATAAATCAAGAAATTAAAAGAAAAAAAAACAAATGAAAAAATTATAAAAGAAATTAAAACAACAAACCAGGGGGTATTAATGGGTCATTGGACCCACGGTAAGAACAAAGTTCTTTAAACATGAGATGGGTATAGACACAATTTCTCAGGTAACAAGGGGGTCGCCAGACCCACAGGAAGAAAGAAGCTCTGTAAACGTTAGTACTGCATTCATGTTGTTTACCAAAAAAAAAAACTTGAAAAACGAATGAAAAAAAAGAAAAAAATAAGTAGCTTAGTACTCACGATGGTTGAACTTCGTGAGAACGTCGTGCATAAATACAGTACTCACGAAGTTCAACCATCGTGAGTACTAAACTACTTATTTTTTTTTTTTTTTTTCATGAATGCAGTACTAACGTTTACAGAGCTTCTTTCTTTCTGTGGGTCTGGCGACCCCCTTGTTACCTGAGAAATTGTGTCCATACCCATCTCATGTTTAAAGAACTTCGTTCTTACCGTGGGTCCCATGACCCATTAATACCCCCTGGTTTGTTTTTTTAATTTCCTTTATAATTTTTTTATTTGTTTTTTTTTCTTTTAATTTCTTGTTTTATTCTTTTATTCATTTCTTGTTGTATTATTTTTTTTTCGTTTCTTGTTTTATTTTTTTTCACACTTCATTTTATTACATCTTTTTAATTTTTTTGTATTTCCTTTATTTAATTTCTTTTTTTTATTTTTTTGACAGGGTGGTAGTGTGCATTGCCTGCTGGTACAGAACATCATTATGTAAAAATCAGATGCTTTGAAGGTCAGCTATTATTATTTGTAAGAAAAAAAAAAAAAAAAATTATTAAAGACTTTAACCTTTGGCATATTTTTTTATTTTTATGATCCTTATACGACTATATACATGAATGTTTAGCTTGGCTGCCCAATACCAGTATGTGTATGCACAAGCAATTTAGCAATGGTGTATCTTGAGTCTCGCCATCTGCTGATATTGATTCCAGTAAAGAACCCATTCACTGTTGAGAGCTAGACGATGGTCTGTTCGTAGGCCTACACCAAGGAGTCAGGTTACATCTAAACATTAAAGACGTCATACACCTAATTTTTTTCATGTAGCACATCATTTTCAGCACATTATGTATTTCAAACGTGTATGAGGTAGACGAGGTATTTTTTTTACAATGATAAGGCAAAAATAAGCTCACTCACGCAAGACTATTTTTTCACATTGTATACTACATATAGGTTACAGAGGAGATTAAAATCTGCTTCATTTTCACTTTATACACTTAGTTCACTTTTAATATCAGTATTTTTCCTAGTCTTAGTTAATAAGTCCCACCAGAAGTTATATCTACGTTAAAAGTCAACAATGTACTTAGCAGAAATGATTTTTGTCGTGATAAATGAAAATTTACAATTTTATGCGGCTTATGAATCTTTATTTTAATTTGCGACTAGGACATCACATTCGATCATCGAGCAATCTTTTAACTTTACACTAAAAATGATACTGATAAGTGTAACTACTTACTGAGAGTAAACACTAAATATAACATCTAATAAGCCTAGGGAGTAAGTGCAAAAACGAAGGAGAAGTCCCTGAATCCCAATTATCCCATGAGGACTCACGGATTCTGCAACATTCATCATAAATTAGCACATATACTCCGCACCTCCGCAGTCGTATACTTGTTGACGCTTCAGCACTTTAGCTGAGTTCAAGGATGCGTTTTGCAAAGGCTATTGCCAAATTTACTGGGTAATTGACTATGCTGCTAAGGTCCTGCGCCCTTGCAGTTCTCATAATGCAACGTTGCCAATTTCTAACCAGCTTACTAATGCCTATTCGGAACACAACTAAAATCAACTACCCAAAATAAAAAGAAAGGTATAGTTAGGTAAAATGCAACCAAGATGAACACTCAACACTGTATGTCAGAGAAAATGTTGACCAATCGGAGAGCTCCTTTAGTCATATACTGGAAATGTTACATACTCTGACACAGGGCATCCAGTAAATCAGTGAGAGCTTCTACCTTACTGAGAGCCTCATCTCAGTACATTTTATTAAATTATTAATTTAATAACTAATTTTACGCAAAATAATGAGGAAAGGCACGAATCTAATACGTTGAGGATTCATTAAAATCTAAATTTATCATAATCCATTGAGAACTAAAGCTAGAAAGTTGCAACGCTTGATTGTAAAAGAATGCTGAGGTGCTTATAGCCTAAGATTTAATTTTAGCAATCACGAGCTGCAACTTTCCAGCTTCAATTCTCAATGAATTATGACAACTTTAGGTTTAAGCGATTTCTCAAAGTACAAGCTTTGTGCCTTTTCTCATCATTTTGCGTAAAAGTAGTTAATAAATTAATAATTAATAAAAATGTATTGAGGTACGGCTGTTGGTAACGTAGAAAACCCCCCACCATTTACTGAATACTTCTGGCAGCCAGATTCTAACCTCGGCATGCCGTTTAGTAAGGCCACTCATTCACAAGATTTGTTCGAGGCATATTATATTAGCTCCGGGACCTCTAAAGCTCTTCATTGAAATGTATATGAATATTGTGGCCTCCGATCACCTTTGAGCTACAGCCTCGAACAAATCTACAGTAAAAATACAGATAAGGTGTTAGTGCGAGAGATTTCGAGGTATCATGCTATCTCCCTTACAACTGTACTAATAATCTGTTGTCAAGTGAACTTACTTTTGACGATGTTTGCGGAAGCCGATCCTGCTGGTAATGCTTCAGTTAATGAAACGGTCGGAGATACGGATTTAGTGTGCTTATATACCTACATAGCACGCACGTTGCAGAGTCTTAGACTTTTAATTAGAACAACGAAAACCTTTTGATAAATAACGCTGCATCTTTTCAAAGTGAAGTAAACTGATGGGTTTTGACGATATGGAAGAAAAATAAAAAAAGGTTTGTCTTTTACAACATGTGTCAATATTTATACTTTTAAATTATTTCTTGTTAATTGTACACACTAAGATAGACATGACATTTATCAAATTTTAGAAGCACCACTCTAATACCTTTTTGTTTATAAATGACGATAAGTCTCCTAGCCAGTCAACACGACATCAAACTAAGCTTAGCCAGTCCACTGTTTTGAAAGATAACAGTATCGAAAAGAACAGTAATAATGTTCAAACAACAATGGATACAGGAAAACGTTCCTAAAAGACAAATTTAAATGAAAATAACTGTGTCAAAGATGCTTTACAGCAAGTTGTAGACAAAGAAGCTTCTGTAACGTAAGAAGTTAGCACTTATGAAGCCTTGTAACAGAAAATCCTAAATAAAGAAGCAAACCTTATGGGGGCTATAAAAATAAAAATCTCCCATGCTGAGATTTTTCTTCTCGAAGATGCAAGGCGAAGAGTTTCGATCGAGGAAGCTAGCCTCTTAGAGGCTGCCAAGCAGAGAGAAGCTGAATTTTTGGAGTCCATCAACGAACGAGTTTATTTGCGGGAAAGTGAGCTTATTGAGGATGCAAAACAGCGCCTAGCTCAAATGGAGAATGATACGATTTCTGCTATCAAGCAACGGATTACCCAAGAAAAAGTTAATTTAATTAACTCTTCTAGACAGCGAGCTACTCAAGAGTATGAAAAAAAAGGCAAGAAGAAAAAAGGACTGTTGCAGAAGCTACACAACGCCGAGAAAATATTGAGAGGGAGATTGAAGCTTCAGAAAATAGACGTTTGGGTAACAATCACAGTTTTGAAACGAATGAAGAAAGAGACGTAAATCTCTTGAATAAATTGTGGGAGAAATATGATAAATGAAATAAGGTATTTAGACACAAGCATTGTCATACTATTATTGTTAACAAAGTTGGATAGTTAATTTAAATTTCCAGAAACATTATATTGTGATTCACCTTTAATGTAGTGCACTTGATTAATTTTAAAAAATTTATAACTACAGTATAAATGCTGTTGATTATTTTTGGGTAGTGTTTGTTAATCGCAGATTATTTAATTATTTAAAAATATATATTCAATACTATTTACATATTAATAACTTGTTACAAATACTTCAGAGAAATAAAATAACTATGTATAATTACAACAAACAAAAAAATAAAATCCACGATCTTGAAGCACAAAATAAAGTTCTGCGAGAGCAGATACGTCATATAGATAACATGGTATGTACAAAGTATTTTTTTTTATTTCTTACAGTAATAAATGAGTATTGTATTTAAATTCAGCCAAAAGATTTTTCAAACGAACTGTATGTATCCGGCCTCATAAGGATGTGTATATATTTATTTTAAAATTAAATACGTATGTGCACATAAATTTACACGTACACGAGAACGTTGTAAATTACATGTTCAGTTCTTACATGTTTATGTAGATATATTTTATCTATATGCGTTAGGTTCAAATGCATGCAAGCGTGTATTAATTTTATAAAATATCATTTCAGACACTGAAATTTGTGCACGACGGAGGAAGGTACAAATCATTCAACAAAAACGAAAAAAGAGGTAGATACAATCAGCAAGATGGAAGGAGCGTTGATCATGTACATGCAGTTGTACACAATAAAAATTCTGAGATTAGAAGAGAAGATGTCCATGGAAAAAAAAGCGTCCCAATTCGAACGGTGATGATGCACAGAATCCATAAGATTTTAAACACATACATGTGTACAGTGCTATGGTTTCAATTATAACTTTAAATTAGATATATATTGGCAAGCACTTAGTCATTTTACACATTTCAATTCAAATGATCGAATCAAACATTAAGATATTAAATTTTTCTAGTCAAATTTGTATAAATATTTCTTAAGTTTTAAACTCCATAGAAGTTAGAATTTTGTTATAATAATTGCTTTGTCAAAGAAAATACTGTTAATATTAACATCTTCATAGCACAAATTATGTATTACTGTGTATATAAATATACAAATGTATTTAAATTCTCTGCACACATTTTTCTAAGCACAGAATTTCAACTGCTTTACCAAAAGTATACCAACAACCTTCTTGTGACAATTATTTAATATATTACATCAGTGTAAGAAATTTATTTAAAATTCTTTGTGTGTATTCTACGATTAAATATTTTCATTTTTCAACAAGAACATAAATAGTTTCTCATCCATACATAATATGAGTATTTTCATACTTGTAATGAAAATGTTAACATTATTAAGAGTATATGACTATATGTTATTTTACTTACTTTTGTAATAGCAATTCACAGCTTTTGTTTTTAAAAAAATATTGTAAGTCGCTCGTAGTGTTCGTGCTCATGGTGGTTTCGTGGGAATTATTACATCAATCGATGGTATTAGTATTTTTTTTCACCCACTCTCCAAGCAAATGCAAAAAAAACTGCTAATTAAAATCTTACAAGTTATGCGTATCAAAACATGAATAATAAACTAAATTGATACATAATTTTTTGATCTATACCGATAATTTTATTTCCATCACACACGTTCAATCTTTTACGAGATTCAAGCCAAATACAGTTTATCTTCAACAATTTTTTGTAACTGGTAAATTGACGTTCTAAAGATTTGCTGGTCTGATCACTCAACGTATAAAAGCAAATTTAAAAAATGGTGATGAATATTTAAATTTGACAGTTATTTGATTGGATTAGCAGCACCAACGATGCGCTGAGGAACCGGAGTGACGCCAACACTGCCCCTATAACATACTTATAAGTGTATCTTTTTGGTTAATAGGTAAAACAAAAAACTGTCAAGAGCACGAGTGATCGATAGCACGATTACTCGCAAATGTTTCTTTTTTTTTTTTTTTTTTATTTAGAAATTGCAGTGTATTTTGTAGTAAGATGAAGAATCATGGGCTCTTCCGGTTGGAAAAAGTTACGTAATGGAGCATACAGTATAAAACGCTCAAAGAAATTCAAGTACCGCAAAAGGTCAGTTAATTGTTATGCACATTGTTGCTCTTTACTACGATCACCTGATCCCTTACAGAAGAGTTCTACACTTAATACACGTACTATATATTTTTTATAAATAACCAGTACATTTAAAGGCCTGCTCTTATTTTACTTAACAGAAACATGTGCCTTCAAACTGAGCCTCTGGACAATGTTATTGTTACTCTTATCTTAATTCCAAAAAGTATAATTTTTAGATTCAATATTCTTCTTTCATTATATTTTATTTACAATTTGTAACAATCTGCATAATTTTTACCTAAAATTGACGATAAGCTGCATGAGCAGAAGCACACGAAGTTTTTCTTGAGAAAAAAACCATATCAAAAAACCACATAGTAAAACCATGTAAAAAAACTACGTAAAACCACGTGGTTTCACCACTCCGTTTTCATGTGGTTTCTTGCCTCAAATCACCATGTGGTTTTTCAGTAAGACTATATGGTTTTTACAAGCTCTTCTTAATTATTTATTGATAAAAGGAATTATTTCTAGTTAAATTTTACTATTTAAAAATCTTAAGAACGCATCAGCAATCAATATAAAAATAAAACAAACGAAAAAAAAGCCTTTAAGGTGAATTGAACTTTGGCTTACAGATTCTTAGCCATGTACCTTATCCATTGAGGTAGAGTAAAATTGATTCTAGTTTCCAATTTTGTGTCCTTATAAGGTACAAAAGACACAGTATTCTATTATTTGTATTTGTACACTAGCAGCCCCCCGTCTCGACTTCGCCCGAGACTTCCTAAATAAAACACCGTAAGTGTGTTGACATGTAATGTTAAACGTTTTCAGTTAGTAATTTTACGCATATTCCTGACACATCTCAGAACAAAGATCTTCTTATTAAAAACAAATTTTTTTGGAATCCATATAGTTTATTTGGTCTAATAATAAGGTGTAAAAATTCAAAAAAATAATTATGCTGAAAAATACCGTGCGTTCTTTATGCCATAAAATAATCGGTGGCCATAAAAAGCCGTTGATTTACAGTTTCTCCCGTGTAATTCACAAAAAGGGCTATTTTTTTAAAGCTGTTAAGATTTCAAACCCCCAAAAAATTTAATTAAAAAAAAAATTTTTTTTCTCATATCTCACAACTTAATTACTAGAGCAACAAAGTCCTGGACCTTCAACCCTACATTTTAATTGCCACAAAAACACAAATACATTTTCTACTTATTTAAAAATCTGAAGTAGGACCTTTAAAGATTTCAGAGATTGCTGTGAGGGTACAATGAAAAGCTGATCTCTCATGTAATAGACTCTTTAGTTGTCAATTTTAACGCTGCTGTTTCAATCTCGATAAATTTTCTGCGTCAGTTTCTTGACGCCTAAGTAAAATTGTATTTATTAGATACATTTGAAGTTTTTCTTCCAATTCACCCTCTTGCGACTTTTGGCATGCTTAAAATTTTTGTGACCCCTAAAAACTGTTTTCTGTCAACTTTGTTAAGATCTAATATAGTTGTTGGCAAGGTAGTTCTACGTCCGATGGCCCAAAAAAGACCGGTAAGCTTCTTAAGTTAACTCTTTCTTTACTGCAGTTAACAGCAATTGTGACTGCCTGAATACCTCAGGGTAATCTTCTCTGGCCTACTGTTGAAAACCCAGACTGATCGGGAGAAAAATTACAAAGTTCAAAGCTTTGGGGCTAGTTGTAGTGCTCTTCCCCAACGTCTCCCGGTATAACGTTGAAGACGTTGGTGTCTAAAGCACCTTTTTATTTGCAGATTCAGTTGTTTTGGTGATCTTAGATGGGAAGATTGGTTAGTGATACTCGTCCAGTGTAGGCTGTCCCGTTGGCTCAAGTTTTTTTTCCTTCATAGCTGTTATAGGTTTGCCCAGCGCAGACCTTGGAGAGGATCAGTGATTCCTGGTTGAATGCTTAGAGTCGAGAGGGTAATAAAGGGTCGTCGGTCACCAGGTTTTCCAGCCTTGCGAAATACAACTCCGCAGGTGACGTCTGCTAGTGAATGGCTGACTTGGTTCAATAGTGCCCGTCTTCAGTTAATATAATCTTTTAGTCGACGAATCGCTTCCAGAAACGGTAGTTGAAATGTATTTGTTGGCAAGGTAGTTTACACTTAGGGGGCCCCTAAAAAGAACCGACAAAATTGATGGTGAAGTAGGGAACGTAAATACTTATAATGGCCCTGTAAAGCGTCAGTGGTAAAACTTCCAGGCTATTCTTTATTATTATTCCTGATGATGAAGAGCTGGCTACGAGTAGCTTGATTCTTATCCTGAGAATCTCGATGTACGGAGACTGTGACGGAGGGAGGTGCGCTGCTCATCAAAGAATATCTCGTCTTCAGGACGTTCCCCAGATAACTAACCACTCATCGTTAGACGGAAACATGTGGGTGAGCGCGTTGGGGACGCGACGACCAAGAAGGTAGCCATTGTGGCTGCCCATGCCCATCAGAGCTGTTTTTCCTGGTATACATTTGTAGCCAAAAATTCTCTATCTGCACCAGGCAGGATGGTGAGACTGCCACACAACTCTGAAGAGTTAGTGCAGAATGTGCTCTGGCTAGGTATGTCTCCTGGTATTATGCCAGAGACGTCACTAGTTGGCATGAGTTTTTTTTTTTCGCACTCGTCGAGATTCAGGCTGAATGGACACCTATAGGTCCCTTCCCCTTTACAAATGAGTGTCGTCCGTAACCGGGATCTCCAGCTGCAAGACTATCATCAGCATTCTCTATGCAGCTCGTTGAACTGCCAAGGCACGACTGCATTACTATCGAGACGCTCCGGCGTATTATAACCACACTTATTTAACTCTGTTGCAGGTAGCCTCGATTTTATTTCAACGCTACCTAGCGGATTTTACTGAACTAAAGTGAAAAGCTGGCGTATTTTTGCAAAACTTTAAGCTCATTTATTGTAATTGTTATTAAATTTTTTATGATAAAAACTATACTAAAACCATCTAGGAAGTATCATGAATCAGTGTGCAAAATTTCAGCAAAATCGGTTCAGTAGTTTTCGTGGTTAGCTATTACAACGGTTTTTGCGACTTTGCTTTATATATTAGGAAGATAACTAGCTCTTTACAAATAAACTACAGTAAAATCGTGTGAATTTGAGTATGCAATAAATTTAACATTGTTACTAATAATACGTGTAAAGATATTTGTTTCCGTTATAAAATAGCTATGGCGATTAAACCTTTAATTTAATTTGTTGATTATACATACTGAAATGACACACTTTTCAGTCATACATTATCCAATAATTATATTGATATTTAATGAATAACTAATCAAAATAATAATTGTGTTTTACTTTTTAGTTGTAAATAAAAAAATTTCCCTTAATTATTAATATTCTAAAAATATATATTGCAAATGAAGATTCTTGAAATTAATTTATCATGAATAGAAGTATGTACAAATACCAATAACATAACACTATATTTTGTGTAGCTTATAAAGACGAAAAATTCTAAGCCAGCATCAAGTCCCCTCTGGTCATGTGGATGAGATACTTAGGTACACAAATTGTTATTATATGTTATTTAGAGTAAAATCGTATGTATTACTTACATCTATGAATTTCAAGGAGTTTAATTTAAAATACATGATATTATGATATTTATCTTCCGGTAATTTACAAAAACTATAATGCTTAATCACTTATTATTATTTTTCTGTTATTTGTTTGATTCTTAAATATATAGCAAAACACATAAGTTATAATTTTGATTAGTTATTTATTAAATACTAAAATAATAATTGGATAATGTATGACTTAAAAGTGTATCATTTTGGTATGTATAATCAGCAAATTAAATTAAAGGTTCAATTGCCGTAGCCATTTTATCTTGGAAACAAATATCTTAAAACATATAATAATAACACTGTTCAATTTGTTGCATACATAAATTCACACGATTTTACTGTAGTTTATATGTAAAGAACTAGTTATGTACAAATACAATAAATAATAGAATAATGTGCCTTCTGTACCTTATAAGGACACAAAATTGAAAACTAGAATCAAATCTACTCTAGCCCAATGGATAAAATACTTGGCTAAGAATCTGTTAGCCAAAGTTCAATTCACCTTAGAGATATTTTTTTCTTTTATTCTATTTTTGTATTCATTGTTGATGCGTTATTAAGATTCTTAAATAGTTAAATTTAAGTAGAAATAATTTCTTTTACAAAAAGAAAAGCCTCTAAAAACTATATGGTTTTACTTAAAAATCACATGGTGATTTGAGACAAGAAACCACATGAAAACGGAGTGGTAAAACCACATGTTTTTATGTGGTTTTTTTACATGGTTTTACTGTGTGGTTTTTCGATATGGTTTTTTTCAAAAGAGTTGGCACATAAGAAAAATGTGCATATTTATTTGTAAAAAAATACAAGTTACTCAAGCATTATGAAAGCATTCATCGTGTTCACTAAGGGATGCATCACAACGAGTGCAAGAATCCCTATCTACAGACACTTTTTATGATTGTGTAGGCTTTGTAGGTAAAATTACTAATTACAGGTAAATTTACCTTAGTGTACACATTTCCGTAACTTGAATTGTCAATTGACATTGTTAGTTAAAATTCATAGATTTTTTAACAAGTTAGTCTTAAATTTGAGTGTGACATATGTCTTACTATTTTTGGATATTAATAGTAGGTTCTTAAATAAGCAATTTTCTTAGAAATAAGGAAATGAAGTTAAAAAAAAGTAATCTTCAACAATGCATAACAGCCTTTTTTCGATTGAGTTAATAAATTCTGATTGAGATGATATTCTTCCTATGACGTTTCCTAAATGTACAAAAGAGGAGAGGGTTATTTCAATACCATACAAAGTTTTCCGAACAAATAAATGATGCTGTAGATGTATTAATACTTTTTCACAATGGGCTTGTTTCTAGCATCAGCTGGCGCTAGTGTGCCCGTGTAAGATTTCCATAGGAGTGCACCTATACATTTGATGAATTCCAAATGGATTTTATTCAATATATAGATATACTCCTATGGAAATCTTACCTGGGCACACTAGTGCCACCTGATGTTAGAAACAAGCCCATTGTAATGTGTTCTCTAGGGTATTTTTTTAATGGTCCTTCGATCGTTCGTTCGGTCAGTCCATTCCCCCGAACAGAAATGTATTGAGGATACCTCCTTAGTTCATGAGGTCCTCTATAGGTATCTTACAGCGGACTTATTGAGGCAAAGTAACGCGGCGTATAGTAGGTCTTATTTAGCTATCCTAAATAACCGTGTATCTAACCGAACTTAAAGCATTTTTCCAGTCAATAAATATATGTATGGATTCAACAAAAGTGAGGGACAGAAACAGAGTTAATCTCTCAAAGTAAGAGAGCTGCTAGATTCTGTAAACAAATTATGATGACAATCGTTTAATAAATGAAAAAAAATCTAACCTAAAAATATTTTAATTATTGATTAAATGAGATATTGTGTCTCAAAAGTACTAAAATTGCTTATCGCTGGGGCTCGCTGGAATTATTATATTTATTTTGGAATCTCAACTTAGTATGTGTTCGTATTAATAATAATTTCGATTAAACGTGCTAAAACTTTAAATAACAACTTTCATCGTTACAAGATAACTCTGTGGAATAACATCACCGTAACTGCAACCTTTCTCCAGTACACACCTTAAATTTTTTTCCATTCTAACAAGAATGAAATCAAATTATATGAAATTACGTACTTTACGATCACAGATGAGTAAAAAGATTTATTAATTTTAATAATCATAAGCTGTAGGCCAAGCTCCGGAGGTTGTCGATAAACATGTGTGACCTCCAAACTATCATGGCACAATGTCTCGATAGCTCAGACGATTAAGGCTCATACTTATGGGGAGATTATTTCGCAAAGCTGGGTCTGATCCTCATTGTCACCATCATTTTTTTTTTTTTTTTTTTTTTTTTTTAATACTATGGATTATTCTATTTCAATTTCTTAGTATAACTTCTATTTAAATTTATGTACGTTGTCAACTCTTTGTGTCAAATACATCAAAATAAATAATTTTTCGATGCTGTGTTCCGTGAGATTGAGAAACTGGTAAGGAGGTGCGTCACAAAAAGAGCTTAACTCGTTGGTCAATTATTTATTAGCTTCTTCAAGGCAAAAGCATGTGTGTGTTTCGTGCGTTATTCCCTACTTAACTACTGTTCAAATCACTACACCATACTTAAAAATTCTTAAAGTCAAGCTACTTGCTGTAAAGCAACTCGAGCGTCTGTTAGGCAAAAGGCCGGGCGATAAGTAGGGAACACCGCGCGAGACACACACATGCCTTTGCCTTCAAGAAACTAATAAATAATTGACCAACCAACAAATTCTTGTTAGGGCGGAAAAGAATTTAAGGTGTGTACTGGAGAAAGGTTATAGTAACAGTGATGTAATTTTACAGAGTTTTCTTGTAACGATGAAAATTATTATTTAAAGTTTTTGCACGTGTAATCGAAATTATTATCAATACGAACACATACCAAGTTGAAGTTGCAAAATAAATACAATAATTCCAGCGAGCCCCAGCGATGTTTAGGACAAGATTTAGAGCTTTGTTATAAATATAAGTGACTTTTGACTGTAGCTTACACAGCTTCCCCTTAACGCAGATGGCTCGCGTGCAAGTTCGTCGTTTCGTTTTTGCATTCTTGAACTCGACTCTTCGTCCATGTGATCTGATTTTTTTTAAATTACTTTAAAGGCCTTATTATTTATTTGTTAACTTTTTTTACTTAGAGTCTTCTATTACTATTAATTAGGTAGACACGCATGTGAAAATTAAATATTTAATAAGGTAGTAAAAGTTTATTATAGTGCACTACTTAGTTAATTTTCGCCTGATGCTACAAAAAATAAATTAAACTTAAATAAGATATCATTTTAAGACTTTTTTCGTTTGTGCATAAATTTTTTATTGTTTTTTAACACTGCTTTACTTTTTAACAACTAAAATAACACAAAATTAGCCATCGCTAAAATTCAAAATAAATCTGAAGAATTATTATTAAGTTATAAGAAAAATTTTTTAACGACATCCTATTCTTTATTATTTTCTCAAAATAGCCAAAAACTTATTTATATGAGTCGAATAGAAGTTAAATGAAAAAATATGTATAAGATACAAAAATACAATCTGGAGCTTATTGAATTATTGGACATTATTTTTAGACATTGGACAATGAAAATAAAATTATTTAAGGTATTTAATATTTGATTTAAATTTAAATGTCTGCGTAAGTATGAATAATAAAAGAGTTTGTCGAGTAAAAAATACAGAATATCCAGTAAGACCACTGAAACAAAAAAAAATTCATCTTCCATACTGAGATTCGAACCCAAGAATGCAAAAACGAAACGATAGACACGCGTGCGAGCCAACTGTGCTACAAAAGCACTGGGAATCTTAAGGTCGAAAGTAATTCATGTTTATGGTAAAGCGCCGAAGCTTGTCCTAAATATGGAAGCTCGCTATGATTATACGATTATTCTGCCATCCTAATTTGGTATTTATTTGTGTTTAATAATTTTTATTACACGTCCGAAGACTTTATTTTATAATTTGCATTATAAGATCATGTACTTACAATTATACATAATCTAAATCATACGACGTTGCTATAATATGTAGAGATAAGTGCGCGTATAATAAAAAGTTATAAGATGGCGTTGTTCATAAGCGAGAAGAGCAAAGAGATTTTACACACAATTGTCTAATTATAAGAGGGAATTAAAATAACAAAGACTCATAGTTCTTGTAAATAGTTACTGTAGGCGTTTAATGTTATGGAATTTTCGACTCCTCGATAGCCGAGTGGTGAAGCGTGTTTGTGTCACACGCTGGCTCTGGCTACCTGGGTTCGATTCCACTTGTCTGCAGACTTTTTTTCGGATATTAATGTATATCCGAAGCCGGAGTGAGTAAGTGTGAACGGAAGAAAACCGACTTGTTAACAAAATAATTTGTTTTTTTTAAGTTTAATTTTTTAGTACCGTGGGATTGAAATAAACACTTTTAGAACTCTTCATGGATTGAGATTTTAAAAAAATCAACTCTTGGTGAACTTGTAAAGAATTCAAAAGAGGGGACATACGTTGAATATTATAGGAATACTCTAAGAACACTTTAGGAACACTTTGCGAATACAAAAACAAGTTCCTTGGTGAATTCATAAGGAATTCTTTATGATTTGTGGATGCCGTCTGAGATACGTATCCTCTAGAGGGCCTCTCGATCCCCTCAACAAGATTTCTGTTCAGGCCAGCGCTCCGTTTCCTAATGTATCTCTGACTTTAGATCTGGAGTCTGATTTATTGCTTTGATAAACTGAATACCGTTCCATATGAACCGTCAAGTTATAATATGGTTTTTATGTATATTCTTTTTTAGACTGTCAGCTAAACACTATATGCTACACATCTTTTTTTGTGAACATCATTCTTAAATGGTATTCAGGATATCGAAGGTGGTAATGAGGGAGTATAGAAAATCGACCGCCAGAAGTCAGGCTTGGGATCAGCTTGCCAACCACTACCACTACTTCCACCTAGGCACCTACCGTACCACTTTAATCACACTTCTATGTTAGTTCATGCAATAGCACGAGTGTATACGTGTGTGTAAGAAGGACCGTACTTGTTTGCAGATGAAAAACTATTTACTGTGTTTGATCATTGGAGGGATACAGTAGAACGGTAACAGAGCCTATGGTGAGAGAACATTGCAGATGTGCCATATTTTTGAGGACTCAATGCACTATTAATCATACATTATTGTATTTTTTAACCACTTTGACTTGTCAGACATAATGGTAACGCTAACTATATATATATCATGAACGTAAGCTTTACATTTTTTTTTTTAAAGATGAATAAAAGTTGATAGTGCTGTACTTTAGTAATAGTTAATTAAACAAAGCTTGTAAAGACTAAATTTATGGTCACTCGCGTCACACTCATGTCTTTTTACGAGCCAGTAGATCGGTCAAAACTGTCGGCGTCGTGTTAGATTATTGGTGATTAATTTTTCTTGCATAAATTCGTGTGACATTGCAGATGAAGAAACTTCATGATGCCACCGCACAACCTGATCACATGTGTTTAAATAAACTTTTTTGAAACAAGTTGGTAAAAGTGGTTTTTTCGATAAAAAAAAAATACTTTTAGTTTCTTTGAGTCATTCAAAACAAAAAACTAATTGGGATCTACATATCAAAACCCCACAGTTTTCGAGTAAAAAGTTCCCAAAGTTCTGAAAAATGCGAATCTTTCCATTTTCAGAGCTTTGGTGAGGAATGAAAATAATACATTTTTTGTAAAATACACTTTATAAATATTAAGTATAAACCTTTCTCTAAAACTTTCAAAAACAGAAATTTGAAGAAAGTTAATGGCAACATTGTTTTTTACTATAAACGTTCAGGCCATTTCCGCGCGCGCCTGAGCTAACTCCCAGTACTAGTGCGAACTTTGCGCCCTTCGACTACTTTAGGTACTTTTTACCATCCCCACGCCGAAAGTTCGCGTGTACTCCCGCATATCAGGGAGCAAAGCAAGCCATTGTCTCCCTATTATTTGGATGCACAGAGCATACTGTGCGTATGTGTTTGTCTTTGCATTATTTGCGTCATGCAGTAGAATATTACTATGTATACTGCTCTGGCTCAGCAGCTCGTTGAGCTCCTTCTGCTACATTTAACTGTTTTGACTCTATTTTTATGTAGGTATGAGAAATCTAAGCAGTATTTAAAAGAGACAGTGTATAAATGCACTCAAAATCGTGCAACTGTATTTGTTTGAGAACTTGCGTGGATCAAGCTAGAAAACGACCGTCCCATGGTCCCATCTCAGCTGTGTTGGCTTGTTTGTGTGCGCGCCCGTGTGTGTGTGTGCTTGTCGGTCGGCGCCGATGCCAACTGCCAAGTCGCGCGGCGCTTAGGGAGCCGCTGATTGGTTGGTGCCCGCTGAATGTTGAGCGAGCCGTTGATTTGTTCGGTTTTATCTTAGAGAGACACTCGCATCCATCGCTATTAGTAGGAGAACGATTGGATTTTCTCTGGTGCGTCTCATTGATATGAAGTTTTCTCAAACATACAGTACACTCGTTATTTGTACAATAACGTGCTGCTTACTGCAGTGGTTTGTTTTTTTTGACATCTCAAATTAATAGTGAGTGATTTCACCACCGGTAGTTTTTCTGTTGGTGTGCATGAGTGCACGCTAATAGAAGTACTCGTGTGCGGCAGAGTTCTCAATAGGCATCTCACAAGGACAGTCTCACCCAGAAGCATTCGCAAGTTGTCTTGATTTCCAGGCACCGTGTTTGTTTACATCAGACAACGCAGAGTAAGCCCCTTCTTTCAAGACGCTGAGAATTGTGTGTGTGTGTTGTGCTAGTGCTTGACTTTTAAGACTTTATTTCTCAATATATAAGTTACGTGACTTTCAATTACAGCGCTGTTCAAACTTTTCTCAAACTTTAGACTATTTTCTTTAGACTATTAATTATTTCTGTATCACATTCAAACGCGAGTGTTTTTATTCAATTACCTTTGTTTTATTAATTGCAGTACAGTTAATTTTATTTAATTTAATTTAATACGAACTTTCTTGTGGATATGTTGCTGACCTTTTTCTGTTATTTTTGAATACATTTATATCTTTTCATATTGCCATTGTGTTGTGTGTTTCATTGCCTGATAAGCCCCACGCCGATCCCTTCTCACGGAGAATCCGCTCAACAGTATTTGTATCTATAGTATCCAATGGCAAACACACTGCAAATACACAAGATACGGGATGCTATCAGTTTCTACTCGCAGTTACACTTTACTAATCGGAGAGACTTTACCCTGATAAGAGCAATAACTACTGTTATTTTCCGTTGAAATTCAGCAGAATGCAAATCTTAGTGAATTAACTTGACGCTTTGTATACAACGGGTTTTAGTGTATAGGTTATGTTTTTACAGGACCCTTTTACCAAATTAAAAAAGAGTAGTTACTCATGAACAAATCACAACCTATGTCGTGTATCTTGCACAGTTTCGGATACACCTGTACAGTGTACACTGTCATTTTCGTATACTTGCGTTCGTGCAGAATAACTAATGCTGTAATATGGCCTTGGCAGAGATGAGTCTTGGCCGTCAGTACTAAACGAGCTTTTTGTAAATAACGAAACCTTCAGTATCTAGCTGACTTTGTTTGTTATAAAATATTGAACGAACTTTCGGCCGGGTATGGTAAAAAAAGTATACGCTCCGCGGGAACAAATCATGCCACTCACTCCCGGTGTATGGCGCCCTCGCTTCACTTAGGCGCCAACTACACACCAGGAGGGAATGGCATACTTTGTTCCCTTGGTGCGTAATATACTATTTCCACCTTGTGGATACAAAGTACTTTGCTGCCCACTACAGTGGGTCGATGGACAGTGCATGTGGTGGATAGTGAAGTGCGATCCTGATTGGCTGCTCCATGTTTAAGATATTTCATTACGTATAGGTATAGTTTATAATGCTTTAATCTATACATTTATACAGTTAATTTTTTGTATATATCGCAATACATAGTCAGTAGTAGTAAATTGCTATATATAGTGAAATGACTTAAACATGGCGGCTATCTGCCGCACTGTCCCTCAACCCACTGTACTGCGCACAGGCCTAAAGTGACACTTTATACTCTAGTGGCGTATTGTACTATTTTTTATCGACATTGCCTGCAACTTACCTTTCATAAAGAAAAGTAAAATAAGCAAAACTTTGTAAGACCGATAGACAACTTCTACGAAATTGTCTATGATATGCATGGTATGTATTATACTTAATCAAAAACACCTCTATCTTTCAAATATCCCTACCTCTCTGAAGTCATTATTTATTTGTTACAGTTGATAAATTACTATGTATATATATAATAAGTTGAATCTTTCATTATTGTACAGGCGCATTAAGTTAAAAGGTTTCGAATCCAATCTGAGTCGAAGTGCCCTTTCTGATAGTATGGTCATTGTTCAAAGACAAGATATCGTCATGCATGATAGTGTAGGTATTAAAGAATGGAATGATGTATGTGTTATCAACTGCATCTAGAATTATACGATTTCTTCTATCAACATTAAATCTAAAGATGTAGAAAGTAAAAGACCATTATGTGAAGAAACATGTGAAATTATGTATGAAATAACAGAAGTAGACCCAGACGGCATCCACAATTTATAAAGAATTCTTTATGAATTCACTATTGAACTTGTTTTTGTATTCGCAAAAGATTCCTAAAGTGTTCTTAGAGTATTTCTATGATATTCAACGTATGTCCCCTCTTTTGAATTCTTAACAAGATCGCCAAGAGTTCATTTTTTTAAATCCTAATCGATAAAGAATTCTTAAAGTATTCATTTTGATCCCACGGTACTTAAAAATTAAGCTTAAATAGAAAATTATTTCGTTATCATGTCGGCTCTCTACTGTCCACACTTCCTCACTCCAGCTTCGGATATACATTAATATCCGAAAAAAAGTCTGCAGACAAGTGGAATCAAACCCTAGTAGCTAAAGCCCACGTGTGACACAAACACGCTTCACCACACGGATATCGAGGATTCAGAGATTCCCTAACATTAAACGCCTACATTAACTATTTACAAAAACTCTGATTCCTTGTTATTTTAATTACCTCTTTTAAATTAAAAATTGTGTGAAAAATCTCTCTTCTCTTCTCGCTTCTGGACAACGCTATCTTATAACTTTTTATTACACGCGCACTTATCTCTACATATTATAGCAACGTCGTACGATTTAGATTATGTATAATTGTAAGTACATGATCTTATACTGCAAATTATAAAATAAAGTCTTCGGACGTGTAATAAAAATTATTTTTAACACAAATAAATACCACATTGAGATTGCAAAATAAATTGTATAATCATAGCGAGCTTCAATATTTAGGACAAGCTTCGGAGCTTCACCATGAACATGATTAACTTTCGACCTCAAGACTAACAGTGCTTTCGTAGCACCGGTGGCCCACACGCGTGTCTATCTATTCGTTTTTGCATTCTAGGTTTGAATCTCAATATGAAAAATTATTTTTTTTTTGTTTCAGTGGTCTTACTAGTTATTCTGTATTTTTTACTCGAAAAACTCTTTTATCATTAATACTTATGCAGACATTTCAATTTAAATTAAATATTAAATACCTTGAATAATTTTATTTTTATTGTCCAATAAGCTCCAGATTGTATTTTTGTATCTTATACATATTTCTTCATTTAACTTTTTTTCGATTTATGTAAGTAAGTTTTTTGCTATTTCTAAAAAAAAAAATAGTCAATAGAATGTCGTATAAAAATTTTCCTTATAACTTAATAATAATTCTTCAGATTCATTTTGAATTTTAGCGATAGCTTATATATTTGTGTCATTTTAGTTGTTAAAAAGTAAAGCAGTGTTAAAAAACAATAAAAAATTTATGCACAAACGAAAAAAGTCTTGGAATGATATCTGGTTTGAGTTTAATTTATTTTTTGTAGCAACAGGCGAAAATTAAATAAGTAGTGCACCATAAAATACATTTACTACCGTATTAAATATTTAATTTTTAATCACGTGTCTACTTAATTTATAGTAACAGAAGACTTGAAGTAGAAAAAGTAAATAAACAACTAATAAGGCTGTCAAAATAATTTAAAAAAAAGTCAGATCACATAGACGAAGATTCGAGTCCAAAAATGCTCAAACGAAACATCGAACTTGCACGCGAGCCATCTGCGCTAAGGGAAAGCTGTGTAAGCTATTTCGATTACACGTGCAAGACTTTTAAATAATAATTCTCATCTTGGACTCTAATCTTCGTCCATGTGATCTACCTTTTTTTTAATCATTATATTATTTATTTATCAACTTCTTTTACTTGAAGTCTTCTTTTACTATTAATTAAGTAGATACGTAAGTAAAAATTAAATATTTAATACGGTAGTAAATGTATATTATGGTGCATTACTTAATTGATTTTTTTCTGTTTCTACAAAAAATAAATTCAACTTCAATTAGAAATCATTTCGAGACTTTTTTCGTTAGTGCCTGTATTTTTTATTATTTTTTAACACTGCTTTACTTACTAACAACTAAAATAACACGAAATAAGCTATCACTAAAATCAAAAATAAATCTGAAGAATAATTATTAAGTGATAAGAAAAATTTTTATACGACATCCTATTTATTATTTTTTTCTAGAAATAGGAAAAAACTTATTTATATGAATCGAAAAAAAGTTAAAAGAAGAAATATGTATAAGATACAAAAATACAATCTGGAGCTTATTGGACAATAAAAATGAAATTATTTCAGGTATTAAACATTTAATTTAAATTTAAATGTCTGCATAAGTATTAATAATAAAAGAGCTTGTCGAGTAAAAAAAACAGAATAACCAGTAAGACCACTGAAACAAAAAAAAAAAATCATCTTCCATACTGAGATTCGAACCCGAGAATGCAAAAATGAAACGATAGACACGCGTGCGAGCCAACTGTGCTACAAAAGCACTGGGAATCTTAAGGTCGGAAGTTCATTATGTTTATGGTGAAGCTCCGAAGCTTGTCCTAAAAATGGAAGCTCGCTTTACGATTTATTTTGCAATCTCAATTTGGTATTTATTTGTGTTGAAAATAATTTTTTTACACGTCCAAAGACTTTATTTTATAATTCGCAGTATAAGATCATGCACTTACAATTACACATAATCTAAATCATACGATGTTGCTATAATATGTAGAGATAAGAGCGCGTGTAGTAAAAAGTTATAAGATAGCGTTGTTCATAAGCGAGAAGAGCAGAGATATTTTTCACACAATTTTCTAATTATAAGAGGGAATTAAAGTAACAAAGAATCATAGTTTTTGTAAATTGTTAATGTAGGCGTTTAATGTTAGGGAATTTCCGAATCCTTGATAGCTGAGTGGTGAAGCGTGTTTGTGTCACTCTTGGGCTCTAGCTACCTGGGTTTGATTCCACTTGTCTGCAGACTTTTTTTTGGATATTAGTGTATATCCGAAGCCGGAGCGAGTAAGTGTGTACAGAAGAGAATCTAGTTGTTAAAGAAATAATTTTTTTTTTTTAAGTTTAATTTTTTAGTACCGTGGGATTAAAATAAACACTTTTAGAACTCTTCATGGATTAAGATTTAAAAAAAAAAACTCATGGTGAACTTGTAAAGAATTTAAAAGAGGGGACATACGTTAAATATTATAGGAATACTCTAAGAACACTTTAGGAACACTTTGCGAATACAAAAACAAGTTCCTTGGTGAGTTTATAAAGAATTCTTCATGAATTGTGGATGCCGTATGCGAGAATTCGATGAACCTCTCTTGAACAGCGAAGATTTAAACTGTGGAAATCACAAAACGGAAGATTTCATGTACGAGAAAAGGTCAAGCAATGATAATGGAAACTCTAGTAAACAATGAACAGGTGATTTGTCGTTAGAAAACTGTAACGTTATAGATAATGATATTAGAATAACAGAAAATTATTGTCCAATCAACAGAGTTCGAAAAATAGTTGAATAGGAGTATTTCACCCGGGAGTTATTAAAAATATCTCACAATCACGTTAAAGAAAGTGGTTGTGGTTTTGTTTTACAATGTGCAAAACGTGTATGTCGTGAACTAAGAACCAAGTTTACTTACACCTGTGAATCTTGTGGATACATTAACTTTGTATGGTCAGAGGATAAGCAGTCTGAGTTATTAACAATAAATGATGCAGCAGTATTAGGATCTATACATGTTGGAATTGATCAAACACAGTTAGAAGATTTACTAGCAAGCATAAATGTACACAGTTTGTCAGAAAAAACGTTTGCAACTCATCAGCAAATTATACTGGACCATTTAAAAGAAAGTGCGGAGCATAGTATTAAAATGGCTGGAGAGAAAGAAAAGTGACTAGCTGTGGAAAATGGACAGTTACAAGATGAAATACCATAGATAACTGTTATTACAGATGGTGCTTGGATGACCCGCAGATACGGTACTGATTATAATTCATTTTTGGAATTAGCAATTATGATTGGTCAACGCACGGGTAAGGTGCTTCACATAGGTGTAAGAAATAAATACTGTGCAACATGTGCCTACGCCGAAAGGTGTAAAAAATTACCCCACTTTACCTAGCTACACAATTGCTATAAAAACTGGGATTCATCGATGCCATCAACGGCAATGGAGGCAGATATTCTAGTCGAAGAATTTCAAGATAGTGTAAAGACTCATGGACTGATTTATAAGATCATGGTTGCCGATGGAGATAGTTGCTTGTACAAAAACATCGTTGATAATAACGTGTACCAAGAGTACAATGTAATACCGATGAGAATTAGATGTTACAACCATTTGCTAAGAAATCTTGTTAATAAACTGAAAATATTTCAGAAACTACACAGGCTAGAGGAAGTCAGAAAATCAAGAATTTTGTACAGTTAAGAAAGATACATGAGGTATATGTGTGCATAGTAACTTTTTTATTTTTTTTTTATAATTTATTGACAAATATATCATGTGATTAAGAAATTCACACTACACACTGCCATTATAGCTTGGTACATAAACTTTTGCTGGAGTTGTAAGTAAAATACTGTCGGTGAAAGATTTCCGGAGACACTATCCTACTCATGTTTTCACAATTTATGGAAGTTTGAAAATCCTCCAAAAATTTAAGATTTCTTTGTAAATTATACTCTTTGACATATCATTATTTAAGCTTGGCTTATTAACTTTCGTTCAAGTTGTAGCAGAGATAAGTAGACTACTCATCTCTGGTTGTAGGTGAAATATTGTTGGTGAAATATTTTCGGAGACATTCTCTCACATGTGTCCACTTTTTTCCGAAAGTCTGAAAATTATCTTTATTTTTCTGACTGTGTCTGTATTACTCACTGTTACAACTAGTTGCCCACTATGAAAGTCATTATTGTAACAAATTTTTATCTTAAGAGTTTATTTCGTTGAAGACTGAAAATTGGTTATTGCATACATGTTATGCAATATTTTTTTTATTCATACCGCACTTATGTATAATTGTTAACGAGAAATCATCACAACGAATTATGATGAATAATTTTTTGTAATACTGACATCTGTGTGGAATGTTGTAAGTTTGTTGTAAGAATATGTTCAGTAATCATCAATTTCTATTTGTACTTTAATAAAATTTTTTTTTTGTTCTTACAAATGTTGTATGAATTTAATTTTTGTTTTAGTGTACCACGTGTAATAAATGCCTTTCATTAGAGCATGTGTATAAGTGGCCAACTTTGCGATTTTATTCCTCAAAAATGGTGAAGCTAGACCCTTTGAAGTTTTAATATGTTATTTATGATAATGAAATATATCTGTACAAATTTTTTCAGAAATTTCTTAAGAAAAAAGAAATATCATGACAACCTCCTTAAGGCGCCTAACATACAGAAAAAACCAAGTTGTCCTTTCGATGGAACATGGCAACGAGCAGACCAACAGAGAAGCAAAAAAAGCTGCCTTGGGGGTGGTCTAATGGCGTTCGACATCCTCTCCTCTGACTTCGTTTATTATCATACAGAACTTTGTTACGAAAAAAACAATATCCTACTCGATAACATCATTGAGGACAGTGGATTATTCTATCATTAAAATTTCTGTAACAGCTCCAAAAAGCCCTGGTTCTCAAAATTCAACTAAACCAGAAGAACTTTCTCATCCATTAATTATATCAGAAGTAATTATACCTCTCTAAATAATTGCCTATTTAAGTACAAAATAGTAGACTCTGACACATTTATATGGGTGATTCTGCCGTAAGTGGCCAAATTCGTGTCCAAAGCTCATGCTATAGCATGAGTATATATGTAGTATACTACAAGAAACTAAAATTAAAGGTATAAATTGCGTAAAGCTGTGTTGAGAGTGTTAAACTTTTTTGGCAAAAACTTTTAAGCTGATACATTGACTCCTCGAAGAGATAAATAAGATAATATAGTCAAAATGTTACTTCCGTACCCTGTCCCAATCTCAATTTCGCACCTAAAAGCTCCTACTTGGAAAAAAAAAAACATTTTCTGCCGCATCCTCGCACATACATCGTCAAGTATATGCATCGTGTGTTACATTCATGCCATAGTAACATTTATTTTTAATATATAAACAAGAGTTTTAACCAAATTTCCAATGTCCTACGATTCGAACAAAAATGTCGGTTATAGCGGAAATCACTTCAAATACCACACTTGTGTGTTTCGTCACACCTTTTGGGGGTCACTTTTCAAATCTTACATTATGATAAGACAAACACACAAGCCAAAGCTGTCAAAAATTCCAATTTCTTTAATTGACACACATTTTAATTTTTAATTTTCGTGTGTACAAAAATTTTGGTCACTTATTCCATCCCCCCCTGGCTCCAGCACTCTGTAACTCATACGGGTAAGGAAAAAATTTTTTCTTGTACTATTTTTTGGGGGAAGATGTTTTGTTAGCGGAAAACCGTTTATGTTAACTCTACGAGTCGCAATAGTACTCCAAAGCTCGAAATGTCACTTCCGTACCTCCCAATGGTAAAAGTGTCTATTATTCTAGCTTTCGTACATCAGAACTTTACGAAACTTTTTCTTTAATGCTACTGAGATAAACCATGAGACACGTATCTCAGCGTTTGGTCTAATTGGCCTTTTGTGGTAAGATACATCGATGAACATCGATTCCACTTCTAACATTAGTAATGAAGAAATATACTATTTTAGAAGGTCCAAAATATAGTTAAACGACTACTGCTAAAACGAAGCTGTGTTAATTAAAAAAAAAAAAAAATTGTTGAATTTGGTGCCACCAATCAAAAGTTATAGGGATTTTTTTATTTATTTCAAATTTCCAGCAAAAATCTACAAAATCTCTTTTTTAGCGATTTTTATCGCTTCTCTTTAAACAACTATAACTTTTTAACTTAACGGAGGCACCAAATTAAACAAATTTTTTTTCTAATCGTTAGGGTTTGATCCTAGCTTTCATTTAATTTGGATTAGAACACTTTACCTACGCAAGCAGCTTGGCTACACGCATCAGAAGCAGACTATTTGTTTCTAAAATAGACTAAAATTTACTTACAAAAAAACCATATACTTATCTGTAGACCCAAAAACTTTGTAGTAGAATTGCTTTGGATATTTGTTGTGGGTGGTATTTGAAGTAGAACTACTATGTAAAATAATTTTTTCATTTGATTATTTTTTAAAAGATTTTGAAGGCATTTTGAGCCACTGACGACTGAATGATCCATATGCAAAAGGGCTCCAGACGTAATTAAACATATATTTTGAGTCTGTGAGTTATACTATACATACCGCAAAGAGATGTTGTCATAAAAAAGCTACATGACCCAAACGTGTATGGGCCGTTTCCCATACTTTCTCTGTTTAATAATATGAACTTTGAAATAATTTATGCAATATTCAACTTTATTGCAAGCATAGACATAAACGGAAAGCTCTATTTTGTAGCCGTTTGCAAAAATTTTCTACACGGAACATACATGGACTGTGTCCGAATAGACACTATCATTTAAATATACAACTCCTGCCTCTAGAATGATAAACACCAATGATTCAATTGACACTTAAAAAATCTTGTATTCTAATTCTAGCATACGTTCATTAAACTTGTCCATCACCCCTTGTTAATACACTCCAAAACCTGCCAAATTGATCCCTTCTCTATTATTTGCGTTCTGTGCATACATTTATGAACACATATATATTGTAATTTATTAATAGTAACAACCGTACCTAATGTATATTTTATAGTATGTCAATATTTATACGTCTCTATAGAGTATCATGGCTATATGAATTTATATTCAAAGCCAATAAACTTATTTGATAAAAATATACTTTACTAGTCCATACCATTCATGTCAATGGACTATAACAGGGATATGCATTGTACCAAAAAAAACTGTCAAATGTTATAGCAGCATCAAATATATAGTGGTTGTGTGTAGTGAAGTATCTAATGATGGGAGTGCTGCAAATAATTTAGAATATCGAGAATTTACTCTTATCAACTTAATTCACACTGAATTAGGAATACCACATTTATAACATAGCATCGTACTTCTTTCACATAAATTTGTATTCAAACTCTTACCATAATATAACACAACTCTTATAACCAAAACATAAGAACTGAATATATACCACTCTATAATATCCGACTTCCCTGTAGCTAAATGCCAGAGAGAAACCACCCAGTTGATGCAGAGCAAGCTGCAAAAACTCCTTCATTTTTTGCCCTTATTATTAAAACCCCATACTCATCGACTCAGCAACTGGAAAGTTAATCTAATCATTAGTAGATCTTCCAACATAATTTAACCTCATAATAGAAAATAACGACACTATTTTCAAATATGCCACAAAAAATGAGCTCTGTATGTATAACGGCATTGCCTTACTCTAAAAATATATAGAAAAAAATACTGTACAAAAATCATAATCCAGGCATCTATATGTACATAAGAAGAATTAGGAATTTCCTTAGCTCTTTTTGTAATGGCAACTCTAAAAAGAATAGTCTTCATGCAAACAAACACCATTCACGCAAGCACGTTAGTCATCATTTTTTTTCTGTAATTTTGTTTCGTGTCTGTTTATGTGCATGTGTAATTTTGTCTCTCTCTCTCTCTTTCTGCAGACTGCTGTTACTGTAAAATTGTATTGTGTTATGCAATTATATTATATGTATACAAACTAATACAGTAACGAAACTAATAAACTATACAACTATACAAAGTGTACATCAAGTTATAATTATACCTATAATATAGATAGCCCACAGCCAGTAGGTATAAATCATGGTGGTGACCTCCCTCAAACAAAACTGGGACTAGGCTTATAACTAAGCAAATACATTTAATATTCTGTAATTACTTTGTAATGATATCAGGATTGGAATGTACTTTTCTACTACATTTCTCTGAATTTCACCAAAAAGCCACTATCAATGCATTGTTTGACAAACTATGAATACGTGTTTTCTTTTTTTTGTCATACATAAACATCTCTTCATTTGATATGTACAGAAAATACGTATATTTCCAGGTTATGTGCACTGTTGTCGTTAAAACTTCGGTTTTCAAAGTCAACATTTCCCTAAAACATGAGAAAAGACACATTGAAGTTTTTATTTTGTAAGTCCTGTAAAAATTTCAGGGCATTTCATACATTACTTTTTTTTAAAAACTACAACTCAGATAAAAAGTACTTCAATGCTCGTTTATGATCACACGTTGCAACTTTTTTCTCTCACTTTTTAACGGATTGTAATAAATTTTGTTTAGAATTATTACTCAGAGTCCTAGCTTTGTGCCTCTTCTCATTATTTTACGTGAAGCTAACTACACAGTTATTAATTTAAAAAAATGTGTTGACGCAAGGCCACCAGTAAGGTAGATACTTCAAATGATATACTGAATGCCCTTTATGATCACTGTTTCCTATGATGTGTGTTTGGTTTGTGCACCTATCTTAATTTACGTTTTACTCTTTACATGTCTGTGCCATCTATGTATGACTTTTAAATAAAAATTTTTGATTTTTCTGATTATCTTATAACTAATTTTTAATAACATGACGGTTATTGATACTAAGCTGTGTTAATAATACAATATGTGGACGAGAATACAAGCGCCATAAGTGTCCCTAGTACGTATCAACGACTATCATGCTTGAAACGCTCGAAAAGCACCTTCTCCTACGAAAATGTAACTTCTATTTTATTAAAAAGAAAGAAAGGAAGTACTTACAATTAGATCGCTTATTAACAAGTACCCTTGTCGAGAACAACTGAACTTTAACAGAATAAAATTCTCAATTACTTTGGAATAAATGGAAAAATTTTAGAAACAAAATCCTATCTCTGTTAATGTGTATATGATGTGGAAATATGGTGTGATAGACATACAGTTCCACTATGCTATAAAAGCTCCACGGAGAAAAATAGTAATGTTAAATTACTTCTTATACACAGTTCTTATAATAATGCAGATAATAAAAACGAGAATGAGAATGTTCCAGAACTAAAACATCATTATGAACGGATTAAAAATCTGTTAAGGTCAGAAAACCTGTAAAGAGAAACATAAAATGTGGAGTTTGTAATAGATATTTACATTTTTTCTATACTAAAGATAAACTCAAAAACCATGAAAGTGATTGTGTCCATACTGACAAGTGTTAGATTTAGATTCCAATGGGAGGAAACAATATTTTAAAGTTTAAACACTTCAATTTTCTTCAACAAGCCCCTAACATCATCCATATGGACTCTGAGTGTTTACTTGAGCCTGTAAAGAGAGATGTACGTAGATTTAAAAAGTATCAAGCCTACAGTATAGGTTACTACATAAAATTCAGCTTCGACAACAGCGGACCAGTTTAAAAGAGCAGCCCAAGAAAAAATAATGTAGAGACTTTAGCATAGTGGTTTGTTCAAGAACTAAAAAAATAATATAATATAATATATATTGCAGAATGAAGCTTGTCATGGTTGTTGTGATTTATTGAAAAAAAGTTAGAATAAAGAACGAGATCCTCATCATCTGACTAAAAAATTTAGAGGTTTGGAACAAGAAAGTTGCCGCATCTTTTACCAAAATTTAAGATACATTCCATAACCTAACAAGCTATGACTCACACTTCATCATTGAAGAGTTGACCATCAGTGAATTCGCTGAAAATAAGGAGAAGTACATTTTATTTATAAAGCACGTAAAAGGCAGTAGAATCAATTTTTGAATTATCGATTTCTTCTGATTCATGCCCTCTATATTAGAAAAATGGCATAATATTTAGATAAGTATGAGATTACTATAAGTGAATTCCAACGTGTACATAGTAAGGAATGGTGTATTCCCTCATGACTATGTAAGTTTTTTGGAGAAGATAAGAGAAAAAGTGCTGCAATCTAAGACACAATTTCACAGCAAGTGTAGCAATAGTGAAATTTCCGATGAGGGTCCATGAGCACGCGTAGAATATTAAGCAATCAGTCGGAATAAAAATTGGAGAGTACTATGAACTTTTTTTGAAGACCGACGTTTCACTGTTAGCAGACATCATTGAGAACTTTGCTCAACTTGTATGTCTGCATAATATACCATATCCAGTCTAACGTCAGATGCCATGCTGCAGTACACTCAAATTTAAGTAGAGTTACTTATCAATATGGATATGCTCCTATTTGTGGAAAAAAAAATCAAAGAAAAAGTTAGTCGATTCCACAACCACTATGCCAAGGCCAACAATAAATAAATGGGTAAAGATAAAAATCTTCAGAAAAACAAAAAATACCTCATGTGCTTCAATGTAAACAACTAGTATGGAAAATCACGCAGCCACTATGAATGGAAGATTTGCAATAGGTTGACGTCATCATAGAATCGAACTTTCTCGATATACAAGACTATTCTTATGGCTATATATTCAAAATAGATCCAGAGTATTCAGTAGCTATCCACGATGATCATAGGAATTTGAGTGTCTGCTTACAACATATGGCTCCATCTCGTTCTAAGCAGCAAAAGCTTATGATGACTTTGTATGATAAAAAGTGCTATGGCATACATTAAGAGGTACTAAAGCAAGCTCTTAGACATGGACTAGTACTCAAGGAAGTTTATAGAGTATCGTGTTAAGAAAAAGTCCGTGGCTTGAGTCCTACGAAGATTTGAATACGGAGAGGAGCAAGCTGAGTAAAATGGAAATTCAAGAAGCTGTTCTTTAAATTCAAGATTGATTAACGCCATGTATGGCAAGATCATAGAGAATGAGCATGAACGAGTGGATGATGAGTTGGTCAACAAGTTGGAAGGCTGCTATAGTATGGAAATACTCATTGCTCGACTAATCTTTCACAATCACTCAATTTTTGATGAAAATCTTGTTGCCATCTAGCTAATACGTACTAAAATAACAGCTGCTATGAAGACCAAAATTGACTTTGAAGACTATAGGTATTGTCTCTTTAATAAGCCTACAGTTACTTATCAGAAAAACATACGCTTTAGACTATACATCGTCCTTACAGAGATACATTAAAAAATAACTCTCAGTTCTTAATATAATAAACGTCAGTTACTCTCAGATAATACACATATGCTACTATGGGGCTATGTCACTCAATATGATACAGATCTCCAGCTAGTAAATATACTTTTTGTCTGGATAATGAGGTCTTAGAAAAATGGAGAGGGAAGTAGTGAGGGAAAAATCAATAGAGAAAGATAAGACGTAGAAAAATAAATGAAGCCAAAAAAAGCTAGGAATAAAGCTATATCATGCAGCCAAGCTAATTCTGTCACTTATGATTATCTAGAGAGTTAACTCACTTCCTGGGAGTATAGATCCCCCAGAAAAAGAGTAAGAACTTTTATCTTCGAGGTAAATGACTGTTTTTACTCTTATTCACTCTAAGTTATGTAAGAATACTAAAAACTATTTTTGTGTTTCCGTAAAATTGACTTTAACGCATTGAATTGTATTGACAATAATACTTACCTTTTAACGGTAAGGTTGTCACAGCTAGAGTACATGGATAAATACATAGTGACTGAGCCTAAAAAGAATGAAGCCCAATTGTAAAGATATTAACTTTTCAATAAACAAAGTTATACTTACTTCTTATAATAAAAATACTCACTTATTAAATAATGTATTTCCAAACCATGTAAAAAGAGAGATGAGAACATATTATAGCATAAATCTTGCTACTTACAAAAGTGTTGACAAATCTGATAGTGATATTTACATTAATTTTCCATTGAATTTCTAAACACTATTTGTGGAGGCTTACCTCCACATTAGCTTAATTTAAAAATTGAAAGAATTATTATGTTAATATAGAGTAGTGCAATTGATAAACTTATTGGAAATCACCCGTAAAAAAATTCCTGTGCCATATCGTGCAAGACATCCTACACAATATCTTACAAGATATCCAACACGAAATCTTGTAGGATATCGTGCAAGACTGCTTGCATAATAGTCTACATGATATCCTACACAATATTAAGCAAGATTTTTGGCAACTAAAAAATAAGAAAGTATAAATTATAACCCATGTAATTTTAAATTTTTTTTGCTTAAAACCTCTTAGAAAAGCTAATATACTTAAGTAGTAAAAAAAAGCATCTCTTTGCACCAGTTAGGAGATTCGAATCTGGTCTGCAGGACTCGTAGTCGAGTGTCTTACCCACTTGGCCAGAGTGGATGAGACACTCGGAAAAGAATCTACGTCCTTATGAGCTACATCTGAAACTTATGTTTATTATTTCATCATTTCGTGAATAATATTTATCACCTTCGTTACCTAATTGATAATTAACATCTTATAACTGTACATTTTATATTATTTTGTGTCTCTTTTAACACGTTCGTCAATAATAAATCTAGTAATTGATTTAACAACTACTTTTCGTTCACTGATTTTACTTATACTTTACATATACTTTTCATTCCAAGGGAAAATTAGTCGATATTTAAAAGTGTAATAAATTTATTGTAATTGTCACAAAAAAGTTGTAGATTACCTTTTCCTCTTTAATATTTTAATCTGGTATCGAATACCATCAGGAAAAACAATTTTCTACTTATTTATATAGTACTCAGATAAATTATATTAATTCTTACAACATAAGATTATACATAAAATAAAGTATTCTAAAGAACTATTAGATTTATATCAAAATAAGGAAAAGTTTTTCTCAACTAGAATTAGAGACTGTAAATAAGCAATATCCTTAAGACATAATAACATTATTAAATGTTATTTTCTATAGTTTTGTTAAATTTATTAAAAATTTCTTCTAAAAACTGTTTGATTTCCACAAGAAAATTGATATTTTTATAACTGTTCTCAAAGCCTGTCAAAATTATTTAGTAAGAAGTTTTTTAAATGATTATTAAAGTTTATTCAGTGCTACGGTTTTGCTGCACTGCAAAAAGCAAATAATTCACAGCTATAGTACTAAAGATTAAATTTCAATACGTACAAAATGTGTGTCAAACAAAAGGGTTATTCCACCCATAACGTACAATACTATTGTCTATAAAAGTTAAATAATCAACCTCAAGTAACAAAAAAATATAAGAAGTATACGGATCTTTTTATGCTAACAACGCTATAAGATCACAAGTCTAGCACCGTCATACTTAACAATTAACATGGCACTTCTCAAATACCAACAAATTTTTGAACAAAATAAAACATAACAAAAGTATTTTGGATCCTCACGCATTAAAACAATTCACAAATCCTGCGAGAGTTACGGCTGGTATTAATTTTTGACCATCTTCAGACCTCAGCTTCTGGTTTAAGATGATACAGAGATCTAATTATAGCTAGAATGGATTAAAAGTAATAGTTTATACCTAGTTGTAATCAAAGACCTTCAAGAAACAGATTGAATTGTTAGAAATTTTTGGAACACAAATGAAGTGCAATATTTGTCTCAACTTCTAGGCACTATAAGTAGCGTTTAAATTTTTAGTTTATGTACATTTCTGTTGACTTTTGTAGGTACAGAGTAGTTTTTTATCCATCGGTCATATTGCAACTCAAATAATCTTAGAAAGTTATATTAAATAAAAAAATTAGTAATTTTATAGGTTTATCTGAGTCTGAACAATTAAACATACACGTTTACTAGTACATGAATTAAGTTAGCAATCTATTAATAAGCGAATGCGCTTAAGACTTTCAACTGGAGATCTTACAAGCACATAAGATTTTGTCCAATTTTTTCATCGACCACCTGCAGTCATATATTAGTTGTATGATACTTAAATTTCTCGCTTACGTACCAACTCAGTTTACATGTGTGAAATCTTGTATCACAATTTCAAAAAAAAAGAAATTTACTTTTTGAGGCTAGATTGACAATCTTACTTGATATCAAGCAACATTGATCTTGTTGTGAGCCAAATTATTGATTGATTTTTTTCTTATGTGGACTGTGATAAAATCATTTATGTAAAAACTTGTCTTCACAGCAAGATTATAAGCCTATTGTTTCCTGCAGAAATTCTTTCTAAAACACAATATCCATCATTTATCTTTTTTCTTAAAGAGCTTGCATTTCACAATTTAATGTCTTACCCAGTCTCTGGCTGCAGCTGTCCAATTCATCTCACTGTCAGATGTACATAAATTTATCATCAAACCATCACATGTTTGTGGGTAAAGTATACCGTAAGGGAAAAAATTAATGTAAAAAAACGTAGCAAACCGTAACTTTCTGTGATATGATATGAAGTTTGGTTGGATTTTGGACCACAGTTACCGTTTGTTACATTTTGTTTCGTTTGATAATAGTCTACTACAACCCAAAACATTATCTTACGACTCGTTACATTCTATTATAATTCTAGAAAGACACTTGAATCTCGTGAAAAAGCAACTGTAATAACCTAAAATAAACTGTAATGAAGTATTGTCATCTGTAACATTATGTAACTGCTTACAGTTTTTGGCGATGTATTACACTTTTTTAATATTTTGTTAGTTAATAACTTTAAGACACATTTCCTTACATTTTTGAACAAAATTTGCCTTAAATAAAAAAAAAAAGTTGAGTAATTATTATGAAAAATTATTAGTGTGGTAAAAAACGTAAGAAAATGTGAGAAAACGTAACACAAGATAACAAAATGTAAAAAACGTCCAAAATCCATAAAAATATTACAGTTCCTTATATTTTTTACATTTTCTTGCAGGCTACGGCATATTATTACACATATTTACTTTTTCTTACATTTTGTTACGTTTTCAAATTTCCGCTGGGGTATATGTAGCGTCCCAGGCCAATTCGCCCACAAACCGAGCCACACACAAGCGCAAGCAGCAAATCGTCTTACGCCAGATCTTCGCGACGTCCCCGTACAGTGCCGCCATCTCAGGGCTCAAGCAGCGCCCTGTGACTCACCTCACGGCGCCCAGCTAGTGTGGCACTCTCGACGCTTCACTTCCGGACGATTACTCGCGCGAGACGGCACGAGCTCTCACTGCACGGTGCTCCCGTTTAGACACTTTTCACCGTAATTCCTTTTATGTAACTTACTTCAATAAACTATAATACACTCAGACGTCTCGAGTGCTTATTCCACGACCTGACACTACCTCCGGCTTTCCTCGGGCTCGGGAAAGCCCACCGTCAGTGATTCCATATATATACGAAACTGTATCCAACTTACATTAACTACACAATTGTTAGCGACACTACCTAAATAGCATGTCCATCTGTTTCAAGCAAAAAAAATTTTACTCACAGCCAACTTCATGGTAAAAAAATTTTCACGCTAAAATTGAAACTGAAGAAATTTTTATTTGAACATTTCCATATACGTGTACCGCATTTACAATATCAGAGCAGTACTTCCACCAATATTTTTTAGTGGATCTATATGTTATCATCACATATACTGAATTGAATCTAAATACATGGGGCATACCAATAAAAGTAATGTTTTATCGTGCTTTGAAAATTAAAGTACGCTATTCTCGAGTAAATAGTTTAGCAGTCACCGAGGCTTTGTCTGCTTTCTCAAATTAATTGCCTCGTCACGCTCCCACATGACTCGATTGTTCCGCATAACCTAGAAGATAAATAGATGGACTTAACATGAATAAACAATTTACAGTTATTGTATTTACAATACTAAAATAATAAATCAAAGGACCCCACACAAACGCTATGATTTTGGGTCTCAATGAAATCTCTTAAAATTTGGATATATTGCAGTTCGTTATTTACTGAACAAATACTGACATAGGTTCAAGTCTCAATAATGGACAGATTTTAAGTAATTAATTTTCTAAGTCATCTATTTCAGACATGGTTATTTTGACATGCGACGGTGTACAGTCAACATACGCACCAGATTTCATATACAGACAGATGAGATACTATCCCAATACGCATGAAGATTATTATATGTAGACAATAAGAATTCTGGAAGAATTCTTTCTTCCAAAAAGTTATCAAAAAGAACACTAATTTAAGTCTTCAAGTAAACACAAACGTCCGCTTCATTTGAAGTCTTAAAGATTTCTTTCATTCACAGTAAAAATACTATTATAATTAATCAAGAAGAACAAAATAAGAATCTTTTTAAGAAGTACCTTCATTTAGTGTAAATTAAAAAAAAATTTTTTTAATTATACTTTTATCACCTAAATTCATAAAAAATAACTACAATAATAGTGAGAGAAGTAAAAACTGGCCGACTTCAGGACACGAACTTGATCCGTGAGATTAGAAATCATGTACCTTTTTGACTTGACTGGAGAGGATTATCTACTTGGCATACAATTTATATCCATATAAGGTACAAATACCAAACACCTAATTTTATTTACGTTAAATGGTACTGCAACTTTATCAAAAAAATAATTTTTGTTTTTGTAGACTAACTAAATATAAACGTTTGTGTCTTTTAAAAGCAATAATTTTTTTTATTCTACTTTAAGGATTATAATTTATGTTCTCTTTTTTTTCAAGTTGAGCTTAATTTTATTAAGTGTTTTGTAATAGTTTGTTAGCAAATTATTAAATAAATAAATAAAATCAATTTAACTATATATGTATTTGTAAACTATTTAAGTATATCTAACAAAAAAAAGTATACGATATTTATATCGTATTTAGAGGCTACATCACTTTAATTATCTAGTAATACATCAGAATAATTGAAGAATACTAAGAAAAACATTTCATTAATTGCTGATAAGAATTCTTTTAGATTTTTTTTTAATGTATACCAATTAATAAGGTAAATATTTATAAAAAAGATAAAAAGTTTAACTTTTTTAAAAACTTATTTGAAATACTGTAACACCCCATTATTGGGTTTATAATTAAATTTTAAATTTATTTCTTTATAACAAAAACAGGCATAAAGACTTTATAAATTTTTGTACAAGTTTATGTCAGTCCTTAAAAGATAATTAATTATAAGTTTTTATGTAAGTTCTTATCAAAAAACTGGTACAAAAACTTATCTGAGAACTTATAACAGTTCTTATGAATAATTTTTAGCTGGAATAGTAAATTTTCTAAGTGCATTTACGTTAAAAGGATAATTTTACCGCAAATGTAGTACATATTTTTTGTTTACTATTAAGCAAAGAGTTTAGTGTCAAATAAGACTTCTTTTAGTACAGCTTAGGGATATTTCTTCGCAACATAAAAATTCTATAAGTAAATCAATATAAGGTACAAGTATCACGTATTATATTTTATTGACGTTACTTTAACTTTATTAGAAATACAATTCTTATTTTCGTTAACTAACTTACTAAATGAAAACATTTTGGATTTTTTAGAATAATAATTTTTACGTATCTCTTACTGTAAAAAAAACTTTAATTTGAGTTGTTTTTTGAATTGAGTTAGATTTTAGTACATATTTTAAGATAATAGTTTGTTAGCAAATCATTCAATGAGTACATAAAATTAATTTAAATCTTTTGTAACACGATTCTTGTAACGCTTCTGGTGGCTACGTCACTTTAATTCTACAGTAATTTATAAGAATAGTTAAAGAATACTAAAAACATACTTTAGTTAACGTTTATAAAACTTTTCTTATCCTTTTTTCAACACCGCAAGAATCTTTAAAGAATTCTATTCATGCAGAGATTCGTATATTTTTCAAACAATTGTTTTACCCCGAAAATCTGCTATTTGGGATATCGCTCAATCTTCCTGCAATCAACACCCCTTACGCATTTCGTATGGACAGCATTACAAATCGTAAAAAACAAGTATGTATTTCTAACATCGTGATATCACGCAAATATACAATACAAAAAAAACTAAAGTTTTTCTCCGTAGTTCTTATAAAATGACCAGAAATCAGGGGGTTTAATAACTACGCAAAATTTTTTTTTTTATCAAGTTCAAAATTCTGATATTCTTCAAAAAAAAAATTTATAATTAATTATAATATACATAAAAAGTTAGAAAAAAATATTTTTATACACATGAATAATTTTTCGTAAAGTATATTTTGTGTACACTTATAGTATTATATAAAAATTTGAAAAGTATTCTTTTAGCTTGAAAGTTGGCCATTATTTTAAGATAACAGTATAAGATGATATTATTTTAAGTATGCTAAAAGAATACTTTAAATAAGGCCTATTAGAATTCTTTTCGATTACTTTTAGAGCAGTACAAGGATCTTTTAAGAATTCTATTGAAGCGAACATTCAAGTGTTAAAAAAAAAATTTTTTCTTCTAAAAACTTTGCTTATTGGAATGGTTATGTCGTTTGCGTGCACTACCCATGGCTGTGATAAAGCATACATTAAATTGATATCAAATTAATAATGTGCATGCTCCATCGAATAATTTAATATTGTGTGAGTAATGGTGGTCACTGCTGTATTATTGTCACCTTGCCTGGTGTCCTCTATGATTCTTTCAAAATAGAGTAACTGTAACGATTGCAGCGATTAGTTATCAATGTTGAATCTAGTCTCTATGTTTGTCTTAAAACTATTCTCCGAGTAAATCTCATAGTAAGTCTCAAAACACGTAATGAAATAGATCTTAAAATGCGTGGAAAACTGGTCTCAACATAAGTCTCAAAGCTAGTCATAATGTTTGTCCCACAACAAAATACGAAACAAGTCTTTAAGTTTGTCTCAAAACAAGTATTTAAGTAGTTCCCAGAGTACACGTAAAACACTGGTCTCTAGATGAGTTTCAAAGTTTGTCACCGAGGATGCAAGTAAACAGGTCTCTGACTCCGTAAAAAAATTGGTCATAACGTAGATCCTAATGCTGCTCTTTAGGTTTGTCTTTGGATTAGTCCAGAGCACGTCTAGGAATTTGAGAAAAAATAGACAAAAATAGTCTCCATATGATTCTGAAAGAAAGTCTCAAAACAGATGTAATAATAGGTCTCAAATGCGTAACAAAACCTGGTCTCATAATAAGTTTCAGTGCTTGTCTAAATGTTTTTCTTAAAACTAGTTACGAAATTATCCATCAAGAGTAATCACAACAATCCCATTCTTTAGAGATTCACCTTGTAAAATATTCTATGCCCTAAATAGTATATACTCATGGTAATACTTATTTACGAAGAAAAATTGTTATTGATCATCTTAAAGTAGTATACGTTGATTTTTTTTTTTTTGGTTTCTGACATTTTCAGGAGCCTAATGTATCTTTTCAGAGTCAACATCCAGAATCTGTATCCACGCTTCCCCTTGACTCCCTAAGAGCACAGAACTTTTCAAAACGTATTTACAATATTATAAGAACCTTTTTTCGACTTTACAAAGTTTTAAAATCATTTTTTAAACATCATGTGCTTTAAGGACTGTTGTATCCATGTCCCAGTGGCAGATTCCTTCAACCGACAACGTAAAGAATGCATGGGGGTGCTGTTTATTCTTACGTGTTTTTGTACATTTTTAATTTCTGTTTCAAAATGACTTTCAAAGTTAGTCATGGAGAAGGCAAGTAAATAAGACTCTGAGTACGTAAAATATTGGTCTTGAAATGGATCTCAAAGCTGCTGTTAATAATCGTCTTGATGTAGACTCTGCAGATTCTGGATGTTGACTCTGGAAAGATACATTAGGCTCCTGAAAATGTCAGGAATCAAAAAAAAAATCAACGTATCCTACTTTAAGATGATCAATAACAATTTTTCTTCGTAAATAAGTATTACTATGAGTATATACTATTTAGGGCATGGAACATTTTACAAGGTAAATCTCTGAAGAATGGGATCATTGTAATCACTCTTGATAGATGCGCATATGGCCTATGCAATATTCAGAACCATGGGCACAGCAATCGCTTAAAACCTACCGAGGTAAAAAGAGAACATTAAGAGACAACGGAACTTGTAGTTGTTCAATAAGTATTTGCAATAACCTAATCCCTGAAAATATTTTTAAAAAATATCACTAAGACTATTATATATTTAAAATATAGTTGGTGTACATGGGTAGTGCACTTGAACGACGTAACCATAGGTCAAAGTCCCAATTATCGCTCACGTCCCAATTATCGCTCAGTAAAGTATTATTGTTATTATTAATAATTTATTAGGAGAAAGATATTTTTTACAAAATTTACATCGTAATCTTTGATATTTAATTGATATATGTAGTGATTCAAAAGTTCGTTTTAATTTAAATTTACCGCCAAAAAAAAAATTGTCTCGCTGTTCTGATACAGAGCTATTTTTCATAACATACTGTTGTTCTACCTATCGAGAGTACGCGTGCTTCTCAAGCTTTTTTTGGTGAGTAAATTAAGTCAAGATAGTTTATATTATACAGAGGGCGATAGAAAAACTCCTGAACTATTACTTCCAGGTGTAAGAAAATACGAATTTGCGATAGTGTAGTGAAAAAAAAGGTGATCGGTGATGTTGTCATAGACATAACCTAACTGTACTAGATACCGCTCACCTAACACGTACGTAAGTACCGTTCATGCCTTGTACTTACTTTTTTATAAGTATGATATCTTTGTTGCATTAAACAAATTAAATACACTATTGTAGGTTAAAGCTATGTCGAAAAAGAAGGCCAAGGTTGTTAAAAGTAAAAAAAAACATGTGAAAGTAAAAAGGATGCAGTATAAAAAAGAAGACCTAGTCCAAGCAGTTGCTGCTGCTAAATCAAAACAATTGTCAGTGAGAAAAGCCAGTATAAAATACCAAGTGCCATTCTCTACGTTGAGAGATAAAATAAAACAAAAACAAGATCCCGAAAAGAAGCCTAGCCCTACCAGTGTCTTGTCGACAGTAGAGGAAGCAAAGCTCGTTGTCTGGATAACTTCATTAAGCGAAATTGGTTTCCCTGTTACCAAAACTATGTTACTCGACAGCGTATATCTTCTTTTGAAAAATGTACCCAGAGAAAATCCATTCATCAATGGTAGACCTGGACGGCATTGGTTCGAGAGTTTCCAGACTCGGCATCCTCAATTATCAATGAAGAAAGCAAGAAATTTATCCAGTAGCAGAGCAAATGTTACTGAAAGTTATATTCGTAACTGGTTTCAGGAAATAACGAAGTACTTAAAAGACAAAAATTTATTAAAGATAGATTCAAACAGGATTTTTAATTGTGATGAATCATCATTCATGCTAAATCCAACAGGGGATAAAGTTTTGGTACCCAAGGACAACAAAAATTCTTTTACCATGTGTGGATCAAATGACAAAGAGTGTTTGACTGCTTTAATCACAGGTAATTCATAAAATGAATTTTTAAATGACGATTCCAATGATATTACATTTTAAATGTGTTCAATTTCAGGTAGTGCAGCAGGAGATTTAGCGCCTCCATTAGTGATTCACTCATACAAAAAATTGCCAGCTAACATTGTTGAGTCAACGCCGAAGCATTGGGGTCTTGGCCGATCTCACTCTGGCTGGATGACGGCTGAAAACTTTTATGAATACGTTACTAACGTTTTTCATCCTTGGTGTTTGAAAGAAAATATAGAATTTCCTATTATCCTTTACGTTGACGGTCACTCTTCATATGCAACTCTGCCTTGAGCGATTTTTGTGTTGAAAATGGCATTGAATTAATATTGCTTCCTCCTAATGCAACGCATATTATACAGCCTATGGACGTATCAATATTTAAATCATTGAAAAATTCTTACAGAAAGTGTGTAACTCAATTTAGAATGCAGCATGGTGGAGATGCTTTGACGAAGCATGAATTTGCGCCCGTCCTTCAGGAAGCTTTGTTATCGATTGATTTACGTACACTACTATCACATGGATTTAAAACCTGTGGTTTGTCACCGCTTGATGAAAATGCAATAAACTACAACGTTTTACTTGGAAATAGTAAAAAAAAAAAGTAGTTCTTTGACATTGGTTGATGAAAATACTGAGATGTTTAATATTCTGTGCCAGAATACTTCAGATTTCTTATCAAGAACACTTGATGAAAAATTAATTACAGAATTTAAAGTCACAGAGTTGCACAATGGAGATTGGACTCGAGAAGATCACTATAAAGAGTTTTTTAATTTATGAAAAAAATGTCACAAGTCATCTATACTGGAGAATGAAGAGATTCTGGTTGATGAAGTTCTATTTATTTCCAACAAATAGTTTTATATAAAATTTTCTTCAATAATAGTTTACTCAAAAAATTTATAATAATTATGTTTTGTTATAAACATTTGTTTTAGAGTTAAATTCAATACAATCAACTTTTTAAAGAAAATGTATTAACTTTAAATTAGATAACTTTTTTAATGTTTTATAATTTATTATTACAAAATTATAGATTTCAAGTAGAGCCATCCCTAAGACACCCAATCATAGTGGCATTGATAAAAATGAAGATTTTTCTGGTATTAGTATCAGTTCAACAATTCATGAGGAAATAACAGATCATGCATCTCTTCTTGAGAACATACCTATTGAAATAGTGGACTCCGAAAATGCTGTTGATAAAAATAGTTTTGCTGAAGCTGAAATCGTTTGTTACCAAGATTTGCCATTAACTACTCAGTTAGACGCGACTGAACTTATCAGTGTTGGCACACACCAGCGAGTAACTTGGTGAACGAAGCTCCAACAACTTCAAAAGTAATCAGTGAAAACAAAAAAATAGAGGACAGTGAGCTTTCAAATATTTGTGGTAAGAAAATATTTCGTTACCATTATTTACATTTGTTCTGAAAAGTATACACAATTTTATTTTCATGCAGATGATGTCCAAAACGGTATACCGGATTCATTCAAGTCAACTTTATTCTGGCCTAATAATTTACCTACAAAAGCAAAAGATACAAGACACGTAAAAAAAGTCAAGCTGCCTGCAACTGTCACATCTGAAAATTGGCGTAAATTTAAACAAGACGAATTGCAGAAAAAGAAAAAAGAAGAAGACGAAAAAAAATTAAGAAAACTTGAGAGTATCAGAATCAAAAAGGAAAAGCAAGAAGAAAAATTGAAACTGCAAAAACAACGTGAAGACAGAAAATTAAGAATGTTAGAAATGAAAAAGGAAAACACATTTAAGGCATTAAAAACCAGAAAGTTGAAAAAGTAAAGTAATTGTTAAAAGAATTTTTTTTTAAATCTTTCTCATTTTTGTTAATTTCACGCAATTTTTATTGAACGACTGAATAATGTATATGACCTCAAAAAGATATGTATGAGAGTTTGATAGTGTATTATACGTTGCATTATTTATAAAATGAAGATCATTTGATCTCGTTCACTCTTGTTTCACTGCATCTGAGCTATTAAAGTCTGTGGAAAAATATATTTAAATGTATGAGCGATAATTGGGACATAAGATGAGCAATAATAGAGACAACTGATTTTTCGTGAGCGATAATTGTGACAATGAATGCGTTTGTTTAATTCAAATTTTTTGTATAATTTCATGATTCAATGAATATTTTTTAATAGCTAACAATAATTAATGAATTATTTTTAAAAAAGTAGTTTGATTTTTAATTAGTTCTCTATTTTTGAGTAAATACAGTCAATTATAGAGTGGGAGCAGAAGCTTAAACGAGCGATAATTGGGACATTGACCTTATCTTACCTGTTTTTATATGAAATCTGACCTGAGTGTTGACTGTACACCATTGCATTTCAAACTAACCATGTCTGAAATAGGTAACTTAAATAATTAATTTCTTAAAATCTGTGCATTCTTCAGACTTGAACCTATGACAACGTTTGTTCAGTAAATAACGAACTGCAACATATCCAAATTTTAAAAGATTTCATTGAAACCACCGGCACTCACTCGAGAACCACAGGACTAGCGGATAACTACCATTAGAGACCATCCCGCCAGTAAGAGGCCACCACGGACCATATAGGGATCAGTCAGAGAGAGGACACTGCTACAAAACATCCGGACCCCTGGCCACGAGGCCAACGTAAGAACCTTTCAATATTGTCTCATTTCTTCTGTTGTTGCGTCAGAGAGAGAGTTAGAGCGATTAAGATTGGCTTTTGAGCAGCTGGGAGTGCTCTAGCCTAGAAAGGAAGGGTTTGTAACAAGGTAAATATTCCCTCCAGGCTTATGCTGCCCTCGATGACGCAACGCGTATGACATCACACCAGCAGAGGCTTACTTTCCCGGAATTATTTTTTTGTTTTGGCTCCCGGAAAAAGGGGAAGAGGACGACGAGACGCAGGGCACAGCAGCAACAGCAGGGAAAGAATAAGAATGAACGCGTGCAGCACTGTTCGGGCCGCGGCGGCGGCCCTCGGGTATGAGAGAGAAAGAGAAAAAGGCACCGAGATGTACGCGCTGCGGTTGTCGCGGGACGGGCTGACGCAGTCTCGAGTAAGGAGCCATTGTGAGCAGAGAGTGCTAGCGAAGTTTTTTTTTGTTCTTATGCGAAAGAGAGATAGTGTGTGACTCGTTTAAGGAAGAGAAGGAAATTGTGTGTGTCGCTATTCTTCCTTTCTTTGGGTGTGCGAATCCGGGGTCACGAGAAGAAAGGAAGAGTGATGAGGATAGCGACGTCACTGCTGTGCCCGTGCCCCAGGACATCAGCCTTCCCGGGAGAGAGAGAGACAGAGAAAGCGAGGATCCGAACGAGAGGAAGGGAGAGAGACTTAAAGGACTAGCCACGGCCCGAAGACCACCAGGTAGCTCAAGCCCCAGCGAGACGCTGATACACCACCTGCATGAGTTCGAGGAGCCGAGAGGTAGAGTGTCTCCCCCCCCTCCATTTTCGTGCGTCGTGCTAGGGCTCGCGAGCACCAGCAGGACGCTGGGTCCAGATCCAGGAGTAGAGGAGAGAACTGGAAAAGTGAGTGAAAAAGAGGGTGAGGATATACGAGTGCAAGTGAGAGAGAGAGAGGGAGGGCCAGGGCACGAGAAGTTGCGGGTGCATGCTCGGGAGTGCCGGATTTTGGGGTGTTCGCACGTACCCCTTCCAGGTGTGCAAGATAGAGGGGCGTAGCCGAGAGAAAGAGGGCCAGGACTAGGGACAAAAGAGGACAAGGATAAGGTTACCGGGAGACAGAGAGAGTGCGAAGAAAATTTAACCAGACAAGAAGGAAAGGGCGGCGGGAGAAGAGAGTCAGGTGGTGTGTTCAGCAGGCAAGGGACAGGGACAAGAGGTTGCGTGTGAGGGTGTGCGCGAGTAAGTGTGTGTGCATGACGTGGCCAGGAGCGCTTTAGGGCAGCATCCCCTCCTGGTCTCAAGACCCCGAACGTGCGCTCGCGGTTCGCACAGCGAGGTGGAACCGCTGAAGGGCCGTCGAGGAGTAAACTTGTACCACAGGGGGAAGAGTTTGATTTAATAATTTCCTTAAATCTAAAGTGATTGTGTCCCCTTTATTCCCTCTCTCTTTAGAAGGAAAGAAATCCCGCACAGACCCCCACTTCTTCATTACAGGAGCAGAAATCCAGAGGATGAGGGACAACGAAGAGACGGACGAGACGCGTAACATCCACGGTTTCGGTACTACCCCCCCCCCCTTTTTCTTTTTCCCTCTTTACAGGTACAGGAGTGCAGCGTGACAATACCTTTTAACAAAAAACCTTTCAGCTGGGTTGTAAACCAAACTCCCTCTCAAGAGGGAAGGTCCATCAAGATGAGCCGGTGCTTTAAGTTTCAGGATAAGTGTCCAGGTAGATCCACGTTTTCGTCATCACATAAATATTAAGTCTAGAGACGGACATTTTTGGGGCACTGCGTCTTAAGTAACCAGAAAGTTGACAAACATAAAGGTAACAAAAAACAAACTTTTTTGTAGGTTAGAAGTGAGAGATGTGTAAGCCTGAGCTTTTTAAAAAAAGTGTGAGAGGAGAGCACATGCAAATTTTTTAACTATTTTTTTAAAGACCGAATATACCTTTGGACGAAATCAACGCACTAGAAATACATGACTGTTTCTACTGATCCACAAAATAGTGCATGAAGCTTCAAAAAGTCAATTTTTTTCAAAACAATTTTTCGATTCCCATTGACTAGAAATTTCATCAAAAGGGACAGATTTTTTACATGGGGCACATTTTTCAATGTAAAAAAATGTTAAGTGATAATGCATTGTTTAGCGATTTATTATTATGTTTACAAACGAGCGGCATCAAAGAATGCTCCCTGTTCTAACCTGAAAGAGATATCATGATCTAGAAAAGTTATCAAATGGAAGCTGCATACAAACAGTTATCTATCATGACACGCTCTTTGACCCAAAACATTTTCATATTGCACAAATATATTTTGTACATAAATATACACCCAAAAAAGAATGGAATGACAAAAAATTGTAGCATTAAGCACGCCAAACGTGCAGAGGAAAAAATCCCACTAACACATAGCTATGCCCATAAACATGTATATGAAGATAAGTAAAAAGTGACATGCAGACCCTTGCAAATATACAATTTTGACTTTATAATAATTTTTTTATTTTTTTCATGAATTTCCACTTAAGTCATCTATGATCAACATGTACATACAAATAAACTAGTAAGACTCTAACAGCTTACGTGCTTCACGTGCCAACTCTCACAATTTTTAGTTAATCCATACTTTTTCAGGTAGAAAATAATGTATTTAAATAAAAAATGTATTTGTCCAACATAAGACAGTTTTTTCTGAAAACAGAGTAGATAATCCTATTACCTATCCGTCTTAATTGTCAAGGGTCTGAGCTACATTTACGGAAACATTTCTAAGAGGTTAATATACACACATAAACTCTTTTTCCTTACATTTATTGGATAACGTAGCCTACGAAACCCTCAAAGTTTAAATTATTGACACTTTTGTAATTAACATGTAAAAAGTGAGGTTACATCATTAAACTACAGCGTTTGTGTGATTACTTACTGAAAGCCATAAGGAAATGCATATTTCACTATCTTACGAAAAATTAGCTGCCTAGTTGATATACATCGCATAAATGTAACATCAATATCGTAATATTTTTTACTACGCGATGGTGAATTTTTTGCCTAAATTCTTTATTTTTTATTTTCTATTAAAAACAAAATAAGTCGATAATACGTGCACTACTTGTATCGTGCCTCTAAAATTGCTGCCCTTGATAAGCAGTAGAAGCATGTGTCACCTAAATCTTTCCTTAAATTAATTTTTATTTCGATTTATTTTTGATGCAACAAATTGATGTACGTAACTATTACTTTGAAGAATACTCATCAGTTTTCATGAATATGTACACACCTTTATATAAAATTATTTTAAGTAAGTAAATATTACGTAGATTATAGGAACTTGATAATTGTTACATTAACGGTCTCAGGGCTTTATAATTCCAAATCAAAAATTTTTTATTTAATCGATAAAAAATATGAATCAGCGATCTCTCAATTCAGAAAAATGAACTATTACAGAAAATCAGATAAATCATTAATAATAATTCAAATAATACTTCAAAGGTTTTTTATAATCATAATGTAACATGAGTTTCCTGAAAGTTTTTCTTAGACTGTCAGTAATAAGGCCGTCTAACCCTACATGCAATAATGGAAAACTGTTCGTATGTATCTCCCATTTTTATAACTTATCTAGATTCTAATATTCCTTCTGTTATAGTGTAAAAGGCATTCTTGGATTTCACTCTTATCTCACGTTTAATAATTAACACGGTATAACGAATTTTCTCCCCCTTCATTAAATTCCAATGGGTTTTAGCAAAGTATTTTTAAATAAATCTACTAATCCAAGCTTTATAAACATTTTTTTGAATTTTAACCGTCAAAGGAGATGACTATTTTATCCTCGTCATCCTCTACGTAAAATACAAATTATTAAATACTTAACTGGTTCTGTAAGCTGACCTTCTTAAAAGGAAAATATATCTCTGGTTTGTTCTATTGTATACTTCAGTGTCATCATTGTAAGTATTTATTGGTATCATGTTATACACACGCAACTAAAAAACTAAAATATTTTGCATTGTTTATGACCAATATTACCAAAAAAAGAGCTTAGTACCTCATGAGCTGTATACTTATATATAAATAGAATAAACATTAATAAATTTGAGACCTAACTCTTACAAATCTAATTAACCTAATTATAAACTATTCGTATATATAAAGTCCATGCATTTGTTTCCTAATGCGGTATAATTAAAATATGAATTAAACAGTACATTTTTTAATATGTGGGTAATTACAAACCAAACACTTTTTGTCAGATCCATCTCTAATTTGGCTAAAATTTTTTTTACAGTTTCTGTATCAAATAATAAAAGATACGTGTCCAGAAAACTTTTTTTTGCTTTTTCCGTTGATACAAGAGATCCAAAATTTGAAAAAAATTTTCTTTCTTTTTCGAGTCTTTTTCAAAAACTTCTAGCTCAGAACCCTTACGATCAAAAAAAATTTTACTAATTACACTTGTGTAGTTGAAGGATCGAATTAAAAAAAAAAATGAAATAAAAAAAAAAAATTATCAAGCAATTCATATGGTTACTATCAATTATAATTTTTAAATCAATTTTTAGCAATGATTCCTCCATTTTTTTTGTTCTTAGCATGTCTATCGTATTCTACGTTAAATTTTACATAAAGAACCATTGTAAAATTTATGGCACCGCAATAACTTCTATTAAAGGTATAATAATTCACTAAGCACAACACGTGAAAAATTACGGCTTTTCCGTGTTACAACGAAATCTATAGCTTGTATCAAAAAAAGTTGAACGTAGAAGTTGTAGATAATTAAAAGATCTACAACTTTTGTGTCCGCTATTTTCTGACATAACATCAAAATTAAGGAATAAAATGCAAAAAATGTAAAAAAATTTTCTTTTTTTAATTTATTCAATACAAATGGCAATTATTTTACAAACCTTACACTTTCGTTAAATACAACACTTAAAAAAATTAATTCACTCCCTTTTATATATTATAATAATAATTACATTAACGTTTAATCAGAATAAAACGTGTCAAGTAAGTAAGATCAAAATTTTCTCTAGTCAGGCTACGTCGAGGTAAGCATCTATATTTAACCCGTTTTGTCCTGCGTTTAGTGTGATGCAAGTAATTTTTAATTAATAGATAATAGTAAATCAATTTTTTTTAGTTAATATGGAAATAATTGAATGACATAAGAAATAAATATTTCAAAAAATTCAAAACTTGCGAGATTCTGGCATTCTGCAAAATACCAGACTCCATCAAAATACACCCTTAATGTTCAACAGTATTCGTGCCTAACCTAACACGTGTTAAATCATCTGCTTGCCTGCTTTCAACGATTGTTGTTAGTGCTGTTTGTAGTACTTTTTCCTCAACCTAAAGGCCTCATTTTTCTCATTATATGTGTTTATTGTTCCTGTTCTTGCTCTGGTTTTCTTTCAGATTGTGAAGATCCTTAGTTATTGACCATATTTGCAAGAGAGCAAGTACCCTAAACTCTTTTCGATGTTTGTTTTAATCCCTTCAGGATAAGAAAACATACAAGAAAGAGAAGTTTGAATTTACGAAAAGTAAATGAGAGTCAACTACAAGCATTGAATTTGAGTGTAATATTAGAAAAGCAAGAATACAAAATTTGCGACGCTTGTTGAAAGCGCATCGCCTATACGAAACAAGAAAGTGCAAGTGAGGGAGAGAACAATCAAGTGGCAATGGTAGGTTAATATATCATATTATGGTAGTTTGATAGTACCTTACTTTCCCAACGCGCAAATATGCTGTTGCGTGTAAGACATTTTATGCATTAATAGAGGAACTAAAAGTACACCATAATCTGCAGCAGCGTTCTGCTATCCTACTTCTCGTAAACTTGTAGTCAGTGACCTTCTTCAAGTTTATTATTTTTCAAATGTTTCTAATTACTAGATTTATTGTAGTCATCATTAAGCTAGATTTTTTTTTCAGCCACAGAATAACCACCAACAGAGAAGTGATTTTTTCAAATGATGAATTAGATCCAAAAATTGGCAGTGGCGAATCTTCTTGCGTTTCCAGTGAAAATCCAGCATTAATTAATGATCGCATCAACTCAGTGAATGAAGCATTAAGCTTTACCAAATCTTCACCGATTAAGAAAAAAAAAGGAGCAAAAGAGGTATTCGGCAGAGAAACTCAAAAAAATTTTATCTGCATTGAAGGAAAAAATGTTAAAAAAAAATAGTGTGGATGGCACAGATGACATCGATGAGAACGATAATGATATTTCCATTTTAAAGACTTTGAAAAAAAGCATGACGTTTCTATAATTAAAAAAAAATAGATAGAAGTCGCAATTTAGATGGAAGAAGTAAATATATAAGAATTTGACTTTGAAAAAAAGTATTAACACAACTACTACGGACAGACAACATAAAATCAGAATTTTGATAATTTTCAGACATGGGTCTTACCAAAAAATTGAACAAAGTTTTTCAACAGCCACTTGCCACATGATTAGCGTAGCTAAAAATATTGCTGCAGATAAAGAGATATTAAAAGATTCTAATACTAAAAGTCATCCATCTTTACCTACATCACACGTAAACGCTATTGGCAGCTTTTATTAATCAGATGATAACACCCAATTGATGCCAGACAAGAAAGATTACGTAACCATCAAAGTAGATGAACAAAAAATGCAACTACAAAAAAAACTACTGTTGAATGATTTGAAATATTTGTAAAAACTATTTACAAGTAAGAACCCAGAAACAAAATGTAGTTTTTCGAAATTTGCTTCTTTGCGATTGAAAAATTGTGTATCGGCTGGAGCTAGTGGTACTCACTCGGTATGTGCTCGCTAAATTCATGAAAACCTCAAGTTATTAAAAGCTGGTGTAAATACTACATTGCTTACAGCAGATTAGCAGCAACCAATAACAAATTATAATGATTGCTTGGATAGAATGGTATGTAACAAAAAATCAGTTAATTGTTTCTTAGGGTTATGTGACAAGTGCCCGGGTGTCGAAAACATTGTAAAACGATTGGAGCAAACATTCGAGGATAAATACATTGACAATGTTAAACACAATCAGTGGATCATGGTGGAAAGGGCTTCAATAAAAACGCTACTATCTTACAAAAGTTATAATTACATTCGTCTTAAGTGACGAAGCAAAGACAATTTTTAAATAAAATAAAAAAAAAACTATAACAAAAGATGAATGCATAGTGATGTATGACTTTTCTTAAGACGTTGCTTCCGTCTTTCAAAAATCTATTCAAGGTATTTATTGGAATAATGACCAAGCAACGATACACCTATTTTTATTCTATTATAAAGATGACAAGGATGAATAAACAACCAAAAACTTTGTTTCAATTTCTGAATGTTTGTGTCATGATACCGTGTCAATTCACCTTTTTCAAAAACAGGTCATCGAATTTATGAAAGAAAATCTATCGTGGATGAATAATAAAGTGTACATTTCCGATGATACTAGTGGACAATACAAGAATAAGAAAAATTTTATCAATTTGACGCACCACCTAGAAGATTTCCAGATGGCAGCTGAGTGGCACTTCTTCCCTACCTCACATGAAAAGGAACCGTGTAAAGGTATAAGTGGAACATTAAAAAAAATAGTTGCCAGAGCAAGTCTTCAAACAGTTAATGACCCGATCCAGAAGCCATTCGAACTGTTTCACTGGGCAACAGAAGCTCTACCGAGTATCACATGTCACTACTCAACTAACGATGATTATGAAAAGGAAAAAACGCTTTGAAGGAACGTTTTGAAAAGGCTGTAACCATAAAAGGCACATTAAAATACCATTGTATGATTCCTGTCTCCTCAAAAAGTACTAGCAAAGGAAGTTCTCCTTTATGATAGAAGTAATGAAGTAAAAGTTTTCAAGTAAATACTCGGTAGGTTGTAAGAGCTATGCTTACGTATTTAATAGTAATAATCGATTGAAATCTCAATAAATTTTTTTTTTGCTAAAATAATGATTATTCATTTAATATTATTGTTGCGTTATTATACTGTTGATTTTTCTAATAAGTAACATTTTTTATCAAAAAAGTATAACAATTACTTATATTACGAATACATACGATTCGAGGTAAAAAAATGTGACTTAAATTGTATCTCGTAAACAATATGACGAGGTGCGTGAGATAAATTGACTTTATCCATTAGAAATATTAATGACTACATCTAATAATAAAGTGTTGTATATAACAAAGGTGTAAGGTTTGTAAAATAGTTGCCATTTGTATTGAACAAATTGAAAAAAAAAAAATTTTTAACGTTTTTTGCATTTCATTCCTTAATTTTGATGTTATGTCAGAAAATAGTGGATACAAAAGTTGTAGATCTTTTTATCATCTACATTTATGTTTAACTTTTTTGGATACAACTACAGATTTCGTTGTAACACGGAAAAACCGTAATTTTTCTCGTCTCGCGCTTAGTAAATCAATATACCTCTAATAGAAGTTATTGCGGTCCCATAAATTTTACAATAGTTTTTTATGTAAAATTCGACGAAGAATACGATCAATATGCTAAAAACAAAAAAAGGGGGTAATCATTGCTAAAAAATGATTAAAATTTTTAATTGTTAATAAAAATATGAATTTGTTGATAATTTTTTACTTCAGTTTTTTTTCCTAAAATTCAATCCATTAGCTACAAAAGTGTAATGAGTAAAATTTTTTTAGATCGTAAGGGTTCTGAGCAAGAAATTTTTGAAAAAGACTCAAAAAAAAAAAAATTTTTTTCGAATCTTGGTTCAACAGAAAAAAGTAAAAAAAAATTTTCCGTACACGTACCTTTTATTTTTTGACATAGAAACTGTAAAAAAAATTTCAGCTAAATCGGAGATGGGTTGGTCAAAAAGTGTTTGGTTTATAAAAGAATTACCCATGTGAGGTTAGTGGTGGGTGGTGGTGTGTCTGAATAGTAAATAATATAATTTAGAACAACGGAAACGCTTGATATTGTATGTTATACATATCAAATACTAGCAAATAATGTCCACTAATACGCGTACATTTATGTATTAGTTTATTTTTCAAACTCATGTCTCATGGTAATTTGATGATAAAATTAGTTTTAAAGCTAAATAATATGTTTAAATATATGTGGGTGTGAGAAGGTGGAAGAGTCAGTGACAGTTCATCAGATTTTAGTTCGATTTCACAAAAAATGGTGTGGGGGAAGTCAAGAACAATTCTGCAGGTGGGTTGGTAGGGTAGTTAAAGGGATTCCTGAGAGGCTGTAAGAGACGTTCGTGATAGGACTGTGGGGGTGGTGGGGGGACTAGAAAAAATGTGAACTACACCGAATCAAGAGAGAAAATGATGGAATCTCTCATTATTTTGTAGAGGGTGGTAGGAGGACACATGGGTCTGTAGTGGGCTCTAGGGGGTTTGTCTAAAATACTCAATACGAACAACGACGAAGTATAGAAAGAAATATCGTTTTATAAGACATGGTAATTTTAGAGGATGATTCTACGCATCTCGCCTCCCCTTCATCAACCCCAACTTTCTCCATCGAGACTTCTCTCACCTTCTTCAAAACAAAGTTAAATTCTTAAAACGTTTTCGTTTACCACTCCTAAGCCCCTAACCATTCCTTATCATTTCTAGATCTACCCCTTTAGCCTTTCCTACTGTAGTCTGTACCTATCCTTACTGCTTGGCTTACTCTAGACTGATTTTAAGGTCTCAATTAAAGAGCATTAGCAAATAGTCAAAATGTGTATTAGTATTTAATTTGAGACGTAGGAATAAACCATTTAAGCCAATGAATAAGGAACTTATTATAAAAAAATCAACTCAAGAGATATGTTCACGAGGGAAGGGGTTTTACGCTGCTCCCAATCCAGTTCAGTCGTGTGGAGGTGGAAGTGGTTTACGGCAAAATAAATGTAACGCAAATGTGCAATAAAAATTTATACAATATATTTACAGTGCTTAAATTAGGAAAATGTGCTCAAGTGAAGGCAAGCGGAGAGAAGCTTTCTCTGCCGCCGCGGCGCGCTAACTAACTTAGTATGCTCGCAGAGCAATATTTATAGAGACAAAAGTTAAAGTAGAAACTTCTAGTACATTGATAAATAAAGGTACAAGAGTAAAGGTAAAACGGTCTCTTGGGCATTGCAAATGTACGCGATGATATAGGCGTATGATCGGAAAATTACTTCAACTGTAATATAAAGATAACGAACGTGACGAAATTTAAATTTAGAAAAGGTTTGTCAGCAAATGTTCAGGTACAAAACTGAACAAGATAATTGACTCACAATTATCATCTGTATTTACCAAATACAAGTCAGAATAATACTCAATAAGAGCACGTATCTTTCAACAACAAAGAAAGTCAATAAAGGCTTGTTTTATCTTGTTATAATGGATAATGGCTCACCTGCTCAAGGACTGGACTCAAGCAGCAAAGTGTAGTAAGTTAAGACAGATAAACTGCTTGAAGAGACGACAGCTCTGGAGTAGACAAGTAGCTCCTTAAGTAAGGTACTAAGGTATGTCTCCGACACCGATCCGAACGAGAGAGAGAGAGAGAGAGAGAGAGAGAGAGAGAGAGGGAGAGAGAGAGAGAGAGGGAGAGAGAGAGAGAGAGAGATCAAAGAAGAGAGGGTGAGTGCGAGACAAAGCCGCAGAGAAAAAGGGAAGAGCGCTCATGTTGTCGGGGTGGGAGGCAACGCTCGTGTGTAACACATGCACACGCGGCTATGAGACATACAAAAAAACTAGAAGGTTGACTACTACTACATTCGTAGCACACACAAGAGCCTCCCTTTTTACCATCGATAAAGAGAACAAAGTTATGAGCTACTTGAGATCGCTGTCGGCTTGGTGGTACAGGATTTTTTTATAAGAACTTAACATAACTGCCCAACTTTACGCATCTTGCGTCAAAAAAAAAAAAAAGAAGAAAAGAAAAGAACAATCATTAAAAATAGAATAAAACCTAATTAACTTATTAAATCAAAGACTTTAAACAGTGTAAAATTTGTGAACTGCACAATCTAAAGTGTAAAAAAAAAATTAAATGGAAGTTAAGTACATGAAATATAGAACTATTCACAAAAAAAGATCTAGTGAAGTAAGATCGTATAATCTCAAGGAAGCTGATTTTAATAAAAATCTTGAAGTCTCTAGAAATAGTAAATTGCTATTTTCACTGCACATAGTTACTAGTCTTAAGAATGTTCCTGATAACAACTCTGCAGCTCCAACTCTGTTGGGAGCTTCAACAATGTGATGACTGGCCGCTTAAATGCTGATGCGGCTATTTGTACTGTAATCACTTGGCCATCATCCCCTAGATGTGTCTCGATGATTTTTCGTAGGGGGCAATGATAAGATGGAGTATTGTTTTCTTTTCAAAGAACTTTTCGTCACTAACTAGCAGGTTGGGCTAAGGCTTCAGCCACTTGTCATGGAGCTACATGTGGTGTAGTACCTCGTTTCTTCACCCGGCCCAGAGGGAGTTTTGAAGATTAGTAAGTAGCCTATCGATTTATATTGCCTGAAGGAGCAGAGTTCTTGGTGTAGGGTTCGGAATAAGCGAATAACGACGTTCGAACTAGGAAGTAAGCTGGAGTCAATGTTACTGCTGAGATAGCGTTGGAGCTGATTAGACAAAGTGGCCATGAGTTCAAGCACGCCTTGATCTTATCGAACAAGGTCAATAGTTCTTTAGAGGTTAGCGTTAATTTGCCGATCACCCTCTTAAAGTGGTGCTTAAAGGATTTAATGGCCGATTTCCAGATACTGCCAAAATGTGGTGCTCTTAGAGGTATGAAAGTCCATTTGATCCCTCTTAATACCAGCAGACCTTTGAAGCCCTCAACAAATGACGACGACTTTTTTAACAGCTTGTCAAGTTCTGTGGCAGCTCCTTAAAAAGTTGAGGCATTGTCTGAAAACAAAGTAAAGCAAGTTATTCTGCGTCCACAGAAGCGACTTAAGGCTCCCAAGAAGGCGTCAACTGTCAGATCGAATACCACCTCAATGTATATGGCTTTGACTGCCATACAAATGAAGATAAGGACGTAACCTTCAGAAAATTTTGCACCACGGCCTCTGGAGAACGAAATCGAGAAAGGGCCAGCATAGTCAAGCCCAGTTACAGTGAATGGTCGAGTTAGGTCAAGACGATATGCTGGAAGTTGCCCCATTTGTTTAATTGTGCCCTTGGCAATGTGTCGTGTGCAGAACTCGCACTATTGGAATACTTTGGGGACGATTTTTTTGCATGAAGTGATCCAGAAAGTCGAGTAAAGAACAGATTGCATCAATTGTTTTCTCTTAAGAAAAAAGGAGGTGACGACGACGACGATGATGATGATGATGATGACGATGATGATGACGATGATAATGACGATGATGATGACAATGATGATGACGATGATGATGACGATGATGATGACGATGATGATGACGACGATGATGATGATGACAACGACGACGACGACGACGATGACGACGACGACAATGATGATAATTATGATGATGATGACGATGATAGAACAGGGACACAACGAGTCAAACTAACAGGTGACTCATTAGACCCATCAAGGTGATTGAATCTAGTAGAATCAATTCTTGCCATGTTAAATACAGATATCGTTGTATTTAAACGAATAACCATTCGGTTAAATCCACTTATTGTATCACTGGAAAGAAAATGTAAGAACTACTATACATTAATCCTTCGTTGATGAAAAAAGCCCTAAAAGTTCTGTTTTCAGCTGTTCAACAATAAGTATCCACGTGAGATTGGTCCAACGAGAGCTACGTAACCACGATATTATTAAAATATTTCCTAACCTATATAAAATTGCTCGGGGCGGTAAGCTCAAAAAACGTTGTTTTAACTCATAAATGACTATATTACATTCTATGGCAGATTGCGATACATCAAAAGATTTTCCTACATCTATCATTTGACCTCTGTTACCACCTTCTGTCATAAAACATCTTCATTTATTGTTGATAAATTTGAAAGTATGCGATCTTTAAAAACAAAAAAAAACAAAAAAACCAGGTGTGGATCTTGGGACCCCCGGCAGAAGTGAAACGTACAACTCAAACGTTATTAATCTCGGTACTTACCACCACCACCGCTGCTACGAAAGGGTTTATCTGTTTTATAATTTTTAAATTCGATGCTTTTATAAAGTCGACCGTACTAACATGCGTAGTTTAGTTCAAATGATGTGATGGATACGTGCTGGCACTATCCATGGCCAAGTATAATTTGTCGTGCTACGGGGTGTAGTAACACCATCATCGTCAAAAGATTCTTGAATTTTATCGATAAATTGTCAAGTATAGAGAATAAATTACTCATTATCGATGATTTAATGTGTGAATTGTGAAACAACGTTGTTGTGGATTTGTTTACAAAAGGCAATCATCATAAAAATATAAGTGTTATGTTTATAAGTCAAAATATTTTTCACGAATCTACTCATTCGCGTGATATGTCTCATCACTTCGTTTATTGTTTTGTTTAGAAATCGTCGTAATCGTACTTAAATACAACACTTGGCAAGACAAATTTTTTCTGATGATCCTAAATTTTTACAAAAAGCTTATCAGGATGCAACGAAAAAAGGAAATGGATATTTGATGATCGATTGTAAGCAAGTACCACTGAACGGGCTTAGATTTTGTACAAGCATATTTCCTAATGAGTATCAATATTTATATTTACTAAAGTTTGTATCTCCAGTTTTGTTTGAACGATGGAAGCATCTGCATCACAACGGTGACAGGTCAACACTTACACCAAAATAGTCACAGGTCCTCAAACTCCTCGTTTTCTTCAAAAATACCGTTTGAAAAAAAAATATATGATAATGTTGGAAGCTCTCGAGTATTTCAAAAAATACCAGTGAGTCGCATTCTTAAGAAAAGCCAATAAAAATTAACTCATAGTATTTAGAAGTGCGTTTTAAATGTACTAAAAAGTGTTGTTCCTTAAAAAAAATCACTAAAGTCAAAACTTAAAAAATTTTAAAATGTATTGAGGAAAGAAATTTTTAAGAAGGAAGAGATAAAGAAAAATAAAGGAGGCCGTGACAGTGGAGATTCTTAGAAAAGAAGAAGAAAAACTATTGTACAACAAGGTAATGGTCTGTTCTTTTTATAATTGAAGCAGTGTTAAGTGCAATATTAATAAGAGCTTCATAAAATACAAAGTTACAAAGTGTTACGGAGAAAGCGAAAAAATGGTTCTAATTTCAAAATAACAGCTCAAAAGAATACACAATAAAAATGTTAAACCCCTCCATGAGACTGTAATACCTGTTTCCACTGCTACTAACGATTCTTTGTCGCAACGAGTTTTACAATCTACGCCAATTGTTGGAAACAACGTCAGTCGTTTAGGTGATAAAATAAAAAGAATTCTCGACTCCAATACATTCAATGAAGAACATGAATATTTTAAAGAATACTTAAGAGTCTTACAAAGGTACTTCCATTTCGTAGACGAACAAAGAAATCCATACGTATTAACGGAAAAAGAGGAGGAAAAATATGATGCAGATGCAAATGGTCGAATAAGTGATGATATGATTCCGAAAACTCTACCTAAAGCATATCAAAAAAGTCTGAATTACTTTTAAATTATTTAAAGAAGAATAATCGTACAATTGATTGGAAAAGTGAGGGTGTCGTGACCATTGATGGTAAAAAAATACGAGGTTTTAATACTATTGAGTTAATAAATGATGCTTCAAGACGCAAAAAAAAAGTTAAATCTGTGGGCAGAAAAAAATTTGGTAATATGTTGCACGAGATCCTTACTTCTTGAGAATTTATAGGAAATTATGATCTGAGGGAGATTCGTAACGTCAACCAAGTCGAGAATTGATTAAAGACTTGAAAAAAATTATTTAACTAGAGAGAGAAGATAGAGCGTGACTATGACGATATTACCAATGAATTGTCAAGTAAAGACGACAGTAAAGCGTCTTAATTATTTGGATAAACTACTATTAAAGAGAATGATATTATTAAAAGTGACATCAAAAGTCCATCCAAGACATCTACCCTTTTGCCAAAGGAAGGAAGAGTAGGAGGAGGACAGTGGCATAAATTTTGGAAAAATGAACTTACTGGAAAAACAACACCTTACACCCAAACATGAGGCTGGTTTTACCGGTGCTAGAAACTTAAGAGGTTAAATAAAAATGTTTCATCAGATAAAACAAAGGAATATTTGAAGGGATAAGGCATTTACACGTTTCACAAAACTATTTGACGTAAGTTTCCACGCCATTTTTACGATGTCAACGCTTCAAATGACTTGTGGGAAACTGATCTCATTCAATTGGCATATATTAAAGTATACAACAGCGGTATATCGTATATTCTCGTTGTAATAGATGTTTTGAGTAAATTTGTATGAGCTCAACCATTATGTGATAAAACTTGCTGTGAAGTAACAACAGCTTTTAAAAAAATTCTCGATAATAAACACTATTGGTTTTCAAAAACAGTCCAAACAGATCAGGAAAAAGAATTTTTTGGAAGCAAGTTCTAACAGTTGTTAAAGCATAATGCAATTGAAAAGAAGCCTATGTTTACAGATATTTTACATGTAAAAATACATACCACTACATCGATGTACTACAAGATTTAATTGATGGGTACAATAAATCACCCCAATCCATAATTAAGCTAGCACACAGTGCAGTAATTATACAAAACGTGCATGTTGCGAGAAAAGATTTAGTTAAGTCACGAACACAAAAGCAAAAACATCGTCAGAATCGTCAAGCTAAATCAAAGTATAGAGTTTGAGACTACGTGCGTATCAGTCGTGAGAAAAATGTATTAAAAAAAGGTGCCGTGAAATCCTGGAGTGAAGAAATATTTAAAATTGTCAGTGTTTCCAAAATACAGAATTTATACACATATTATTTGCATAATTTAAATGGTTAAAGTACTGATAGATTTTTTTACCCTGAGGAGCTTAGCCCAGTCCCTAAACAACAACAATTAAATCAGGAACATAAAATCGAAAAAAATAATTCAAATAAAGGTAAGGAATAAACAAACAATATTTTGTTAGTTGGGTGGATTACCCAGAAAAGTTTAATACGTGGATTTTTAAAAAAAAGTTTAGGAATGCTCCATAACAATTTTATGATAACTTTGCCAAGCAACAGCAGTATGAAATATTTTCCTAACATCACTACAAAAAATGTTTCTACTCAATCACCAAAAGAAATCGAGCTGTGCGAAAAATGGGAGGTTGAAATTTTCAAGATTCACGTATCATACACTGTTTTATATGTCATTCGAGAGGACGTTTCACTAAGTGCACCTAAGCATTAAGAAAAATGTAATTTTTAACATGGCATATACGACTCTATAAATAGCTTATGTGAAGCAATAAATAATAAATAGATGGAATATATCTCTAAAGAGGAAGAATATCAGCGTAAGCTTATTAATAAGAAGGACGATGGATTTGTATTTATTGGTGTGGCCTCCTTAGAAGAATAGGAACCCTTTAGGATTCGAAGAAAGAATAATTGATATCTAAAAAGATCGTACGGAAATAAAGGATGAGAACCTGATATTGATTTACGGTAAACAACCAGCAAGTATGTCAAGAACAGTGTCCGATAAACTTTTTAATTATTCTAATATATGTGAACCGTGTATTGTTGGGGACATGCTTGCACCTTTATCATAAATAGTTAACTTGGATGCTAAAGAAGTTCATTTTGGTAGTATAATCGTCAAGAGGTATAGGTCTATTTCATACGTACCCCTCCTCAATAATAGAGTTCATATAATCGATATAGATATAAGAGACCAATTTGGTAAGCTGATAGCATTCAAGCTTGGGGCACTGACGGTAGTGTTACATTTTAGAAAAGCTTTTTTTTAGAATCCTTATACAAAATGAGTTTTTACGATGTGTATCATTCTCAGTACGGTGGTAGAGGTAGAGGTGTTAAGCATGTGTTTACTGGTTTGCATGGACAGAGAGGCCATAGATTAGGCTCTCTTTTAATGAGGCTTATTCACACAGCTATGCCATATTCAACAAAAAGTGCACGCGCTATTGGAAAAAAAGATTTCTGAGCTGGTATTAATATTACTTACACAATTAGTTAACGTAATTTGCCATTTAAAGACACATTAAAAAATAGTGCAACATAATCAGGTATAAACTTGAAACGTAAAGCAACAGAAAAGCTTGTAAAATTAATGGAAGTATCCGGATGTAATTCTTTACCGTATAAACGTTGAGCACAATCTCGTAACAGAAGCGCTACCCATCACATTTCTACGACCCTTGCTAAGAAGAAAACATCTCAAGTGTTAAAACAAGGATGAAAGAAAAGAATTGTTACGAAGGATGAAAGTAGAGGAGGCAAAAATAAATAGTAAGAAAAATAAGCGTGTTAACTTTAAAAGAATAAAGAGTTGCAGAAAAAAAATAATGTTAGGTGATGACTTGCGTAAATTAAAAAATTTTTATGTTTATTCTATTTTATTCTATTATATTTCATTCCCAAAGATAAAATTTTAAGACTCTTTACAGAGTCATTCTCAACGAAAGTCGTCGCTTAACAAAGCTGAGTGTGTACTTCGTGGCTCTTAGAAGTGTCAAGTGACAACCAAAGCGAGCCATGAAGCTTAAACACATGAAGTCAGTAAGTACCGGCCCCATAGCAAGTAAGACGAAGAAGTTTTAACCAAAACTTCGTGCAAGGTGCATTTCTTTGCGCAGCGTTTTAGTTAGTAGCCCGCTGCCACTCATCAAGTGCAGACGTAATAACTAATTTTATAAGATTAACCAGACGTTCCGTCTTTTTTTTTTCTTTTCTGTTTCCTTTTATATGTATACTATTAACATAAAATGAAGTAACACAAAACTCATTGGAGAAGGAATTAAAATTATTATAAAATAATAAATAATAAACAAATAAATAAATATTAAAATAAATAATTATAAATTGACGGAAAGAGGAAGTACAGGTCATCCAAATTAATAATTAGCGGAAAGAAAGGTGAGTTAATCTGGATATTATTTTTAACACTTTACTTCTTCCTTCCTTTTAATTTTTATCAAACAAACAAATAATTAGACTATCTGCTGTCCCGCAGCCTGTAAAGGAGAGTGAGACTGTAGTCCACATTTTTATTTTTTGGTTTGAAGCTGAAAACAAACATAAATGACATAAAACGTTATTTAACAAAATTCGAAGCAGAGCGTGAATTATGGTATCTAGCTATTTGTTTGTTCATTATATATTCTCTTATTACTATCTTTCTCTTAAAAAACATCAAACACCATTTAATGAAGCATGTTAATAAATGACGCGTAACACCCCATATAGTACACTGTGCGCGAACGCGTACATACTGTGCTTTTGTGGACAGCATGGTATATGCGGTATTTCCGTAAAACTAAAAAAAAAATATATAAATAAATAAAGTAAATAAAGAGAATAATTAATATAATACTACAATAATAAATGAACGGAAAAAAAATAAGAGTTAACTGTCGTTAAATTAACAAAAAAATAAATAAATAATAAGATAATATTATGTTTTGAATGATAATAGAAAAATAAGAAAATAATAACCTCTTATACTCTACGCTTACAAGACAGAACAAATACACTGTTCCTACCCTGAATCTGCTAACCAGAGTGGTTCATCCCTCTTGTCCTGCTGAAATAGCGGACATTCTTTACCTTAGATCTGCTAACCAGAGCGGTCTTTCTCTTTCGACCCTGAATCTGCTAACCAGAGCGTTTTATCCCCATTAGTCCTGCTGAAATAGCGGACACTCCTTACCCTAGATCTGCTACTTAAAGCGGTCTATCAAAATCACAAATACATACACACAGAGATATTTGCCCGTAATAGTGTTAGTAGAAGAAGAATTCTTAAAAAAACGGAGTAAAGATTTAATATAATTATTGATTTCACTTATATACCCACGATTGTTTATAAAATAATATTTAATAAAACCGCCAACGAATAGTTCTGCGAGTAATAAAAAAAGTAAGAAAAGTGGTAGGAAATTGTTTATGCAGGAGCTTATAAAAGAGAAAAACGTTCTAGAAAAAAAATTAGATGTTATTAATAATCAGTTACAAAATTACTATAACTGTAATACATTAAACAATAATTTATCAAAAAACAAAAAAGTCGGAAAACAAGTAGTAAGTACGTTTCAGAAGAATAATTTTTATAATTCAGAAATTAATGTTCAGCGGAAATGCTATAATTTTAAAATTCAATTAAATACACAATTTGATGAATTAATTGCTTTCGCGAAAAAATAATTTCTTAAAGGCACTCAAGAACATATAAACGCATAGGCAGAAGATTACTCATATACATACGAATATATAAAAAAAATTATTAATACGGTATTGAAACCGTGACCATCGAGCCCATTCTTGCTTAAAGAGGGAAAAATGTTAAGTTAAGGCAGATACTCTCGAACTGAAAAAGCCCTTTAATATTACACCGCACACTAGCTGATGCGCGCGTAGCAATTTGTATATATAGCTGCACATGCCACATTAGAAATCCCTGCACCGTATACTCCCTTTCTTAAAGCAGATGATATCACTCTTTACTTTAGTTTTTGGGCATAGACATCGTACACTTATCGTATACCTATAAAAAATTAAGGAAAACTTATTGCACTTGCATGCGTTAAGCAAACGCTCACGTTAAAGACATACACATTCACACACGAATAAATACACAGACCAAATCCAAATATATATATATATATATACGTACAATTATTGTTTATTACTTATGTCTTCTGCGATAAATGTCAAGGATTTAATAGAATATTTTTCCGAGACAAAGAAACAAAAAAAAAAGTTGTATAATTTTTTTTTTTAGTATTACACACATGAAGAATGGAAAAATAATAAAATAAAAAAAGATTAAAAAAAAAAAAAATTAAAAAAAAAAGGAGAAGAAAAAAAAACGCACGTAAAGTATTATACAACTAAGAAAATGGTCAATAAAAACGAAAATGCTGATATCACAGTAGCCGAAGCGCTGATGGAGTCTCTCAATGCCAACTTCTTATTTTTGCATACGATTAAATCCATCCCTATATTTGATGGGAAATATATTCCACTAAAGGATTATATACAAGATGTTAGAAATAAAGATAGCTGGGTCAGAGATAATCGAAAAGGTTGATATAAAAGAGCAGTATTGCAGAATCTACGAGGTGCCGCACGCATAAGCGTAAGTGGCCAAAATTTCAAAAACCTTGAAGCATTTATAACCCATTTATAAAAAAGATATGCAACAGGAATAACCGTTGCTTACTATCAAGTTCAGCTACAGAAAGGGCGCCAACGACAAGGCCAATCGGTTGGTAAATATTATGATTATGTAAACCTACTGCTAAGCGGTGCTGAAAAAGCGTTGATGGAAGATAAAGGTAATGCATACAACGCGCATATGATGACCCCTATAAAAGACATGGCGTTAGACATGCTCATAAAAAGACTAGCACCTATGATAAGCCAGCAGGTAGATGCGAAAGAACCTGCTTTTCTAGTCAACGCCTTCGATTACGCGTTGAGATTAGAGAGCCGAATGAGAGCGGGTATAATTCCGGATACGCAATATCAAGGACTACCTCGTAGTGACTTTAGAAATAATTTAAACAACTCATATTAACAGCAGAATAGGTATCCCGATCAGCCATTCTCATCACATCAAGTGGCACAAGTTAATGAACAACAGATCGACAATGAGAATAATCACGCTGATAGGCAGTATAATAATTATCAAAATTATAATGGACCATATCAACAACAAAATAATGGACAGAATTCACTGTAAAAATTATCAGAATCAGAAAAGAAAAATCAATCAAGAAAGTCTAACTATCATAAGAATAATTTCGGACGATGTAATAACGAAAATCCTAATGATTATTACACTCAAAAGAATGCTAATTTTAATCCTGGTAATAATTAAGGATACCGGGGCAGAGGTCAGAATTATAATAGGTACCTCTGAAATAATAATTATAATAAACAAAGTTTTAATCCTAATTATCAGAATCAGAACTTTCAAAATCAATACCAACCAGGAGGCGACCGTTTGCCACATCATTCAAACTCTCAGGCAGCTCACCCCAATCGTCGTTTAGAGGTGAGCCCCAAAAGGAAGAATTTAACCCCTACATAGAATGTTTCAGTGCAGGTTATAAAAATAGCAACAGAATTAAAACCGTCCACATTGGTACCTGCCGGGGACTTGGCGTAGACGACGAGCCTACAAGCATAAGGTTATCAATCCCAGAAGGGAAAAATCACTTTATAACACTCATGCTCGAGAATGGCGCCGCCACAAATCTGATTAAATGAGATCAGTTGCACCCATATTCATAAGTAGAGACTAGTGAAATTATTAACCTTACTGAAATCACATCTCACCCAGTTTTAACTAAGAAAACAACGTATATGACCAAACAAGGAAAACCTACAATTTTTCATGTGATCCCTAACGATTTTCCGACCAAAGATGGTTGTTTATTGGGTTGAAACTTTTGTAAGGAACGACAAGCAACATTATCATATTATCATGATGCTATAGTACTAGATGATAACATAATGAACCCAATCCCTTTTTTAAAAACAATTGAGAAAATAGAGCAATTGGAAAGAGATGAAAAAAAACAAAAAACCATAAAACTCAAAAAACAAGCACAGAAAAATCACATTTTAGCTACAACCCTTGATACTAACAAAGAGACAGAATGCCTTAAGGATGAAATTAATCAACAGAAACTTTATGACGAATACATCGTAGGCCCGCCCGAAAGGTCAAATATACCTAAATACAAAAAATTTAGAGACAAAAAAGCTGATTTTCATTTTCGAGATGAGTTTGACAAATTGATCTTATCAGAAAGAGGGGAAAATTTTATGAAGGCCACTGATAATAAAACTGATAAAAGTGGGATATACAGTGAAAATAATGAATTAGTCGACCAAGATATACTCCAACCCCATGCTATTAAACAGAATAAAAATACTCCTAGTGTAGAACATTACCCTAAAGAGGAACAAAAAAATACCAGTAAAGCAACTTAATACACGAAGAAGGCTTGAACACGTCAAATAATAAGTATTTATATAATTAATACTAATTTAACTGAAGGATACTTACCACGAATAGATGTAGGGTGTGGTAACATATATTAAGAAGAAGGAATAGTAAAAAATGAAAACAGTAATGTAGTATTATGGCAATAAATATTGATAAGGATAATATTACGATTGAAATAAGCCCAAGAGAAATCCTACTTTTTTTATATATTGCACCTGAATTTGATCCCGATACTAGCAGTGAGCATAAGAGACCAATAGTAAAAAATAAACGAGGAAGAATAAACGACCTGAAAGGAATTGTGCGCACTGGTCATTTAAACTTGAAAGAACGAGACCAAATATATCAATTGATTTCTGAAATCTCAGAAATATTCTTGTTACCAGGAGACACTTTACCGTGTACTAACCTCGTCGCACACAAAATCACGACGGAAAATAACATCCCTATCAACACTAAACAATTTCGTCACCTACCAGTACATAGATATGTTTTAGAGGAACACGTAGCAAAAACTTAACGATGGAATGATTGAGCCTGCGTCATCACCGTATAATTCACCTCTTTTGATTGTCACAAAAAAACCTAATAGCCATGGAAACCCAAGATGGAGGGTAGTAATTGATTTCCAAAAACTTAACAAAAAAAACCATTGGTGATGCATATCCATTGCCTAATATCGCAAATATTATGGACCAGTTGAGAGGAGCCGTATATTTTTCAGTTGTTGATTTGGCAAGTGGATTCCAACAAATTCCCATGGATGACCATGATAAGTATAAAATAGCATCAACGACACCCCATGGGCATTACCAATATAGACGAATGCCCAAAGGCCTAAAAAACGCACCTGCCACGTTCCAACGACTGATGGATCTCATATTGAGAGGCTTATTGAATGTTAAAATGCTAGTGTATTTGAATGGTATTATTATTTTCGCAAAAGATCTAGTAGATCACGACCATAAAGTTAGGTTACTTTTCGATCGGTTAAGATAAGCAAATATGGTACTCCAACCAGATAAAGTTGAATTTTTGCTGAAAGAAGTAATATTTCTTGGGCACATAGTAAGTCAACGAGGAGTTGAACCAGACCCTAAAAATATACAAGCCGTTAGAGAATTACCCCAACCAAAAACTATGACAAATATAAGACAATTTTTAGGACTACCAGGATACTATAGATGCTTTATTAAAGATTTTTTAAAAATAACTAAACCATTATCAAATTTATTAAAAGAGTGAGAATAATTTTAATGAACTGAAGTGCAGGAAAAGAATTTTTAAATACTAAGGGATCACCTATACCAAGAGCCTATTTGACAGTTTCTCGACTTTAGTAAATCATTCAAGTTAACAACAGATGCACCTGACTATGCACTTAGAGCAGTATTGAGTCAAGAAAAAGATGGGTTTGACTATCCTGTCGCTTACCTTTCAAGAACTTTAAATAAAGCCGAAATAAATTATTCCACGACTTAAATAGAACGTCTAGCCACACTATATGCAATGCATCACTTTCGTTCGTATTTATTAGGAAACAAATTTGTTCTCGTAGCCGATCATGAGCAATTAAATTGGATGCATACAAGAAAAGACCCAAGTCAGCGTTTGATGCGCTAAACGTTTAAATTCTCCGATTATGAATACACTTTTAACTACAAACCAGGAAGACTCAATACCAACGCTGATGCATTATTTAGAAACCCAGTAGGACCATTTCTTTATGCAGAAAATAATATAAACAATAGATTACCATGACTAAGAGTTATGATGATGGGTCGAAAGAAAATAGAGAAAAAGAAGAAAACAGAATCACAAAGTCAGAGGAAAAAAATAGTAAAAGCATCCAAATTAACGACGATCAAACCTAAAGCATTGCCAATAACCTCGAAGAAAATAATAGAAGTAACAAAACCAAGAAGCATGACCAAATCAGAACCAGATGTACTCAAGTTGATCAAGGGACCTGGACGACCCCTTTGTTCAAAAACAAACACAGAACGGCCGGAATTAGATCATAGTGTGATTGCTTAAAGAACCCGACCAAAAACATTTCCACAGCCACAGAAATCATCAACATCTTAACCGAAAATAATAAGAAATGTCACTAAAAATACATCAAAAGATTCTAGCTCATTAAAAGTGAATTTTCCAGAATCAGTAGCCTCAACATAACACGCCAGCGATGCGAATTTAGAAACTACAGAAATGAAACATAATAGTTTTAAAAATGAAGAAATGACACAATTATCAGTTAGAGATGTAATTGACGTTGGTGCATCATCAAAAACAAGTATGTTTTCCGAAAATGACCCAAGCGATGCTAAAGAATCGTCAAGAGAAGACACTCAAATACCAGTATATGACCCTAGACAAAGTGGATTACGGCAAGAACTGACTAAAACAGAAATAGATTGGAATACGGATACTGATTCACTCAGACATGACAAATACTGAAATTTCCGTTACACCAATTTTACTTAGCGAAAGTTTAAATGATGACGTTTTTAAAGACCAACCTAAAACTTTGACAAATAATACTGATAAAGTTACTTATCAAGAAATGAAAGAGTTAACAAAGAGATTTAACCAAAGCCTTCAAGAATATTTGAACAAGTCTAACAACGATGATGAGCCCGAACAGGCCGATTTTTTATCAGTAACTAGATTTTCTGATGGAGATAAGCCAGACCCCGAATTTCAAGACTGTGACGGTGAGATACCGTCGAGCCATCATCGGTAGGCTAGGACCGATAGGGAAAGAAGGAAAAGGGAAAAACGGAGAGGACAGTTAGGAAAGGATGGGAAGGGAAGAAAAGGCTGAAAAGAGATCAGATTAGCTTGGGCCAGCGAACGCGCGTGAAGCGAGTTTTTATTGGGGGTTGCGAGAAGCAATTTCCTCAAGGCGATTTCCCCCGCGAGAAGCGAATTCTGTTTTGGAGGACGTGAGACGCGTCCTCTGGAGTGTTTCCGTTCCTGCGATTGTTGTCGTGGCGGCTGTGCTTGAGCTGTCCCCGGTACAGTGCTTGGTGCTGAGTGTCCGGGTCCTGCTGGGATAGCAGGCGACGCCGGACTCAGGGTCACCGAGGCCGATACCGCCGATCTCGGCCTTTGAACGCTGCCAGTAGGGACGCCTACTGACCTTAGCGTAGCCGCTCCACTGCTCCCGTGTAGACTTGGCCTGCGAGAGGCATCGTCGGAGAGCGACCCCGCATCGCCGTAAGTACCTGCCAACAGGCAGTTTATTGTAAAGGGCAGCGGCCCTAGATTAGCCCGCGTTGTCTGCCTGGTTCGCGAGTTTGCGCCGCGTGCTCGTCGAGTATTCTCGCTTAACGAGCGTACGTACACAGGCACACACATAAACATACACATCCGCGAGTAATATTTTGTATTACATTTAATATTATTTAGTTAAATATATTTCTGATTTTAAACTTGGTCGCGAGTGCTTCCTTTTGTGTGTGCCCGATTCCCGTGTGTCGTATTAAAGGCGTCACGAGAGGCGACGACGTTCAAGGTCGCCGCGATACTTGGCCCCTGCGGTGTCTCGGCGAACGAGACCCGCGAAATATTTTACAGGGAGTGTCAACGTTAGGTATCCGGGCAACACAGGCCCGGTCGAAGTGGAGAGACTCCGCCTCGTTGATCCGCGTTGTACACCCCGTAACAAGACATATTAACTGAAATGGACACCTATGGTCCTGATTATTTTGATAATTCTGTATTAGATGAAAGAATTGCGGATATATCAAGACGTACAAGAGGTCTTAAACCCCTATTCGATGAAGAAGAAATTTTAAGAAAATGTAGGACTAGTGGAAAATTATCAATTACCCCACGTATTCAGGAAAATACACCCTCAAGTTCTAGCACACCGACGCAAACGAGTACGTTTGCTACTGCAAAAAACAGACGATCTAAAGCGCCGGACTTGCAATAAATAACAGAAGAAACCCCGGATAACTTAAATGAAAACAACAAACAAATAAACTGCAATAAAAATAAATCAATGAATCGAACTATTGCACCTGATTTTATGTTACTATCGGACTTATACTCTTTTGAACCCATCAATCGATACAAGCAACAGCATGGAAAAGTGTTTGTGAGTCTTAGTGATAGTAGCAGTAGAACTGATAATTATAAGAACAAAAATGAAGCTTAGCTAGTAAACAATGTCATTACCACCAAATATTGCCTTACATACAAAAAAGACAATATAGTTCATTTTATTAGCAAGGATTGTCAACCAGTCACATCTGTCTTAAGGCTGTTGAAATCGATAGGTGCACTGGACTTAAGCTATTTGAAATCGAAGAAACCAAGAGTTGGCCAAATTTTAATAACACCTTATGGAGGACATAATATACTGTCAATCGTTATTAATAAAACGTCGACTAATTAAGTATCTTCAAAAAGTCTTACAAAAGCTTTTAAATCGCTTAAAAAAATATTATTGAGACGAAATCTTAAAACCATCTGAATTTCAAGAAAGGGAGATCTTACAGACAAATTAGAACCTGGATTGATAACAGAAATGTTAATATTAGTTTTTTAAAATACCCATGCAAATTACTGTCTGTTACGGTAAAGTTGATTTTCCGAAAATCCAAGAACGTAATGACAAAATACAAACATTACATGACAGCCCTGTTGAAGGACATAAGGGAATAAACCAAACTTATAGGAAAATAAAAGAACGGTTTAATTGGCCCAAAATGAGAAATGATATTTTTAATTATGAACGTAAATGCAGCAAGTGTCAAGAGAAAGAAATTGAACGACTTAAAACAAGAGAACCCTTGGTACTTACAAATACACCTATTGAAGCTTTTGATTAGGTTTCCATCGATACCGTTGGTAAATTAAGAATAACACCAACTAATAGTTGCCATTTGCTGACCATACAGTGTAATTTGACTAAATATATCACATAAGTCCCTGTACCAGACCTAAGATCAAGCACTCTAGTCGATGCACTCGTACAAAGTCTAATATTAGTTTATAATGCGCCTAGAACAATTCTATCAGATAGACATGCTACATTTATGTCTAACTAATTGGAACAACTCATGAGAACCCTTAAAACCAATCATCTAACTACATCAGCATACCAACCTCAAACAAACGGATCACTAGAGCGAGGACGTGCTGCCCTAGCTGACTTTATACGAACTTACTCTGAAACATATGATGACTGGGACAACTTAGCAAAATTAGCAACTTTCACGTATAACACGAGTGTACATGCAGCTACAAATTTTACGCCTTATGAACTAGTATTTAGGAGAGTAGCAAAGTTGCCCTTGAAGATACCTGAAGATGAAAGATTACGAACATACTCACTATATTTACAAGATCTTATAAAGCGACTTCAAGAAATGCAAATTGCGGCAGGAAATCAACAAATAAAGATGGAAGTACAAGCAAAAACAAGATATGATAAAAAATTAAAGCCTCTAAATGTTGAACCAGAAGATTACGTTTAGGTAAAGGAAGAAGTGCGTTCCTATGAATTTGATCGCTTTTATAATGAACCCCTAAAGAGTAGAACAGTTTTAGAGGGAAATAATGTGTTACTTGAAAAAACCAATGATAAAACCATACGCAAACATAAGATAAATTAAAACTTGTTCCCCGATAACAATATCTTGTGAAAAACATATTCTACATGTCTTCCAGAGAAAAAAAAACACAACGATGCAGATTATATTGCCCATCTTAATGACAATAGAGTTCGAAGGTCGCGCAGATTTAAACTATGCTAATCATGGCAACTATAGCATAGAACCACTTGAAACAAACCCTGGAATATACTACGAACGAATCGGTATAACAAAAATTAAGAGAGCCAATTGGAAGATTGTGATATGGCTGGATGTTAATGAATTCATATTGGAACAAACTCCTACTCAAGGATTAAACGAAACTTTTCGATATCGTATTGTACAGTTAAGTTATTCTATTTGCACTCGCTACATGGAAATAGACCTCGTGAATTTAAAAATAAAGCGATTGACAAACCTCAAAGCAACACTATTAAACATAATAAATACTGTTGGAATCCATGCGGGAGATAACATTATCCCACCCCCCAGCATATGAGCAAAAAGACTGACACCTTTTGGAATTATTGGGAGCATTGCTTATGGACTTTACGGCTTAGTCACAGAAGATGATATAAACGTTATAAACACTAACATCAACAATTTGGATACCAATCAAAAAGAATATATTAAATTGTATGAACAAAATAACCATATTTTTGCAGCCGCATTCAAAGAAATATACAATACCACGTAACGCCATGAGCATATTTTAAAACAAGTTGCTGATATATTGACTTCAGGATAGGATTTTACTCTTGACAGGTATCTGATTTATTTTTCAGCATACCTTAGAAGAACTGAGGCAACCCTAGATCATATTATTCGTTCCCATGAAGATCTGATTGACATCTTGCATGATTTACAAAGAGGTCAAGCACATCAGAAGCTATTTTTTCCAAATATACTAAGAACATAGCCCGGGATGTAAAGAACCTTTTGGGAAATCTAGAATTTGTAGCACCAATAAAAAATCTTTATGCTGGTGAAATAAGTACCCTGAGCGAATTAGATGTTGTACATCAAGAAAATAGAACCATGGTAATATAACATTTGATACTCGTAGATCGAACCCCTTACAATCTTAATGGACAACATCCAGTCATGATACCCCAGTCTGGACAAAATGGATCTGCCTACATAAAACCGTCATATCCTGACTTAGCAGTAGCAGCAGACCATAATTCGTATTTACGACGAAACGAAGTTACATTTAACCAATGTGATAAGACGGTATATGGTTATATATGCTCAGCTATAGAACTGCTAAAGAAACCCTATTTCATAAACGAATGTGAAATTCTTATGTTATTACGACCTGGACCAGAAGAATTTAAATACTGTGAAATTATGTTTACGCCGAAAACCGAAAGCCAATGAATTTATTTACCAGCTGATAGTTCATGGTTACATTCAACACCCAACGAAGAACAATTGAACAGTATCTGTCCTAATAAAATGGATCGACAAGAAAGAGTAAAAGAAATAGGTCTTTTACGAATGAATGATGAATGTACGGGAAAAACTAACAGATTAACTTTAATAAGTTAACATAAGATTATCACTCAAATACAATATATGTATCAGGTAGAAGTGAACTTAAACTTAACAGTACTACATAAACCCTTAAAAGACACTGATGACTTCCATGACGCTATAAAATCGATTCGAGAATAAACTTCAATGAACAAGCATGGACAGATGAAGAATTAAATGTACAAAATATAATAAATTAAATCGGAGAAATACGGACCCGAAAGTTGGAGGAAAAACAAACTTCTCTTTCTTTTCTGATACGAAATGTAATTGAAGCTGTTATTATTATAATTATGATAGCAATACTCATCAGCAAAGCAAGAAGCTGTTTCAAGAAGATTATGAAACGTAGTGTCTTGAAAAAATTTATAAAACGTACCATCAACCCACTGAACGCAGAACCCCGAGTAACCATAAAACAAGAACCAAATGAACACGAACCAACTGGACTGTATGTTAAAATTGAAGAAAAACAAAAATACCTAAATCATCTAAAGCTAGACCTATAATAAAGACACGGAGTTTGATACTCCCACGCCATACACCCCAAAAACTGGAAATGAACTCATAAATCAATAGTTATTTGTCAACAATAGTAACAATAAAGACTAGAGTCAACATAAACCAACCTTCACATGAAGTTATCTAACAATTAGAAAATGAAGAAAATATTAAGGAAATGCACATACTTACAGATTTACATAGTTATGAATATCGAACTATAACTGCCAAATACAATAGTGATTCATTTACTAAAGTAACTAATGAAACACTTAATACAGGAAAAGAAGTTTAAACACTTTTTCCTCTTAAAATAAAATCCACTATTTGTCAAGCAGAAAAGATCTCTTCACCAACACCATCAAGAAACGACAATGATACACCAAACATTGATCCAAAGAGACTTATGTGTCTTCTGCCATGGGATATAGAAAAAACGAAAAGGGAAAGAGATTTCTTTAATTATTTCTCTAAATTTGGCACCCTAGAATATTGTTATGCCGTTAGAGATCGGTGGGAAAGATTATCCTAAGGATATGTAAAGTACATAGATCCTTAAAGCGCTATTTTAGCATTGCAGAACGATGAACCAGAATATCGCATGGAATACGCTGAACCAATTAATAGGAGTACAAAATACAAAATAAACTGAAAATTGACTCACCAATAATGTCAACAACAAAGTGAGTTAATGACCTACCACAGACATGTGATTACATGCAGAAGACAACGCTGTACACAAACTACAGAAACAAAGTCAATCCATACTAAAACCATTGATCTACAAGAAAAGATCAACAGTAGCAGAAAATAAACCCCATAATTGAACCCTACCATTTAGCTAGCCACCTTCTACATCGAATACACATCACTTAGTTCTAAGATTTTAACTTTAAGCTTTGTAAGCTCAATTTTTCCTTTCACATATTCTTTCTCCTTAACTTCACTTTATTGTTTAATTTTATCTTCAGGATTTATATGAAGTACGTTTATTATTTGCTAATTAAAAAAAAAAATATATATGTATATGTATATGTATCTAAAAATAAATTTAAATATAAATAAATAAATTTAATAATTATAAAAATAATAATAATTAGGCTTTGAATTTAAAAGCGCATGTTGTATTCTATTTGAGCTGCATGTTACTCTATTGTCAAAATTTTTTTTTCCTCTTTTGTAATATTAAGCTTGAGCATGCATTGGAACCACTTATTCAATTGTATTATAAATACGTAAAAATTTCGGCATAGCATGATAAGAAATAATTTTATCTATCCATATATTTCTAACCCATTATCGAATAACTCCATAAACCTAATTTTGTTCTCATATCTGCATTTCATACATCACTTACGAACAATAACAACACAAATTACACTACAAAAGCACTCATACACGTACAGTATTAAGTAATGATCCTCACAACATCCATCCTATTTACGTTTTCAGGATTACACATACAATGGACAAACAAAACGCTAAATCACAAAAGCAATGGCTGATGGATCCCAGCATAGCATACTGCTGTAGGGGGATTGTAGTAGGCTAATGCTGAAAAAAATTCTGGAAAACTTCGGGATTGTGAGGTCCATCAAACAGAAACCCTGTGTTATGGGGTACTCAAGTTACAAAGTGGCATTCCTTTCACCACGGGAGGCAGCGATAGCGGCTAATAACCTAAATGCGGCGCCAACGCTACAGGAGCTATTCGACTCATTTTTGAATGTTTCAGACGAGAGGAATTGGGCAAAGTCAACGGCACCTGTCCCCTTGCCAAATAAAAGACAAGTCAAGGTCCACAATACATCGGAAAATGGCCGTTGGTTAAACGTAATGACCAAAGAACCAATTGATAAGCGCCAATTGGAAACATCGCTTAACAAATTTGGTCCGATGTTATCATTAAAAGAACAGCCATATTTGGCCCCATACACCAGCTACGAAGCCGAATATTACCAACTATGTGATGTGGCAATTGCTGCAGCAACCTTAAATGACACAGCAACCATTGAAATAGAAGACAAATCATCTTCACGAAACATCGAAGCACCAACTAAGAATGTAGAGTCAGCGACGGAAGTCAAAACCCTTAAAAAAGTTACTGAAGAAGAGCTTAGTCCAATATTACGATTTGTAAGAGTAAATCGTACTGGGACTAAATTAAGCGTCATTATGAAAAAATCTATTAATACAAACTATATTATTGAATTTGTCGAAAACAAATATCCAATAGAAGATTTTCTTTTTTCAACCAAAAAATAAACACGGGAAGACAGTATTCCCGTTCATATAACGTATGGATCCGCTGAGTGGGCAGAAAACATGCGCCAGATAGAAGTGTATTGCATAACTCATTAGCCAAAAAATGTAATCACAAAAGAACCAAAAACAGAAAACACGATTAAAATAAATAACGATCCAAAAGACAATGACTCCTTCCGCGAAAAATAGTATCTAAGGTACCGGCCATTATGAATCCAGATGAATACACCCAGTTGTTGATGATTTTTGGTCCTTTGAGCCATTTAAACTACTACCCACTAGATGTCATACGCGACGATGGAAGACAGGTATACCTAAGCTTTGCTACATACTGTAACGAAGAATCGACGGAAAGGGCCCTCAAAGACTCAAAATGTATGGGGCAAATTACTCCCACAAGACTTGCAAAAAAGCCGTGAAATAGTAACACATTTATCGTGTGAAAATTTAATATACACATGCCACCTTGAAGTGCACAGTCTTCTGTGTAAAACACAAATAAAATTTAAAAAAATCTGCCCATCAAGCCAGGAAAATATCAACTTGGTAAAATACGACTGGCTCTATAAACTATGCCTTGAGATGGGAGTGTCAGCAAATCTTGATACACTTAATAGACTAGTAATTAACAACACAAAACCAGGGGCTAAGGAGAAGAAGAAGACGTAATATTCAAGAGTCCATTCCTTCCCTTACTCTCAGTCCCGAATGAACAAATGTCATAATTCTGTAAATTGATACTTTATTATATTACTATAAGAATTATTATAATATGTTTATATTTTGTAACTTATAAATGTTTACTTATAAGATAAAATAATAACAAAAAAAAAAGAAACAAAACAAAAAAAAAAAAAATATAATATACATTCACCGAGGACGGTGATAGTTTTAAGAAGGGGAGGCTGTTAGGTGACGACTTGCGTAAATTAGAAAATTTTTATTTTAATTCTATTTTATTCTGTTATATTTCATTCCCAATGATAAAATTTTAAGACTGTTTACAGAGTCATACTCAACGAGAATTGTCGCCTAACAAAGCTGACTGTGTACTTCGTGGCTCTTGGAAGTGTCAAGTGAAAACCGAAGCGAGCCATGAAGCTTAAACACATGAAGTCAGCAAGTACCGGCCCCATAGCAAGTAGGACGAAAAAGTTTTAACCAAAACTTCGTGCAAGGTGCATTTCTTTGCGCGGCGTTTTAGTTAGTAGCCCGCTGCCGCTCATCAAGTGCAGACGTAATAACTAATTTCATAAGATTAACCAGACGATCCGTCTTATTTTTTCTTTTCTGTTCTTTTTTATATGTATACTAGTAACATAAAATAAAGTGACACAAAACTTATTGGAGAAGGAATTCAAATTCTTATAAAATAATGAATAATAAATAAATGAATATTAAAATAATTAATTATAAATCGACGGAAAGAGGAAGTACAGGTCATCCAAATTAAAAATTAGCGGAAAGAAAGGTGAGTTAATCTGGATATTATATTTAACACTCTTTTTCTTTCTTCCTTTTAATTTTTATTAAACAAATAAATAGTTGGACTATCTGCTGTCCCGCAGCCTGTGAAGGAGCGTGAGACTGTAGTCCACAGTTTTTAGTTTTTGGTTTAAAGCTGAAAACAAACTTAAATGACTTTAAATGTTATTTAACAAATAAATCTGAAACGACCAATATTTTTAGTTAAATATTAATAATATCTTTCTTATTTAGTCACACTTATCCGTGTCTCAAGAGTGCGTTGGATCTTTTTTTTCCCTCTTACTTAGACAGCGTTAGAGGCAAGTTGATGAATTTATTATAAACCTGTTTTTTTACTGACCAACGAAAGTCCAATTGAGTTTCTCCTAAGCTCTCAAAATAAGGATTGTTTAGCCCTCGCACACACAATGCTGAGAGTTTATGTAAAATAAATATCTTATGACAAGGATAGAGATGCTTCTGTGGCTCCAGTAAACAATTTCTTACACACTATATTTAATTCAATTAACCAATATTTTAATCAAAAACTAATGACCCTTCCTAATAATGGTTATCCATACGGAGTATATATCGAAACACTATAAAATTACGAACCTGCAGCAAAACTGTCCACGAGTCTTTGGAAAACCGATGAGGCTGGTTAGATGGATGAACTACCTGGATCAGAGAAAAATATATCTCTCTCAAAACGTCAAGAGTATATAAAGGATGGTAGGAAGGGAGACTTAATGTGTCATTTGAAGGATGCATCTTGTCTGATGGATGCATCTACAAGGAATTATTCAGTCAGTATTACCGAAGCAACACTTCTCGTACTACAAGTAAAAATAAGCCCTATAGTTTTGATTGCATATGCAAAGACTTTAGCAAGCACTACTGCAAAATATCCAATCACCCGTGTTGAATTTAAATCTTTTACTATGCACGGTATTACAGGCGACTGTTTCGAAAACGTTATTCTTGGCTAGTTACCAAAAAGAATAATACTAGGATTCATCGACAATAAAGCTTTCAACGGGGACAGAAAACTTAATTCCTTTAATTTCCAAAATTACTCCATTAATTTTTTTGTCATTAAATGTTGATGGAGTACAAATTCCAAGCAAACCATTACAAGCTACTTTCACAGGAAGCGGATTTCTGTACGTTAAAGATTATTATACGTTATTTTCTGGCTCTGAAATACATTACATGAACAAGGGAAACATCATACACAGAAAAAATTACCCAAAAGGGTTTTGTCTTTTTGATTTGATCTTACACTAGATTTGTCTGCGCACTTTCTAGGCCATTGGTATTTAGTAAAAAACGGTTCTTTTTGAATAGAAGTACGTTTTGAGACGCCTTTGACAAAAACGATAAATTGCGTTCTTTACTCAGAGTTTGACAACGTGTTAGAAATAGACTCAAATCGTAAGATAGTTGTGGATTTTAACGCCTAAAAGGAATTTCTATTTCTCTCTTATCATTACCTTCCTTGTACCACTACTACCACAACTTCCCTATCACTACTTTTCTCATATTCACCACCACTTCTTAAGCGCTGTTACAAACCTTTTTTTTTTCATCCCGTAGTCATTAGTCTTTCGTTAACCGATCAGTATGCTACGTACCACTTAATATATTGAACGCTGCGGCTCACAATAAACTATGAAAAAAGTTAATTGCATCGTAGACATTCAAGCACTTTACGATCAAAATGATAATGTTTTACCAAAAGAAATCGGAGTGGTGGGCGTTGACTGTAACTTAAGTTTACAATAGAGTATAAAATCACCCTACAACACTACGGAATTGACATCAGAAGTTTTAGCTACAAATAGTTATTTAACGTGTTATTTTCAACAGTTTGAGTGGTTGGATGGTGAAGCTGATGTCGAGGGTGTATATAGCGCTCTACGTGATATAGCAAGAAGGGCTCTTTACATCAACTTTCTACGTAATTGAAAGCAAAAATTACGTGAGAAAGTTTTGGGGTGTTAAATAATAAATCTCGAAGAGTACTCTTGTCCAATTTTTTAAGAATCTTTCTCGTGATAATGATTCCTTTCGCTGTTATCATGGTCCAAAAAAGGAAGCTTTCAGCTGTGATTTAACTCGTGTTTATACGTTACGAACCTGGATCAATAAGACAGTGCATTCTACAGAAGTTTTTTTCTCTCACACCACACCAGATAATGCCTTCGATAAAAAAAAGAAAAAAAAAAAAAAAAAAAAAAACCGATAATAAAACTAGCACGTTTCAACCAGTCGTCATCTTTCTCTGCTGCTGCTACATAAGAGGTTGGGGATCTTATGAAAAGCATTAACCTTTTGAAATCTAGAAAAAGTGAGGACTCTACTGCATCTGTGTACGCCAAAATAAGTCACTACAATTACAAAAAGTGCTCCAGCATATTCTGACACCAACAGTCGAGTCATTTCAAGCAGACAAGCTTTTGTTTTGTTTGGACAAGTTTGTGTGCCTTTGTAGATAATATAGACGAGAGCATAAGACCCAGCACGCATTGAGTTGCCTTCTATGTCAATACCAGTGGACACGGAGTCTTCTTTGACAGCAATGGGTTGCTACACTCTGTCTCACACTATGTTGATCGACTAAGAAGAAAATGTATTAGTTACAAGTGGAACGTACTGCAATTGCAGAGTATTGACTCTCGAGTATGTCATCATTTCTGTATCACTTTGGGTATGTTATGTTCAATATTTCCTAGAACTTCATCAACTAATGATAAAATAAGTGTAACTTAGTACAAAATAATTAATAGACGTAAGCATTTACAAAATAGGCACATTACATTATCAACATGTTATTAAAATTGTTAGTCTAGAAGTATTCTACTTTAATTAATTTTTAAAGGTACATCCTTGCATTGAAGTTTATCACAAAAAACAACTAGACATCGCGCGATCTACCTATGACGTATATTGTGTGAAACTATAACCTCTTAGATTAACGACACTGTTTTTCAGTGATAACTTTACCTATATGTATTAATATTACATCACAATGCATTTTATGCTATAAATACTTATATTAAGTTTTTACACTGTATTTGTACTTGTATTACTTTATACCTCGCTATAAATCAATTTTGTCAACCCCACTTCTAACAACTTCATTATTTTCACCTCACCAATTCCCTCACCAACCACCAAAATTCTACTAGACTTTAAAAACTGCATCACTTTTTGAAGGCCCCGAAAATCCCCAGCTAGAGACCTCTCTCCTTCCTCTCCTCCAACAGCACGACCAAACACTCACCCCGAGCCCCGACTGTCAGTGCCAGACGGTGACTTCAGAGGTGTCTGGAAATTATTCACCCTTACTACTTACAGCGATTACTTTTAGATTATTCTTTTTCAAAATTTTACTATTATTTACTAAATCTGCATCAACATTCGTTACTATAGATGAGGCTGATCCGCAGTAGTTAAGTCAACAGTCATGATCTGATTGTGGACTGCCTGTTTGATTTTTCTTACATTTTCTATTATAAGTCGTATAGTCTATAATTTTATAACTCAGGAATCTAACTATCGCATTATATCCGTTCAAGCTTTCATGACTACGTCCATTGCCTTTTTTTGACCTCCCCTTCTCATAGCAAACATTTACAATTTGGCCGATGTCTTTGTCAAAACTTTTTGACTAATGTTAAGTAAAGTTCTCATTGTATTTATGTTATAATTAATATTATTCTTTATTTTTAGAGGACTATATTAATAAAAATGAATATAATTTATTGATAGTACATGATTTATACAAAATAATTTAATATAAACAGTATTTTTGAACAAAAATTAAATAAAAATCTTTTAATTAAATCCTAACTGTTTTATTCAGTTAACATAACTGTGACCATAGGATTATCTATTTTCTTAGTTGCGAAAGTTTAACAATGAAATAGAAAAAGTATACTGTGTAATGAAATAAAATTTTTTTTTACTTGATCATTTCAGAAAAATCAAAAAACATAATTCGTATTTTACTTTAAAATTGATAATAACTATTCGTATTTGGTTATCTTATTAATTACTTTCTTTTAATATCCAAGCATACAGATGTACTAAAATATAAGTAAGACTTATAAAACTAAGTATCACGAACCAGTCCCCCCATCTTAAATTACCAAAAACAGAGCTCCGCAAAAAAAGGTGCTTTAGACACCAACGTCTCCAGTGTAATGTCAGAAGACGTTGGAAAAAAGTTCTACAACTAGCTCTAATGCTTCAAACGTTGTAGTTTTCCTCCCGATCGGTCTGGTGCTACAACAGCAGGCCAGAGAATATAACCCTGAGGTATCCAAGCAGTCATGTTTGCTGGAAACTTCAGTCGAAAAGGAGTTTACTTAAGAAGCTCACTAGTCATTTTAACAGCCATCAGACGTCGAACTAACTTGCCAACAAATATATAAGAACTTAACAAAGCTGACAAAAAACAGCTTTTAGGGCTCACAAAAGTTTTAACTATGCCTACAGTCACAAGAGGGAGAATTGGAAGGAAAACTTCAAATACTTTAAATGTTAAAAATTTTTTGTGTCAAGAAACAGACGCAGAACGTACATTTATCGAGATTGAAGCAGGCAGCATAAAAAATAATAAATAAAGAATTTCTGAAATGAGAGATCAGCTTTTTGTTATAACCCTGACAGTATTAAATCTTCCAGTTTTTTAAATAAATAGGATAATGAATATTTGTATTCGTCGTAGCAATGAAAAATTGAGAGATTAAGCTCTAGGACTTTGTTGCTCTGGTAACAAGGTTGTACGAAAAAAAGTAAAAATTACTATTACTATCATTCAACCTTGCCTTCGATTTGAAGCTGAAGGTTGTGGATTGCAGTCTCACGCTCCTTCACAGGCTGCGGTATCAGCAGGCTGTCCAACTATTTGTTTGCTTAGTATTTAAGAAAGATAAAAGAGAGAGAGAGAGAAAGAAAGAGCAAGACAGTGTGTGTGTAAGTATCGGAAAATATTAAATCGACTTACCTTATTCTTCATTCCATGGAGATTATGTACCTTTTCAATCTCTCTTTACAAGTTGTTACCATGTCCTATTATAATTTGATTAAATTTAAGCTTTTATTTTTACATATATATATTCAGATTATATCACACTTATCGATATTATTGAAACCACTATTGGGTCACGTATAATAAACTGGTTAGTGGCATCTCTGACAAAAATTAATGAACAATGGGTCCACACTCGATGAGTGGTGAAAAGCTACTTACTAAAATGCTACACGATGAATGGCACCTTGCGCGAAGCTTTAGTTAAGAAATTTCTATCGGTTACAGCATTAACAATAAGAAATTGATGAAGATTTATTGATAAATGAATAAAGTCATGAAAATAGCACTGTAAAAATTTGAAGGCACGAGGGTTCCTAGGAGCCAACTAATTAACATTCATATTTAGCTAATTTTTACATGTAGGCTTATGGACTGTCGTTTTTTAGAGCGCTTCTATTGCATGTACCTCGCTAATAAACAATGAACTTGAGATAAAAATTTTGTCAATGATAAGAAATATCTTATAATTGTATTAAATTTTTTCGAATATCTCAAGGGTAATAGTTAGAGAAGAAATTAATTAATAAAATAAAAACTTTTTTGTCATATATGCTATGGGGTCGATACTTGCTGACTTTATGCGTTCAGGCTTAGCGACTCGCTTTGGTTGTCCCTGCACACTTCCGAGAGCCACGAAGTACACAGTCAGCTTTGTTGGGTGACGATTTTTGTTAAATTTGACTCTTTTAAGAAGTTTAAAATTTTATCATTGAGAAAGGGAATAAATATGATAGAAAATAAAATAACGAAAAAATTTATTCATTTATGCTGATAGTCACTAAATAACTATTAATAAAAAAATTGTATTTGTTTGCTGACAAATAATGCTTTTTCGATCATCGTTCCCATGAAGACATTTTGAGTAAGACATGTGTTTACAAAAAGCAACTTCTTTAGCGATACCGTTCTAGTTTGAGTTTTTTTTTTGACTGGTAATTAAAACGATAAGTATTATTTACCTTCTAATTAAAACATTAGCTTATGTGTAGAAAAGCACTGTTTTCTTTGTTATCAAAAAAATCTTCTATAGAATAACTTTAAGATATGTTACGTAGATATAAACGCCGTACGAAAATTCGTTCACATACAAATTTTCGTGATCGGAAAAAGAGCCTAATTGTGCCTGCTTCTTGAAAATTTCATCAATTTTAAAGTAACGATCAATTAAACTTATAGTAATTATAGTATGATAGAATTAGCTTTTTGTAAAAGTGGCACAAAACAGGTTTTTTGTGCCTAAAAAGAAAAACTAAAAATTGTATGAAAAGAAGTTAAACACAAAAAATTTGCGCAATTTGAGACGGAATGAATAAGATGCGTAAAAGTCCAAACGGAAAAGCCACTTTCGCAAAAATTGCAAAAAAAACTCTTATTTTCGGCCATTTTTTAAAACTCAATAACTCGCGTTCTAATAAATATTGAGACCTCAAATTTAGAAACAAGGTAGATGAGTATCAGTGCCCTTAACATACACACTAAATACAAATTAGATCGGTTGTAAATTGTTCACAACTGAGCCACTTAGATAAGTCACTGCCATCCCACTACTCAGCCAAGTGCGCCAAGCGAGGAGGACCAGTTTTTTACAATTATTGCTTAACATACTTGCCTATAGTTAAATGAAACGGTATTTAGAGATCTTATCAATAAACTCTTGACAAAGTAAAGCGTTTTTTTAAAATAAACCTACGTTACGCCAAAACTTTTTTATAGACATTTTACGAAAGGATCTTCTTGTAGTTTTGATAGCAGTTCGCAAAAAGCTTTTTTTGTACGGTTTTTAGTTTCTTTTAAGTTATTAGCAAATTAAAAGCATGGAACAACGTCATTTAAAGATTCAAAAACACATAAAAATATTAAATACAAAACGTTGAAGGACGCTGTAATAGTATGATAGAATGAGCTTCAAATTATAACGAGCGTCAGCTAGCTTTAGTTTAAAACGTCAATGTCCTTACATGCGCGCCGAAAGGCGCTAATTCAGGTGGTAATCAGCACCATGCTACTACAAATCGCTCCTTAATACCCTTAGACGATTGCAACAATACTGTATCAGCTCTATTAAACTTGAAACCTTTACTTACATGAAATTCCACAGTGGTCATTACTACTTCCAACACAATGGTAGTAAAAAACTATATAAAGAAGAAAACAACGGCTAATCGGCAGTTGACCAACAACCTACAGTGTAACTAGACGTCAGCATTGAATAAAGGATACACTAAACGGGATATTGTCTCCTTACCTTACTTACCTAAACAGCGGAAAAAAACCCTTACAAGGACATTAGGGATATAAGTTTCCAATACTTATATCTGTAACATTGGTGGCAGTGGAAACCATCATTTGGATAAGTTTGGTGTCTTTGGACGTAGACCGTCCACCTTTAAGCAGATCAGGACGTTAATTCCTGGATGCAATTTTAGATGCGGCATCACTTTATTAATGAGGATCACAAGGGAGAGCATGATAATAATTCTAGTTGCCTTTGCAAGCATTGTGACTCTGAACAGGTAAGTAGACATCAATATAAGGAATAAATTACTACCTATCATTGCCCCCCCCCCATAATTGCTCACAAATATATCACAATTGCTAACTGGTCACACCTCGTAAACTTAATTAGTTATCAGCTTACACTAGAAATTATTTTAAAGTATTAAATATCTTTTTAATTTAACCGTAAATTAATTATTTTATTTAAGTCACCTTTGTGCTTAAAAGAATAATATTGAAAAATATGTTGAAGAACAAGTTTGCGAAATTTTCCTCTAGAAGCGAAGATAATTTACATAATAAATCGTCAGAAGCAGACAAAAATACTATCACTTCTAAAGATTTATTAATGCATAAGCAGGTAGAATATGAGAAAAGTTTAGAAAAATATGACCCTAGACTTAGTGCGATTATTTGACAAGAGAAATAAAAATGGTTAAAACTGTTAACACAACCAGTTGATACAATATTCGATAACGGTAGTACAAAAGAAGTCAGATTTGACCGAGATATGGGTAAACACCAGCCTATGACAATGGCAGGGGCATCTGGGTCGAGCAAAAATAAAACAAAAGCGTTTAGTGGGGATGAGAATCATTTTGGTCGACTCGGTACACTATCGGATGCAAGGGAGTCATCTGACACGAGTGGAGGTTCGCCGGGTAGTATAGGCAGTAAACTCCGCTACTTCGGCCGAATACTAGGCTTTAATTGGCAGTTCCAAAGTTTCAACGATGAGAAACTCGAAGAGAATTTTGACGAAAGTGATTTTTTACCTAATAACCCAGCTAATATAAGAATTTCGAATAGCGTAACAAATAAATTCATATTGACACCAAAAGAAGCCGAGAGTTCAGTTCACTACACAGCAACACACACTCAACACACATTAGAAGACCGAGCATTAGCATCACACAAAAAAATATGTAAGAAGCTACACACACACGAAAATTGGGAGACCAGGCCCTTGACAACACCACCTAACGCACATAGCACAGAGTTGAAAAAAACTATACAAAGCAGCACGCCTTTCGGCGAACAAAAGGATAAACGGATTGGCAGGCCAGTGAGAAAAGGACCCCCCAATGACCTCAAACATCAAATACCCCCTAAACAATCAAACATTGAGATGACACAAATAACAGAACACTGTTTGCAAACCCAAGCATGCGACACTTGCTCAACACGGTATCGGGAAATCAAATGCTGACCCTCGCCCTTTTTCAACCATCACCTTACGACACAACAAAGAGATTATGCGAATAAGCAAGCCAGATGGCTAGATGAACACTCTCTCGTCACTGGAATGTCTCTAATACTACTGATTGGAATGATTCCAACATTTGACGGAAACACAGACAGCCTTGCAAGGTTTTGTAGGAGAGTCCGACACGTCACCGCACGGCTCCCCTAGTACGAAGAGGACATTTTATTTAGTCTGGAGGCGAAACTGACAGGTGATGCCGCGGGTATATTTTCACCACACATGGCGTCCTATAATACGGTTAAGGCGTTTCTAGCAAGCATACCATATCATTATAACAGCACCTTTAATGTAGAAAGTTTGCAGGCACAAATTCGAGCAGTCACTCAGGGGAAGGAAGAAAATTCTGAAAAATACGGTCAACAAGTGCAAAGTCTATTGAATAAGCTTACGTTGGCTTATGAGACTGATGTGAACATGCCAGTGGAGGCAAAAAATTATCTGGTACGAATGGCAGGGGATGACGTGGTACAGTATTTCATGATTGGGCTGAGAGAGCCATTAAACATGTGGGTAAGGTGCTTTAGGCCCGCAGATCTACGTGAAGCAGTCGCATCTGTCCATCAATGCGAGGCAAAGATGCAAATAAGAGCCCCACTAGAGAAAGTGATCCAGAATACCATAACCTCATTAAAACAACCGTCTACAGATATAAACAACGTAACAATACCGAAACTCAACCAAGAGCGAATATTATTCCCACAGAATATGGTCGAGATCAAATACGCCACGGAAAGAAAGAATAATGTCTTAGGTAATCAGTTTCAGAAAAACAATGATCCCCAACAGCATGACAAGGACGGTACTAAGAAGATTAATGCATCGTGTTACTACTGTGATAAAAAAGGGCATACCTTCCGGCAATGCAAGAAACTAGCGCGAGATTTGAAATCAAAAAGATCATCGCATGCATCTGAAGAAAACAAGGACAGAAATGAAAGTACCACTAACGAAGGATGGGCGCAAGCAAACAGCAGTGATAGCGAACAACGGAAACAACAGAATAAAAATGATAAAGCAAGAAATGACTTGGGTGCTCAGTACTAATCTCGGGTACGGAGCAGACAATGGACGATGCTGGCAACTTAAAAGAACCCAAAGTAGTTAACATCAACTTGATTTAAACGGGACACAGACCCCCCGTTATTTGTCTAGAGAGCCATAATTTGATGAATGGAAGGGCCTTGTTCATCGTGGACACTGGCGCGGATGTCTCGGTTATCAAGGAAAATCGGCTTGAAGCGGGTACACACATGAATACAAAAGTGATACTGCACATACAAGGGATAACAGATGGTATTAGCCGCACCCTTAAAAGTATCAATATTATGCTTAATGGACTACCATGTTTATAACACATGACTTTACACTAATGTTACACATAACTTTACACTAATATTACTCATAATAGGTGTAACTTTAAAAAAAAAATAAGTCGAACGCTACGATACAAAATAATGACTGCTGCAATTTTCTCACATGGAGAGGACGAAAATGCCTTTGCACTGTCACTTTTCACCGTAATCTAAATCAAGCAGACAGCAATTAAAAACTCACAAAACAACAGATATTCAACATTACATTTTGCTTTTGTCACCTTCCCGCATTCCCTCATTGGTACTGGCAGTGCGCTGTATAAAGCTGAATGCCACAATCAGCGTAACATAATCAATTGCGTATACTGTCAAAATATATGCACGACCGCATCGCCACACATTGCTCCTAATGTACAATTATAATAATAATAATAATAACAATAATAATAATAATAAAAAAAAAATAAGTCTACTATACTTATTATCTTGTGTAGTACTTCCTGATAGCTTGCCCAATATTATAAGTGAGTGGAAGAGGCAATTGCCTGGTGAATTGTTTGGTATTTTGTTCCACCTTATTAATTTCGTGTTTGGGTCGGCACAGTTATCCTGCACCCTGAATATTTCCGTAGCTATATTGATTTCATGTAAATCAGAGAAAGCTTAAATAAAAAAAAAAAAAAAAAATATTTCCGTGTTTATCTCTCTCATTATCTCTTCGTTATCCTCCTGTTCCGATTTCCTTAAGTCCATATTTAACGTTGTGCTGTTGTTACTATCAGATGATTTTGTTGTATTATTATGTGCTCTTCCAATATTTTCCTGGTCAGGAGTACAAGCAGCCTGGACGTTGCCAAATGTCTCTAGGTTGTCACTTAAACGCGAAAGTTCACGATTTTCTTGCTGACAGCTTATGATAATTTCCTCTCTTGTTATTTTGACCAAACAGTTCCGTTCTTTTGGCTTTAAAATTGGTTTATTTTTTCCTGTTTTATCAAATCTCTGGTTTAGTGTTGTGTTATCCTTTTTGTGTATTTCCAAACTCACTTTCTCATCATCTGAGCTTGCTTTTTCAGAATCTCCAACTTTGGTTTCTCCACGGTTGGTTTTGTCGTCGTTCGTATGAGTCATAAATATTCTCGCTGGAGGACTGATCTCGTTGCATAAAGCTTGTTCCTCTTGTACGTCTGCCAGTTAGTAAAACTCTTGACGAGGCAGTTCAGGGTTTACTTCCCCTTCCTTGACCACGGGATTTCGTTACAAGTTGTCGGGAGCGTTGTTTTTCACGCCTTGTTGGTACACGATGTCGAAGTTGTATCCTCTGAGATCAGCCTTAAGTCTGTTGAACCTAAGGTCAGGTTTCTTAGTCGTATGAAAATGTTTTAGTGGTTCGTGGTCTGTTACTACGGTGAATGGTCTTCCGTATAAGGATGGTCAAAATTGCTCCTTTGTGAATACGATCACCAGCAACCCCTTATCATAAGTGGGATACCTCAGTTCACTCCCTCTTAGGCAGAGAGAAGCGTACCCGCAAGGTTGGTCCTTGCCAATTATCACATAATCAGATGCGTCTATAGTCACTACGAATGGTTTATTTAAGTTTGGTGCAGCTAAAACTGGCTCTTTACACATAATGTCTTCAAGCATCTCAAAAGATTCTTGTTGTTTTTGGTCCCAAACGAAGTTGGATTTCTTTCTGAGGAAAGAGCTCAGAGGTTTCGCTATTTTTGAAAAGTTCGGTATAAACCTTCTGTAATAATACATAAAGCCAAGGAATTGCTGAATTTTTTTAAAGGTTTGTGGAAGCAGGATAATTTCTTACAGCTTCAACTTTTAAAGTTTATGTTCTGATTTTACTGATTATATGCCTTTGTATCTTTGCCTCTCGTTTTAAGAATTGGCATTTCTTAGGATCTACAGTGAGGCCAGCATCACTAAGTTTTTTAAGTCACTTTTGGCAACGATCTTTGGGTTGTTTTAAGTCCGCTGCAGGTATAATTATATTATCAAGATAAACTTCTAATTCATGACCTTGTAAACCAGCTAACGCGAGACTCATTGCTTTTGAAAACGTGTCTGTTGCTCCCACGCATCCCATCGGCATTCTTTAATATTGATAGTGGCAAGGGATTAACAGTTAAATAAGATTACAGTAGGAACCTGTTACCCAATGCCGTTTTAGAGTCAAATAATAGATCGATTAGCAGATGCAAAGTACATCTCTGTAATGGACTTAAGGCAAGGTTTCATCTAAATGAAAATAGACGAAAGAGATGCACAAAACGGCGTTCTCAGGGCCAGACGGCCACTATCAATATTCTACTATACACAGGTTCCTACTGTAATCTTATTTAACTGTTAATCCCTTGCCACTATCAATATCAAAGAATGCCGATGGGATGCGTGGGAGCAACAGACACGTTTTCAAAAGCAATGAGTCTCGCGTTAGCTGGTTTACAAGGTCATGAATTAGAAGTATATCTTGATAATATAATTATACCTGCAGCGGACTTAAAACATCCCAAAGATCGTTGCCAAAAGTGACTTAAAAAACTTAGTGATGCTGGCCTCACTGTAGATCCTAAGAAACGCCAATTCTTAAAACAAGAGGCAAAGATACTGGGGCATATAATTGGTAAAATCAGAACATAAACTTTAAAAGTTTAACCTGTAAGAAATTATCCTGCTTCCACAAACCCTTAAAAAAATTCAGCAATTCCTTGGCTTTATGTATAATTACAGAAGTTTTATACCGAACTTTTCGTAAATAGCGAAACCTCTGAGCTCTTTCCTCAGAAAGAAATCCAACTTCGTTTGGGACCAAAAACAACAAGAATCTTTTGAGATGCTTGAAGACATTATGTGTAAAGAGCCAGTTTTAGCTGCACCAAACTTAAATAAACCATTCGTAGTGACTATAGACGCATCTGATTATGTGATAATTGGCAAGGACCAACCTTGCGGGTACGCTTCTCTCTGCCTAAGAGGAAGTGAACTGAGGTATCCCACTTATGATAAGGGGTTGCTGGTGATCGTATTCACAAAGGAGCAATTTTGACCATCCTTATACGGAAGACCATTCACCGTAGTAACAGACCACGAACCACTAAAACATTTTCATACGACTAAGAAACCTGACCTTAGGTTCAACAGACTTAAGGCTGATCTCAGAGGATACAACTTCGACATCGTGTACCAACAAGGCGTGAAAAACAACGCTCCCGACAACTTGTAACGAAATCCCGTGGTCAAGGAAGGGGAAGTAAACCCTGAACTGCCTCGTCAAGAGTTTTACTAACTGGCAGACGTACAAGAGGAACAAGCTTTATGCAACGAGATCAGTCCTCCAGCGAGAATATTTATGACTCATACGAACGACGACAAAACCAACCGTGGAGAAACCAAAGTTGGAGATTCTGAAAAAGCAAGCTCAGATGATGAGAAAGTGAGTTTGGAAATACACAAAAAGGATAACACAACACTAAACCAGAGATTTGATAAAACAGGAAAAAATAAACCAATTTTAAAGCCAAAAGAACGGAACTGTTTGGTCAAAATAACAAGAGAGGAAATTATCATAAGCTGTCAGCAAGAAAATCGTGAACTTTCGCGTTTAAGTGACAACCTAGAGACATTTGGCAACGTCCAGGCTGCTTGTACTCCTGACCAGGAAAATATTGGAAGAGCACATAATAATACAACAAAATCATCTGATAGTAACAACAGCACAACGTTAAATATGGACTTAAGGAAATCGGAACAGGAGGATAACGAAGAGATAATGAGAGAGATAAACACGGAAATATTTTTTTTTTTTTTTTTTATTTAAGCTTTCTCTGATTTACATGAAATCAATATAGCTACGGAAATATTCAGGGTGCAGGATAACTGTGCCGACCCAAACACGAAATTAATAAGGTGGAACAAAATACCAAACAATTCACCAGGCAATTGCCTCTTCCACTCACTTATAATATTGGGCAAGCTATCAGGAAGTACTACACAAGATAATAAGTATAGTAGACTTATTTTTTTTTTATTATTATTATTATTGTTATTATTATTATTATTATAATTGTACATTAGGAGCAATGTGTGGCGATGCGGTCGTGCATATATTTTGACAGTATACGCAATTGATTATGTTACGCTGATTGTGGCATTCAGCTTTATACAGCGCACTGCCAGTACCAATGAGGGAATGCGGGAAGGTGACAAAAGCAAAATGTAATGTTGAATATCTGTTGTTTTGTGAGTTTTTAATTGCTGTCTGCTTGATTTAGATTACGGTGAAAAGTGACAGTGCAAAGGCATTTTCGTCCTCTCCATGTGAGAAAATTGCAGCAGTCATTATTTTGTATCGTAGCGTTCGACTTATTTTTTTTTTAAAGTTACACCTATTATGAGTAATATTAGTGTAAAGTTATGTGTAACATTAGTGTAAAGTCATGTGTTATAAACATGGTAGTCCATTAAGCATAATATTGATACTTTTAAGGGTGCGGCTAATACCATCTGTTATCCCTTGTATGTGCAGTATCACTTTTGTATTCATGTGTGTACCCGCTTCAAGCCGATTTTCCTTGATAACCGAGACATCCGCGCCAGTGTCCACGATGAACAAGGCCCTTCCATTCATCAAATTATGGCTCTCTAGACAAATAACGGGGGGTCTGTGTCCCGTTTAAATCAAGTTGATGTTAACTACTTTGGGTTCTTTTAAGTTGCCAGCATCGTCCATTGTCTGCTCCGTACCCGAGATTAGTACTGAGCACCCAAGTCATTTCTTGCTTTATCATTTTTATTCTGTTGTTTCCGTTGTTCGCTATCACTGCTGTTTGCTTGCGCCCATCCTTCGTTAGTGGTACTTTCATTTCTGTCCTTGTTTTCTTCAGATGCATGCGATGATCTTTTTGATTTCAAATCTCGCGCTAGTTTCTTGCATTGCCGGAAGGTATGCCCTTTTTTATCACAGTAGTAACACGATGCATTAATCTTCTTAGTACCGTCCTTGTCATGCTGTTGGGGATCATTGTTTTTCTGAAACTGATTACCTAAGATATTATTCTTTCTTTCCGTGGCGTATTTGATCTCGACCATATTCTGTGGGAATAATATTCGCTCTTGGTTGAGTTTCGGTATTGTTACGTTGTTTATATCTGTAGACGGTTGTTTTAATGAGGTTATGGTATTCTGGATCACTTTCTCTAGTGGGGCTCTTATTTGCATCTTTGCCTCGCATTGATGGACAGATGCGACTGCTTCACGTAGATCTGCGGGCCTAAAGCACCTTACCCACATGTTTAATGGCTCTCTCAGCCCAATCATGAAATACTGTACCACGTCATCCCCTGCCATTCGTACCAGATAATTTTTTGCCTCCACTGGCATGTTCACATCAGTCTCATAAGCCAACGTAAGCTTATTCAATAGACTTTGCACTTGTTGACCGTATTTTTCAGAATTTTCTTCCTTCCCCTGAGTGACTGCTCGAATTTGTGCCTGCAAACTTTCTACATTAAAGGTGCTGTTATAATGATATGGTATGCTTGCTAGAAACGCCTTAACCGTATTATAGGACGCCATGTGTGGTGAAAATATACCCGCGGCATCACCTGTCAGTTTCGCCTCCAGACTAAATAAAATGTCCTCTTCGTACTAGGGGAGCCGTGCGGTGACGTGTCGGACTCTCCTACAAAACCTTGCAAGGCTGTCTGTGTTTCCGTCAAATGTTGGAATCATTCCAATCAGTAGTATTAGAGACATTCCAGTGACGAGAGAGTGTTCATCTAGCCATCTGGCTTGCTTATTCGCATAATCTCTTTGTTGTGTCGTAAGGTGATGGTTGAAAAAGGGCGAGGGTCAGCATTTGATTTCCCGATACCGTGTTGAGCAAGTGTCGCATGCTTGGGTTTGCAAACAGTGTTCTGTTATTTGTGTCATCTCAATGTTTGATTGTTTAGGGGGTATTTGATGTTTGAGGTCATTGGGGGGTCCTTTTCTCACTGGCCTGCCAATCCGTTTATCCTTTTGTTCGCCGAAAGGCGTGCTGCTTTGTATAGTTTTTTTCAACTCTGTGCTATGTGCGTTAGGTGGTGTTGTCAAGGGCCTGGTCTCCCAATTTTCGTGTGTGTGTAGCTTCTTACATATTTTTTTGTGTGATGCTAATGCTCGGTCTTCTAATGTGTGTTGAGTGTGTGTTGCTGTGTAGTGAACTGAACTCTCGGCTTCTTTTGGTGTCAATATGAATTTATTTGTTACGCTATTCGAAATTCTTATATTAGCTGGGTTATTAGGTAAAAAATCACTTTCGTCAAAATTCTCTTCGAGTTTCTCATCGTTGAAACTTTGGAACTGCCAATTAAAGCCTAGTATTCGGCCGAAGTAGCGGAGTTTACTGCCTATACTACCCGGCGAACCTCCACTCGTGTCAGATGACTCCCTTGCATCCGATAGTGTACCGAGTCGACCAAAATGATTCTCATCCCCATTAAACGCTTTTGTTTTATTTTTGCTCGACCCAGATGCCCCTGCCATTGTCATAGGCTGGTGTTTACCCATATCTCGGTCAAATCTGACTTCTTTTGTACTACCGTTATCGAATATTGTATCAACTGGTTGTGTTAACAGTTTTAACCATTTTTATTTCTCTTGTCAAATAATCGCACTAAGTCTAGGGTCATATTTTTCTAAACTTTTCTCATATTCTACCTGCTTATGCATTAATAAATCTTTAGAAGTGATAGTATTTTCGTCTGCTTCTGACGATTTATTATGTAAATTATCTTCGCTTCTAGAGGAAAATTTCGCAAACTTGTTCTTCAACATATTTTTCAATATTATTCTTTTAAGCACAAAGGTGACTTAAATAAAATAATTAATTTACGGTTAAATTAAAAAGATATTTAATACTTTAAAATAATTTCTAGTGTAAGCTGATAACTAATTAAGTTTACGAGGTGTGACCAGTTAGCAATTGTGATATATTTGTGAGCAATTATGGGGGGGGGGCAATGATAGGTAGTAATTTATTCCTTATATTGATGTCTACTTACCTGTTCAGAGTCACAATGCTTGCAAAGGCAACTAGAATTATTATCATGCTCTCCCTTGTGATCCTCATTAATAAAGTGATGCCGCATCTAAAATTGCATCCTGGAATTAACGTCCTGATCTGCTTAAAGGTGGACGGCCTACGTCCAAAGACACCAAACTTATCCAAATGACGGTTTCCGTTGCCACCAATGTTACAGATATAAGTATTGGAAACTTATATCCCTAATGTCCTTGTAAGGGTTTTTTTCTGCTGTTTAGGTAAGTAGGGTAAGGAGACAATATCCTGTCGCGTGTATTTGATAAGGAGACAATATCCCGTTTAGTGTATCCTTTATTAAATGCTGACGTCTAGTTACACTGTAGGTTGTTGGTCAACTGCCGATTAGCCGTTGTTCTCTTCTTTATATAGTTTTTTACTACCATTGTGTTGGAAGTAGTGATGACCACTGTGGAATTTCATGTAAGTAAAGGTTCCGAGTTTAATAGAGCTGATACAGTATTGTTGCAATCGTCTTAGGGTATTAAGGAGCGATTTGTAGTAGCATGGTGCTGATTACCACCTGAATTTGCGCCTTTCGGCGCGCATGTAAGGACATTGACGTTTTAAACTAAAGCTAGCTGACGCTCGTTATAATTTGAAGCTCAATCTATCATACTATTACAGCGTCCTTCAACGTTTTGTATTCAATATTTTTATGTGTTTTTAAATCTTTAAATGACGTTGTTCTATGCTTTTTGTTTGCTTATAACTTAAAAAAAATTTTTTATAGTCATTGAAAAATACTATATTTTATCTTCATATTGCTTTTTTTCTTAAATAATTTGTTATCTAAAGTTTATTATTAAAATATGGTTTTTGGAAACACTTTTGAACTTGAATGATATTACATAACCATTTGTATGTTTGTTTCTTAAACCAACCTGTGAAGCGTGTCTACTATGTTTTTCTGTGTTCCTAGTTCTGTATTCTTTGCAGTATGCATGCTTTACAGTAGCAGACAAGAAGAAAGGCGGTACAATGCGCACTAACCCTACCTTATCCCAGGCCCTCGTACCTTCAACTATCCCTATTATGGGCAGCACGGCCAGCTCTTGACCGTGTGCAGTGGCTGGAATGTGTGCGTATCAACGCACACCTATGCAGGTAGCTAAGGTATCAAGTCAGCACGAATTGGCGGGCCGGCAAGAGAGACTCTCGCTCTTGTCTGCTTACTGTCAGGACGCGTGATCTGAGAACTATAAGGTATCCACTGTGAGTTTCCACGGCCTTGTGTGCGAATTGTTTACAATAGTATTGTATACTTCACCGAGCGAAAACAGGAGACGCAGCAACGGCTACCTGTTGACGACCCAGGCTGCTGCGACAACCCACACATACACACTGCCAAGGACAGTTGGGTCCAAGTGCCAACACCTGCCAATCGGATCTCCCAGTGCCCGAAGCTAGTGCTACTGAAGATACCCCTGCAGTAGTGAAAACGGTAGGCCTGCTTCCTTTGTATCCCGTCCCTACCGCGTGAAAGCGTTGGGCCGAGCAGCAGTTTCCGAACCTGCACCCGCAGGACTAAGGCTGCATGAAGTCAGGCCAGGTCGGATAGTTAGGCAGTGTAGTCTTTTTATAGAATTATTGTGTTAAGTTGCAAGGAAATACAAAATGCAAATAAATGCTTGAATGTTGATCTCACTGATTCATACGTGTTTAAGTTCCAACTATCCATCCTATCCATTTAGCACTATAGTTAAATTTTTATGTTCCGTGTCTTGCTGCTGACTGCAACGTGAGCAAGGTGTGACACATCACAACATATTTGCCGATAATCCTTGTGCATATCTTATATAGCTTCTTGTACATACTTGACAGCGCACATTATATGCTTCACGCCAACTCTTTAAATTTTAACTTGGTGAATTTAATGTATTTTCATTAATTATTGAAAAAAAATTAAAACAAGTAACAGGAATAACAATTGTATATTATATAGGTGATAAAGAATTTCCCCTGCAGGGTGGAAGTTTAATTAGTTTGTTTCTCACTATTAATGCATCAAAAACATCATCTATTTTAGCGTTTTCTTGAATAAAATACGCATTTTTCGAAATACGCTTATTATTTATTGGCGATTTAGGACTTATTACGTAATAATCATGATCTGCATCTAATAACTTAACCATAACAGTACCTAGAGTGCACATTAACTGCGGAGCTGTTCCTTTTAGTTCACTTCTATTATCCCAATTTTTTTTGTGCCCTTTTTTATCGCGTTATAACGAAAAACATTTACTTCCACGCCCAAATGTAACAAAAATTTTTGAATTTTTTAAAAATGTTTCGCAACGTTGCTCAACTGCTGGCTAATTTCTTATTGTTCTTGGTCGAAAGCTTTGTGGATTTCATTGTCATGTTGAAGCTTGCAGTTGAGTTCAAATAACAAGGTTCGTTCTGATTTTTTGGAGAATTAGAACGAGAGTCTCAGTATCGTTCTTGATAATTATTTTGATATGACTTAGTGGTACGTGGTAAGGTCCAAAAGTTTCTGGCCTTTCCACATTATATAAATTGGAGACACAAAACTAACCCATCATTAAATTACTAGACTTTTAGTTACCCACCCACAATAAAAAATATTAAGTCGCTTCATTTTATGAGAAAGATATAGCATTTTTAAGTCAGATAGTAGATTAAGAGTTCGAATTGGATAAAATTCAGTATCGAGCTGTGATCAAATTCTTAACGAAATAAAGCAACACAATTGTCGAAATCAAACATTGTTTGAATGCTGTATACGGGCAATCGTTTCCTTCGTATTTCACCGTCAAAGAATGGGCAAAACAATTTTGTTTGGGAAGAGAACCAATTGAAGATTAACCTTGTCTAGGACGCCCATCTGAGGCCATTACTGATGTAAACATTGAATTTGTGGAGCAGAAAGTACTGGAGGACAGACGGCTTAAGACTAAACAATTAGTAGCTATGACCGGCGAATACTATGCTTTCTTGTTGCATCAGTTGTTAGATGCTATTTAAAAAGAACGTCAAGGAAAACTGTCACGAGGAGTGTTGTTGCTTCATGACAACGTGCCAGTTCCCACATCAGGTGTTTCTTAGCTACCATTAAATAATACGGTTTCACTAAGCTCGATCATCCACCGCATAGTCCTGACTTGGCCCCAAGTGACTATTATTTGTTTTCAAAATTGAGATAGGGCTCACGAGAAAAAAAATTTAACACTGATTGAGAAGTGAAGTCAGCGGTTTTGTCACATTTTTAAAGGAAAACTTCAGACTATTTTTTCAAGGGTATAGAAATGTTGATTAAGCGCAGTGGAAAATTTATTGAAATAAAGGGTGATTATGTTGAAAAATAATATAAGTAGTTTGAGATTTTTACTTCATTTTATAGTTTAGGCCGAAAACTTTTGGACCTTACTACGTAGTACTGAAAAAGGGCTTGTCGATGGTAAGGATAGTCTCGAGTTGAGTGGGGTAGTTAAGGATATTATGTTTGAACGTAGTTAGGTAGACAAAATAGTGGTGGTTGAAAATTTTGAAATTCTGTGTATGACTAGGTGTAGGAATATTTGATTGACGTTAAGGTGCATAGCTAAGTTCAGTATGTACTATTTTTTGACTATACGCACATAACATACTCATTAAATTTTGGTTTAGTCATCTTGACATAATTTTTGTCGTTAGTATGTGGAAAAGAATTTCTTTAGATTTTGAAAGTACTATACTTAATTTTTATACTTAAGATAAATCGTTAATAACGTTTGTAGTGCTAATTTTTCAAGTTTTAGTTTTTGAACTATTTTAAGTTTGTTATTTTTTAATTCAATTAATAGGGTAATTGAAATATTTTATGTAAGAGAAATTATTCTACGATAAAAATTTTTAACTGTCTTGTTTTGTTTCATTTTTTTATATTTCAAAGCTCTGCCATGTATTTATAATACAATTTGGTTTGGGAAAATTCTTGGTTAAGGTAATTCTTTAGCTGATTAATAAAATCAAAAAAAGAACTTATTTAACTCTCAAGGGCCTTGCCTTTAAGTCTAAATATATCTATGTGAAAGTACATAGGCTCTTGAGCAGTTATCATAAAAATTCGTCTATTTTCTACCTCTTGTGAAAAGTCGTTTAAAAGAGTCGAGAATCCGTCATGAAAAAAATTTGGGTTGTGATGCTTTATTTGCGCACAATAATGACTTAGTGGCTTAAGTTGTTGTTAAACATTTAAAAACAGTTTTTTAATAAAATAGTCTATTTCTAAGTGTTCCTTGGCATTAACAGGTATTTCTACATGTTTTTGGGTAATTCTTTGACAAACCGGTCAGATTGAGGCAAAATCTGACCAGCACAATTTTTATTTGGCTTAAATTTCTTTTACGGGTTCTATATAAAAAAAAAAAATAAACCTTTTAGAGTATTTTTTCATCGATAGAGGGGTTACAAATTTGAGAGTTTCGTGATTTTTGCCTTGGAAACTCGTTTTCAAATACTCATAACTCCGGTTCTTTTGAAGCAAGAGTAAATTTTTTCTGCATTTGAAAGATAATAAAGTAAATTTAATAAAAAATGTATTTACAACAAAACTTGTTAACGATTTCATATTCTTATTAACAATTTACATGCGTAAATCAATTTTTAATTATGGTCCCCAAAATTTAGGAATTAATTAATACAACCATCGTATTTTAGATAACATTTTCTATAAGAAATATGTTTTTAATTAATGGGAAAACTATTATTACTGGAATGGATACAGTAATTTATGTAGCATGGCACGTTGTATAAGCACGGCAACCTCTGCACACCTCTCGTTCTAGCCCTACGTTTTTCTCAATAACATTAATGGTTTAAAAAATAATAATATGTTGGTAAATAAAAGAACTCATTTATTTCCATTTTGAACGATGACTTATAATCAACTTAAAGTCTATTTAAAGATTTTTACAATTGTTGTTTTATCATTAAGTAAAAACATTTTTGCTTCTAGTCTCTGAAGAAGGATCGAGATCATGCAATGGAATTGTTAAGTGCCTTTTATTGTTAAAGCTTTTTGAAATTGTTCTGACAATATTCGTTCTTCCTTCTCATACTCATGTAACATTGCATTTTCAGCCCCGAATCGACGTTTTCTCGTCCACACGAAGCTGTCCCGATGCAACGCACTAAAACACCTCCGATCACACACGACACCTAAAACGACAAAACTCTGCGACCCAATACTCTCTCGAACACCTTGGCTTGGCTCAGCTCTGCTCTTCCGATGTAGACTCCTTACCTAAAGGAGGCCCCACTGCGGACTGTCCGACAGGAGGTGGACAGTTCCCGAGGGAAATGACGAGGATGTGAATATTTCACACTCATATAAATAAATATACTAACACAAATTTTATCTGTAGTCTACTCTTTATTTCATTTACAATAGATAAACACTTCTGAAGAATCGACGCTACCTCCGTCACTAACTCGCAATTCGCAGTACATGCACATTTTTGCTCTCATACCTCTCATTTGAACATTTACCTACACCTACACGCACACGCACACTCCCAAAGTTCTTGCCCTTACCTAAAGAATGGCTGGCTCCGTGGTTACGACAACCCAGTTCAATTACGAGAGCACTTGGCCATAACGCAACGCCTCTGATCACGAGCTATCTCACGCATCAACTCAACGACTAGAACACACGCTACACGTTCTCTCGTTGTCCACAAGGTGTCCTACCGGTGGCCTCACCAGCTGGTCTGCCGAGTCTCAGACGAGTCTGCGAACGCGCACACACACACTTTTCCCACTATGTCCTATTGCAGCAGACATACGACCTTTTACTGACTACCAAGGCTCAGGTGACTCTGGATACGCACGCTCTCTCTTCACCTTGTTGCCACGGGCAAGCAGCCTCTCACCGACTACCGAGCTCAGACAGCTCCTCAAATACGCACACACACACATACACACTTTCAATACCTCTTTAACGCGCAGTGCTACAGTTTTCCGTGATCCTGAATGCATCGACTCACCCACGATTAAAGCGATCTCTTCCCGGACCCGAACGTCTTCCTCTCAGACAACCTGATTTCGCTCTCACGTACGCGTTTCTCTCACATCTACCTTATTCTCACTTCCTCTCGCTCTCTCACTCTCTCAGAAACTTTGACCCCTCGCGTACACTTCTTAATCTTCTCCTTAACCACGAAGAAATTCACAGTACTGTCAACCACGCACACTCATCCACAAGCCTGCTTTTTATCCTTACCTTCGACACATCCCACCCCCCGCACAACCTCACCTTGATGCCACACTCTATGTCCCTCTCCCTCACTTCCCCACTAGTCGCTAACCTTACCACGCACTACCTCCAGACGAAATACCGCGAAATACCTCCAGACCACCATCTCCAGGATAGATGCCGGCAGCGTGTCCTCGCGATGTCGCCCACTGCCATCCTGCTTCTCATAATTGCGTAGTATTTAACCAGGCTGCAGATGACGCCTCCCGTAGATCGCCAAGAGCTGGTGACGGACGAAAGTTGGACGATGTCTCGATCGCGCATACGCTCTACATTCTTCCCTCTTGAAGGCCCGTCAAGGAGTCCTCTTAGTCTCGCTGCTCACGTCCTACTGCCTCAAAATCTTTTCTATCTCTTTCTTTCCCCTACTTTTCTCATACAACCAAGCTCGCACACGTCCTTTTTTCCCCTTAACGACACATATATACACACACTCCCTATATTCCCGGCGCATTACAATTTTACCAAAGACACAGTAAAAATACAATCAATAATTACAATGATCGCTACAAATCGACAACCCATCTATTTTCCCACTAACCTACAGATTTACACTAAAATGTACACGTAGATATACCTGTGCACAGAGTATTGACGTTAATACCACTTTTAGTCCTTTAATTACGCATTTCTGCTTATTATTCTTACTTTCACATGAAAAATAATGAAAAACAAACACACGTACACAGGGCATTAAAACGAGCCTTAAACATCAAATTTTACATAGAGTCGAGTTTTAGTGTTTTTCGGCTCAAAATGAAAAATGACCCCGTCATACTCATCATTTGTTGAATAACGACACGTTATGCTTTGCAACTCTTCTGTTGCCTAAGTAAATAATTTATGGAATGTTCTAATAGAATCATTTATCCTTTAAAAACAAACTCTGGCAGCAAGTCATTTTAGCATCCCACCTATTCCGTCGCATGGTCCCTTGCCACGAGACGTGGAGAAAAAATGCCAATCGGCTGATATTCCACAATTTTCTACATAATAAGTCAGAGTAATAAGGTTTTTCTTATTTTTGTACTGTGTGCTTGCACTGTCTGGAAAGTATATTAATTTGTCAACACCATTCAAATTCGTCTTAATAAATTCTACAAGTTTACGACCTCCCTTTCTTTGAGTGTAACCCTGACTAGTTGGCGGTAGTTACGTAACGGCTAAGAATTTTATCTGTGACAGGGAAACTCTGAGATCAGGAGCAAACACACAATCAATTGTAGTAATTATGTCTTGAAGGATGGGTTCGTTTCTTAGTGTATAAAAGCGAAATCACTCGGGTTGCCAATTCTATGAAGAAAAACATCTTTAAGTAGCTTTTATCTAAATTTTAATTAGGTGTTAAATAATGTATGAATCTCCGCAATACATACAGCGATTATTTTTGATTATTGCTTTATTAATTTCTCCTTTGGTAATTCATTCTTATTTTAAGTGAATTGATTTATATCTCGTTGGGCTGAGATGTAAATCTAATACGTTGAAACTTACTATTATTATCTATAACTCAATTTATTATCCACTCGTAAACTCAGAAATAGATAAAACAACGAAAATTTCTATTATTTAAATTATAGACTAAATAACAAAATTACTAATAATTAAATTCTTGAATAAATTTTAAGTTATATTGGGACTAGCAATCACCTATGGAGGGGTAGATTTAACAAAATTAGTACAATCAATTATTCTCTGTCTTTAATTGATACACTTTTATTTTAATAAGAATATTATGTTTTTAATCACTGGGCTTTTCCCTTATATTAATTTTAATAACTAACGCAATTTTTTAATAAACAACCAAAAAGTTTCCATTTTATTTCTAAAATAAGTTGAATTTCGCGCTTGAATACAAGACAAATTACATTTTTAACTTTAAATTTTGTCAATCTTGATTTTAAAGGATTTTTAAAAGGATTTATAAATTTTCCCACACAAATTCTCTGCGACGTACACTTGGTTAGACTAGGGCAGATGATAAGTACAGCCACGGAGTGTTAGTCCTCGGCTCTATGCCTATCCTGAAAGAGTCATGTAAGGCTAGGTCGTCTTTGGGGCCTTTGGGTACCTGGAGTAAAGCTCTAATAATCTATCTAAGTACTTCGCCCAAGAAACACTGGCACTTTCCCTAGTATCTCTACTACGTGGTCGCTCTTTCTCTCTCTCTCTCTCTCTCTCTCTCTCGGCTCGTACTCATCGCGGTTAGTACCAGGGCACGGGAAAATTCTAGGTCTGGGTAGGCAGTGAATCTCCGCGTCCCAGGTTTGCTGGAGGAGGAACGTGCTTCCCCGCGTGGCAGCGCCTTTTCTAGTCAACTTGCAGATAATTTGCCGCCATAATCTGCGCTGTCTTTCGGTGTACTATCAATTATACATATTCGACATATACATATTTGAACAGCAACTGTGTTATGATAGAAGCATTCGAAAATACGAACAAAACTTTTAACATTTCATTCATCTTTTTCGTCTTTATAGTAAATTGAGAATGGAGGTACAGTTGCTTGATCTTTAGTCTAATGTACACCTTGTATGGAATTTTGTAAAATAAATACATAACTTTAAAAAACAATTAGTAGATTAAATATCACACATCATTTGATCCAAACGATCATGATAATCAGTTATTGGTCTTTTAGAAACAACTGTAATACATTTTAAAATCACTCCATCTATCATGAATTTAATATTTTCATGCTTCGGATACACACCCACACACCCACACACACACACTCAATGAGACTACTGGCTTCTACCAGTACGCAATGTTTTGGTCGTAGGATAGTAAACTTTAAAAAACTAGACTCTAATGTCAGATACTCTTATTTAAACAGTTCATACAATTTCTTATAATTATTTAAATTGAGCCATTTTTGCATCTGTATTTTGTGACCATCCACTATCACGGAGACGAAATCTTTTTATCGAGCATAATTTGTGTTTGTTCCTTGGATTGATAGAAGTTCATTATACTATTAATAACTTCCACTCCTAAGGATAGATGGCTTTTGAGACTTGGGTTGCCTAATATTCCTTTATCTTAAGCAATATTTGTTGCAACAATTATCATGTAGCGAATAGCTGTGGGGAAGTTTACCTGGATTTTTTGATAAGACCAGTGTAAAATAGTTATAACTTTTGCTTTATGACATCAGTCTCTACTAGTGCTTAAAATTTCTTGTAAGGTTTTTAAATTTGCGACATCATCACCAACTTTATCAATATTATCTGGATCATCGATATTTGCATGAAAAACTTTTTTTTTATTGTCCCAGTAATTTTTTCAACTTTTTGCTCAGAATAACGTCTTTGTTTTAATTTTCGCTTTTTAATAAAGAAAAGCAATCCCTTATTTAGACCTTTAAGACTGTCATTCAATAACTTTTGGTTTTCACCTAAAGATCTCAAAGTTCCATCACTACTCAGTTATTCATCAGATACTTCGTTAGATGACTCTAGTTCATTTTTCTGCTATAAAAGGATAAAACATGATTATTAGCATCGAAAATTGATTGAAAAATAAGTATATTCCATAAACTTCATGTCATATAAGTAATACCATTTCAACTTCAGCTGTATCTTCATTTTTTTTAACACTTCTTGAGATGTGCAGATGACAGAAATCACAAATTCTTTGTTGTAAATCCTCAGCAGTTATTCGTACATTAAGTTGACGTAGTTAATCTGTTGTAACTTTTTACAATCACGATGAGTAGATAAGCTATGGCAATTCCAGCCCAGGTGGACTCGAGTCGCCAGGCGATTTCGGCCCACTCCCTCTCCACGGCGAGCGGCCCCTCTTTTCGGGTGGAGTGGTCCCTGCTGCAGCGCAGCCAATGAGCGAGCAGGAGCTGTGGCTTCCTCGCATTCCTTGTGCATGCGCTTCTTGAGGTTGCGTGCACCAGCTGCAGTGCTGCTTGAGTTTGCGCGCGCTGTTGGAGCTTATGCGCAACGTGCATAATAAACATAATAAATGTGCTTTATGTAGGGCACAAAATAGTTTTAATAAATGTGCTTTATGTAGGGCACAAGATAGTTTTTTCTTTTCAAAATGGTTTTGTCCGTGTGTAAGGCATACTGGAGAAGAGACTTTCTCTTCAAAGTCTTTGAAAGTACGATGCATTTGGGACAAATCGTGAACTTTACGTGTCAGGATTGAACTTATAAACTTAGCTTCATCACTTCCGTAAGTATAAATTCTTTTCAGGTTCTTGGCAATAGTTATTAGATGATACTTTAAGTCATTTAAAGTATCATCACCCTTAAACCATTCAATTCCGTGGACTTCTACCGTCTGGTAATTATTATGCTTTTTTATATCAGACGGTAAATTATTAAAATTGCAAGGTGGTTTGATTATCCAATGGCCAACAACGTTTCCTTGCAAGGAAACAACTGAAAATTCTTTCGGTATGAAGTGTCTGTCAGCATTATAAAAGCCGTAGATACTAATGATGAAATCCATGATGTTTAGAAATTGTTAATATTTAAGTTGAAAATTATTTTTTCTAATAAATTTTTTATTTGACAAGGCTCTCATTTTCACCATTCCTGTTACTACTTGTGTCACATGGATAAAGCTGAGTGAATAATAATATACAACCTGTATTTATAACTTTTCTTTATCAGAGCTAGTGACCTCTGCCCACCCAACAGCGCTGCGTAAAATTGCGCAATCTCTGTCCACGAGCAAGTATGAGATGTTGCTTTCCTTTTTTCCAAGTGCCTGAGCCGCTTTTGTGATTATAATCGGTCATTGAAATAGCTTAGAAGCACAACTTTACTTTTAAAAATTATTTTTACATCTTATTCTTGAATTATTATTTACATATTCAAACAGTTTTTTATTATTATTGGCAAAAAAATTTTTAATAAGGAAAAACTACTTTATACATCAAACTAAGCACATTTTTTTATTTAATTAAAAAAATATCCAATCCCTTATTGCAGAAACATTTCTGATAGTACATGAAGAGTTAATGTTAAAGGCATGGTATTTGCATGGCAAATAGACTTCGTTAAGTTTTGCAAGTGGAAGGCATCCATACTCCTCAATATTAACGACTCTAAAAGTGTAGAAAACATGAATGACTTGCACCCTTATTATATTCTATCATGTGACCATATATACATACTTGCATGTTAGTATTTCTTCCAGGTATTTTTTTTTTTTTTTTCAAGACCCTTGACGAAAACTGTTTTCGCGTCAACAAGTTCAGTTTTAAATATATTAAGCGCTGTTTCATAGGAAATGTTTCCGACATTCCAGCGTATACCATGGAAATTAGTTATCAACTAACGATTTTGTTTCTTGTCCTTATAAGATAAATTTTTCCACGCGAAAGGGGGCTTAAGCACTATTACAACTGCCATGGAATCCCTATTTCTCCCAAGTTCGACATATGAAATTTGTTTAAAAAGAAATTTATTATTTGTAGTCTTAAAACCCTAAATATCTACAATTTACTCCATCACTAAAAGAGAAATATACCGTCTTTGGTCGAGAGTATACAAACAAATGAATACAGCGTTAAAGTACATTACACTAAATACCCAATAAACCATGCATCCCGATCCTTTTATGTAAATTGAGCATAATTCTTTACCTCAATACATCTGAAATAGATTTTCACTGTATACATTTTATTGACGTGCGTATAATACTTTGAAAACTTATGGCTATGTGCACTTGGTCATAAAATGCAGGTAGCAAGTTTGTCGGACCTTGGGATATAGTGTGTAATAAATTTTAAGACTCTGTAATCTTTAAAATGCAGTTATTTTTATAATATTTCTTTATCAAAATACGATATATTTTACAATCTATTTACAACATATTTTACAATTTATTTTCAATATATTTTACAATTTATTAACAATATAAAAATTTTAACTTGCTACATACTCTTTTTTTTTTTTTTTTTTCATTTTCAACTTCTTCCTCAACCCTTTTTTTTTTAATAAATTCTTAACTTCAACTATTTCCGGAGATGATTCGATTTTCAGCTGCGGAGAAATGGATATGACCGCAACTTCTGGCGAAGAGGTCAAATCGATAATTATAATTTGTGACCCCTGTGCTAACTGGAGTGATGTGCTTAAGTCTAAAGGTACTCTTTGCGGTGAAATACTCCCAATTTCTGTTTCGAGAGAGTAAAAACTCTCAGTGTATGGAAGAGTTGGAGAGTCCAGTGATTCATCGCCTGAGGAACATGAATCCTCATAATCTGTTGAACAAAATAAAAAAATTATGTTAAAAAGAAAGAAAAGAAAAAATAAGAAGAAGAAACGTTTAAGAAGATTAGAGAAAAAAAAAATTAAAAGTAATTAAACTCACTTTTTGTCGGCTGTAAAACTACCGATAGATCAAGTGGAGCTGTTTGCTCCGTAATATTCTCTGCTGCTGTAGCTGCTCAAAGAGCATAAAAAGTCTCCGTGTACGATGGTGTTGGAGAGATCGGTGATTCTCGAACTATATCGGTTTTACTACCTGAGGGACATGAATCCTCATGATCTGTTAAACAAAATAAAAAAATAATGTTAAAAAGAACGAAAAGAAAAAAAATTAGAGGAAGAAACGTTTAGAAAAACTAGAGAGAAAATAGTTAAAAGTAATTAAACTCACCTTTAAATTTAACATCTTCTACATTGATAATGGTGGTTTTGGTTTCTGCCGGCTGTAAGACTACCGACAGATCAAGTGGAGCTGTTTGCTCTGTAATATATTTTGCTGCTGTGGCTGCTCGAAGAGCATCAAAAGTCTCAGTGTATGAAAAAGTTGATGAGGAGATCGGTGACTCTCAAAGTACATCGATGTCACTGACTGAAGAACACTTTTAACAACACATTTACACACTTTGAATGTTTATTAGAATCCGTTGAAAATAAACGTGCGTATCAACATCATGTAGCATATAGTATTGGATGTTATATCAAATTCAGTTATGATGATAGTCAATCAGAGTATAAAATTTATAGACAAAATGATGTAAATAATGATGAGACACCTGCTAAATGGTTTGTCAATATTCTTTACCTTCTTGCTTTAAAACTGGAAGAATCGTATAAAAATCCGATCAAGATAATTGATTTGACAACAGCAGAAAAGGTCATGTATGATCAAGCTTGTTTATGTCATATATGCAACTAGCCCTTTAGTTTAGTTGATAAAAAAGTACGAGATCATTGTCATCTGACTGAAAAGTACGCATATTTTTATTTTCTTATTTTACTTTAGCAATTATTATTATTTCATACACCAAACAAAAAAATATTTTTTTCTATTGCAGGTTTCGAGGTCCTGCACATAGCAAGTGTAATATTAATTATCATGATTCACGAATGATACCGATAATTTTTCATAACTTAAGTGGTTGTAATTCTCATTTATTTATAAAAGAACTCGCGATTAACTTCCCTGGAAGAGTTCAACTTTTACCTCAGACAAAAGAAAAGTATATTTCTTTTACAAAATATGTTGAAAAAACTGATATTAATCCACGATTCATAGATACCTTCAAATTTATGCCATCATCTCTCGACAAACTGTCATCATATTTAGATGAAATGAAAATTATCGAAAGTGTTTTTTCAAATGATGATAACTACGATATGAATCTAATAAATTTATTAAAAAGGAGAGGCATATTCCCGTCTGATTATATATCCTCGTTTGAAAAACTAGAAGAAAAAAAGATACCAACAAAACAAGATTTTCATAGTAGCTTATACGAAGCTCATATTACTGATGAAGAGTATAAGCATGCTAAAAGTATCTGAAATACTTTTAACATTTAAACACCTGGGCAGTATTCAGATTTATACTTGAAGACTGATGTGCTACTACTTGCCGAAGTTTTCGAAAATTTTCGAAACAATTGTCTCAAAGCAAATGAATTAGATCCAGCTCATTATCATACAACACCTGGTTTAACTTGGGAAACCATGTTGAAGTATACAAAGGTTTAAAAATACTTTTTAAAATCATAATTCATTATGAAATAATAATATTAATGATGTTAATTGATTTCATGTAAAGCTTGAATTGTTAACAGATATTGACATGCTTATGTTTATTGAGCGCGGCATACGAGGTGGCATCAGTCAATGTTGTAATCGCTATGCTAAAGCAAATAATGCATACATGAAAGAAGGCAAACGCGATGATATGGATGAAAAATATATAATGTATTATGATGTCAATAATTTGTATGGTTGGGCCATGACGCAACCATTGCCTTACGCTGGTTTCAAATGGATTAAAAATATTAACCAAACAGTTATTTTTAATGTAGAAGATGATGCTGAAATCGGGTGTATACTCGAAGTAGATCTTACTTACCCCGAAACTCTCCATAACGCACACAAGGATTTGCCATTCTGTGCTGAGCACCTGACACCTCCAGGATCCAAACAAAAAAAATTATTGACTACTCTGTACGGCAAAAAACGATATGTAATACAATATCGGGCACTCAAGCAAGCTGTGAGTCATGGTCTTCATATAACAAAAATTCATAGAGCCATACAGTTTGATCAAAGTTCCTGGTTAAAAACATACATTGACTGAAACAGTCAAAAACGTCAAAATGCAAAAAATGACTTTGAGAAGATTTTGTACAAATTATTTAATAATGCAGTATATGGAAAAACAATGGAAAATGAGCGCAAGCGAATTGATTTTAAGCTTATCAACAAGTGGGCAGGAAGATTTGGGGTAGAAGCATATATTTCACGTCCCAATTTTCATAGTTGTGACATATTTGACGAGCAGCTTGTTGCTATACAATTAATGCGCACTGATATTTTTATTAAAAAACTAATATACATAGGATTAAGTGTCTTGGACCTGTCCAAAACACTTGTATATAAATTTCGTTATGATTTTATGAGAAATAAAATTAGGGATCAGTGCAAACTGTTGTATACCGACACTGATAGTCTTATATATGAAATAACGAATAAAAATATCTATAATATGATGCGTGAGAATATCAGAGAATTTGACACGTGGGACTATCCTATCAACAATGACTTTAATATGCCTTGTAAAAACAAAAAAATTGTTGGTCTTATGAAAGATAAATGCAATGGTAATATTATGTTGGAATTTGTAGGATAGCGAAGTAAAATGTATAGCGTGAAAATTCAAAATCAAAAAATATTTAAAAAAGCTAAAGGTGTAAAAAGCGCAATTGTAGGAGCTACGATAACCTTTGAAGATTACATCAAGTGTCTGACTGAAAATTCCAGCATCACTCGAGAGCAAAAAATTATTAGATCTCGTCATCATCAACTATTCACTAAAAAAAATGAAAATTGCCTTAAGTGCACACGACGACAAACGATTTTTTCAATCTGGTTGTACCGATTCTCTACCATGGGGTCATTATAGCATGGTGGGAGATTAAACTTCCAATAAGAGGAAAAGATCGATAGAAGGGGTAGCCAATCAGGTAGAAGAAGCTGCAAGGACTGTTCCTGCATTGGATCCCTCAAAAATAGACAGAACACTAGCAGATGAGCCTACAGTGAGGGGGTCGGTACCATATAAGGAGTCATCTCGACCAGGAAAGCTTATTCTACACCCCAGCAGAGGTCCAAGTAAGGTTAAACTCAATCAACACAAGCTGACATCACCTTTAAGTGAACCACCTCGTAAGAAACTAATACAGTCAAGGTAACATATTTTTTTATTTTCATTTTTATTTTATTTTTTTTATTTTTTTTTTCTTATAGTAAATATTTGTGCATATCCGCTCAGCATATGTAATATTTGAATAATTTATGCTAACTTTCATGTTTTTTTTTTTTTTTGTTTGTTAAAAGATGGATCTTGCAACACTCAACAAAATCGCTGACACTGATTTTCTCCCAACAAGAAAACTTTCCGAATTGATTCCTGACCAAAACTACATGGTGTCAAAACTAAAAAAAGCTTATACTAAATTCGGACCCAAAAAAGTTGCAGAACTTGACGATGAATCTCAAATTTTTCTGCAGACTAGTATAAGTGCAGCTTTGTTTAAAAACAAAGAATTCTACAATAAATTATTGGATGCTGTAAATAAATTTAAATTATTTATTGTATACAATGGAAAACACATTATTTTTTTTTATGTGTGATGTAAAAAAGTGAAAAAAAAAATCAATTACAATTTTCTCTAAAATTCAAGTATTTATTTAAAACATTCTTCCTATGTAACATTTTCATTATTACTTGATACATATTACAATCTTATAATTTTTTAACTCAAAGTAATTCAAATATCTTAGTTATTTATTCGTCCAACTATTGTGAGTACTGTCAAAACCCAACCATTTAACAAAAACTCGATTGCCACGCCTTTGAAGGATCTTCTCTATGAGGTATACATCAGGATGTTTTGTATTTTGCAGTTCTTGCTCGTAGAAACCTCCAGAAATATGTTGATCTTGATAATCTTTCAGGTGATATGTCGTTAGATTTGTTGCTGCTACTCGCGTGATTGTAAATATTTCTGTCGACCAATTTGGTCTATAACCTTTTTCGCATGCTTGTTTTGTCTTGCTCACACGTACTTTATTGCCAATTTTAAATTTTGGCTCACTGCTATTTTTATATTTTATTTTTTTGTTTTTTCAAGACTTAAACTTTATTTTCAGCAGTAACGTCTTTCAGTTTCAAACCAATTGTTCGATGCTTCCTATTGTTATATAATTTAACTCACGTTTGTATTAAATTCAACCACTTATAATTGCCTTGCAAACTAAATTTTTTCCACATCAAATCTTTTAAAGTACGATTAAATCGCTTGCATATTGAAGCTTTAAGATTGCTGTAAGTTAAGTATAAATTTATTTTATATTTTTGCATGAGATTTTGGAAGTTTGCACGATATAATTCTTTGCCACGATCAGTTTGCATGTTTACTGGTACCCATCCTTTTTTTAATATCAAATGCATTGCTTCAGTTACTTCTTCACCAGTTTTTTTCTTGATGGGTACAGCCCATGCGTACTTGGAGAAAATATCTATTACAGTGAGCATATACCGATATATCCTTTGTTTTCGAAAGCGTAACGCTGCATCTCTACAAAGTCTGCTTGCCAAGTCTCATCTTAACCACGTATGTTGAATTTTCGGCTAGGATAATTACGCTTTGCTGCCTTATGTAGTTCCTCAACGATTTGCTCCATGTATTAACTGTCTAGGTTTAAGTTTTCTGAATCAGCTTGAATAAATAGAAATTTTTTTTGTAAGTTAAAGATAAAAATTGGAAGGCTATCTATTTCTTAATCAAGCTTTTTAATAACTTCAATTAAGTAAGCATAATTTACTGCATTTTAAGGCTGTTTTGGTGTTCCAACATTGCACAGTCTTTTTTTATTTAAGTCATACTGCCCATCTGTTGTAAGTTTATATCCAATACCAGGAGAACCTCGGCTACCGCCTTCGGTTTTATCTACTTTTCGACGGAATACATCGACACTCATTTTGATACTAAAGCAAAAATTTTGCACATCAATATATATGTCCTCCTTCACGAAGCTCTTCGATGATAAAATTTCATTGTCAAGACTTGTATTTCCTGCCGACTTTTCAGCTATTAATAAGCGTAAGCGATCTACTAACTAATTAGGATCATCCCAGTATGTATAATCTACTTGTTGCATTATTTGAGCAGTTTTATAATGAGGTAGCAGCGATCCACCTTTTTTACGAACCGTGAGATCGAACATTGGAGCAATCATTTTAATAAACTTATTACTATTATGGGTTCGTATAGCTCCGTTTTTTTTAAACTCTTTTCTGTGAACATTTGATATTTTTAATAATACGTAGTATTTTTCAAAATCCTCCTGTGTCAACAGAGATTCATTAGGATGCTTTGTGATGAGTTGCTCTATTAATCCTGGATTCATTGGATACTTTAAATCATCTATTTTGATATGATTATTTTCAAATTCTACTCGCAAATCGCCAATTTTGTAAAACTCATTTTCTTTCCACACTCCATACTTTAAATCTAATAAATCTTTCTGATTTTCATCAAGTATTTGTAAATAAAAATTATTTAATGAATTCTAACTAATTTGCACTGAATCAACTGATTGATTCTGAATAGTATTATTTAAATCAGTATCATCATCACTTTTACTAATGGCAGACTCGAATGCTATATCACTCTCACTAAAGTTTTCTCTGTCTTTTGGATGCTTTTCTTTATAAACTTTATTATTTTCTTCATCGTTTTTATTATAAAAATAATTATGAGTAACAGAATTATTGTTATTTTTTCGTTTTTTTGTTTCGGCAACAATTTCCATTAGAGGGTCTGTACTTGGTTTAAAAGTTTCACTAAGCACTTTTTCAGCCTCATTTTTCCCAAACTTCAATAGTCTGTACTTTTTTCTAACAGCCTCACGTGCCTTCACTAACTGATGTAGAACGTTTTTCTCTTGTTCATACATAATGATAATGATGCTGACAATGATGATGATGATGCTTCAATGTCTTGCGACTGACTGTAGTGATTGCACTAGGTATGTCCTGAATGAACAGAAAAATTATCAAACCCTTTTCTGTATGGACAATTATTCATTTGTTTATCTTCATTTATAACAACAAATCCATGTTTATTATCATTCCAGCAATTAGAGCATAAATTTTTAAATTGAATGTATGGCATGTCGAAGTTTACATGATCATTATACACATGCTTCAAATTAACTTCATCTTGACGGAATAAAAAAAAAAAATTAACGTTACCCCTTACAAGATGCTTTGGGACTTGAGCATAAGACTGACAAAAAAAGAAGCAGTCAACATTTTTGTGTCTACCCAAACAGAAAAAGGCCTTTACATTGTCTTGTTTTTCACAAGCTATATCATCAAAAATCATCATACAATTTGGTAAAGCATCATCGGGCGAAACTACAGTCTCATGTTCGCTGAAAGGTGAGTATTTCACACCCTCTATAGGCTCCAAAAAATCTTTTAAAAACTAGTATTTTGGCTGATGCAGCGATTAAGAATACACAAACACATTTTCAAACTTAACGCCATTGGGACGCACGATTAAAGCCAATAAGCTATTAGTCTTACCACAATTAGATGGACCGCAAAATACTGCACGAATACTATCAGGGAGTAGTTCACCATGTTGATTTGAACGCTTTTCTTGTTTTACAATAGCGTCAAAATTCGGCACTTGTAATTTTATGGATTGTTCTTCGAATTCCATGTCTATTTAGTATGAAGAATGAGTGACAACTAATCTTTTAATTAAATAGTATAACGCTTCTATATTTTGAGCTATTTATTGTAACAAATTCGTCTGCTATGAATACATTATTTGTTTTCTCGAACGCTTAGTCATAATTCAACCTCTGAAGTCTAATCATCATTATGTATCATCATGATCATGCATCGTAAGAGAGGACGAGGTCTTGTAAATAAAATCACGAATTCTTTACCAGTAGGGCTTCGTTTGCCTGGATATCAGTATTGTGGGCCTGGTACTAAGCTTGCTAATCATCTTGCTAGAGGAGATTCAGAAGTTAATCCGCTGGACGCCGCGTGTAAAGAGCATGATATAGCATACTCAAAAAATCGACAAGATTTAAAAGCCAGACGCGAAGCAGATAAAATTTTTGCTGATAAGGCTTGGCAAAGAGTTAAAGCTTCAGATTCAAGTGTTGGTGAAAAAGCAGCAGCTACCTTTGTGACTGGCGCTATGAAGCTTAAAAGTAAATTTGGTATGGGGCTGAAGAAGGAGAAGAAGAAGAAAAAACATTGTATTAACAAAAGGAAAAGAAAAAAGAGTAGCTTAAAAAAACAAGGTAGTGCTTTAAGTGCAATTATTAAAGCTGCCTCATAAAACTAGATTAGGAGTCTATTTAAAGCCTTACATTGGAAAAGATTTAAAAAATAAACAAAAACAAAAAAAATCAAATCAAAAAAAGTTCAAAGCAGTAAAATTACCTGATCGAGCTCTGACCAACATAGATTTGATGAAATATTCTAAAATCTTAAAAATCCCACGTTCTCGTAGAGTATTCATGAGAAACAACTTACCTGCTGATGGCCCGCGGTTTTTTGAAACACCTATAGTAAATCTTGATGATAAGAATAGACCTGGAACTCACTGGGTAGCTTATCGAAAACGTGGTTATAATGTTGTATATTTTGACAGTTTTGGAGATCTTCAGCCACCTATCGACTTAATGTTATAACTAAAAGTTAATAAGGTGAAATATAATTATAAGCGTTATCAAAAATTTAACTCTTACAACTGCGGTCATTTGTGCTTAAAGTTTCTTTCAAAACAAATATAACTTTTTTACGTCAAGAGAAACCTCTTAGTTATACTTTGACAACGATGGAAGAAACATTAACATTAAGCCTTTCTGGTACTTCTTCTGTTTAAGAAGAAGCACTTTCTTAATCGAATACCTTTAATCGTTCTCGATCGTTTGAAACAAAACGAGTCATTGAAAAAATGCTCCAGTAGATGTGAGGCTAAAATTTAAGTCACATACAAACTTTTCTGCCAATAAGTCAGCTTGTTGCTTAATTTTGCACGACCGTATAGTTCAATACAGTCCAATGAGTGGGGATGTCAAGAAACTTGTGTAAATATAAAGTTGATTCAGGGCTTTGTTAGCATCAGTTTATTTTCAACCACAAAGGATAAAGGTCAGAGCAACAGCTAGAGTAAAGAAGAAGCAGAAAACAAACGACGACAAGAAGAGTGGGAAAAATTTATGAGAAGAAAGGAAAAAAAATACATTAAAGTTGATGAAACAAAATCAGCGAAAAAATCAAAAGATAAGGACTGTAAAATTGTTAAATAATTAATATTGTTGTAAGCTTTACTTTAATTAATATGCTACGTAAACCGTGTACGAGTAATTTTACAACTAATTTCAAGTATCAAAAAATTTAAACTAAGGATAATAATGATAGAAATAAGAAATCTGGGCTAAATAACTTTGTCGATAAATATTAAATCAACAAAGGGTTTCGTCCTAATAATGAAGGTAACGAAAAAATACAAAAACAATAAAATTAAAAATTGTAGTTGCGGAAGATGGAGTATTTTGTGGACATGCCAGTTTTCAAGAAACCAAGTAATGATTATGTGCTCAAAGAATTGGCTATCCTTTTACTTAATGCTAACGATGCAGAATCCCAAGTATTTCTGTTAAAAGCACCCTTTACCTGTCGTAAATTACCACAAAAGTATAAACATGAAAATTTATACCTTGAACTTTGCTATCACGGATTAACCTGGAACTCGGAAAAAATTGAGTATACGGAGGTAGGAAACATTTTACGGGAGAATCTTAAAAATGCTACAAAAATACATGTCATTTGAGATTAAAAAAAAAAGTGGCTTGAAAAATTTGGCTTTAAGGTCACTGATATGACACACTATCCACTGTTTGAACTTCCAAGATTGATGACTACTTGCACACATCACAACGGAGCTTCCATATTCATGTGTGCTCTTCATAATGTGAAGCGAATGAAAAAATTTTACTTTAATATGGAATGGGTTGATGTTGATGATGACGATGATAATAATAATAATATAGAGCTGTAAGAATGCATTGTATTGTATTTTAAGAACATGTTTAACAAAATCGTAACGCGCTCGCTAACACAAAAAGTTTTTGTATGCATATAATCACCACGTGCACAAGCTGCACACGATTTCGCTCATTCAAACAGCGCGCGCAAATCAGCGCTGCAGACGACTTATGCACATTGCATCTCGCGCAAACTTAAACTACGTAGCACGTCACCAGCTGGCGCACGCGGCGCTACAGGCGCTAATGCACATTGCGCATAAACTCAAACAGTGCGCGCAAACTCAAGCAGCACTGCAGCTGGCGCACGCAACCTCAAGCAGCGCACGCACAAGGAATGCGAGGAATCCACAGCTCCTGCTCGCCCATTGGCTGCAGCAGGGACTACTCCACCCGAAAAGAGGGGCCGCTCGCCGTGGAGAGGGAGTGGGCCGAAATCGCCTGGCGACTCGAGCCCACCTGGGCTGGAATCGCCATAGCTTATCTACTACGATGCTTTACTTGAGTGACCCTTCAAATTCAAAGGGTTGAAACATCTGTCGGTGCGAACGTTCGTGTTTATTGTTTTAGGTATCGTGCTGATTTTCACCTTTTTGTGCGCATGTGTGTGTCAATCAAAACAACCAAGATGATTTATCGCTTTCCTAAAATGCACACTTCAAAGATGGTTTCGTAACCTATAAATTTTGACTCATGAGTCCAGACGAGATAACAAATCCGAAGCAGTTTTCACAAAATTTTTTATCAACTGCCAGAGATTAGAAAAACTATTATTGATTAAAAAAAATAATAATATACTAATTCTAATAACAGCTTTTAAACAAAAAAACATTTAATAAATTTGAATCAGCAATTTATAATGTTAATATAGTACATTATGTACGTGCTCTACGTTGCGCAGATGAGCTCTGCCTACTTACGGGCTCGAGCGTACGTATGTAACATGAAGTGGTGCGTGCACACAACATTTAATACTCAAGTGTATACTACCTCAGAGATAATATTCTTCTACTTCTTTTTCAATGAGGTAGCTTAAGGACGTTCATCACAGTTAGAGGGGAAATGTAGAGAGTGCAGTGAGGGGGGAGCGAGCACGGGGCAGCGCTGGCAACTGTTTTGAATAAATTTTTATACCTATGTATAGGCGTCAGATACTGTTTGTTTATTTAACTACAAATGTAACTTGTTGATCTCTCTGAAAATTGAAAATAAGACCAGTATTATGATATTGCGTCATGCAAAAAAAATTGGAAAAATTCTACATACCATATTTTTATAAATTCCTTTTTTATGTGACTCCTCCAGAAGGTTACGTGTTACATTGAAGTTTTTTCAACATTCAATATTTAAAAAATGATGTAGTGAAACGATCTCAAAATTTATATGTAACTTTCTCACATCATTGTGAGCATCCTGTTGAAATTTTAGGAAGATCGTACAGAAAACGCTATGTGTGATGAACGTCCTCAATCAAGTTTAATACAATCACTTTCAAGAAATAAACTTGGAATCACAAGTTAATGCATCTAATCCATCAATCATTCGAAAACAAATCATAAAAAGTAGCTGATAAATTTTTAATATTAATTTTAACCAAGCACTCACCCAGATGTTTTGCGTATCTACAGCTCCTCAATCACCTTTGGTCACCCACACAAACAGAATAAATGATTTAACATCTTATTTTAAACAAACGATTGTTTAAGTTAAATGAAAAAAAATCAGTTTACAAACCTTTTGCTTTCAAACTTTAGCTAAATCATATCCTCTGTTATATAGCCATTTAAAAAGCCAGTCTTTACATCAAATGTCTAGTGTCCAAGTCAAACTCAGTAACTGTGGCTAGAACAGCTCGATCCAAGGCTAACCTAGATATTACCCTTCTGACAAATCTCGCCTGAGATCTTAGGTGAGATTTCTGAAAGAAAAAGAAATAAAAAAATTTTATGCAACGATTACAATTGATACATCAATAGAACGATTACCTAAAATATCAACAGTTATAGGAAAAAAAAAAAAAAATTGGCTTAAATAGGACACGAACTCAAGCCACCAGTTTATCAGGCAAGCATCTTACCGCTTGGCCAGAGAGGATGAGATACCAGTCCGACAACTTACGTCTATATAAAGTGTAAGTACCATGTGTTATTGTTTTTCTTATTCACAACTGAATCATACGATTATTTTTAGATATAATTTTTCCCAATCTTCATTCTGATAGTTAACTAACTAGATAATATTCAGGAACATTATTTTCTTCACAAACAAAATTTTCTCTCTTAAAGTTACTCTTGAAGGGGCTTTATATCCAAGTAAGGCATACGTTTTCAATAATTATTATGAATGTTTATTTAAATGTAATAATAAAGAAAAACTACAATATAAAACAGGGGGACTTGATGTGTTGTGAATAGGTTATTTTTAAGAAATCCAAATTACTTGCGTGTATATTATCTTATTTTTAAAAAACACTTATAAAAATTAAAAATCCTTAAAGCTCTATTTATGTTATTTCAACTTTTCAAACATATTATACTCCTTAAAGAATTTTAGATAGAGTAATTACTGTAAATTTTATGATACAACACATGTGTAATACATGAGTTAGCTACAATTGTTTATAACAAACTGTTGGTTTTCACTCGTTTTTTGCGTTTTCGTAAAACAATTACATTTAACTCACTAAACATGAATTGTATCAACAAATTTTCAGTGATGACTTTATCTGTAATTATTTACGGAGTATAATAAGCTTTGAAAAGTTGGAGTAACATGAATAGCTTTAAGGATTTCCAACTTTTATAAGTGTCTTTTTAAAATGAAATAATATGCACGCAAGCAATTTGGATTTTTTTTTAATAATTTATTTACAACACATCAAGTCCCCCTGTTTTACATTCTAGTTTTTCTTTATTATTACTTTTAAACAAACATTTACAATTATTATTAAAAAATTATGCTATACTTGCATATAAAGCCTCCTTAAGAGTTACTTTCAGAGAGGAAATATTGTTTGTGAAGAAAATAATGTTTCTGAATATTATCTAGTTGGTTAACCATCAGAATTACGATTGGGAAAAATTATATCTATTAATAATTGTATGAGTCAGTTGTGAATAAGAAAAATAATAACACATGGTACTTACACTTTATATAGACGTAAGTTGTCGGACTGGTAAATCTTCATTATTAATTGCCACACTTGCTTTTTAAGTTATGTATCTAGGCAGACCATTTTCTAAATATTTTATCAAGTATGCAACAATCTATTCATATAAATTTTTTTTACTATCTTTGATAAGTTCATCAATCTTAAACTCAATCGACCCGTAAAGTTGTTTTAACACACCAGTTATCACACGTTTATTCGATTTTGAGTCAATGATATCTTTTTTTCATTGTCTGAATAAATCACAAATCCCGTCCCTATAAATTTATGCCAAGGTAGAAAATTCTTAACTAGATCTTTCGAACAAATTACTTCATTAAGAGCAATCACTTTACCGTCATTTTTTTGCAAAGATCGTTCCTACTCCCTCTGATTCTAAGTTTGCTTCTGAGTTGCTGTTAGCACATTTAATAGTGCTTCAATCATATTCAAAGGTTTGGAAAATAATTCTTAATTTTATCAAATGGTCAGTAGTGCCAGCGTCTGCAACGAACTTAGCAATGGATTTATTTGTTACGTTAACAGATTCTATACCTTCACCAAAAGCAGCAAAAAACAGAACTTCCTTACCTAAAGGTTTGTTACTAGGACTTTGGCCTCTAGGTTTGTTCAACGTATTGGAATCAGGCTGATTAAGATTGTCGAAATATAAGTTGCTGCATGGATAATTGTTCGTGTTTTTATTCAGATTTTTGTTACTTTTAGGCCGTTTATCATTATAATTTAAATTAGTAGCTTTACGCTTGTTAAGCCACCCAGGCTTATTAGAACCATTGTCACTATTTTTATTATTAGTAGAACCAACTTGCTTTAAATCTTCTTGAATGAAACCCCACCAAAGCTTCTTTTTTTGAGATACCACTCCCAGATTAAAAGCAGCTTGTTCTGCTTTTCTTGTAGATTAATCCATGGCAATATGAGGAGCGAGCTCCTTACAAACAATAACAGAATTTTCATTTCAATTGCTTGTATGGGCAAGATTACATTGTGACCACCATAAGTATCACAATCATAGTATTTTTCCAATGATATACCCATTTGCATAGCAGTAGCATCAGCGCGAGAATTTTTTAGGGCCTCCAGTTTGTTACTGAACTTTTTAATGCCTTTATTCGTCCAGTCCTTTTCAGTACTTTGAGGAGATAAAAAATCTAAGTTTTGAATGTCTGGCACAGACATAACTGCTTCAAACATTTCAAACTTTTCATCGTCTCTAAGAGGCTGACAGTATTCACTATTATCATATTTTCAAGATAATCTTTCAAATCAACAAATAAAATTGGATGCTTAATCTTTTTTTAAATTAAGATTATTATTAATTTCTATTTCGCTACAATCGAGGTAACGTTTGTCTCTCCTTTCTTAACTTTGCGTAATTTTTAAATTACACCTATTGGACTTTTAAAATAAATGTATTTTAAATAATAACTTAATTTGATACCATTTATTAAGATATCACTAACTTTAAATTTATTTTCCTCTTTAAAGATTGGATAAGCAGTTGCAGAACTAACGTTCGGTTCTATCACGTATAATAAATCCAACGATCTCAATTTAGATGGTAAATAATCGTAGAAATGATCAAAACGTAATTTTGAGTTCAACTTATATTTACGCCTGAAATTTCCTTCGTGAAAATGCACTTTCACTCTAATTGTGTCACTTCTTCAAGTAAAAGTTACTTTATTTGAATTTTATTTACTCTTACACATTTTTACAATTTAATTTCATTAATCTTTTAAATTTTGTCAGCATCATTAATATTTAACATAATCGTGGAATTTCCAAAACCTTTGAAATCGAACAATATATATACACTACTGGGGCTTTGCCCCCTGCACGCTTTGCGTCCCAACCCCCCAAGAATGTTTAAAACTTATAAATTAAATAACAACGTATAATTGAAAATTAATATTTACAAAATGATGGACTTGTTGGATGAATAATCAATTGTTTTTCAGTTTGCTTACGTTTCTTCATAATGCTTTTTATATTATAATATACTTAAAATATACATACAACATATAGTTTCGTATCATAATTTTTTATTAAATGAGAAATACAACTTATATTTGGAGTTAAAGTTTTCAGAGATAAAGATTTCAGTAGAAAGTCGTTTTTGTAAAAGGAAAATGTACATAACTGTACGATCGTATGAATTAAAATATTTATCAATCAATATTCAACATTATTATAACGTAGCAGGGATATGGTATTTGGCACAAAAAATAAAAGTATAGAAATTTCATAATTATGAAATCAGGATTTAAAAATATACGACAATTTTTGTCATTATAGAATTTCTAGTACGAAATTAGAAGCTGTCTTGTATTTCAATTTCGTAAAATTAATTTTTTACCAAAATTCAAAATTTTCAAGATAAATGTCAAAGTTACAATATACATGAAAAAGTTTGTAATAAGAGCATTTTTTTTTTTAATAGAAGAATTAAAAAATACAGTATCGTGATACATCAGTTTTTTTATGTTTTCACTTGTTAGGGTTCTAATTTACAAGATGTATTCTATATATTTAAAAAAACTAATTTTTTAGAGAAAAATAAGAAATTATAAGGAATAAACCTTGAGTAACAAACAATAAAATTTTTAGCAATAAAAAATTTTTTGCCATACAATGTTTTCAATGTTTCCTTGGTTCTCCATACACTTTATATAAATATAGTCTCAGGACTTTTACATCTTGATACAATACATATAGTTGACCATGAGAAAATAAAGGTCTTTTGTAGTAAAATCCTAATTTATCAAAACTTTGATCTTGCGATTTATTAATTGTCATGGAAGAAGCTAGAACTATTGGAAATTGTTTTCTGTATATAATAATCACTAAAAATGAATTATAACCAGTATTAACCGTGATTCTTGAAATGAAAACTTTATAACCAGATTTCTTACCAGTTATTATTTCTCCTTCCGAATTATATTTAAATAATTTTGTTTTACGTTGTCTAGTTGCCGTTGCACAATCCATCAAATATATTCACATTTCTTATCATCATAACAATAGCATGTACTTTAAAATTTAAAAAATATAGCTGTAATCCTTCATGTATATTATTTAGAGTTTCGATAGAAAAATTTATGTTTATTTTTTTTATCTGTGCAATCGCTACCTTTATATTTTGCAAAATCTATGCTGTTATAAGTATGTTCTTTTCCTTTAATAAAACTCAAAATTTTATTATTTGAAATGTACGAAAGTTCGTTATGAGTAGTTAGAATTACTTTGTATAAGCAGCTATTTATACCATCTCTATAAATTTTTTTAGAAACATTATCAGTTTTCCCTCCCTCCAATGTCCATTACCAATAATGAAAGTTTCAAATTTGTACACCGCATATTACTTTTCGCTTTCATTATTTTACAGTGTTTCCATAGAAATGAACACCTCATTGTTTTACTAATTATAGAACTTTCACACTCATACTTTATCACTTTGTCTAAAATCGCCTCCTAAAATAAATGATTTTCCACCAAATAGAATATTATAATCGCATAAAACTTTTCAAAGTCTATCTTCTATTTCCAAATGTAAATTTTTAGGGATCATTGAAGCTTTGTCCCAAATAATTACATTTACTTCCCGTAACTTTTTTTCAATCAGCTTTGTATTCAAAGAAAGAACTTGCAATATTATATACATTTAATGGTATTCAAAATGTTCTATCGCTTGTCATTCCTTTAGGTAATAAAATCAAAGCAATTCCTGGCCAAACAAAAAAAAAATTAATGTTTTGTATGAAAATATTTTTCCAGAACTTCCTGGACCATTAATAAAATATATTTTTGTATCATTGTTACTATTTTTATTAAAAATTATTTTTTCAGCACTATTTACGTAGCAAATAAATCCTTAAAATTTGCTTCTTAATCAATAACAGTTTTATTGTCCTCAATACTCTCAGATTTTACTGTTTCATTCGGTTCTGTTGATCCATAACCTTTACATCAATTTTCTTGAAACTTGAAGATTTCATTTAAATGTAATAAAACATAGTATTTTGTTTATCGTCTTTTGAATCTTGAATATTAAATTTTTAGGGTGATTCCCAAATAAACTTACCACAAACGTTTTCGGATATTCAAAACCATGTGAAAAGTTTTCTCAGTTAATATGGCAGCATGAAGTTACAAGATTCTTTATATATTTTAGAGTCGTGTTTAACTTAGCCTTCAGCAGTAGCAGTATATCTAAACATTCTGTCATGTATGTTATCAACTATTTTTGAACTTTTAAAAGATTTAGCTCCACTCACCCAATTTAAAATCAATTTTAAAAAAAACACTCAAAGTCCTGAGGTGAAACTATATTAAGTCGATTTATTGTTGAATTACGTCTAACTCTTTCTTTTTTAACCCAAGTTTTTACTGACGAATTAAAACAGTAATATTCAGGAACATTCACGTATGTAATTTTTGCGAAACTATCTATTTCATTTGATTCAAACGAAGCAGTTAATGCTGTTTCAGAGCTTTCTATTGCTTTAAAGATCTTATTTTTAACAAAAAAACTATTTTTTTTGTATATTTTAAATATATACTGATAAATTAAATACAGAATGACTACGTCCACCAGCGTTGTTTTATCAAGTGTATCACGCACATGGTCTATGACTGAAGAACTAAAGCACCGCGGTACAGCGCGTCAGTTTTAGCGTGAAAACTTTACAAGTAACTACTGTAATGAAAACGTAAAAAAAAATTTATGATAAAAATCGCTTAATAACTATGTTCATGTAATGAAAAATAAATAAATCTTTTTTTAAAACAATTATTAACATAACTATTATGTATACACTGATGCTGCCGTTGCGCGGTGCTTCAGTTCTTCAGTCATAGACTACGTGCGTGATACACTTGGTAAAACATCGCTGACGTCCACACAGACGGAACTCTTGCAATTGCCATGCTGCTTCCATGAGGTTGAAAATGTGGCCATCTACATACTCTGATATTTCATCAAAAATTTCTACATTGTCTTTTTATCACTCGTATATGTTTTCGTTATTTAACGTTATGCACTATTTCCTCCTTCATGAACATAATCAAAAATATACTTTATACTTCGACAGGATGCACAATTCTCCACATTTATGTGACAAATATATTTTGTTAATAAAAATGGATTGTACGGTACTACCATTGAATTATAAACTGGAATTTTTTCTATTGTCACTTATTTTGTAATTTAGATATTTATTTTTGGTAAAAACTGTATGATAAGTGAACTTTTTCGGAAACTTTTTTGTCCAAATTTTTTGATAACTGGTAAGGCATTGACTATCTTCACCACGAGGTCCATGGAGCATACGTTTTGTAACTAATTTTTGCATTTGTGAATCAAAAGGAATTTCCGCTGAAATATATTTATCTATGTCTGTAGTAGTATATGATTTATTGTTTGGATGCAATGTTACAATAATATGCGAATGAGGCATTCTTTTTCTTCAAAATTTAATGGTATAAACGTAAGCAACAACTTTTCCAAAAATATTGTTTTTAGTTATATCGTCTGAAATTAATTTTAATTTTGTATGAAATAATATAACAGTTATATTCGGTATATCATTTGGAATGGTACCTTTAAAAAAGTTTTTCAAAATTTGCTTTGCTTATTTTTATTTAGGGTTAAACATTACGGTGATAAAAAAAATCAGATCGTCTAAGCTTTCGCATTATTACCATTGAATCTTCTTGATAGTGTTCTGCATACACCTACTACTACCGATGTATGTGAAATAAAAATATTTCCAATTTTATTATTTTCAAAATTTTTAGAGTTATTCAAGGCCCTACCCATTATGTGATCTATTAATCCTTGATAACATTCAATCCTTAGAATTTTTCAGTTATTGCGAAAAAAATTTATTCTATTGCTTTCTATCATAATCTATGCATGCAAAAAAAATTGTTGCGTTAATCTTCCAGCATAGAGTATTGGACTAAAAATTTTACTATTTGGTCGATAAAAAGTTTAATAAAAGAAATATTGAAGCAACATAAGCTTTTCTGCTCTTGTTAAAAATTTGTGTCTATCGTATATGTACTCCATCTTACATCGCCTACTCGAAATAATAAAGGAAATACCATTGGATCGACATGCTGTATTTGTCATACAGCATCGATAATGCAACCTATAAAGATGTTAATATATTGAATGAAAATATCATAATAAATTTATCCATAGAAATGTTAAACGATATAAGTGAAGGCTTGCCACCTTATGAACATAAATTTTAAATAGGTACAATAGTAGCCTTTATTTGAAATTTTTGAATATCAGACGGCTTATGCAACGGTACACGATTGCGAATTACTAAATTGGTTAAGTATAACGTAGAAGGCAAAATAATTACGGGAGAAAAATTTGGTAATTAAGTTTTCATTACAAAAATTACAATAAATACCAAAAATAATTTATCATTACCTTTCATTTAATATAGAAAACAATTCGCATGGGTCGTAGCATTTGCTATGACTATAAACGAGTCTCAAGGTCAAAGCTTTGATAATGTGGGATTATTCTAGAAAAACCATTATTTTCTCAAGGTCAATTGTCCGTGGCTTTATCAAGCTATCCCTTACGTAAGTTTTTATGCATAAGATCATGCAAAAAAAATTGTTATATAAATATTGTATTGCAACTATTCTTGCATAATTTTATGCATTGTATCTTGCATTGATTTCGCGTTGCCAGAATCGTTGCAAATTTTACTGCAAAATACATCGATTAAATGATCGGCATTTAACTTCGATGGTTTCACCGAGAAATTCTTCTATAACAAAAATTTGAAGCCTTGTTAAATCAACATTTTTTCCATTGCCAAATACGGTTAAGTCTTCCATGAGGAGTATGAACTCTACACAGTTTTTTACATGACAGCCATTCATTAAGTTGATAAAAAAAGAAACAGTTTTTTTATTACAATTTGGGTTACCAAAAATATTGGCATTATTTCTAAGATATCTTAGTCTATAATACGCTCTACAAATTTGTTCTGAAACGCATTGAGTACCGGAAAATAAATTTTATATCACAGCACTGAAGCCCTCAAATGGAAATGCTGACCATGCTCACAAGGCTCCATAATTTATCACGTATTCTGGTAAATGCATTAACAAATGCATGTTAAACTTCATATATTTTTTTCCGTACAATTTTGGAACGCCACTTAGAAATTCATTTAAAGCTAATTTGGCACCAAAAAATTGCTCTGGAGAAATTTTTTCTCTTAAAAGTAAACTTAAACCTACAATAAACGTATTCCAATGTTTTACACACTTATTGTCCAACAAGCCCGTCAGACAAGGTATGGAATAGTAAAGTGCAAAATTCTTGAATCCGCTTTGGTTTATTTATTACTGATTGCGGTCTCCTAGTTATTTCGCATAGAACTTTTGTAGACATCAATCGCTTATTAAACTCATCTACTGTTTAAAATTCAAGATCTTTATCGGGTTTTGTTGGGCGCATTAAACGGAATATAGACCGCCTTAGCTAACTGCATTGTATTTAGGAGTCTCTAGCGTGTGACTATAGGACTAGATGTATGCATGTGTGTATGCATGGGTGAGAGTGTAGCGCTGCGCAACGTGTGCACTGATACACGCGATGTGCGGATAAGTCTCCTTCGTACATGGCTAGTGGACAGACGTGTTTCATCGTCTTTGCTCCTGCAGCTCCTTTTTACGTGTTGCGCTGCCCACGCGTATACCGGCATAACTCTGCCATCTTTTTCTTTTCGGTTATTTGAACACCACTGCAAATTCAGTTTTATTACTTACCTCTCTGTTCACAACTAGTTGAATAGTTCTCATCTACTGCGATTGTTTTCTAATTCTATTTTCAAATGATTTGATCCAATACGCTCAATAGTGATTTCTAGGTCATATAGTACCTTTTATTATTTGCTCGAATAAAGTAATTTGGTTGTGTTTAATGTTATTCAAAATAAGTGCAGTGTTGTGTGTCATTTTATTTTAACACCTTCTACGGCACCCCTTCAATTCCTAACGTCCTTTCCCCAACCTGGTGTACTCCCGGTCCCGGCAAAAAATCAACCAAAGACCAGGAGCTTTACTGGCCTTTGACCTTTTCATACATCTACTTTGTTGCCCAGGTAGTATATTTCATTCAAGTTTTGTGAATCAAACCAAGCCGAGGAGAACAATTTTGCAACCCCAAGCAATTAACTATGTAAGTAATCCGGTGGAAATGATTTTATTATGTCAAATGAAGACAAAAGTGAAACGAGAGAGGGACCCTTAACCCCTTTTATTATTTCACCTTTATTAGTTTGTAAGACATGACGATCATGTTCTTTTTTATTTCGCAGCTGCTTCTGGCGATAGTCATACACTCTGGCATGGCCTCTGCCAACAGCAACCTGCTTTCCTTTGTGATAACAATAGGAACAACCGTAGTGACCATTACATTGTACCATGTTTTGCACCATTGGTCGAAATCAATGCAAGGTACCATGAATAAAATAATGCAAGAACAGCTGCAATACAACATTCATATAACTATGCAGGAAATCTTTCAAAAAAATTTGCAAGATTTCTTGCAGTTTTTTTTTTGCATGATCTTATGTATCAAAACTTACGTAAGGGAGATGCAATAATAAAAAAAGAATTTTCGTTTCAATCGATAGAGAAAACATTTTAAATATGGAAAATATAGTTTGGAAAAAATTTTTGATTATGAGTTATAATGTATCTAATAATAACAACATAATTTAAATATTCTTATATGTATAGACAAAATTTATTACCTAATAATACATCCCATACATGTATATTGTGTCCATCTATTGTACCAATTTTTAAATTAATTTAAAACGGAATAGAAATAGACCTAAGTCTTCGTAATTTAATAGGGCTTTATAAGTTGACTCATAAAATAAGTCATCTTAATGCAAAACATCCACGGTAGGTTTGAATGGTAAATAAATGTAATTTAAATTTATGTACGTATTAGTTTTATTAACAAATATACGAAATGATACAATATATACACATAAAAACTAACATTTTACGCATAGTTTATCATAAATGCTAACAAAACAAAAACTTCGCGTACCAAGAACTTAATACTTACAAAAAAACTGAACTACAATTGATAGGAACAAGTTTGTAATCGTACTCTTAGTTCTATAAATGGAATGGTTAATAACTATTCGTATGTATAAAGTCCATTTTAGCGGTGTGGAAAAATAAATAGAAAAAAAGTTTATAGTAAAAAAAAAAAGTTTTTATTTCTTAACATTCTTTACAAATGAGCATTTTTACAGTTAAAAAATATGTATGACATATCATTTTTACGATGCATTAAATTATATTTTTATTGAAAGACTTTGAATAAGACATAAATAAATAAATAAATAATTTTTTAACGACCAACATAAATGGTATTATACGGTGAAACGTTGCTTAAAATGCCCCACACATTTAACTATATGATATAACAGATAACTTTACAATTAAATATATAATTATAATGACGCTTTGCGCAACGACCTTACTTGAATCAATCATAACTTTCAGTTTTTTCTTGACGATAAGATAATTCATGTTGACAAGACAGTTTTCTTTTTAAGTAATTTATAACAAAGCAGATTTAAAATAATAGATTAATCCATGTATGACACGGACATGTCTGTATACACTTCAAGGTACAAGAAAGATTGTACGATCCCTGTCAGGTCAGTGTTGCCCACGATGGTCAAAAATTTTCTGCCAACCGCAACCTTCAGAGCGCTTCTTTATCAGCGCCACCACCAGCCAAGCTGTGAACTATCGCTGATGTACATATATGATGTATACATACCAGCGCCTATCACGCAACGACTCGGAACCTGGGGCGCTTACTGACCACTCTATGAATAAATAAGATGTTAATTATTACCACAAGTGCCTATCACCCGGTGACCCGGGGCACTTACTATACACATTAAAAAAAAAAATTTTAACTCATAATACAAGCTCCTATCATCCAATGACCCCGGGCCCTTACTGGCCACATTATTAAATAATAATATGTTAACTCATAACACTAATGCCTACCACCCAGTGACCCGGGGCGCTTACTGGCCACATTATGAAATATTGAAATGTTAACTCATAATACAAGCTCCTATCATCCAATGACCCCGGGCGCTTACTGGACACTCTATAGATTAATAAAATGTTAATTAATTACCCAAGGGCCTATTACCAAGTGACCCGGGGGCGCTTACTGGCCACATCATGAAATATTAAAATATTAACTCATAATACAAGCTCCTATCATCCAATGACCCCAGGCGCTTACTAGACACTCTATAGATTAATAAAATGTTAGTTAATTACCCAAGGGCCTATCACCAAGTGTCCAAGGGCGCTTACTGGCCACTCTATAGATTGATAAAATGTTAATTAATTATCCAAGGGCCTATTACTAAGTGACCAGGGGCGCTTACTGGACACATTAAATAATAATAAAACGGTAACTTATAACACAAGCTCTTATCACCCAATAACCCAGGGCGCTTATTTGCCACTAAAAGAAATAATAAAATCTTAAACAATACAAGTACCTATGACCCGATGACTCGGGGCGCTTACTAGTAACTCTAATAAATAGTAAAATCCTAAATAATAACACAAGCGCCTATCATCCAATGACCCCGGGCGCTTACTGGACACTCTATAGGTTAATAAAATGTTAATTAATTACCCAAGGACCTATTACCAAGTGACCCGGGGGCGCTTACTGGCCACATCATGAAATATTAAAATATTAACTCATAATACAAGCTCCTATCATCCAATGACCCCAGGCGCTTACTACACTCTATAGATTAATAAAATGTTAGTTAATTACCCAAGGGCCTATCACCAAGTGTACAAGGGCGCTTACTGGCCACTCTATGGATTGATAAAATGTTAATTAATTACCCAAGGGCTTATTACCAAGTGACCAGGGGCGCTTATTGGACACATTAAATAATAATAAAACGTTAACTTATAACACAAGCTCTTATCACCCAATAACCCAGGGCGCTTATTTGCCACTAAAAGATATAATTAAATCTTAAATAACATAAGTGCCTATGACCTGGTGACTCTCGTGTTATTAGTTAATAATTTATAATTTTATAGTGTGGCCAGTTAACGCTCCATGTTATTGGGCAATTAGAGCTTGGGTTATTATTTAGAATTTTACTATTTTTCAGAGCTGCCAGTAAGCGCCCCGGGACATTGGATGATAGGCGCTTGTGTTATGAGTTAATTTTTTTTTTTTTTTTTAATGTGTCCAGTAAGTGCTCTGGGTCACTTGGTGATAGGTCCTTGGGTTATTAATTATCATTTTATTAATTCATAGAGTGGCCAGTAAGCGCCCCGGGTCACTGGGTGATAGGCATTAGTGTTATGCGTTAACATATTATTATTTAATAATGTGGCCAGTAAGTGCCCAGGGTCATTGGATGATAGGAGCTTGTATTATAAGTTAAAATTTTTTTTTGTTTTTGAATGTATCCAGTAAGCACCCCGGATCACCAGGTGATAGGCACTTGTGTTATTAATTAACATCTTAATTGTTAAGTTCATCCAAACGAATAAAATCTTGATAGTCATCAGAACATTTTGTATTAAATCATTAGAGCCTGGCCTACAAGGTATCACTTGAGAATAAAATGCTTACGTATTGAGAATGATTAAACGAAACAAATCAATTGTATTGTGGATCGGTCAGCTTAATATTATTTAAAAAATTAGTTGATCTTTTACATTATGTCTAAAAATTTTAAATAATAAAGTTCAGATGTAGATAATATGTTTTTGAAGATTCTTAAATCGTTTTTGATGCTTCGTATCTAAAAGTTCCTATTAAATAAATATACTATAAAGTAGTGGATCAATAATATAACCTTATTAACACTTAAGACAATCTTTTTATTACTAGAAATAATGATTAAGTAGGATTACAAGATCTCCTTGTACCGAGAGACTATATGAGAGCATGCATACGTGGCAACGGTTATGTTCTGTCTTTCTCACATGCATGACTGTACAAATTACAAGGCACACACACATCATCTCGCACTCACAGTGACCATGCCACATAATATATGTCACTACATACGCATCTAATGTAAATTTACTTATATTCTAAGCCCCTCCTTAAATTTATATTAGAATCTCAATTTTAGTATTTTAAACTACATTCAACAAATTTCTTAGTCTTTCGAACTTTTTTCTATCTAAAGCTTTGATGAAAATATCTGCTATGTTTTCTTCTGAAACAACTTTTACAACATCAATTTTATGATTCGCATAGCTTTCGTTTTCGAAGTGATAATAAGTTTCATTGTTTTAGTAAAGTTTCCAAATCTAGCTATTGTAACATCGGTGTATCCACATTAATTTTTTTTCCCCCTTTCTTCAAACCTTTCCGTACCGATTTTATAACACGAAACGCAGGGGCCAATGTGCATCTGCAAAGAGGTGAATCACCGACAAGATTGCTCGTAGCTAAGGTACTACGACCATGCATGACTTACATACATACACGCTGGCCCATGCTGACCGGAAAAGAAATCAAATGAAGTACTTTTCAAAGCGTAAAATAATACCTTTAAAGAACTTAACTGGGAATAGCTGCGCTAAGATTTAATATTAGATATTAGTATATATAGATTGAGTATGTTAAAAACCAGGATAACTTAGAGTTAAGACCCATAGAATATGACTAATACAACCTGTGCACGCTACACCATTAGCCAGCAACAATATTACATAAGCCTACGAAAGCAATCTTATTGACTTTCAAAGAATTATCCGATTTTTACCATTCATGTTCACAGGCTCATGGTTAACTGTACAACCCTTTTGTATCGCGTTAACAATTTCATAAACATACTGCAATGGCCTAAATTGTAATCTTGTTAAAAACTGTCACTGTTTCAAATGTAAAGGAAAACGGGAAAGTCATGGCACTTCCCCCTTTTCCTGATACAGAGATGTCGAGAGAGAGTCACTCTTGCCCCCAACATGAGTAACGGAATTCCCGATTCCCCAGGGCATCCTGAGCCGACTTCCTCTCCTACAACAAGCAGAGAAGACCATAGTTGACAAAATTCTACTAACATTTCGAAATACATTTACAACTAACAACGAATGGAAACTATCCATAAACCTAAGTAAGTTAACAATATAATAGTTCACTAATAAAAAAAAACAATAGTATTTTAACCACAGAAACCGCTATTGTTAATTAATCATTGATGATTATTTATTAGTCCGATCAATGCTCACGTGTACAGGTGTAACTAGCGGAAATTCTAGCAGTTATTATAGTTATTAATATCTAAAATTAACTACTACTAAGACTATTATTAATACCACGAGGTACTGAACATCTATTTAATCAAACCTAAATATTAAGCGTTTTTCACCGCTCTTTTCAAATTGGGCTCGATGGAATGGATGAACAATGTTTACTATTCGTTAATAATGATAATACCACATCTCAATGTTAATATTAAGTTATGATAAAATCTTGTAACTTTTTGATGTAAAAGAGAAAGGAAGGGCATGACAAAGTGGATCACCTTCCCTTCTCTTGGCGCATAGAGGAGAACAAGCCAGATGTGGGATGTGCCAATTTCCGAGTAGCTAAACTAGAGCAGTTCTAGCCAATTAGATTTTTGGCTGTTATCTTTTCTTCAAAATTTTCCTCTGGCAAGTTTTCCTGCGATTTTCGAGCCAGCGCGTGACTGAGGTCCACTTTTTGCAATAAAAAGGCCTGGAGGCCCAGAGAAAAATTAGTTCGCAGTTCGGAGTTCGACTCAACTCGACTCGACTCGGCTCGACGATAGCCCTTCAAAGTAGACTGAGTAGTAAGAGTCCGCCTCTGCTACAACCCAGTCTACTGCGAAGCAAGGTACAGTCAGAGTTTAATTTCACCCTCGAATGGTTGACTAGGCAGCTAGACCTCTGCCATCTCACGGTCCGCCACGAGTGCGGTTTCAAAGCTTCGATCTCGGATACCTCGCGCTGGTTCGCTCCACTGTATACTTTAAACCAGAAATAAAAGTAAGTCAAATTGTAATATTAAAGTAAAAGTTTTTCCTTTTTCTCTCGGTTTGAAATTCGGTATCGGTGAATATCGCACTACGAATTTAAATAGACTAATTACTCCTCACGTAAGGTCTAGGACAATCGCATTTACCCCGGATGGTACTTGTGGATCCTAGACCAGTCACGAACTTAAAGCATTTTCCCCCTTACGTTACCTCTAGAGCGTAACTACCTTTGCTCGTTACGGTACTGGTAACCTCTAGATCACGAACGGGATACGATACGACACATCACACCAAGTATCCTCGATAAATTCGAGGCACGCCGCGAACAAATACATCGCATTATTGCTCGACAATCGCGTCGATTTAATCGAAACGATCGCCCTCACCCCCTTTCAAATACTCAGACAAGAAAAATAAACCTTTTAGCCCCGCGTTGCACCTACACGTCCAGTGCGAGTCCCGAGCTATTAAGCAAAAGCTTAGGCTCGAATGGTACGTTGTGCCGACGGAACAATAGGTAAAGGTCTACTACCTTATCAACTAAATTTGAAAATTAGAGTAGTCATTACGTTAACAAAAAATTTGAGTACATTTAATGGTTTATGTATTCGCACAATGTTAAAAATAGTGAAGGTGTTTAAATTTAATATTAAGGTAGAAATAATATTTAGTAAAAAAATGAAACAAATAGTTTTTTTACCACAATTACCTTAAATACTTTAAATATACCTTTATTTCTATTTGTTTTATACAGAAAGCATTTTCTTTTAGTTAAAGTTTTTGCAATGACAACAAATAAATTATAAGATCAAACTTTTAATACGGTAGGACTATATTTTAAGAAATCATTGATTTTATACGGTCAATTATATGTTGCCTCATCAGAATGTATGGCAAAGGATGGTATTGTCATACAAAACAAAAATGAAAATTGCACTGAGGTAAAAAATATTGTGTGGATCGAAACTTTTCAATCATTTATACAGTGACTTTGTCATTGTTTGTTTTGATTCTCTGTCTTGCCATGTTTCATGGGGCAATTGACTTTTTACATTACTGCAGAAAAGTTTCTTGTCCCTATATATATATACATTCATTTTCATGATTATATTACTATGATTATTATGTATGAAAAAAAGTAAAAGTCCACGTTACATAGTTTAGAAATTTTTTAGACAGACAAAAATTTTTTTAATAGTTTTATTATATTTTATCCTCAAAGTTCTAATTACTTGCTACTTTTTTGTGTTGCAATATTTTTAAGGAGTACTTTTGATTTTTATATTATATTACGAATTTCATTTTTAATATAGGGCACATTTTCATGATTTCACAAAAAGACTGATTAGCGATAATCTCCACTGTAATTATCATTTTACCATAGTATAGAATTTTATAATTACATGTATATATGTACAACATCTCATATACGCATCTACATAAAAACAACAACAAAAAAGATCAACGCACCTGTCTATTTAAGTCATGGGTGGTATAAAAAAAGCAGATAAAAATATACTACATTCGGTTAATATTACATGGAATCATTGACTCAGTTTGTACTAGTTAAAAATCTTACATGTAAATAAACGAAGTTTTGACTCCTTATAAGAAGGGGCTAAGGTGGGGGAAAGAAAATCGTGAAAAGACAATGAGTAGGGGGGGGGGGGGGCAAGCAGGCGTAAAAACGAGTTTAAAGGCAACGAATAAGGCCAATGAGGGGGCAAGAAAAGCGTGAAAAGACAATAAGAGGTGGCAAGCAGGTGCAAGAACAAATTAAGGAGCAGTGAGGGGCCAGAAGGGTGGAGGTAATCAATAATGATATTGGGTTAACACACACATATATACTAGTGAGGCTAACGCCCTCTGCTCGCTCCATGCGCCAATCCCCCAGAATAAACAAAAGAACAATGAATTTAGTCTTTGATTGAATTTTGAATCTATAGATTAATTAATTGTAAGTCATAAATCAATGATTTATTTTAAAAAGGTAGTATTTTTATGTCAACATATTAACTCCAGAAATTTTAGCTTGGTTTTTTATTACGAAGAATATACAAAGTAATAAAATTTGAGAAAAATGTTAAGATCATTTTAGGGAAGATTTTATTCTTAATAAACATAACCATGCTCTTTTACACAGAAATCTAATTTTGTTATCGAAAGATACATCTTGTAAATCATTAAGCTTACCGATTTCTGCAATTAGTCAATCAAAGAAAAATAATAATTATAAGTAAATTGCAATTCATACAGAAATGTTTTAAAATATTTACGGTAAATCAAATCCAGATTAAATAAAACTTTCAAGACGGTATACGGAGAAAAAAATAGAAATATCTTTATTTATGATCCTGATGGTTTAAAAAAATATTCCTGTACAAAACCATGATATATTAAATTATTTCTCTTCTTAAGTAAATTTTATTGATAACATGGACTTGTGATACCTTAATATTACTTCCTAAGGAATAAACAGCTAAAAAACTTTTCGTTTACCATTGGATTTGAATAATACTGACAGTTGATTTATCGATGTGAAATAGAAAAGAAAAAAATTACAAGAATATTTAATAATTTGGAATGAGGCCTCAATGATTTTAAAACGAGCATAATAAATAATCGACAGAACTTTGCGTGATTTATGTAATATAGACACTCATTTTGAGATTTCCGTAAAATTCTGACAGTTTTAAGAAAGAGTAATAGAAGTATGATTATATCTAAAAGTTATATGTTATCGTTTCTTTAATCATATTTTTATACAATAAAAAAAGATAATATTTGCTGTAAAACCCAGAATTTTAATAATTATTCTTAAAAATCGAAGAAGAAAAATAAGATCATGCAAATATTATTAAACATTTAAAACTGATAATTTATGCTTGTTCGACATATAATGTTATTTTCACTTCTTTTCAAAACAACAAAATTCTAAATCATTCACAAGAGAAGTAAACACAAACTATAGCATAGAACTTATAAAAGGATTGATAAGTCTGACGACGATATTGACAAATTTTTTATTTAAAGTTTTATTAATATTTACGAAGGTTAACCACCTCATGAGCTAAATTTATAAACAAAAGCGATTGTAATGCTAATTAGAAATTTTTAAGTTGCTGATAGTTTATCTAATGGCACAAGATTATATATTATAAAATTATTTAAACATAGCATTGCAGCTGAAGTTTTAACTGGTGCAAAAATCAAAAGTACACTTTTTATTTTACAGATAACTTTAAATACTGTAAATAAATCTTCATTACCCTTCTTTTTGTACCAAATGAAATTTCCTATAGTATTAGTATTTTCAATGACCATTCATAATAAATAAATAAATAAATCTCACGACCAGAGTTTTGACAAAAACGGTTCACCTTTAAAATAAAATTATTCTTGCAAGGTTTATTGCATGTTGCTTTATTAAGATGCAAAAGTAAAAATGGATTCATTTCATTCAAGTTAATCGTGATAATAAATTAGAAATAAAAAATATAGTTTCAAAAAAGTTTTTTAATGCAATAAAATTGTATTAAATTAACAAATTTTACGGAATAGTTTTATCTTCAAGTTTTTCTAATAATGATTTCAAGATTGAAATGTAGAACAAAAAATTCCTTTTTGAAAAGTACAAATTTTTAACTTATACTTAAAAAGCTTATGACAAATTTTTTGGTCTAGTATATGAACTGCTTGAAAAATACAAAAAAAAACGAAATAATTCTGTAAACTCTACTGAATTATTTAAATTGCTTTTTCGTGAAAAAAAGGACGAATGGCAAGAGCCAGGATTTAGATATTCAAATGATTGATCAATTGCATATTGCATTAGTATAATTTTATCATATAGTAGAATTCTACTTTCTCTACAATATCATTAACATACTTTTTAAAAATCCAATAAAAAGTCACCAGCAAGCCATTAGCAATACCCCATAGGTAGGTGGAAATTTGCTTAACATCTTAATTATGTGAATTGCACAAGAACATTTTATTTGAGATAAAGTAGAAACTTAATAAATCTTTTAACGAAAGTTTTTACCTATTGTGTAGGAAATTAAAAGTTTAAAAAAAATTAAGACCTCATCATAATAAGACAAAGTATTATTTAAATATGTAGGGGGTCAGTAGGGGCCTATGGATACGTTTTTCTGAAAGTTGTGCGAGGCAGCGGGGGGCCTCTGGATTTTTCAGAAAAATGAGGTGGTCAGTGGGGGCCACCAGGATTTTTCTAAAAACTGTGGGAGATTAGTGGAGAATTTCTTTTATTTAGTGACCAGGAGGTATGGCAAATTTCAGAATTTTTAGATTACCTTTAGATTTAAATAAGATTAAAACAGTATTTTTAGAACGTGAATCGGACAAAAAAATTAAAAGAGGTACATATTAGAATATGAAATAAAGTGTCAATTATTTCAAAGAAAGCTTTCAAAATAATAAATTAAACGTATTAACATTTTGGTAAAAAAACAATGATATTAGGCGGAGACTACAGAAAAATTTTACTGGATTTAAAAAATAACTTCATATCAGCTATTATAGAAAAACTGTGAAGGACTCTTATCATGGAAACACTTTAATATTTTTAAATTAAACAAAAATCAAAGATTGCTCAATGAAAAGTTTGCTTCGTTTTTATTAGTTATAGGAGAAGGTAAAATTAATTCTTTTATAATACCATATGAATGAAAAACGAAAGACTTTTGCTGCTAAATTTTTGATAAACAAACTTTTTTGTATTAACTGTGTTATTTAAACATCACATAACATATACACTTAATTATTAGACAATGAAATACGAAACGGTATGAAAAAAGTGGCACATTCTACAACACAGTATTGGTTATAATTATGCAACAGCACAAGGAACAAATAAATAGAAAGATGAAAATTCACAGTAAACATTAAATTAAACAAATTGGTGCAAAATGTGAAAATCGGTTTTCAAAGTTAAAAAATTTCAAAAGATATCAAAATTCAAGACATTCAATAATAAACTAATTAACTTTGGGGAAAATCCTTGACCACGAAACGGTTTAAAGTTTGAGGAATGGGTGGGTGATGGAGGATTATGGAGAGAGATTTAAGGGGGATGCGTGAAGAATTTAATGAAATATAAAAAATAGCAAGAAAACAAACGGATAACAAGGTATTTTAAAGAAATTAGTGGGTGATGGAGGAGGATTAGAGGCTCAATCCTCTTCAAATAACTACATTATATATGTTATACTGTTGTTAAAGATTAAAATAATATCACGAGCACATTAGCGCTTTCTGTCAGCTAAACGTGAACAAAGAAAATTAATTTTGCAAACCTAGTTTATGTTCGGTGCCAGTTTTAGTTGTAAGCTGTATAATATCTTCTATCTGTGTCATTTTGACAACCTTGCCTTGGTGCAATGTACTTAAGTTCAAATTCTTATCAGAAATTTTTATAAACAGGTTTAAATTGTTTTTCTCTATAATTGAAACAAAAAAAAATTGGCTGCCATACTACCTACAGCAACGCTGACAGGAGCAGCTGGCCAGGCGAGCATGTGACAACCTACTCACACAATCTTATATACTACCTGGGACAATGATAAAAACGCATTATTTTGTACACCCATGGCAACAAAAATAAAATAATAAAAGGAATACTGTAGTGTCTTGTTAACTAACTTCGTCTTTCCTGATTGGCAAGTTAACGCCAAGTTGAGGCTGAACGCTGACCACTTTATCGAGTAAACCATCCCCCATCTCATGACTTCTGGCTTCTTCAGATATCTTTCACTCGAATACAGTCTTTTCTTAATCGTACAGAATATCGTTAACAAAAGAAAATAAAACCAACCTCTATGCACACAGTGAAATGCAGTTGCAGGCCTATAACATGAAGACCTTATAATATGGCAGGCAGAGGAGAGGTTGGCAAAAGCAAGTAGTAAATGATTTACTTCATAAAAATAGTTTAATAAATCCCAATCAGTCATCTACACACAATATTAACGCAGTGCTTCACGATCATATTTTACAGCGTGCAGACGAGCTCTGCCTGCTTATGAGCTCGAGCATACACATGTAACATGAAGTGGCGTGCGCTCACAACGTATTTGAAACAGGTGTATTCTACCTCAAAGATAATATTCTCTTACTTATTTGTACGACATATTTTTTACAATTTATTAATTCAATAATATAAAAAAAACTGTTTTGTAACCATACTTGATTATTAAATATTCTTATTTAAAAAGTAATAGCACCACCTTTGATACATTGAATTGAATTTTTAAAATATCGTTTCATAGAAGGTATAATTCCATTCATATTTTTTGCAACACAGAAACATAACTTTATACTTAGGTACCTAAGCGCCCACTGACCAGTGGTTTTATATATTTGTAGTATTAATTTCTTTTATTTGAAATGCATTCAGGTCCTTTACAATTTTTTTTCTTTTTTTTTTTTTTTTAACGTTTGGATGATATAGTTTATGAATAGAGTTATATTTGTGAAGTTAATTTTTTTTTTTTTTTTAAGAAGAATCGACTGTGTTTTTTAATATTCATATTTGCTATTTGAAATCGTTAAAGTGTTAACTTTTCGTACCATTGTAATAAACTGTATTCAATTATATATTATTAATTCTGACACTACTCAAAAAGTTTTAATTAATTTCTACATGATTATATTTTAGCGATCAGAAACAGCAAAATGCCCAACGATGGCTACAGATATGCGGTACAAAGGTCTGTATTTTTTTATAAGATGTCAAACCTTTTTGCATGACTATATATTTAAGCTTAAGCATGTTATGAGGATTTAAATTCATTTTTTTCTTCTTTGCAGCAACAACATGGCCAGATGAATGAAAAGGGTGTCAGACTACTATGTAAATTACTTTATTAAAACTTACGGAACCCTATTTGCCACCACTTGACTCTTTTATAAAAGAAGTAAAAAAATGTATGAATAATAATTAATTTTAATAATACCAACTGACTGATTTATGTCTTAAAAAAATATGAAAAATGTGTTAAGTATATAAGTTTTCCAACTTTCAACTGTTTTTGTTTGAAATTTTTTCATACATTGAATAAAGTAGCTTTATTTAAACAATTAAGTAGTATAAATTTAAATTTATGTTAAAAAATCGTTAAAAATCTTACATTTCTTACCATGGGCACAAAGTGCAACTGCCGCTTTGCGCCCTTGTTATCACTTTGGGCCCACGGGCAGAAAAATTTTTTGCACCCTCCGGGCCAAAGATACTTTTCTGCCAGAGCCCAAAGAGATTTACTGAGCGCAAAATTTCACTTTGTGCCCTCCTTAAGAAAAACATTATACGCGACTTGGACACCAGCATAGAACAACTGCGTCCATCAGGCGCTCATGTTTGTACTTTGTCCTCTACTCACGGAGTGTACTAGAAGGTAAAATATAATTAGATGATTATTAGTTATTGTGTGTGTGTGTGAGTATGCCCTACGATTTCCGCTCTTGTTAATCCTAATGAGAAAGGTAGAAGGAGAATGAGAAAATACTAACAAGCTGGTAAGTATATTGTCATCATATGAGCGCAATTTTTAACAAATAGCTGATAGCTCATGGTAAGAAACGGCATCTTTCTTTAAAACGTGTCGTATAATGGCGCACTTAACTAACTGTTAACAATAATGGTTTGCTTGCTAGTTTTGATAAAAAAAAAAAAAACAGATTTTTATAAAAAATTTCACAAATATTGATGATTATAAGAAAAATTGTAAATAAATCCTCATCTTTACTATGTTTCTTAATAACTACACTGAGAGAACGTTGATGACGCTGCAGTCCCGAACGGAACGGCTACCATACCTTGTTTTGATTTCGCAGCGCCCTCACATCTTGGGAGGGCTGCTCTCCCGTTTGAGATTGCAGCCTTACCAAAAGTCGGGCAGCAACACTACCAGTACGTTATGTTGGATACCTTACCAACTAAAGTACAGCTGACACACTTCTTGTTTCGTGTGAGAGAACAACCACTGACCGCCTGTTTAATGAATCTATAATATATATCACCACCTGCTGTTTGTTTGGCTTTTTATTGTATACATTCTTGATAGGTTAAAAACTGCTTTAAACGTTTTGGCATACAGTTTCTTTCAATTACACAAGTTTTTAATTCCTTGATATGTAAATATAACACATATTTTAATCATACTGAAACATTATAAATTTATGATTTGATTTCTTTTTTTTAAGAATACTTGTTTTATTATTTCATGATTTCCTAAATTACGCATCTTTAAACACTTAGGGTATCTCCCAACCACTAAATAGAACAAATTTTTTAATTGTTAATGTAGCTGTTGTTATACAATAAAAAATGTACAGTATAATACGAGAGAAGAGTAATTTATAAGATTGAAAAGAATTACTTTATAAAATTTACTATTTTGCATTTGTGTACAAATCTAAATTTTACCATTGCATTCAAAAAACACAGAAATGTTTTTAATTTTATATTCAGTTGTAAATTTTAATAGCTTTTTAGTGCTGTTTGGAAAATTGAATATAATATCATTGAAAATTTTTTAAAAATATTTAATGCGCAATAACATAGATGCAATTGTTTGTAGCATCTTGTTTTAGGAATAGAACAAGCTTAATAAAAATTGAAATCAGATAAAAACGTAATTGTTAATTTTATATAATAATTTTTCTCTATCTTCACAAGTACCCCTATTCCATATTATCCTATCTCTTTATTATTGTATTTAATCAGGCATCTTGATAAATCCATATACATTGTGTGCAATGTAGAGGTAGGAAGCCACCGTCAGATCTGAAAAATTTATTTAAAAAAATGATAAGAAAACTTTTTTTGCTTCTGCAGTTATGAGCTTCTGATTAAAAAGAAAAAGCCATTTTTAATCAAAATCAATCGATGGAATCCCGTGGTCTTACTCACAAACTATACAAAGTTATATAGCCCATTATATCTATGCTTCTATATGTACAATATCATTAGAGACGTACCGCAAATACTTCACCTTAATAAGAGTGTCATTGTGTAAAAAATCAGAAAGTACTAGCACTAAGACGTAAGTACAAGTTGGTGAGTCCTTTATCTTATTCGGCGTAAGTGCTGTGCAAACAAAATGTATAGGTCTTGACCGGCGTGTTGGTGCACGTGCACTACTGTTTAGGAGTGGAGCGCTCCCAAAATTGGTGAAGCGTGCGTACCACGACGTTAGTCTGCTATTGTAACTACAGTTGGCGCTTCAGCGTCATCAACGCTCTCTCAGTGTAGACTGTTCTTTTTAGGGCATATATTGCAGAGAAGAACAATAATTAATTTATAAGATAAAATTATGTTTTCAGAGTGCCTAAGGTTCTTTTTAATCATTACATTGATTAATGAATATTTTTGTCAAACAAACAATACCACTTTTGACAAAATACATTTATATATACGTTTGTAGTCTATTAAAATGCTTTAAGTTTTGCTCTATACAAGTATTTGTAGTGAGATGCCTGCATGATATCAGACATGGTATTATGACAGAATTTTACAAAGAAAATGAAATGCTTAATAGCATTTAGAACTTTTCTTTATAATGAGCGATACCTGCATTTTTTTTATATTAAGTATTTGATAAAACTAATCTACAGTTTGAAACATAAATATTTCAGCTAAAGCTGATAAATTATTTATCGATCCATTATTCTGTTCTACTTTTCAGGGAAGACTAGATATTATCACGTCTTATAAAATTTGTTCTTATAACTCGCAGATACAATGATTTCATGTTTATTATTTTTTAAAATAAATAAAACGATGTCAAGTAACGTTTAATACAAATACTACGTAATCACTATAATTAATTTGCTACGTACATTTGAGAAATTACTTCATAACAAAGATAGTATATGTTTCTATTTGCTTTACGTTTATTGCAAAATTTAACTACAAGACTGGGTTTTGATTATATTAACTTTATTCAAAAATGAGAAATAAAAAAAAATCAAACGTCTTATAAAACTATTTTGTAATAGAAAATAATCACTAAAAGCATTACTTTCATTACAAACTCTCATAAAATTTATCAAGAAGTAGTTCCTTTTCCAGATTTAAGTAAATAATTTTCACATCAACTTTTGGCAAGGCAAAGAAATGACATCAAGAGAGTGTCTCAGTGTATTTAATGCTTTAAAAACACACCTTCACTTGTCTATCAAAACTATTTTTTTTTAAAACCATCAAATAATGATAGAATATTGGTAACCAAAAATTTAAATAAACGAATGTATTTTTATTTGCTCACGTTTAAACTGAATGTGATAAGCTAACCAGGAATCGTGGAAGTAATTTAAAGAATATTTTATTAATCGTTATAATAACTTTAAAAGTTATATTAACAGTTCAGTAGGAACAACTTAAAAGATTCCGTTAATTCTTAATACATTGTGCCTTTCGGAGATTTTTGTAATGAATTCCCTAAGAATTTTATTCAAGTCTTAAGCAAACGTCTATTCTCTGTGTACATGCAGTAGTAGGCTTAGTCATCTTTGGTTGACTAGAAGTTGGAAGAACTTAGCAACAGTTCGCATAACATCGGTGCATCTGGTACTGCAAGGAGCGAGACTACTAACCTTTTTACTGGATCAATCATTCCTCTCGATAATTTTGGTAGGTTAGCTAGTTTTCTAGCGTTATTCTGAATAGTCTTCATTTAAGATACCACTTTTCTAGCTATTTTCATTTGCACTGTTAATAACTTAATATCGAAATCGGTTGCTTACACACCTAATTGAGCCTCCAGGTCAATTTCTGACAAGTTTTCTGAACCATTCAGAATAAAAGATTAAAGCTAAGTCAGGTTATCAATACTAACTCGTTCAAACGTCCTTTCCAACTCATTTTTGGACCAATCTAACACTAAAATAAATTTCTGGCTAAGACTATCTGTAGGTGATAGCTGCATAGCTACAGCTTTATCACCAATCTGATCCAGGTGTTTTGGAGGAACTTCAATATATGGCATTGTAGGCATAAATAATTCCTCATTTTTATCAACATTAGTTTTTAATGTAGCTGTCCACGTACGATCGAAATCAGATTCACTCATTGAGTTCTACGAGCTTCGTAATGTTCGTGCAGAAACACACTAGGAGCAGTGTATTTAATATTTCCAGAGCCATTTACTCTGCTAGCTCTTAAACTGCAAACACAAATACTAACGGCCTATCATCTAGCATTACTGCAAGAGTTTCTTAAATTTGGTCAAAACTTTCTATAAAGTTCCTCATTCAATTGGCTTCAACACACCATCTATTCAGGCATAATACAGTTAGTCATTTTGATTGAAGTGTTAAATTATAACCTTCAATTCATATTACAGTGTTACAGAAAATAGTCTTTCGTTGAGGAAACTTTAGGATAGCATTTGATACGTCTTTTACAAGAGAAATAGAGTTGGAAATGAGCCCACATTTCTTAGCAACTTCCTGAACAACTAAGTCAAGGAAGTAATTAGAGCCAATTGTGTCAGTAGTTCCATTGGTCATCAGACCAAAAAAAGATCCAAAGTCGGAACAATCAAGAACTCTTTTGTGCAAAAGATCCATAAGATTTCCCTTACCAGCAGTCGATTCCCAAAGTGCTTAGCCTGAATGTGTAAGGTAATAGATAGAGCTTATAATGGCACCCATAGCAACACATGTAGGCTGTTGTACTTATTTCAGTTGCGTATTAAGATATACTGCTATTAACTTCCATTTTAATAACTACTAAACATACATATATATAGCTATGGTCACTAAATTTCTGTCTTTGGAGCTTCCTCAAAGCCTTTCACCAGTTCCGGATTTCCTCATAATCTTTCTTAAATCCATCTCTAATTTCTCCTGAGATTCATTATTGCCAGCCCAAATACAGTTTTTTCACCTCCCGTAATTCTCTTTATCTCTTATATCTCTAATTGTTTCATATCATTGGCTAAATAAATCTTTTTTTTCATAATCCTACATGAAACTATACATTTACTATAAAATTTTTACGTAAAAAGTTATGTTCTTTTAACGATTATATTTTTGCTTCCAATATCAGAATGTTAATTTAATTTGAGATAACTTTTAACAATTACAAATCTTTTTGCTAAAAAATTATTATATATGAGTATATAACTATCTAATACAGTTGGAATATTAAAAACATTTACATTTTTACTAACATTTTTAGTATCGTTACAAATCCTTATCGCTTACTGAATACAATGAAATCAATACAATAAAGTTTACTGAATAAGAGTTTATTCAATATACATTTCGAAAAGAAGCAAAAATTAAAATTTAACGGAAATAAAATAAAAAATTCACTAACAAATGGCAGACACTCCTGACGGTTTAGTTTGATTGAATACAAATCAAAAATTCTGTAGAATCATTAAACTATCTGAATGTTTTTGAAAACTATACCTCTAATATGGATCTGAAGATCTTAGAAGAAAATAAAAAGTTAAAGAAAATACAGCAATACGCCTATTAAACATAGTATCTTCTAAGTATTGTAAGCGATTCTTTTTAAAACTGATATCATAAAAAATATACTGCACCATTGTTGGAAAATTTAAAAAATCATATGAACATTAATTATAAACATTTTTTTAAAAGCAATATGTATATGAGTTTCGTTAATCATATTACTCAGGTCGACAAAATTAAAAAAATATAGAAATGTGTTTTTTTCAATAAAGACAGTTTTTCCGTTGTTCTTGATTCTAAAAAATATTCATACTGGAAAATAGGGGAAAAATATAGAAATTTACTACAGAAAATTTTATTGTTATTTCAAAAAACCAAGCTCTTGTGCACATGCGTCACATTTATGAAACTGGAGATAGATCACACTTATCTTTGAATTCAGTGATTTTAAGAAAAATGAACTTAAACCAAAACGATTTTACTCAAAAAGTGGCATTCTATGAAGACATTTTCAATTCACTGTATTTTCAGTGAAATGGTATTCTAATAAATAATTTTGGAAATATGTGCGAGTGAACAAAAAATATTACTTTATTGCTTATCCTCAAGGGGCATGAAAAATTTGTGTGTACAAAACAGCAGTTAATTACTTTATTTCTCGAAGTTAAAATCAAAGGCTTGGACAGTTAAAGCATTAGTGTCGCTTTCAAAAATAATGATTATTTATACAATATTTTGTTCACCTTTGGACTTCAAAAATATAAAGAATGTTTTTTTAGACATAAAATCTGAAAAAAGCGTAAAATTTAACTTTATGTCTTGCATGTAAGGCATGACCAATCTACAAGGTGCCAGAACAAAAAGTATTATTCAAACAATAGAAGTCAATTTTGCTATTGATCTGTTATATCTAACTGAGTTTTAATACTAATGTAGTATTACGGACGTGGCTTGCTCCAGTCAAGCCAGCGCCCGTGTCTTGGCACACTGGCGTACAACTGACGACACAATAGAGTGCATCTAAGAGTGCAATTAATACAGCCGCTCGTGGCGGCGGTCGTGGCTGAGCGGTCAGCGTAAAGTTTTGTGAATCATTAGTTGACGGGTTCGAGCCCCTGCTCCGCCTTTTTGGCGGAGCATTTCTCTACAATATTTCAGACTTTTTAATCCATTTATTTAATAAATCGGAATTACCTGCTCCCCATCTACTCGAGAATTCCTGAAGCTTGTTTCGTAACAGTAGTAACTTTCAATTCAAACCCACAAACCTACGTGCCACAAAATGCTTAATCAGGGACGTTAACTCGTTTTTCGATGTTAAGTGTATAACAACATTGTAGATAAAATTGATTAATATAAAAAAGGTTGTTATTAGAAGATCTATGATTTTAGTATTAAGTATTTAATCTAAAAACGTGATGTATAAAAATTAGATGGCGTAAAAAAGTTTTTTGGCTATTTACTTCTGCATATATGTAGAAATATATATGTACGATATTAAGTTTGTCGACCAACTCAAGTAATTATGATTCAAATGGGATAAAATTATGTTTGTAGCTTTAAATAAAATGTTCAACTAATAATCTATAATTACACAAGTTTTATTTAGAGGAAATATTTTGACAGCATTTTTCGTGCAGTAGTCAGAGACAAAAAATTAGTTTTTCAGCAATCACTTTTTTTTACATACTTTTTTTTACACGTTCGTATTTAAAGCCAGGGTTGTCGATCTCAATAAAGTATGACTTTATTGTATCATAAAATTCACTAAAAATTGCCATATAGACGCTCTGTAAATATAATTAATTACTGCCGGACAGATTCAAGTTGGTTGAGTGCAAAAGGAGGTGTGTGGTAAAGAGGATACATCTCCACAGGCAGGGGGGACTCCGCATTTCTCACCTCTCTGAATGATACTCTCAAACCTCCTTAAAAACAGGTCAATATACTCGTATAAACTTTTTTTTTCTATAAATTTATGGGATAATGTAGCCTACAAAACCCATATAGTTTAAATAACAGTCACTCTCATGTAATAAACATGTAAAAAGGAAAGTTACATTATTGAACTAAAGTTTTCGAGAGATCTTGCACCAGGAATCGTAAGAAAATGAATATTTCACTATGTTGGAAAAAGTTTACTGCTTTAATTACATACATAGCATAAATAATACTTTCAGCCAAAATTAAAATAATTTTTATTCCAAAATTTTTGTTGTTTTTCGTTATATTAACAACAAAGTCGATATTAAGTTCACTACTTGTATCGTTCCCCTAAGCCAATGCCCTCAGTTATCAGCGTATCTAATCTCAATCTCGCCTTTAATAAATAATCGTTTGGATTTGTTTTTAATGCATTACATGGATATACATATTTGTTACCTTAAAAAACTTATTAATTTTTATAAACATGCACGCAACTTTATGTACAAACAGTCTAAGTAAGAAAATGTTTAGGTCAAACGGTATTGATAATAGAAACTCGACGATGGATACATTGACATTATAAAACCAGCTAAAAAGTTTTTTATAAAATTAATATAAAATATTTGTTATCAATTTTTTAAATAAGAAAAATGGACACTTGAAGAAAATGAGGTGAAAAATTGATGTTGATCCAAATCTCAATAAAATGATTTAGTAAAATTTGAACGTTACATGCGTTTTCTAAAAGTTTTTGTTAGACTATCAATAATAGGACCATCTACCCCTGCATGCAATAACAAAAGAGATTGTTCACATGTATCTCCTATATTTTAAACTTTTTCAGGTCCTGATGTTTTTTTCGTAGTGGTATAAAAAGAATGATTTGATTCGATTGTTGGGTGACGACTTGCGTAAATTAATAAATTTTTAATTTTATTCTATTTTATCCTGTTATATTTCATTCCCAATGATAAAATTTTAAGACTCTTTACAGAGTCATACTCAACGAGAGTCGTTGCCTAACAAAGCTGACTGTGAACTTTTTGGCTCTTGGAAGTGTCAAGTGACAACCGAAGCGAGCCATGAAGCCTAAACACATGAAGTCAGCAAGTACCGGCCCCATAGCAAGTAAGACAAAGAAGTTTAACTGAAACTTCGTGCAAGGTGCATTTCTTTGCGCGGCATTTTAGTTAGTAGCCTGCTGCCGCTCATCAAGCACAGACGTAATAACTAATTTTCTAAGATCAACCAGACGTTCCGTCTATTTTTTTTCCTTTTCTGTTTCATTTTATATGCATACTAGTAATATAAAATAAAGTAATATAAAAGTAATTGAAAAAGGAATTTAAATTATTATAAAATAATAGATATTAAATAAATAAATAAAAAAATAAATAATTATAAATCAACGGAAAGAGGAAGTGCAGGCCATCAGAATCAATAATAGCGGAAAAAAAGGTAAGTTAATCTAGATATGATATTCAACACTCTTCTTCTTCCTTCCTTTTAATTTTTCTTAAATAAACAAATAGTTGGACTATCTGCTGTCCCGCAGCCTGTGAAGGAGCGTTAGACTGTAGTCCACAGTTTTTAGTTTTTAATTTGAAGCTAAAAACAAACTTAAATAACAATAAATGTTATTTAACAAAATTGGTAGCAGAGCGTGGTTTATGATCTCTAGCTATTTTTTTGTTTATTATATTTTCTCTTATTACTATCTTTCTCTTAAGAAACACCAAACACCATTCAATGAAGCATGTTAATGAATGACGCGTAATACCCCATATAGTACACTGTGCGCGGACGCGTGTATGCTGTGCTTTGGCGGATAGCATGGTATATGCGATATTTCGTTAAAACTAAAAAAAAAATAAATAAATAAATAAACTAGAAAAAGGGAATAATAAATATAATACTACATTAATAAATAAACGTAAAAATATAATAATGTGTTTTAAATGATAATAAAAAAATAAGAAAATAGTGACCTCTTATACTACACGCTTACAAGACAGAACAAATACACTGTTCCTACCCTGAATCTGCTAACCAGAGCGGTTCATCCCTCTTGTCCTGCTGAAATAGCGGAAATTCTATACCCAAGATCTGCTAACCAGAGCGGTCTTTCTCTTTCTACCCTGAATCTGCTAACCAGAGCGTTTTATCCCCATTAGTCCTGCTGAAATAGCGGACACTCCTTACCCTAGATCTGCTACTTGAAGCGGTCTATCAAAGAACAAATACATACACACAGAGATATTTGCCCGTAATAGTGTTAGTAGAAGAAGAATTCTTAAAAAAACGGAGTAAAGATTTAATATAATTAATGATTTCACTTATATACCCACGATTGTTTATAAAATAATATTTCATAAAACAGCCAACAAATAATTTTGCGAGTAATAAAAAAGGTAAGAAAAGTGGTAGAAAATTGTTCATGCAGGAGCTTATAAAAGAGAAAAATATTCTTAAAAAAAAATTAGATTTTATTAATAATCAGTTACAAAATTACTATAACTGTGATACATTAAACAGTAATTTATCAAAAAACAAAAAAATCGAAAAACAAGTACGTTTTAGAAAAATAATTTTTATAATTCAGAAAATAATGTTCAGTGGAAATGCGATGATTTTAAAATTCGATAAAATACACAATTTGATGAATTGATTGCTTTCGCGAAAAAAGAGTTTCTTAAAGGCACTCAAGAACATATAAATGCATAGGCAGAAGATTACTCATATACATACGAATATATCAAAAAATTATTAGTACGGTATTAAAACCGTGACCGTCAAGCCCATTCTTGCTTAAAGAAAAAAAAGTGTTAAGTTAAGTCGGATACTCTCGTACAGAAAGAGCCCTCCAACATTACACCGCGCACTAGCTAATGCTCGCGTAGCAATTTGTATGTATAGCTGCACATGCCACATTAAAAATCCCTACGCCGTATACTACCTTGCTTAAAGCAGATGATATCATATTAGCGTGCTCGATTACACTCTCTCACTTTAGTTTTTGGGCATACACATAGTACACTTATCGTATACCTATAAAAATTAAAGCAAACTTATTGCACTTGCGTGCGTTAAGCAAACGCTCACATTAAATACATACACATCTACACACGAATAAATACACAGATATATATATATATATATACGATTCTTTCTTTATAAGTTATGTCTTCTGCGATAAATGTCAAGGATTCAATAGAATATTTTTCCAAAACAAAGAAACAAAGCAAAATAGTAGTATAATTTTTTTTTGTAAGTATTACACAAATAAAACATAAAAAAAAAAATTTAAATAAAAAAGGTTTGAAAAAAAAACATAAAAAAAAAAGGAGAAAAAAAAACCGCACGTAAGGTATTATACAACTAAAAAAATAGTCAATGGAAACGATGATGCCGATATCACAGTAGCCAAAGCGCTGATGGAGTCTCTCAATGCCAACTTCTAATTTCAGAATGCGATTAAATACATCCCTATATTTAATGGAAAAAATATTCCACTGAAGGATTATATACAAGATGTGAGAAATGGAGAAAGCTGGGTCAGAGATGATCAAAAAGATTTGTATAAAATAGCAGCATTGCAAAATCTACGAGGTGCCGCACGCATAAGCGTAAGTGGACAAGATTTTGAAAACCTTGAAGCATTTAAAACCCATTTAGAAAAAAGATATGCAACAGGGAAAACCGTTGCTTACTATCAAACTCAGCTACAGAAAGGGCGCCAACGACAATGCCAATCGGTTGGTGAATATTATGATTATGTTAACCTACTTCTAAGCGGTGCTGAAAAAGCCTTGATGGAAGATAAAGGCAATACATACAACGCACAAATGATGACCCTCATAAAAGACATGGCGTAAGACATGTTCATAAAAGCACTAGCACCTATAATAAGCCAGCAGGTAGATGCAAAAGAACCTGCTTCTCTAGCCAACGCCTTCGATTACGCGTTGAGATTTGAGAGCCGAATGAGAGTGGGTATAATTCCGGATACGCGATATCAAGAACTACCTCGTAGTAACTTTAGAAATAATCTTAACAACTCATATCAACAGCAGAATAGGTATCCCGATCAGCCATTCTCATCACATCAAGTGGCACAAGTTAATGAACAACAGATCGACAATAAGAATAATCACGCTGATAGGCAGTATAATAATTATCAAAATTATAATAGACCATATCAACAACAAAACAATGGACAGAATTACTGTAAAAATTATCAGAATCAGGAAAGAAATTGGAATTTTCAAAATCAATCGAGAAACTCTAATTATTATCAGAATAATTTCGGACGATATAATAACGAATATCCTAATGATTATTACACTCAAAGGAATGCTAATTTTAATCCTGGTAATAATCAAGGATACCGAGGCAGAGGTCAGATTAACAATAGGTAATCCCAAAATGATAATTATAATAGTTATAATCAACAAAGTTTTAATCCAAACTATCAGAATCAGAAATTTTAAAATCAATACCAACCAGGAGGCGACCGTTTGCCGCATCATTTAAACTCTCAGGCAGCTTACCCCAATCGTCGTTCAGAGGTGAGCCCCTAAAGACAGAATTCAACCCCTACACCAAATGTTTCAGCGCAGGTAATGAAAATAGCAACAGAATTGAAACCGTCCACATTGGTACCTGCCAGGAACTTGGCGTAGACGACGAGCCTACAATCATAAGGTTATAAATCCCAGAAGGAAAAAATCACTTTATAACACTCATGCTCGATAATGGCGCCGCCACAAATCTGATTAAATGAGATCAGTTGCACCCATATTCACGAGTAGAGACTAGTGAAATTATTAACCTTACTGGAATCACACCTCACCCAGTTTTAACTAAAGAAACAACGTATATGACTATACAAGAAAAACCTACAATTTTTCATGTGATCCCTAACGATTTTCCGATCAAAGATGGCGGTTTATTAAGTCGAAACTCTTGTAAGGAATGACGAGCCACATTATCATATTATCATGATGCTATAGTACTAGATGATGACGTAATGAATCCCATCCCTTTTTTTAAAACTCTTAAGAAAATAGAGCAATTGGAAAGAGATGAAAAAAAACAAAAAACCATAAAACTCAAAAAACAAGTACAGAAAAATCAAATTTTAGCTACAACCCTTGATACTAACAAAGAAACGGAATGCCCTAAGGATAAAATTAACCTTCAGAAATTTTATGACGAATACATTGTAGGCCCACCCAAAAGGTCAAATATACCTAAGTACGAAAAATTTGGATACATAAAAGCTGATTTTCATTTTCGAAATGAGTTTGATAAATTGATCTTATCAGAAAGAGGTAAAAATCTTATGAAGGCCACTGATAATAAAACTGATAAAAGTGGGATATACAGTGAAAATAATGAATTAGTTGACCAATCTCATGCCATTGATCAGAATAAAAATACTCCTAGTGAAGAACATTGCCCTAATAAGGAACAAAAAAACACCAGTAAAGCAACTACGTATACGATTAAGGCTTGAACACGTCAAATAGTAAGAATTAATCTAATTAATACTAATTTAACTAAAGGATTTTTACCGCGAATAAATGTAGGGTGTGATAACATATATTAAGAAAAAGGAATAGTAAAAAATGAGAACGGTCAATGTAATATTATGGCGATAAATACTAATAAGGATGATATTACGATTGAAATAGACCCAAGAGAAATCCTATGTTTCGAATACATTGCACCTAAATTTGATCCCAATACTAGCAGCGAACATGAAAGACCAATTGTTTAAAATAAACAGGATAGAATAAACGACCTAGAAGGACTCGTGCGCACCGGTCATTGAAATTTAGAAGAACGAGACCAAATATATCAACTGATTTCTAAATTCTCGGAAATCTTCTTGTAACCAGGAGACACTTTACCGTGTACTAACCTCGTCGCACACGAAATCCCGACAAAAAATAACATCTTTATCAACACTAAACAATATCGTCACCCACCAGTATATAGAAAAGTTTTAGAGGAACACGTAGCAAAAAAACTTAACGATGGAATAATCAGACCTTCGTCATCACTGTATAATTTACCTCTTTAGATTGTCCCTAAAAAACCTGATAGCCAGGGAAACCCAAGATGAAGGGTAGTAATTGATTTCCGAGAACCTAATAAAAAGACCATTGGTGATGCATATCCATTGCCTAATATCGCAGATATTATGGACCAGTTGGGAGGAGCCGTATACTTTTCATTTTTCGATTTGGCAAGTGGATTCCAACAATTTCCCATCGATGAACATGATAAGTATAAAACAGCATTTACGATACCCCATGGACATTACCAATATAGACGAATGCCCGAAGGCCTAAAAAACGCACCTGCCACGTTCCAACGGATAATGGATCTCATATTGAGAGGCTTATTGAATGTTGAAATTCTAGTGTATTTAAATGGTATTATTATTTCCGCAAAAGATCTAGTAGATCACGACCGTAAAGTTAGGTTATTTTTCGATTAATTGAGATTAACGAACATGGTACTTCAACCAGATAAAATTAAATTTTTGCGAAAAGAAATAATCTTTTTTAGGCACATAGTGAGTCAACAAGGGATTTAACCAGACCCTAAAAAGATACAAGTCGTTAGAAAATTTCCCAAACCAAAAACTATGAAAAATATTAGACAATTTTTAGGACTAGCAGGATACTATAGACGCTTTATTAAAGATTTTTCAAAAAGAGGTAAACCATTATCAGATTTATAAAAAAGGGAGAAAAGTTTGAATGGACTGAAGTGCAGGAAAAGAGTTTTCAAATACTAAAGGATCACCTATGCAAAGAGCCTATTTTACAATTCCCCGACTTAAGTAAATCATTCAAGTTAACAACAGATGCATCTGACTGTGTAATTGGAGCGGTATTGAGTCAAAAAAAAAATGGGTTTGACCATCCTGTCGCTTACCTTTCAAGAACTTTAAATAAAGCCGAAATAAATTATTCCACGACTGAAAAGGAATGTCTAGCCACACTATATGCAATGCATCACTTTCGTTCGTATTTATTAGGAAATAAATTCGTTCTCGTAGCCGATCATGAGCCGTTGAATTGGATGCATACAAGAAAAGACCCAGGTCAGCGTTTAATGCGCTGGATGTTTAAATTCACCGATTATGAATACACTTTTAAATACAAACCAGGAAGACTCAATACCAACGCTGATGCATTATGTAGAAACCCAGTAGGACCATTTTTTTATGCAGAAAATGATATAAACAATGGATTACCATGACTAAGAGTTATGATGATGGGTCGAAAGAAAATAGAGGAAAAGAAGAAAACAGAATTACAAAGTCAGAGGAAAGGAATAGAAAGAGCACCCAAATTAACGACGATCAAACCGAAAGCATTGCCAACAACCTCGAAGGAAATAATAGGAGTAACAAAACCAAGAAGCATGACCAAATCAGAACCAGATGTACCTAAGTTGATCAAGGGCCCTGGACGACTCCTTGGTTTAAAAACAAACAAAGAACGGCCGAAATTAGATCATAGTGTGATTGCTCAAAGAACCCGAACAAAAACATTTCCACAGCCACAGAAATCATCTGCATCTCAACCGAATTGATTAAGAAATGTCACTAAAAATACATCAAAAGATTCTAGCTCATTAAAAGTGAATTTTTCAGAATTAGTAGCCTCAACATCACAGGCTAGCGATACGAATTTAGAAACTACAGAAATAAAACATAATAGTTCCAAAAATGAGGAAATGACACAATTACCAGTTAGAGATATAATTAACTTTGGTGCATCGTCAAGAACGAGTATGTTTTCCAAAAATGACCCAAGTGATACTAAAGAATCGTCAAGAGAAGATACTTAAAAACCAATATATGACCCTAGACGAAGTGGACTACGGCAAGAACTGACTGAAACAGAAATAGACTCAAATACGGATACTGATTCAGACTCAGAGATGACAAATACTAAAATTTCCGATACACCAATTTCACTCAGCGAAAGTTCAAATGATGACGTTTTTGAAGACCAACCTAAAACTACGACAAATAATACTGATAAAGCTTCAAGAAATAGAAGAGTTAACAAAGAGATTCAACCAAAGCATCCAAGAATAATTGGACAAGTCTAACAACGATGATGAGCCTGAACAGGCTGATTTTCTATCAGTAACTAGATTTTCTAAACAAGATAAACCGGACCACGAAATTCAAAACATATTAACCGAAATGGACACCTACAATCCTAATAATTTTGATGATTCTGTATTAGATGAAAAACTTGCGGATATATCAAGACAACAGGTCTTGAACCCCTATTCGATGAAGAAGAAATTTAGAGAAAATATAGGACAAGTGGAAAATTATCAATTACCCCACGTATTCAAGAAAATACACCCTTAAGTTCTAGCACACCGACGCAAACGAGTACTTTTGCTACTGCAAAAAACAGACGATCTAAAGCGTCGGACTTGCAACAAATAACAAAAGAAACCCTGGATAACTGAAATGAAAACAACAAGCAAATAAACTGCAATAAAAATAAATCAATGAATCGAACTATTGCACCTGATTTCATGTTACTATCGGACTCATACTCTTTTCAACCCATCAATCGATACAAACAACAGCACGGAAAAGTGTATGTAAGTCTTAGTGATAGTAGCAGTAGTACTGATAATTATAAGAACGAAAATGGAGCTAAACTAGTAAACAATGTCATTACCACCAGATATTGCCTTACATACAAAAGAGACAATATAGTTCATTTTATTAGCAAGGATTGTCAACCAGTCACATCTGTCTTAAGGCTGTTGAAATCGAAAGGTGAACTGGACTTTAGCTATTTGAAATCGAAGAAACCAAGAGTTGGCCAAGTTTTAATAACACCTTATGGAGGACATAATATACTGTCAATCGTTATTAATGAAACGTCGACTGATTTAGTATCTTTAGAAAGTCTTACAAAAGCTTTTAAATCGTTAAAAAAAATTTTATTGAGACGAAATCTTAAAACATTCCGAATTTCAAGAAGGGGAGATCTTACAGACAAATTAGAACCTGGATTGATAACAGAAATGTTATTAACAATTTTTGATAAAACACCCATAGAAATTACTGTCTCTTACATGACAGCCCTGTTGGAGGACATAAGGGAATAAACCAAACTTACCAAAAAATAAGAGAACGGTTTTATTGGCCCAGAATGAGAAATAATATTTTCAATTATGAACGTAAATGCAGCAAGTGTCAAGAAAAAAAAATTGAACGACTAAAAAAAAGAACCCTTAGTACTTACAGATACACCTATAGAAGCTTTCGATAAGGTTTTCATCGATACCGTTGGTAAATTAGGAATAACACCAAATGGTAATTGCCATTTGCTGACCATACAGTGTAGTTTGACTAAATATATTATATGAGTCCCTGTACCAGACCTTAGATCAAGCACTCTTGCCGATGCACTCGTACAAAATCTAATATTAGTTTATGGTGCGCCTAGAGCAGTTCTATCAGATAGACATGCTACATTTATGTCTAATTTATTGAAACAACTCATGAGAACCCTCAAAACTAATTATCTGACTACATTAGCATACCACCCTCAAACAAATGGATCACTAGAGCAAAGTCATGCTGCCCTAGCTGACTTTATACGAACTTACTCTGAAACATATGATGACTGGGACAACTTAGCAAAATTTGCAGCTTTCACGTATAACACGAGTGTACATGCAGCTACAAATTTTGCGCCTTATAAACTAGTATTTGGGAGAGTAGCGAGGTTGTTCTTAAAGATACCTGAAGATAAAAGATTACGAACATACCCACTATATTTACAAAATCTTATAAGGCGACTTCAAGAATTGCAAAATGCGGCAGGACATCAACAAATAAAGATGAAAGTACAAGCAAAAACAAAATATAATAAAAAATTAAAGACTCTAAATTTTAAACCAGGAGATTACGTTTGGGTAAAGAAAGAAGTGCGTTTCCATAAATTTAATCGCTTTTATTATGAACCCCTAAAGGTTAGAACAGTTTTAGAGGAAAATAATGTGTTACTTAAAAAATCAATGGTGAAACCATACGCAAACATACGAATAAATTAAATCTAGTTTCCCGATTATAATATCTTGTAAGAAACATATTCTACATGTCTTGCAGAGAAAAAAAACACAACGATGCAGATTACATTGCCCATCTTAATGACAATAGCGTTCGAAGGCCGCGCAGATTTAAACTATGCTAATCATGGCAACTATAGCATAGAACCACTTGAAACAAACCCTGGAATATACTACAAACGAATCAGTATGACAAAAATTAAGAGAGCCGATTGGAAGATTGTGATATGGCTGGATGTTAATAAATTCATATTGAAAAAAACACCTACTCAAGGATTAAACGAAACTTTTCGATATCGTATTGTACAGTTTGGTTATTTTAATTGCACTCGCTATATGGAAATGGACCTTTTGAATTTAAAAATAAAGCGATTGACAAATCTCAAAGCAACACTATTGAACATAATAAATACTGTAGAATTCATGCAGGAGATAATATTATTCCACGCCCCAGCATACAAGCAAAAAGACTGATACCTTTTGGAATTATTGGGAGTATTGCTCAAGGACTTAACGGCTTAGTCACAGAAGATGATATTAACGTTATAAACACTAACATCAATAATTTGGATACCAATCAAAAAGAATATATTGAATTGTACGAACAAAATAGCCATATTTTTGCAGCCGCATTCAAAAAACTATTTAATACCACGAAACGCCATAAGCATATTTTAAAACAAGTTGCTGATGTATTGACTTCAGGACAGGATTTTACTCTTGACAGATATCTGATTCATTTGTCAGCATACCTTAGAAGAACTGAGGCTACCCTAGATCACATTATTTGTTCCCATGAAGATTTGATTGACATCTTGCATGATTTACAAAGAGGTCAAGCACATCCAAAGCTATTTTCTTCAAATATATTCAGAACAGTAGCCCGGGATGTAAAGAACCTTGCGGGAAATCTAGAATTTGTAGCACCAATAGAAACCTTTATGCTGGCAAAATAAGTACCCTAAGCAAATTAGATGTTCTACCTCAAGAAAATAGAACCATGGTAATATTACATTTGACACTCGTAGATCAAACTTCTTACAATCTTTATAGACTACATTTAGTCATGATACCCCAATCTGGGCAAAATTAATCTGCCTACATAAGACCGTCGTACCTTTACCTAGCAGTAGCAGCAAACCATTATTCGTATTTACGACTAAACAAAGTTACATTTAACCAATGCGATAAGACGGTATATGGTTATATATGCTTGGCTATGGAACCGCTGAAGGAACCCTATTCTATGAACAAATGTGAAATTCTTATGTTATTACGACCTGTACCAGAAGTATTTAAATACTGTGAAATTATGTTTACGCCGAAAACCGAAAGCCAATGGATTTATTTACCAGCTGATAGTTCATGGTTATTCTCAACACCCAATGAAGAACAATTGAACATTATCTGTCCTAATAAAATGGATCAACAAGAAAGAGTAAGAGGTATAGGTCTTCTACGAATGAATGATGAATGTACGGGAAAAACTCACAGATTAACCTTAACCAGTGAACATAAGATTATCACTCAAATACAATATATCTATCAGGTAGAAGTGAACTTAAACTTACCAGTACTACATAAACCCTCAAAAGACACTAATGACTTCCATGACGCTATAAAATCTATTCGAGAATTAAACTTCAATAAACAAGCATGGACAGATGAAGAATTAAATGTACAAAATATAATAAATCAAATGGAGAAAATACGCACCCGAAAGTTGGAGAAAAAACAAACTTCTCTTTTTTCTTTAATATGAAATGTCATTGAAGCTATTATTATTAAAATTATAATAGCAATACTCATCAGCAAAGCAAGAAGCTGTTTCAAGAAGATTATGAAACGTAGTGTCTCGGAAAAATTTATAAAACGTACCATCAACCCACTGAATGCTGAACCCCGAGTAACCACAAAACAAGAACCAAATGAACACGAACCAATTGAACTGTATGTTGAAATTGAAGAAAGACAAAAAATACCTAAATCATCTAAAGCTAGACCTATAATGAAGACACGTAGTTTGATACTCCCACGCCATACACCCCAAAAACTGGAAATGGACTCATAAATCAATAGTTATTTGATACTATTTTTTTTCCAGGTAAAACAATGAACCCCGAATATAAAATAACAATAAAGACTAGAGTCAACATAAACCAACCTTCACATGAAGTTATCGAACAATTAGAAAATAAAGGAAATATTAACGAAATGCACATACTTACGGATTTACATAGTAATGAACATCGAACTATAACCGCCAAATACAATAGTGATTCATTTACTAAAGTAACTGATGAAACACTAAATACAGGAGAAAAAATACAACCACTTTCTCCTTTTAATATAAAATCCACTATTTGTCAAGCAGAAAAGATCTCTTTCTCAACACTATCAAGAAACAACAATGATACACCAAACATTGATTTAAAAAGACTTATGTGTCTTCTGCCATGGGATATAAAAGAAAAGAAAAGGGAAAGAGATTACTTTAATTATTTTTCTCAATTTGGCACCCTAGAATATTGTTATGCCGTTAGAGATCGGCGGGGAAGATTATCCCAAGGATATGTAAAATACATGGATCCTAAAAGCGCTATTTTAGCATTGCAGAACGATAAACTTGAATATCGCACGAAATACGCTGAATCAATTAAAAGGAGTACAAAATACAAAATGAACCGAAAATTGACTCACCCATTATGTCAACAACAAGTTGAGTTAATGACTTACCACAGACATGTGATTACATGCAGAAGACAACGCTGTACACAAACAACAGAAACAAAGTCAATCCATACCAAAACCATTGATCTACGAGAAAAGATCAAAAGTAGCAGAAAATGAACCCAAGACTTGAACCTTACCATTCAACTGGCTACCTTCTACGTTGAACACACATCACTTAGTTCTGAGATTCTATCTTTAAAATTTGTAAAATCAATTTTCTTCTTCCACGTATTCCTTCTTCTCAACTTCAGTCTATTTTTAAATTTTATCTGTAGGATTTATATGAAGTACGTTTATTATTAGTAAAACTAAAAAAAAAATATACGTATATATATATATACAGCATGATATTTAACGGTGGAATTTACCGAGAACCGCGTGTAGAGCGATTTTTCTGAGGCGAACCCCGTTGGAATTAATTTTTTAGGGCAACTAGCTTTTAAATGGGAGCCGATTGAAAATACGTTCCAAACTACCCCTAAATGGGGTTGGAAAGCAATAGCGCACCCGCATGAACTCGCGACGTTGCCACATTGTTATTGGAGCTAAGTCGGTAAGCAGTGAGAACTATGTCCATGTGCACACGCAAGAGCGTCAGCTACTGCTGGTAACTTGAAAGTTTGATGTAAAAACTTTTACCTTAAGGTAAATATTGTCTGCTCCTTATGTTGTCAGTTGTTAATCCATCACGCGCTTACTGTCTTTCTCACTCTCATGTTGGACAAAAACATCTTTAAATTGTTATACTTAAGTAATGTTACCTCGAATGAAAGTAAAATACCATATCAGTAGGGATTTTTCCACTCTACACGATAGTATTTTTGCAAAAATAGTCGAGCTCTCGGTCAAAAATTTTGTTGTTAGGTATATCTTGCTTACGTTCCCGGGTATGTCGTCTGTACACGATTTAGAACGAGTCTATTCATAAATTGCAATAATCAAGTACCCGGGAAGTACCCGCCAAATGCCCGGGAAGTACCCGGCAAGTTCCTGGGAAGTGCCTGCCAAGTATCCGGGAAGGACCTGGAAAGTACCCGCTAAGTACCCAAGGAAGTGCCCGGGAAGTACCCGCAAAGTGCCCGCCGAGTACCTGGGAAGTGCCCGGAAAGTGCCCGGGAAGTACCCAAGGAAGTGCCCGGGAAGTACCTGCCAAGTGCCCGGGAAGTACCCGCCAAGTGCCCGAGAAGTACCCGGCAAGTTCCCGGGAAGTGCCCGCCAAGTACCCGGGAAGGACCTGGAAAGTACCAGCCAAGTACCCAAGGAAGTGCCCGGGAAGTACCCGCCAAGTGCCCGCCAAGTACCTTGGAAGTGCCCGGAAAGTGCCCGGGTAGTACCTAAGGAAGTGCCCGGGAAGTACCCGCCAAGTTCCCGGGAAGTACCCGCTAAGTGCCCGGGAAGTACCCGCCAAGTGCCCCGCCTAGTACAATACAGTCGGGTACTTCCCGGGTACTTGGCGGGCACTTCCCGGGAACTTGATGGGTACTTCCCGGGCACTTGGCGGGTACTACCCGGGTACTTGATTATTGCAATTTATGAATGGACTCGTTCTAAACCGTGTACAGACGACTTACCCGGGAACGTAAGCAAGACATACCTAACAACAATATTTTTGACCGAGAGCTCGACTATTTTTGCAAAAATATTATCGTGTAGAGTGAAAAAATCCCTACTAATATGGTATTTTACTTTCATTCGAGGTAACATTACTTAAGTATAAAAATTTAAAGATGTTTTTGTCCAACATGAGAGTGAGAAAGACAGTAAGCGCTTGATGGATAAAACAACTGACAACATAAGGAGCAGACAATATTTACCTCAAGGTAAAAATTTTTACATCAAACTTACAAAATACTAGCAGTAGCTGACGCTCTTGCGTACCACATGAATATAATTCTCACTGCTTACCGACTAAGCTCCAATAACAATGTGGCAACGTTGTGAGCTTATGCGGGCGCGCTATAGCTTTCCAACCCCATTTAGGGGTAGTTTGGAACGTATTTTCAATCGGCTCCCATTTAAAAGATAGTTGCCCTAAAAAATTAATTCCAACGGGGTTCGCGTCAGAAAAAATCGCTTTACACGTGGTTCTCGGGAAATGCCACCGTTACATATCATGCTGTACATATATATACATAAATAAATAAATGTAATGATTATAAAAATAATCAGAATTAGGCTTTAAATTTAAAAGCACACGTTGTATTCTATTTTAGCTGCATGTTACTCTATTGTCAAAATTTTTTTTCTCTCTTTTTTTGTAATATTAAGTTTTAGCATGTAATAAAACTACTTATTCAATTGTATTACAAATACGCAATTATTTTGGCATAGCATGATAAGTAATAATTGTATCTATCCATGTATTCCCTACCCATTATCCACTAGTTTTATAAACCTAATTTTATTCTCATATCTGCATTCCATACATCACTTACGAACAATAACAACGCGAAGTACACTACAAGAACACTCATACATGTACAGTATCAAGTGATGATCCTCACAACATCCATCATATTTACGATTGCAGAATTACACACACAATGGACAAACAAAACGCTAATATCATAGAAGCAATGGCTGATAGATCCCAGCTCAGCATACTGCTGCAGGGGGGTTATAGTAGGCTAATGCTAAAAAAAATTCTGGAAAACTTCAGGATAATGAAGTCGATCGAACGGGAACCCTGTGCTATGGGGTACTCAAGTTACGAAGTGGCATTCCTTTTACCACGGGAGGCAGCGTTAGCAGCTGATAACCTAAATGCAGCGCCAACGCTACAGGAGCTATTCGACTCATTGTCGAATGTTTCAGACGAGAGGAATTGGGCAAAGTCAACGGCACCTGTCCCCTTGCCAAATAAAAGACAAGTCAAGGTCCACAATATATCAAAAAATGGACGTTGGTTAAACATAATGACCGAAGAACCAATTGACAAGCGTCAATTGGAAACATCGCTTAACAAATTGGTCCGATGTTATCATAAGAAGAACAGCCATGTTCGGCCCTGTCCACCAGCTACGAGGTCGAATATTACCAACTATGTCATGCAGCAGTTGCTGCAGCAACGTGAAATGATACAACATCCATAGAAATAGAAGACAAATCATCTTCACGAAACATCGAAGCACCAGCTAAGAATGTAGAATCAACGACAAAGGTCAAAACCTTTTAAAAAATGACTGAAGAAGAGCTTAGTCCAATATTACGATTTGTAAGCGTGAATCGTACCAGGACTAAAATAAGCGTCGTTAAAAAAATACCTATTAACACAAACTATATTATTAAATTTTTCAAAAACAAATATCCAATAGAAGATATTCATTTTTCAACCAAAAAACAAACACAAAAAGATATTGTTCCCGTTTATATAACGTATGGATCTGCTGAGTGAGCAGAAAACATGCGCCAGATAGTAGTGTATTGCATAACTCAGCAGCCAAAAAATGTAATCACAAAAGAACCAAAAACAGAAAACACGATTAAAATAAATAACGATCCAAAGGACAATGACTCCTTCCGCGAAAAATAGTATCTAAGGTACCGGCCATTATGAATCCAGATGAATACACCCGGTTGTTGATGATTTTTGGTCCTTTGAGCCATTTAAACTACTACCCACTAGATGTCATACGCGACGATGGAAGACAGTTATACCTAAGCTTCGCTACATACTGTAACGAAGAATCGACAGACAGGGCCCTCAAAGGACTCAAAATGTATGGGGTGAATTACTCCCAAAAAGACTCGCCAAAAAACCGTGAAATAATAACACATTCATCGGGTGGAAATTTAATATCCAAATGCCACCTTGAGGTGCACAGTCTTCTGTGCAAAACACAAATGAAATTAAAAAAGATCTGCCCATCATGCCAGAAAAATATCAACTTGGTAAAATACGACTGGCACTATAAACTATGCCTTGAGATGGGAGTGTCAGCAAATCTTGATGCACTTAATAGACTAGTAATTAACAACACAAAATCAAGGGCCAAGGAGAAGAAGAAGACGTAATATTCATGAGTCCATTCCTTTCCTTACTCTCAGTCCCGAATAAACAAATGTAATAATTCTGTAAATTAATACTTTATTACATTACTATAAGGATTATTGTAAAATGTTAATGTTATGTAACTCATAAATGTTTCCTTATAAGATGAAAATATAGCAAAAAAAAAAAAAAAAAACCACTAAAATAATATAATATATTATATTCACCGAGGACGGTAATAGTCTTAAGAAGGGGAGGCTGTTAGGTGACAACTTGCGTAAATTAATAAATTTTTATTTTTATTTTATTTTATCCTGTTATATTTCATTCCCAATGATAAAATTTTAAGACTCTTTACAGAGTCGTACTCAACGAGAGTCGTCGCCTAACAAAGCTGACTGTGAACTTCGTGGCTCTTAAAAGTGTCAAGTGACAACCGAAGCGAGCCACAAAGCCTAAACACATGAAGTCAGCAAGTACCGGCCTTATAGCAAGTAAGACAAAGAAGTTTAATTAAAACTTTGTGCAAGGTGCATTTCTTTGCGCGGCATTTTAGTTAGTAGCCTGCTGCCGCTCATCAAGCACAGACGTAATAACTAATTTTCTAAGATCAACCAGACGTTCCGTCTATTTTTTTTCCTTTTCTGTTTCATTTTATATGTATACTAGTAATATAAAACAAAGTAATATAAAACTAATTGGAAAAGAAATTGAAATTATTATAAAATAATAAATATTAAACAAATAAATATAAAAATAAATAATTATAAATCAACGGAAAGAGGAAGTGCAGGCCATCAGAATCAATAATAGCGGAAAGAAAGGTAAGTTAATCTGGATATTATATTTAACACTCTACTTTTTCCTTCCTTTTAATTTTTCTTAAACAAACAAATAGTTGGACTATCTGCTGTCCCGCAGCCTGTGAAGGAGCGTGAGACTGTAGTCCACAGTTTTTAGTTTTTGATTTGAAGCTGAAAAAAAAATTAAATGACATTAAACGTTATTTAACATCGATTCTTTTCCCACATTTAATGATATACTTAGTATGAAGAATTTTCTCCTGCTTGATAAAATTCTAATAAGGATAAGCCAACTGTGTTTAAATGAACCTACTGCTTTAAGCTTTGTACAAATATTTTTCATCTTTTTATCTCCAACAGAGATGATTATTTTTATTTTGTCGTACTCTATGTGAAATACAAAAATAATTTTGAAGCTTCCGTAGAAATATGCGTGCATCTAATAGCACAATAAATATTATTTAAATTACTTTTGTGGTTCTGTGAGTTCTTTTTCTTAATAGGGCAATACTTTTGTCTTTCGGATTATAGTATAATTAATTGTATTTTAAATTTATGTATTTATCAGTATTATTTCATACATAAATAAATGAAAAATTAAAGGTCTTTGCATGGTTTATCATCAATATTACTATAAAAATAGCTTAGCACCTCAAGAAATTTATACTATATAACTTAAAATTAAATAATATCAGCTTATTTAACATCTAACTCTTTGTTATCTAAATAATTTAACTATTAATTGCATAAAGTCGATGCATTAAGTCGATGGATTTATGTCTTGAGCGGTATGGAAAAATGTATAAATATTTGTAATAATAAGTTAATATTTAAGTACGCAGGAAGTCCGTAGTAGTAGATAAACTGTCTGGATAATAGATAATACATTTAAGAATAACGAAAACAGTCCGACGTCTCTCTATGTTTATCAACAAATCACAAAAACAGAGTTTTGATTCCTTAGGATTGTATATTAAAAAATTTTTATTCTCTTACAGACGATTATACGTTGCTTTATTAAGATGTAAGAATCCAAAAAAAATTTTTATTCGAATTGAATCTGAGAATAAATCAGAAACTAAAAATATTGTTTGGCAAGAAATTTTTCAGTAATTCAAAAGTATTTTACTTTAAAGATCGTCACATTTAAACAGATGTATGTTAATTCATAAAAACCATGAAAAACAAATATGTGAAAAACGTGGAAAGGGTTTTAAAAGAACAGATAGGTTAAAACGACACATAAAATGTTACAACATTAAGCTATCAGAATGATTTATTGTTTGAAAAGCTTAATTGTGTTTGTCTATTTAATTACACCTCCTTCTGAATTTTGTCTTTTTGTTAATAAAGTCCTCAGGTAATCAAGAATTTTATATTTGGGTAAAGTAAACATGGACCAGAAAGAAATTTGAAATGTAAAAGTTCAACCAAGTTAAACAAATAATGGTACTTCAGAGAAATATAGTGAGTAAGGTGGAGCAAATAGACAGAGGGAGACCTATGATCAGTGACTTAAAAACCCCTAAAAATGAGGTATGACTTGGGTACTAAATTACGTATATTTTTTAACATTTATGATGGTAAAACATTCTATAAATAAGTATTCATTGGTGGAGGTGGAGGGGGAGGTGAAGGGGGAGCGAGGGGGAGCTCACTCAAATATAATTTGATAAAAAATGACGTTAAAACAAGCAAATAACTACGTAAATCGAGGGAGAGCTGAGAAGGAGCGGGGGGGGGCTGAGACTCACTTTCGTCAATACAACTATATCATATAGGAAGATTTATGTGTGTGTATGTATGTATGTATGCATATTTGTATTTATGTATGCATCTCTATGCATACTTCAGAATTCTTTTAATAATATCTCATGTATTCAAGTCGTTGTGGAATGAGCTTTTGTACCTTAAAAAAACTCTATATATAGTAAAAGTTTTGTAATCCAAAATTAACTATAACATTCTTTACTATATGTATCATCTCAGTAATAAAATAAATAGAAAAAACAATAATAATTGTTTGTGTTAAGTTTATTGTTGATAGCATTTGAAGTAGTAGGAAGTTTTACTACACATATACTCGTATTTAAATGCATGCTGATGGCTAGTTATAACATATATATGCAAAAACCATGGATGCATGAAAAAAAAGAAGTGGATTTCTATGTATGGAGTAAGGCTTCTATGATTAATAAGCTTCAGAAATATGAGATAATACTCTACATGGTCTTTGTAATACGAAAATTTTTTTTGGAAACAAATTGATAGTTAACGGAGGAGATTTTTGTCAAACACTTTTTTTCACAAGAAGAATTCGGAGTATGGTCATTAATGAAACCTTTAAATAATCATTTTGTTGATTTCAATTTCATATTTAAAATTAAATGTCGATAATTGCTTTAAAAACATCATGTTAATCTCAAAAATAGTATTCTAAATTAAATATAGAAAAACGAAAATACTTAATATTCCATCAAAATGGAAAACAATGAATATTTGCCCTAGAATGTTAAAACAAGATTCTTTATTGGCCTAGTGCAGCTAGAAGATGGTGTAACGCGTTTAACCCCCTACAACTATTATATACTCACTCACAAGCATACAAAATAATCAATTAATCTTGCGATAAATTATTAATTTCTTGGTATAAGTCACCAAAAATATTTTTGATGTGTTTAGACCGATATAAACTATAAATACTGTGTGTTTACCGTTCAACAGTGAAGTATCACCATATAAAATTTTATAGCTTGTACACCTTTAATAACACACTCATGCTAAAATATACTGTATGTATGGTAACGAAGCAGCTTAGGTTTTCATTGTTAACAATCGTGCCCGAAAGAACTGAATGTTGTGTTGCATTTTATCCTTATCGCTCAAAAACAGCTAAGGCATTAAAGTTTGAATGTCTTTTGCTATTTGTTACAAGAAAAAATAAATATTGAGCTGGATGACCGCATAAAGAAACATAAAAAGGTTAACACAACACTACAATTAATAAAAAACTTGTTCATTTTGTAATAAACTTATGCCTATAATAAATTTATTAGAATTTGAGGTGACTGTTGTTTGACGAATGACTGTAGCCTCGATTTGAAAAATTACACTGTTGCTTGTGTATTCCTTTGCACAACGGCGTGACTACTGACATGTAATTAGTTACTTTCCATTTTTAAACTTGCAGCGTAAATTCAATTGAATAAATTATACTCTCAAAACCAGTTTCAATCACGATATCTATCCTACTAACAATAAAGAAAAACTGATGATTGCTTAGCGTAATATCAATAAATAACGTAAGTGAATGTTCTTATGTATGTATGATAATGCTCCACAAGCAGTAGATAAAGGGTAAGACTTTGAAAGTTTGACGTTTATGGTGGTACCATTCGTTCTCCACTAGGGCAATAAATTTACAAGGTTACTCTTACGACTTATAATGAACGTATACCTATCTCTCAAATTATTTTGAGTTCTTTTAATGCTGTAAGACGTCAGAGATTATTTTTTTTTAATATCAATAAATGTTCTTGAAAAAAGTTTTTTTTTTAAATTAATTTTCATGATAAAAGTTTTTTAAAAATAAATATATAAAAATAATAATAGTTGTAAGATCATGCAAATATCAATGTATTTTGGTGCTTCTGACGTTATAAATGCTATGCTTTATTTTCCATCATTCTTCAAAGTTTATAGCATTAGAAATATTTATTGTAATGTACTTTTCTCTAAATTTTCAACAAATATTTATCTTCATAAATTATAAAGTAGTATTTATATTGCAAGAGGTAAATAGTTCTAAAAAAAATTGTATGCAATTCTGTATTTATCTTTTTTATGGAATAATATGCTTAAATTTATAAATAGTTATCTTGGAAACTCAAGTTCAACTGTACATTTTTAGGGATTGTGTGTATACTTACTTACTTATATGCTTTTTAACTTCTTTTGTATTAAAAATAATTTAGAAATTTCTTCATCTTATAACACTTAAAACTACCTCGTTCCTGGGCTGTGGATGAGTAAGAGTAGATTAATACAATAAAATCGTTTTATATTAAAAAAAAATAATAAAGTAAAATTGACTTTATTTAATAAATAAAATATTGCAATTCTTATATTAACTAAATTTCTTTACTGTAAAAAAATCGATCACAAAAATACAATTGTTTTGTGATAGTGCAGTAGAAAAATAAAATTTTGTAATTCTGGTTAAAAAACAAATGACAAATAACTGTTTGCATTTAATAATTTAAAAAAAAAATTGAAATTTCCATAAAGCTGCAATATATTTTTGTTACGAAAATGGTCTTAAACTTTAAATAAAACAATGATAATTCCTATAATTCTGGTTATGCATGAAACAGAAATAAGAAATAAAAATTTTGGTTTTCACGTCTCTATATAGTAAGAAAATTTTTTATATAGTTATATATCAGCAGTGCACCTGTCATCCAAGAAACTTGAGTCAAAACAACCGTTTTAATCTTCTTCTGCTTTGTCTATATCTACAGCTAAAGTATCTTCAATTTGGAGAGGTGTACTTGAACATTCGTACCAAAGAGGTTTAATTTTATCGTTGTCTCTGATCCAACCACATTGATTCATATCCAAATTTAATAATTTTGAATTTGTAGCATTTAGCCACATTCGGCTAACGAATATTGTGAGCAAAATTTTTTTCTTTAATGATTCAAAACATGGTGGAATAGACGCTGAAATAAAAGATTTAACGCTTCTTAAAAAATCTGTGGTGTTATCGTGAGATCAATAAGATTTTTGAAATAATAATAATCTTGCTTTATTTACACTCTGGCAATTTTTAATACCGTATATTACTTCACCATTTTATTATTTTTCCTTAAAACTTCGAACGGTTTTTTTTCCTATTTTGTAAAAACGACTCGTGTAGTCTGATCCTGTCAAGGCGTGCAAAGCTGGAAGTGATTTGCACAAATTATCACCCAAAGTATTGGCTAAATTAAAGCAATTGAAAAAAAAAAATTGTTTGGAACCAATATAACTACAAACTATGTTTAAATATTTTAATTTATAAGAATTCCCAAGAAGTATGATAATAATATCTGTATCAGACGCTTTAATTATAATGTTTTAAGCTGTTTTGAGTTTGCTTAAGTGAAAGATAATTCTTGCATCTGCTTCTTAATGGTCACATCGGTATTCCAGTTCATCTGTTTTAACTATTTTGTGATTACCTAATACGTAAGAGTAACACCAATCATCTACAGTCAAATAAATTATTTTATTACCAGTTACAGATGTAATGGGCTTATTTTTAAAAAAAATTAATAGAAACTGTACCAAAGCTTCTTTAAATTTAATATTTGATGAAGATTGGAGGTCGTTTTTGCGGTCCACCTGAAATGAATTAGGAAGCGTTATATTCTGTGCGCTGCTCTGTGTCTTTCATTGACGGAGTGAAATATCTTTTATACATAAGGTGAATTTCTGATGCTGAAGAATTGCAAAGCTTTTTCATGATTACTTCTGCAATTTTATCAAAAGTTGTGGGTTAAGGACCCAAGTGGTTCATAAGGTAAAAGACGTCAATAATTTCAACGTTCAACATATTTGGAGGTGAGCACTGATTAGTTAAAGAGCGTACTTTAGACAACAGAACTAATTTGTCTGTTTTTAACATTGAATCATGTCAGACAAGGCAGGTGAAGCTAGGGCCAAAGGATATGATAAGCAAATGGACATATCAATCTTGTTTTCCAATACAACAGAAAACAATCTCCCAAATATATCTCGCTCCATTTTTAGTATTATATTCTTAGAACCTTTTGAAATATTTTTTTTTAAACATTCTGCCGCAAAATTTTTGATTTTGTTTCTTTTCACCCTATCTAAAGTATGAATACTGATAGTTCGTTAAAATCAACATTGATTCAATGTTAAAATCAACGTTAAATCAACGTTGAATCAACGTTGATCGATGTTGAGTTTAATATTGAAATCAATGATAAAACGCAACGTTGATCAATGTTGATTTCAATGTTGATCAACGCTGATTACAACTTTGGTGTCAAAGAAAAAAACAGAAATTTGTGAGCATGTATGTAATTAAATAAACATCGTAATAAACTATTATTACTTTTAAGAGAAACATTTATTTATGACATTGATGCTGAAAAAAATAAGATTAAATGTTATATTTGAAAAAAAATTGTCTACAAAATTAGATAGCTAGACAAAACGTAACGAAAGTTGAATTAACATATTTTTTAACCTTTTTTAAAATGTATTTTTAGTTATTATATCTGTAGTTGCTTATCGAATAAGTAAAGTTTTGTATTTTGTCATACAATCAAGAAGAGTCTGGAAATGTATTAGTGTGACTGCATTTTTACATTTATATCATTAAAAATAATTTAAAAAACACTCTTAAGAGCAACTCATGAAACGAGTTTTAAAATTGACTTTATTGTTGTTGAATAAGAATTGGATCAGAAAAAAATAAAAGTGAAATAAATTACTTACTGTACTTACGAAGTTTCAAATTATTTACCACAAATGTTATTTTACTCCATTACGTAATAATTCATAAAACAATTTCCACTTAAGAATAAATACTTAAATTAGGATAGTTTTTAACGTTGAATCAATGCTGATTGTAATCCACAGATCAGCGTTGATCAACATAGATCAACGTGGCGTTTAAATCATTGATTTCAATGTTAAAAGCAACGTTGATTCAACATTGATCAACGTCGATTCAACGTTGATTCAACGTTGATTTTAACATTGAATTAATGTTGATTTTAACGATGAATCAATATTAATACTTTTGATAGGGCAATAACTGCTCGAATTGTTCAGCATTAATACTGCACTCTGTAATAAATTTTTGTTTCTGTGGATTCCCAAAACTGTTTGCTGTTAGTAAAAATTCTGTCATACTTTTAGATGCAGCTCTTCCCGTTGCTACATTAAACAGGTTATCTTTATCAACATCAGGACTGAATCGATTTTAATTTTTTATGACACACTCTCTGAAATTACAAAATGCTTCTCGATCTTTATTGATTCGATGTGGCTGAAGGTCACGAACAGTACCTTTAGTACTCAGTAGTATCAGTTCTTCTAAAAATGCTGTCAAAAGTTCCATTTGTAAGCTATGACTTACTGCCTAACGTTGTCTCAATGTCACGGAATTACTAAAGTTACTATTTCCTTTCAAAGTATTTGCTATTTGTTGATTGATTGATTATTCCAAGCCAAGGTCAACAGAAGCGTGAGAGCAAGGTACTTTCGTTCTCTTTACACCAAATGCTTCTTTAGAAAATTGCTCAAAAAGAGACAATATCTTATTTTTAAGATTCATTAAATTGCAAATGTATAGAATGGTATATCTTGCATAATTTGGCTGATTCGTGATAAAAAACTAGTTCAATAATTTATACAATGACGAAATGTATATAACTAATAATCACTTCATCTAATACTATGTGAAAACGATAGATACATGTGTATTGCAATAATATACTGCATGTAAAATTGCACGGTTTTCCCGAGAGTATCGACCACTGTTGCCTCAACGTACATCATATAATCATTCAAAATATTATTTAAATAAGGACTAATGCTCAGCACTGTAGAATCTGTACGAATATATTTTAATCTCCATAATTCTTCCTGCAACAATGCTACTTCTACATTGTACTCTGAGATAAACTGTTGAATGTGTAGTGTTTGAAGAGCTACTGACAAAGGGGGATATAATCTCTTGCATCTATTAAAATTCTTACCATCTAAGAAACCATTAGAGCTGTCTGTCAGTACGTTGGCTTCTGTTAGGATTACGGTAATACCACAACCGTAAATATATTTTTCCAAAGCTTTAAAGAAAGCGCATTCAATGTGGAATGCTCCAAGATTTATAAAAACATTTCAAAACGTTGGATCTTCGGATATTTATGTTTGCATTGCTGTTTTGAAGATACCTAGATCGTAAGTAATAATTATTTGATCTTGACCGCATGCAGTAGCCAAATTTTTGGCTCGCATCAACGTTTCATAAGCTACGTAACTTATTATCAGTGATTTATTTATTTGTGGTAAGTAAAAAATTTTTTGTTGACTACTGGTATCTATTGTCGTTTTACTATTTAAACCTGTCTACATTAGTGTGTCCAATACTTCTGAGAAATTGAACAACCACAAAACATTTTCAAGAGAGATTTTGCATGTACTTAAAAAATAATTTATATCACAAATATCAATCAAACTCGTCACGGCAAGAGGTTTTTTATGGTAAGGCTGAATATCACAAGATATTTCATCGTACCTTCTGCGTCTTTTAGCAGGAATAGGACTAAAAAAATCATCGGTGAGAGTATTGGAACTTTGAAGTTGCTCTAATGGTAATGAACCGATATTAAGTGATGGTCCGCCATTACCAGCACTTAGAGAGCAGCACTGATAGGCTATGAACACAATGTCATGAAGAGTATCCTTGCTAGATAATTTTGATGAAGGTGTCATAATTGTCACTAGCCAAGTGGGTACAAAGCTCTGGACGTAACAGTAGTCCCGGCGAAACAAGCCGATTACTCCGTCCAGCAGAGTAGGTCATCTCAGTCTCGAGCGCTTCAGCAACAGGATAATTTACAGAATGGCCCAATCGATTTATATCGAGTATCCTACGAGTACTCGTTAGTAACTTTATTGTCAGCCCTAGCAGTTAATGTTTTGCTGGCCTTATTCTAATTTTTTTGGTAAAAAAAATAATGTCATTGTAAATTGATTTTATTTTCACAGAGTTGTCAGTTAAATTCTTCCGTCTTGTATCAGGACCTTGGACAAGATTGCAAGTAAAGTCAAGAAGGAGTGATGAAACTGTACAATCATCATTTAAAATGTTTTCTACGGTAATACTATTATTTTGTGTTTGTTGTGACTGAATATTACGGATTTGCAGCCACAAGTCGTCGTAAGCTAAGTTTTGATATTTCATCTTATTTAAGTTTTCAGAGATAGCATGTGTTAGTAATAAATCTTCTTAGTTTAATCCAGTTTTGTACACAATTTTCTGTTATTGCATTTGAAACTACTTATAATTTCAATTTGATAACCAAAGTACATCGATATTTTTTCTTGCAAATTTTTTGGTTGGTAATTTTTGAAATCACTTTTTTGCAATCTTGACTCTAGGAGTAAAAATGTATAACGTTAATAAAGATCGTTTGAAAAAAACTTTGTCGTTTTGTAAAATCTCAGTATTAATAAATGTAACAAAAGAATCAAATGCACTTCGATAGAAAGCCCTGATTTTTATCCGGTTCCTGAATCTGATTCTTGTGGACGCATTAATGTCTCATACTTGTGAATGAAGCTACTCATACAAGAATTGTGGTGTGCATAAGAAGAGCTGTCAGATAATTTTTGCATCAAATCAACGTCTTCTAACACTTCAGCCTTCGACAAAATCTTTTTGACACTTTCAATATCAGTACTTACTTTAAAGCTTTGTAAAACACCAAACACAATCCATCAGTACACTCATCAAAGCTGTTTTGGCCAACAAAAGATGAGGGTGCCTCGTCAGAAATCAAAGACGTTTTAGGCATTTCATGCTCCTACTCACCAATTTGACGTTGAGATTTATTAACAGATGCTGGAACATGCAGATGAAGTACTCTCTCAGCTTGATTTCTTGACACGGATATCTGAAAGAATATTTTAATGTTTGCATGATCAGAATATGGTACTGATTTGTTAAAGTTAAAGTTAAGAAGGAGTTGTGGAGCTTAGAAGATCTAATAGAAAATTTAACTAAATCGAATAACAAATCAACTTTAATAGTTTTATTTTCTAGTAAAGTTGGCCAAAGCGAGGCTAAGAGGGTATCATAAAGCATTGGGAGGTAGAAAATAAAATAAAAATCTTACCCACTCAAAAAACAGACAAACTTAAATAGTTTCAAATTGAGAGGGTCGAATGAAGGCAAGATGGTATCATAAGCATAAAAAAGACTGAAGAGAAAATTAAGTACTATAGGGTTTAAGAGGTTATGATAAAAATAAGGGAGTCAAAGGGGGATTCTTTAAAAAATTTAACCTAATAAAGTCACGGACAAACTGACTAACTTTACCTTATATTGATGGGAGCTAAGGGGGTATCTAGTGCTGATGAGGTGGGCTGAGAAAGGGTTAGAGAAGGGTTGAGGGGGGCCAAACATTTTTACCATTCTTCTTTTTTTTTTGTCAAATTTGTTTTGACAATACGAAACTCAAGGTGCTTACATACATAGTTCAAATTTCAAAATTATATCATATATACCGTATTTAAAATATTAGTATTTTAACTTCAACTGTTAAAAATAGAAAGTATATAAATAAATCCATCGATTATGTTACGTTCTTACCTAAATGTCAAAGATTCTTACAACGACGTTATAGTTACCACGATAGATAGGTTCCACGCTGTAGCCTGTATTTTTTGGCATATTTTCGAAAAATGTAGTGAATCCCGACAGCTTCCTCCCTTTAGTTCCTAATAAAATTATTTTTCTTAACACTGAATTCTTATCTCTGAATTAATTGCAATTATACGTCAGACTTTAAACTCATAAATATTTCATTTTTCATTTCGAGTATTTTTTGTTATGTTAACAGGTTAGCGTTTTTATTAAAATGTTCTTTATATTTTCACAAACTTCTAGCAAACTTTTTATCCTGATATTAAGTTTAAGATGCCATTCCGTTTTTTCCATTTTTTTCTGAAACATATTTGTAGTTGCAGATTTTTTTTTACGAAAATACTTTTTTATCTTAGCAAAAAAATTTTTGTCTTTATTGGTAGGAATTTAGCTGCTTATATGTGAGTCAATTTTCGAACATGCATTCTTCTGCTTTTGTCCTGCAAATCTTAGCTTTTATAATTTTAATCTTCGATGCTTAATCTTTGATAAGCTGTATTTGTGATATTTTATGACATGTTTATATCGCTAATTGAATTCGAATTCACGTTAGAAAATGATGCTATAAAATTAGATTATTGGTTGGCGCAGTGTGGTGAGTGGTGATGAGGTGGGAAGGAAGATAAAATCAGACATTTACTTTCATTAACATTTTCTCAAGGTCACCAATAAAAAATCATTGACTAACTGTGTAGTGCACGACATTTTTGTATAAGTATAACTTTAAGGATATCGACATCAAAGAATTAATCCACTAGGTTCCAATGAAGCCTCTATTGCAAAAGTTTTTTTTGATTTATGTTGAGATACATGGCACTACATTGGTGAAAATCTCAAAAAGTATAGTTGAAATTAGTAAAAAAAATCTCCTGTAGCATTAAATTTCCTAGGATGTAAGGTTGTAATCTCATAAAAAATAAAAATTACTGGATATTAAGGTCTTATACGTTTGAATGTACAGATAACTTACTAGGTTTTGAGATAATAACTTATAGCTTTTTACATTATTTTTCTTTCTTACAAAATTCATTTATTGAAAAAATATAACCGTCTTATAAATGACAATACTGGTCACTAAAAATCACTAATACCTTTAAGTTTTGCTATACATTACAATTAGATTTAAAAAAAATAGTTTACTACTTGTATGTGCACACGCTGTTATATTCTTAAATCGCTCGGATGTACTGGTGCGCCCTCGGATGCGCTAGCGCTCGCTTAAATGCACGAGTGCCCCCTTGGGTGCACCAGCGCTCACTCGGATGCACTAGTGCACTCTCGGATGCACTAGCACGCCTTTGGGTACGCCAGCGCTCGCTCAGATATGATAGGTGCTCGCTCGATAATGCCAGCGCGCCTTCGGAAGCACCAATGCTCTTTCGGTTGCGCTAGCGTGCCCTCGTGTACGCTGTAGTACATTCAGGCACGCTTGTGTACGCTAGTATTTTTTCTGGTGCGTTCGCGTAAGCTCACATATTCTAGTGTTCCTCAGACGTGCGTTTGTAGGAAGCACTCGTATAAGCTACTATTTTTTGAATGCGCCTGTATAAGCTCGTATTTCTGAGACATGCTCGTTTATACTAGTAGTCCTTGCATGCGCTCGTATAAGCTAGTACTCCTCGGATATGTTAACATGCACTCGCACACGCTGGTATTCCTCTGCTGTGTTCACGTATTCTCGTATACGCTAGTGTTCCTCAGAGGCGCTCGTGTATGCTAGTACTCCTAGAACACGTTTACCTATGCTCGCATATTTTCGTAACTATTTGTGTGCACTAGTATTTGTTGGACGCATTGAAAGGGGGTTAAACATACACCCAATAGTTGTCTGGCTGATTTAGAGGACGTAAGGTCTTACGGTGGAAGACACAGTCTGTGGGTTCTATCTAACACTCGCATCCTTCTGTGAGGGATAAATTAGGTTACACTCGAGCACACCAAATTCTCACGGATATATAGGGACAATTTTAGGTAATGCTGTGATATGCTAAGGACGCGTGGACATGTCAGGTAGCACTAGGGCTTGTCTAACGGGAAGACGGTTATATATAAAAAAATAGATCATTCAGAACTCTCTCAAACATTGCTCACTTACGAAATAGCTGAAGAATATTTTTGGTTGTGCTGAGGTACGTCTGATACGCGGAGCCACGTATGAGACATGTTGAATGCCACTGGAGAATGTCTGACAAGTGAATGATTACAAAATCTGGTTAGGTGGGGTTGAAATCACTGGTCCTACGCAAATGATTAGTGGCGCTCAGATGACAAGACGTGCTTGTTAGCCTTGGTAGGCATCGCCTATAATACGAGCACAAGGGCGCGTCAGATGATACAAAAACGCAGCTGATGTATATGCATAATTATGAAATTAAAATGCAAGGAAGCTACGGTAGCATAGTGATAAGCTCAATTTCGCCAGATTATACTATCCTTATTAGAAATTGGGTCGCTTACAAGTGCATACGCAACTTAAGCAAGGCACTACCCAATACTTTCATGTTGTCTGCGTGCCATACTTGGAGGTCACACGAGCTGCCTTAGCAGCTTGGTTGAACAGGTGTACTTCAGGTGGTGATCGAGATTGTATGTGTTTTATCCCAGGACGAGTTAGTAAGAATCCTAAATTTTGTAGAAAGTTCGACAATGTGAATTATCTACTCAATAGTGGTTCGCCGAACAAAGCCAAGCTTTATCAATGCACTGGATTTCACGATGAGATCCAGAGGATAGCTGAGGCTGACTTATAATCACTGATCTTGGATATGCTCATTGAACCGAGAGTCCTAGGAATTGTTTTAAAACACAAGATCGCGCTGGATGGCGCTAGGGCCAGTCAACGTTCAGGGGTACGAGTAATCTTGGCAGCCAGAAAGTTCTTTTACTGTGAACGCAGCCTTTCGTCACCATAGCCCAGGAATTTCCTTCGTCACTCTAGCGCAAGCAACATGACTGGAATCGTTTGCTTCAAATTACCATAACGGCAGCAGAAGAGACCTCGCGGTAGGCGCACCCGATTCTTAGGGATTCGGTGCGCTACACAGAAGTAAGGTGCTTTCGGACGCTCCGTCTTGCCAGTACATCTGTTCACACATCCACGTCGTACAGCAGTACTGAGTTGGAGACCGATACTAGAAGCCGTATTTTGCCCTCTTGTGGTCCCAAAAGGTAAGTTAAGAGTCGATTTACACTTCTAGGTGGCGTACTACCAGACTCGCGCAAATCACCTAACCCACAACGTTCAGACAAAAGTCCCCCATAAACCATTTATGCCTAGTAATAACCATCTCTTTTTTTTATTGCCAGTTCAAACCATGATCCTAAAGACACTCTGACACTATCACGGCTACCCACCAAATTCTGCGCTTGACCTCCTCCCGATATTATATTAAAATGACTAACGAATTAGATGTTTGACATTCTATAACAAAGAAATAGATGTGGTAGATCTCTTGGCCCCGTCTAGTGAAACAGTTGGACCTAGATGATTAATTTGTAATTGGACTTGGTACAAAAAATAATTCAAGCTCTACAAATAAATTAAATGTTCCATACATGGCAAGGATTTTTTACTTTTAAAAATGCTGGAGAAAATGGTTAAAATATATCAGCTTGTATACAAGATTTAATTTCTCCCAATCTGTTTAAATATAGAGAATAATAAAATGTTTATTTGCAAAAATACCCTCAAAGTCTGCCGTCAATGCTGATATCATTATAATCTCGAGAGCAAACTCACTTATTTTCAGACATTGGAATACACATAAATTCCACAAACGTCTCTACAACTGTACATTTCTTAACGAAATTAAGGACTTTCCGTTTTTGTGCTTCTTTAATCTTTTGCCTTTGCATGTATTTCAACGGTAAATTGCTGCATAGACTACAGGATAAAAGCATTTCGAAATTCTGTTTTGCATTTAATCTTTGAATCTGTTTTTATCATAACTCAAAGTTAACCACGGTCCCGTAGAAATCTTTCAAATTCTTTTAAATACTATCACATGTATTTCAAATGTACTTAAACCTTGTGTCAGGAAGACTATTTAATTTGGACCTTTCTTTTTGAATCAGAAAATACTCCATGTTTTTAACATTAAATAAGTTAACAACTTCTTAATTTTTTTTAGTAATTTTGAGAGATTTTCTACATTAGTATAAACGGAATATAAATCCCTTATGAATTTAAAAACTCAAAAACTTATGTCTTAATAATAGAGATCTTGAAGAGTTCATTAGACATTCTTACTTTTAAGTAAAATGATAAAATATTTGGAAAAAAATGCAGCCATTGAGTCTTAAACTCAGGCCCTCTACGAATTAGCTTGTAGCTCTCCCTAACCAAAGTTAAGACGTCATAACCGACGTCTCTAAAGACTCTGAGACGTCTTTGGTAACGTATTTAAAGACGTCTCTAATGACGTATTGAAAGATGTCATTATAAATGTCCTTTACGAAGTATTTAAAGATGTCTTATAGTCTTAACAGACGTCTTTAGTGAGGTCTTTTGTCACACATAAACGTCTCTAGATATGTCTTTGGTTACGTCTTCAGAGACGTCTTTAATTACGTCTCTAGATACATGTTGAATAACGTCATTAATAACGTCTTTAATGACGTCTTAACTTGGGATAGGGCTATCACAGGAATACAGAGTACTTTGAGAATAAAAGCAATTTTGTTCTATTTAACATAGGGTTTAATTTATTGTACATCATTTCGCATAATACTTACTAACAATCTACAAGTATACTGTCAAGTTGAAAAAAATTTTATGAGTGCATGGAGACCAGATAATCGACGCATATAAGTTGAATTTGGAAGTATTAAAAACTTAAACGAGTGTATAATTAACTCTGCTAATAAGAAATCATGCAATAATAATAATAAAATTATATATTTACACGTATGTATGTATACGTGTCTTAATTTTTATATTATACAGTTCTTTTTAGATCCATGCCTACTAGCCACCCCACCCCACCAGATCATTACACAATATAACCTCAAATTTTTGTTATTTTGACGTGATTTAAAAAAAAAATTTTAATTAAATTAAAGCCACCACACCTTCCCTCAGCCACCCCGTGCTGCCTTACAGCCGCCCACCAACCACCTGGCAGAGATGTCTGCTGACAAAGAAATATGGATACTGTATAGTAGGCAGGCATATTAAAAATGCCTATGATACCCATGGAGATAATATAATAGAGGAAGCGAACAAGCCGTGACCGCATACAGATGCTAGACGAAGAAAGAAGATTGTGTTGGTCTTGCATCTCTCTCTGCTCTTATCCTGATTGGTTATTTTAAATGCCCTTTTCTGCCTCCAATTCAATATATATACCTACTACTCTACTATAACTACTACTATATAAACTGTTAAGCAGCAGCCCATCAATGCAAAGAGCAGAGAGAGATGCAAGACCAACACAGTCGTCTTCCTCTGTCTACTGACCGTACGCTTCCACTTACAGAAGAATATACAGTTCGCTTCCTCTATTATATTATCTCTATGATGATACCAGACGTCTGATAGGCTTATTAGTCCTGTGTCTGCTGGGTTTAGTAAGTCTGTTGAAAAGTCTCTAGTCATAGCCATAAGACTCAGATCTAATATTTCAGCGAAAATTTAATTAAGTGTCCTCAATAAAAAGACATCAAACAGATACTATTGAATTTTCACTCTACAGTACTCCAAATAATATTCCAAACTTAATGGTTGGATTTTAAAAACAAAATTGGAACTTTAAGATGACATAACAAAAAATGAGATTTTTGGTAAAGTAATAAGCATTTAAACTAATAAGTTATAAAACATATGCTTCACGGTCCACATACTAGCAGCACGCTCAGCAGATGCGTAAATGGCTCTAAAAATACTGCTTACTCTTATTACGAGCAAACTTTTTAACTCTATTTCATTATAAATAATGATGATTAAATACATCTTAATAATAAAAACCAGTAGAAAGTGAGTGCTTAAGTACCCAAGTATTAAGTTATACTTCTATAAAACTGTATGGCAAACAATATAATTTTAAGTATAAAAATACCTTGTATAAAACAATATTGTGTACGAAGGTAGTGCAATCATCGTGAGAATGAGTATACGTTCATAGATTGAGTATGATTTCAATTAATGTTTAATGAGTTGAAAATTATGAAAAATATGTCACGGAACAATACAATAAGAATAGTATATAGGCTGGCCAGTACAAGATTGCGCTTTCATCAAATCTTCCGATGGTTTCAAAACAACTTCTTACTGCCTATTAGGAATATGCCTGTACTGCGTGACATGGCGATATACATCTATATAACAATAAGAGAAAAAGTAGTACAGGCCTTATAGGAGAAAATAAGTTTTTATTGTTTTTCGTGGTGCAAAAGGTGTTGAATACAAAAAATTATTGGATTACATATTTTTAACATTATGAAAGTTAGGTTGTTATTTTTTTCATACAATGAAATCGTTTATCAAGGCCGTAAACAGCGTTTTGAAGGTGCAAAGTACAGTTAACCCTACATTGAGCTACTTGTTTCTGCTGCTGCTGCGGTCACTGTTGTGCCTGCTCAAAGGTAAACAAGCAGCTTCATGTTAGGTTAATATGTACTTCGTATCTTCAAAACGCTGTTTACTGCCTTAACAAACGATTTCATCATATAAAAAAGACAAGAACCCAACTCTTACAACGTTAAAAATATGTACTCCGGAAACTTTTTATGTTCAACACCCTTTTCTACCTGGAAAAAAAATTAATTTCTCCCATAAGGCCTGTACTAATTTTCCTCTTATTGTCATGCATATATATATATATATATATATATATATATATCCCAATGTCACCTGGTACCGGCATATTCCTAATACGCTGATTACATCTGTAACATATCACGCTCACATCTACCATATATATACGATCCCACACTTATTTCTAGTCCATATTTAACATCTAAAATATAATTGTACATAGAAAATTAGGAAAAACCATCCTGTATTATAGCTTTCTACAATAGGGTAGTATTATATCCCAGTGAATGTCCCTTCAGGACGTTCATCACTTCATCATGGTTTCTTTGACAGATATTATTCAAATGTCAAACGTACATTGAAATAGCATAAAAAATACCCACAATAATTGCAGCTCATTTGACTGTACCAGTATTTTATATATGTAACACATATTAAATGTTACATTTTAAAAAATCGATGTTTAAAATCACGTTTAATAGCATTTACATAACTTGTAGGAATCTCCCAATTTTTTGGGTAAAAAAGTGTAACGGTACGTCACTCACATTGAGAAAATCTCGATGAATTTCTTCTTCTCCCGCGTCAAAAAGAAGTCCAAATTTTTATTTTAATTATTATATTTTTGCGCTAGTTATATGACTAAACGGAGAGTACAACCCACCTGAAAAAAAATGTCGTAATTCTATGTGGAATTACTTCTGTAATACTTTCAAGAAAGCTATATGGCATTACACATGGTTTTACATATGGCATTACATAAAGGGTTTTAGCTTGGTGATGCCATATGTAATTTTATATGGAAAAACACATGGAATTACTAATTCGAAAAAGAAAAAATTTCTATCATCTAGAAATAACTGCAAAATACCATAATAAGTTATTTGCAGTTTGCAATTTGTATTACCATCGGGATGATAACTCCAAAACAAGGGGGTTAAGCTAATTTTACTTCTATAGAAAAAAAATTTTTTTTTTTATTTTTTTTTTTATTCCTAAAATAAAACTTGAATCCCCTTGTTTTCGAGTTATCATCCAGATGGTAACACTAATTGTAAACAGTAAATGACGCATTACAGTATTCTGCAGTTATTTCTAGATGACAAAATTTTTTTCCTTTTTGCAATTTGTAAATCTATGTGTTTTTTCAAATGGAATTACATATGGCATAACCAACCTAAAACCTTATGTAATGCCATACGTAAAACCATATGTAATGCCACATGGCTTTCCTGAAGGTATTACAGAAGTAATCACACATGGAATTCCGTTTTTCTTTTTCAGGTGGGACGCGTAATGGAGTAAGAGCTGAGCCCGGAGTGTGTGAAAAAAATCTGCCTCAAGTTTTACAAAAGTTGAGAAAAGTCAGGATTCGAATAAATCCAAAGTCATTTTGTGATTTTTTCACTTGATCACAAGTTATATTGGAATATAAAAAGTGCAATCAAGTTTATACTAGCCGTAACGTAGTCCAACGGATGAGAAATACAATTTACAATTACAGTTAATTCCCAAGTGATACTATTTGCGACCAAATTGGAATTTTTCTACAACCTAAAAGTAGACCTTTGAAATAGTGAATCCCCACTGCAAAAATAATTATTGCTGAAAATTTTTAAAACGTTTTTATACAATAATTTATGCATAGAACCACTGTCACAGAAATTTTCTGACTCTGAGGGTAAAAAAACATCTTTGTTAACGCCTGTTACGCAGAAAAGAGATTGGTAAGGAGGTGCGTCGCGAAAATGATCATCAGCTAACTTCTTAAAGACCTTTATTCCAGATACCACATTTATAATTCAAAATCGTGCTTGTGTTTCCATTCAAGGCTCGTCGTGTTCTCCTTAATTATTGCCTGGTCTCTTGCTTTGGTAACGTTCGACTGCCCGGATTTAAGGCTCGCTGGGCCTTAATTATGTCTCCTGTTCCCCTCCTGTTAATGCCCTCTGCTAGAATATCCTTGATGTTACCAGGGAGAGTCAGTATGATATGCCCAACATATCGTACGTAACACGTCCGAGGCAGTGACGTTGCCTTCGACGACGCTGGCTTTTTGACTTTTACGATGTTTAGCATGTAGATTTGTTTGCAAGTGTGCAAGTGTGTGCTGTATTGTATTCTGTTATCCGTATTTTTCCTGTAGTTTAATATTCTTCACTCATTCTTTCATTCAGTTGTAGAGAACCACTGTTCTCTTTACATTAATATTTTTGCTGTTCCAATCATTCAGTTTCCTCTGATCGTGTGCTGAGTGTATAACAATATTGATTGTGTATTCCCTTGCGCCAGTGATGCCAACTATACCTAAGTTTGCGAGAAAATTCGAGACCTATGACGAGGTTGGCCCTTGTGCACGAGGGAACCTCCTTAATAGTAGGACCCTACGATATAGAAGGTACTTATAAATAAGAAAAAGAAGCCCCATTCCTGAATTTATCAACCCTGTAATATATAAAACTGTGAGATATTAGTTGCTAACCCTGGTTCCTTCCTACGAGCAAGCGTTTCAGTTCGTGTGCTAAATATTTGCCCAAACTCTATGTAAGCACTGACATTCACCATATAGGTACACACTGTGACCGTCTGGGCTATTATTTTAATAATTATTATATATTAAAAGAACTATTTTTCTTTAAATTCGATCGTTTTACGTAAATTTGAATTTTGAAATATCGCGCGCAGCTCCGACTTCAAACTTTTCACTTGATAGTACCGTCTACCGCTTGCTAGATGGCAACTACTAGTCTGTAGTGAACATCGCAAGTAAGAAGGCAACGTAAAGTATATAAGAAGACCTGCGTGACGACTATCGAGATCGCCTCAGATCATGCATATCGTGCAATGCATGAATCACTCACTTGGTATAATTAAAATATACGAAGCAGTGGTAGTAGAAAACACATTCAATAAAAATCACTGTACACTAAACCACTCTATTACTTTCTTTAAATCTCGCCATACGCCCTTCCTATCTCTCTCTCACGCCTCATAAGTATATATGAGCCACTTGGACGACGAAAACACACTCGGACTGAGTGGACCTCGCTCGATCATCGACGACTCTCCGTAAGTCTACTCGGGGCACCCTCAATACGAGTGCCTCCTCTCTCCGAAGGTCGCAACTTCCACTACCTTGCCGACGGCTGCTATTCCATAACGGAGAGGGAGGTTAAAAACCCTTTGCTCGAGGTGTAGGCCAGACGTTGCCTTTGGTCCAAGACCCAAAAATCTCTCAACATCGAGACGATTTTCAAGGTGACATCAAAAACCCCAGCAAGGTCAACTAGGTCATAAAGGATTACTGCTCTGACATTACCCTCCTTCAACGCTCTAAACTTCAACGAAGCCTGCGTACCCACTGCACGTACGACGTCAGGGCGATATCACCTTCATCGTTCATCCACGAAGGGACGACTTGGCTCTCCCGAAGTGACAGCGGTTGCGTTGAACAACACCCCCCTTGTTCAAAGTCGCTTACCCACAAAGGCCACTTTTAACAACACCTATAAGAATGAAACAAATATTTTTTAATAATCCAATGTTTTAGAAAAATAATTTATGATATTGTAGTAGAGCGTACTATACTTATTAAATTGTGTACTTTACAAGTCTTTTGCCATCAGACATAATTTTATGATTAGACTGTAAACGTAATTCGTTTTGAATGTTATTTAAAACATTTTAAACTAATCTTTTTTTTTTTAAACATCATCTTAAAAAAATAACTTAATTTAACTAATGATGATTTTTTTTTTAACTTTAGTATAAATAGTTATTATATTTTCTAATTTTTTCCTAATTATAAAATCATGAATTCAATGTCAACATGGCGAACTATTTTTTAATATTTTTATAAAAACTGTGATATTCTTGTGCAGAAAAAATAAGGTATCATACACAACAATTCCATATTTTTTAAACATTTTTTCTCCCTCATATGATCACAGCAGAATAGTAGTAAGCACAATTAAATAAATATAGTACGCTCTACTATAATAACATAAATTATTTTTCTGAAACATTGGATTATTAAAAAATCTTTGTTCGTTTACATAGATATACCTTTATTGTGAATGTCAGTGCTGCCACGACAAAATTTGATGAAAAAAAATAACTGCTGAGGTTGGCTGCTTCTTCAACCCGAACCTGAGTTGGCTCCTTTTTCAAGCCAAATCTGAGTTGACTGCTTTCTCAACCCAAACTTCGAGTTGGCTCCTTTTTCACCAATTATCTGAGTTGGCTGTGTCTTTTACCCAACCGTGGATATAACATATTCGAAAACACTGTAGAGTCTGATAGTTTGACGATCTATTGTCTTACATTTTACTTGTGTTTTGGTCAAGACAATTTTTAAGTATGAATAAAAAAAATCATTTCACGGCAGTGTATTCAGAATTTAAGTTTTGACCTGTGCCGTAGATTTTTCTAGTATTGTTCATCCTTACATCTTTTAATACTATGTTCTCCTCACTTCTCGTCTCTCTTTTCTTATGGTGTCAGATTTAGGGAAGAAATTATGAGGGTATTTTTGTTTGCTTCCACTCAACGCCGTAGACGCATTTACTGATATTGTTTGTTGCTTTTTCCCTGTTTTTTTCTTACAACAACAAGACTTCTATTTTTCCTCTATCCGCTATGTGTAACCGCCTGTGCTGCTAACCTCGCGGCCATCTGTGAAAATGACCTAATGTATGTAAACAAAGCCAAATCGTATTGCAGAGGTAGGAGCAAAATCATTTAAATTAAGTTGATTATTACTTATCAATATTTGAACGATAAAATTGAAATTTATATAAAGGGAAACGTATGTTAAATAAAATAGAAGTATAATTTTGCTCAATCGCGTCTTATTATTCAGAGAAAAATAAAATTTTCTCTCTTTTTTTGAGAAAGAGCACACTAAAAAAAAAAATTTACTTGATTCAAGAAATTCCATTTACTTGAATTAAATTTGGTAAAATCAAGAAATTAATTACCTAATTCAAGAAAATTTTTTTAAGTTTTAAGTGAATTTTTCTTGTATTTAAACAATTATAAGGTAACCAAAAAATTACATAGAAACAAGTAAAACATACTAGAAATAAGAAAATACTTTCTAGAAAAAAAAAAATAAATTCTTGAATACAGTAAACTAATTTTCTTAATTCTAAACAACCATGTTCAATTGATATTTACTTAGATTAGAGTTTAATTTACTACATTTTATTAAATTTTGATTAGATCATATATTGTCAATTCTTATGGGAAATTTAAATATAAATATACTAGATTTAAGTAAATTTTATGCTTGAATAGTTCCAAGTTAATATTCTCTAGAAGAAAGAAAAAATTTAACTTGGTTAAAGTAATATAGTGTTACATCGGCGCAACGGATTATTCGAGTCTAAGTTTTCGCTTGATAACTCGGGACCCGCACTGGGCGCGTAGGTGGGACGTGGATCCAAAAGGTAGTTATATTTCTTGTCCGAGTATTTAAAAGGGAGCAAAAACGGCCGTTTTGATTAAATCGACGCAGTTGTCGAGCAATAATGCAATGCACTCGTTCGCGGAGTACTTCGAATTTATTGAGAATACCAAGTGCAATGGGTCGAATAGTATCCCGTTCGCGATCTAGAGGTTACCAGTACCATAACAAGCAAAGGTAGTTACACTGTAGAGGTTACGCAAGGGAATAAAATGGTTAAAGTTCGCGACCGGTCTAGGATCCACCAGTACCATCCGGAGTAAATGTGATTGTCCTAGATTTTATGTGAGGAATAATTCTTTTATTTAATCTCGTAGCGTGGTATTTTACCGATACAGAATTTCTATAAAAACTCTAAAAAAAACTCTAAAAAAAACACGTCTGCGTTAAAACTGAGATAAAGAAAAAGACTTGTCACTTTAGTATTTCAATTTGACTTACTTTTATTTTCGGTATGAAACGTACAGAGAGCCAAACCAGCGCAAAGTGTCCAAGATCAAAGATTTGAAACCGCACTCGTGGAGAACCATGAGACAGCAGAGGCGGACTCTAACTATCTAGTCAACCGTCCGAGGGTAAAGTTAAACTGTAACTGTTTCTCACTGTGCCTCCAGGCTCTTTCTATAAGGAGTAGCGGACCTCGACCACGTGCTGGCTGGAAAACGACGCAGGAAAGCTTGCCGTCGAAAATTTTGGGAGAAATGACAATAGCCGGAGATCTAATTAGCTGGAGTAGCTCTAGTTTAGCCACTCAAAATTGGCACTTCCCACCTCTGGCTAGCTTTCCTACATGCGTCAAGAAAGGGGAAGGTGTGTCACTCACTTGCACCCTTCCTTTCTCTTTTACATCAAGATTTTACAGATCTTCCATGTTATTTAATATTGACATTAAGATGACATATTGCTAAAATTTACTTAGACTAAGCATTGTTCGCTAATTCAATCAAATTTATTGCAACAAAAGCGGTGAAAATCCCCCCAAATATCATGTAGGTGTTAACTAAATAATCATTCACTGCGTTGCTGTATTAATAATAGGGTAAGTAATAATAATTTTTACACATTAATTACTATAATAGTTGCTAGAGTTGCCAGATAAATTAATCAGATAAGTCGTAAATTATATTTACCGCCTTAGTTACCTAATTGATACTTAACTTTTTGTAAATGTACATTTTACACTTTCGTGTCTGTTTATACGTTCGTCAATAGTAAATTTAGTAATTAATTTGACAACTAGTTTTCGTTCACGGATTTTACTTAAACCTTACATATACTATTTATTCCGAAGGAAAATATGTCGTAATTGCTACAACAAAGATATGGATTATCTATTCCTCTTTATAATACTTTCATGTGCGTATCGAATACAAGCAAAAAAAATAATTTCTCACTTATTTGTACAGTACTCAGATAAATTGTATAAATTCCTGCAACGTAAGCTTATACATAAAATAAAGTTTTTTCGAAAACTATTAGATTCAAAGAAAAATTTTAAAATACTATCTTAACAAGAATTGGAGATTTACAAAGCATTATTTTAAAGACATTACTGCTGGTATTCGATCTACACATTACAGTATTGAAGAGAAAAAAGTAATCCACAACTTTCTTGTAGCAGTTAAGACAAATTTACAACATTTTTAATAATAGACTTTTTTCTCTTGGAACGTAAAGTATCTGTAAAGATAAAGAAATGATGAAATAAACATTAGTTTCAGATGAACCTCATTAGGACGTAAATTCTGTCCCGAGTGTCTAATCTACTCTGGCCAAGTGGGAAAGACACTCGACTGCCAATGTTCCGCACCAGGTTCATGTCCCTTTACTGGAGCTAAGGGATGCTTTTTTTTGTTTTTACTGTTTATATTAGCTATTTTAAGATGTATTAAGCAGTTAGAAGTAAAAATTTACTTTCTCATTTTTCAATTGCCGAAGATCTAGCTTATAAAAATCCACATGACAATTCTACATGACACTTTTATATGATAAATTAGCATGACTTTTTACCTGACATGTCACCTGACAAATAACATGAAAGTCACCTAAATATTTTCAGTAGGGATGACAACACTAAAAAAAATGTATTACTGTACACTAACATAATACACGATCAAATTACTAATTCATTTGGTCAATCCACTCTTAATAACCTTTTTTTAATTTATTAACAAATTTTCTTATAAAGCAGCATGCATTCTGGCGATCTTAGCGAAGGACAATGTCTCTCACTCGACGGCTTCACCTGACTTAGGCACATAGCAAATAGAAGAATCTGGGAGTACTGAGAGGACTGATGAGAGAACCGATGATAGTACTTGAGATGCGAAAACTTTAACGCATAAGTGAGAACTAAGAGACCTGAGAGTACTAGTGTGAGGACTCTGGAGGACTAAAAGTATTAGTGTGAGGACTAATAATCTATTATAGGTGAGTAAGCATCGGTGATTAGATAACCCCAATATTTTATCAGTGGATGTACTAATAAAATAATGTCTTTGGCGAATAAGCATCAACAATTAGAAACCCAATCGTTTATCAGTAAACTTATTAATAAAATAATCTTTTTGGCTAGTAAGCATTGCCGATTAGAAATGCAACATTTTTTTAGTGAATTTATTAACAAAAGAATCTTTAAGGCAAGCAGGCATCGGTAATAAAAGATTTAATAATTATTTAGTATATTAATTGATAAACCGCTAAAAAGGTTATTTTATTAATAGATTCCCTAAAAAACGGTTGGTTTTCTGATCACCGATGCTCATTTGCCTAAGACATTATTTTATTGATAAATCCACTGATAAACTATTGGATTTCTTATCGCTGATGCTTACTTGCGTAAGGGATTTATTTATTAATAAATTCATCACAAACTGTAGGATTTCTAATCACGAATGCTTAGTCGCCAAAGAGACTATTTTTTTAATAAATTTACTGATAAACGATTGGATTTATAATCGCCGATGCTTACTCACCAAAGAGATATTTTTATTAATAAATTTACTGATAAACGATTAAGTTTTTAATTGCCGATGCTTACTCGCCAAAGAAATTATTTTGTCAATTAATCTACAGTAAAACTATTAAGTAACTCATCTACTTCGTAATCTCAGTGTCTTGATTTATATCGTTGTCGTAGTTTTTCTTTAATTTACTTTTGTTCTCACAACTTCTCACTGGGGTACTCTTTGTTCTCTTTAATTCCTCTTGGTACTCTCTTTAGTTATCTGGTTATCTAAATATAAAATTTACTTAGACTAAGCATTGTTCGTTTATTAAATCAAATTTATTGCAACAAGAGCGGTGAAAATCGCCCAATATTTCATGTAGGTGTTGACTGAATAATCATCCACTGCGTTGCTGTATTAATAATAGGGTTAGTTATAATAATTTTTACACATTAATAACTATAACAGTTGCTAGAGTTGCCAGATACATTAATCGAACAAAATGATGGTTGGAAATAGTAATTGTTAACAGTGGTCCAACCATTTATCTGTGAAGCAGCTGTAGTTGTGGTCCAACTACTTATCGGGTGTTTGTCATAAGAAAAAAATTTTTTATTACGATTCCACGTAAAACACATGAACCCCCTGTTTTGGTGTTGCCATCCAGATGATAGTACTTAATTTGTCAATTTACTTGTATTCCATCTTGTGCTCGTAAAAAAATAGATATGAGAAAAATTAACGTTTGGACGTTGTTGTTATTTATGTGATTTTCCTAGTGCAATAACCGAATATAAACAGACAAAACAAATTTTATCAGTTTTTGTTAGACATTTTCAATTGGGAGCGTAGTAGATACAGCGGTGGACTTCGGTGCAGCAGGTTCCAGGTTCGAGACTCCTCAGATGCAGATTTTTTCAGGACAATTTTCTGTTTCATGATTTCCCTCTTAGATTTGAGGAGGCTTCATCGCCTACTGTGGTAGTCAGTTCAGTGACGATCGATACGATGTCACTAGACGAAAGCACCCTTTTATACACGTAGTATATTGGTTTTGAAGTTTGTTCTATTTTCAACTGAATCCACCTGCTATTATGTATAGTTTACTACATATTTATACAGTCAGCTGTCGAATAATTTAATATTAATTATTGCCATAATTTCATGCGTTATTACCCAACAAATGAAAATTGAAAATTCATTATAAAAGTTTTCAAGTTATTTTAAAAATTCAAAATTTTTTTATTGTGCGCGCTCCCTAGACCAATATGGCCGGTAGTGATTTTCACTGCACTTATTGAACGTAACTGCAGACAAAAATAGTATTATAGCTATTTTATCAATTTTTTCATTGCCAACGCCCATAGAGTCGACCAGTTTTTTTAAGATGAGAGGGTCAGGGTTACGGTTAGTATATTTTTTTTGCTTGTTCATCCCATTTTAGTAGAAATTAATTAATTGTCGAAAGTTTGCTTCAGGCCTTCGACCGTAAGAGACTGTGTAAAGCGAGCTTGTAAAGCGCTGAATTTAGATTGAATTATGTCCGAATTTTGATCGCCAACCCATAAAAATAAAGATACCATTGGATTCAGCGCAATCTCAACTTTAATAATATATAAGTCGAAGTTCTTGTACATTCCGTGATAAAGCCTCCTTGAACGTCATAAGTAACTTATAATAATATATATACTCATGCTTAAATATATTCTAATAGATATTAAGCGTTGGTACCAACAATATTATACCCAGAAAATATATAATATTATCTAATAATTTTTTACTTATTTCTCTTTACGCATAAAAATATCACCCATGTGAATATTTAATAATAACATATCAAGAAATAATATATGTATTATTAATGTAAATTACACATGCATAATATCAGTATTATTAATGTATATTACACATGTAGTAAAAATTGATAAAATAGCTATAATACTATTTTTGTCTGCAGTTACGTTCAATGAGTGCAGTGAAAAACACTACTGGCCATATTGGTCTAGGGAGCGCGCACAATAAAAAAATGTTGAATTTTGAAAAAAACTTAAAAACTTTTATAATGAATTTTCAATTTTTATTTGTTAGGTAATAACGCATGAAATTATGGCAATAATTAATATTAAATTATTCAACAGCTGACTGCATAAATATGTAGTAAACTATACATAATAGCAGGTGGATTCAGTTGAAAATAGAACAAACTTCTAAACCAATATACTACGTGTATAAAAGGGTGCTTTCGTCTAGTGACATCGTATCGATCGTCACTGAACTGACTACCACAGTAGGCGATGAAGCCTCCTCAAATCTAAGAGGGAAATCATGAAACAGAAAATTGTCCTGAAAAAATCTGCATCTGAGGAGTCTCGAACCTGGAACCTGCTGCACCGAAGTCCACCGCTGTATCTACTACGCTCCCAATTGAAAATGTCTAACAAAAACTGATAAAATTTGTTTTGTCTGTTTATATTCGGTTATTGCACTAGGAAAATCACATAAATAACAATAACGTCCAAACGTTAATTTTTCTCATATCTATTTTTTTACGAGCACAAGATGGAATACAAGTAAATTGACAAATTAAGTACTATCATCTGGATGGCAACACCAAAACAGGGGGTTCATGTGTTTTACGTGGAATCGTAATAAAAAATTTTTTTCTTATGACAAACACCCGATAAGTAGTTGGACCACAACTACAGCTGCTTCACAGATAAATGGTTGGACCACTGTTAACAATTACTATTTCCAACCATCATTTTGTTCGATTAATGTATCTGGCAACTCTAGCAACTGTTATAGTTATTAATGTGTAAAAATTATTATAACTAACCCTATTATTAATACAGCAACGCAGTGGATGATTATTCAGTCAACACCTACATGAAATATTGGGCGATTTTCACCGCTCTTGTTGCAATAAATTTGATTTAATAAACGAACAATGCTTAGTCTAAGTAAATTTTATATTTAGATAACCAGATAACTAAAGAGAGTACCAAGAGGAATTAAAGAGAACAAAGAGTACCCCAGTGAGAAGTTGTGAGAACAAAAGTAAATTAAAGAAAAACTACGACAACGATATAAATCAAGACACTGAGATTACGAAGTAGATGAGTTACTTAATAGTTTTACTGTAGATTAATTGACAAAATAATTTCTTTGGCGAGTAAGCATCGGCAATTAAAAACTTAATCGTTTATCAGTAAATTTATTAATAAAAATATCTCTTTGGTGAGTAAGCATCAGCGATTATAAATCCAATCGTTTATCAGTAAATTTATTTAAAAAATAGTCTCTTTGGCGACTAAGCATTCGTGATTAGAAATCCTACAGTTTTTAATGAATTTATTAATAAAATAATCCCTTACGCAAGTAAGCATCAGCGATAAGAAATTCAATAGTTTATCAGTGGATTTATCGATAAAATAATGTCTTAGGCAAATGAGCATCGGTGATCAGAAAACCAACCGTTTTTTAGGGAATTTGTTAATAAAATAACTTTTTTAGCGGTTTATCAATTAATATACTTAATAATCATTAAATTTTTTATTACCAATGCCTGCTTGCCTTAGAGATTCTTTTGTTAATAAACTCACTAGAAAAATATTGCATTTCTAATCGGCAATGCTTACTAGCCAAAAAGATTATTTTATTAATAAGTTCACTGATAAACGATTGGGTTTCTAATTGTTGATGCTTATTCGCCAAAGACATTATTTTATCAGTACATCCACTGATAAAATATTGGGTTTCTAATCACCGATGCTTACTCACATATAATAGATTATTAGTCCTCACACTAATACTTTTAGTCCTCCAGAGTCCTCACACTAGTACTCTCAGGTCTCTTAGTTCTCACTTATAAGTTAAAGTTTTCACATCTCAAGTACTATCATCGGTTCTCTCATCAGTCCTCTCAGTACTCCCAGAGTCTTCTATTTGCTATGTGCCTAAGTCAGGTGAAGCCGTCGAGTGAGAGACATTGTCCTTCGCTAAGATCGCCAGAATGCATGCTGCTTTATAAGAAAATTTGTTAATAAATTAAAAAAAGGTTATTAAGAGTGGATTGACCAAATGAATTAGTAATTTGATCGTGTATTATGTTAGTGTACAGTAATACATTTTTTTTAGTGTTGTCATCCCTACTGAAAATATTTAGGTGACTTTCATGTTATTTGTCAAGTGACATGTCAGGTAAAAAGTCATGCTAATTTATCATATAAAAGTGTCATGTAGAATTGTCATGTGGATTTTTATAAGCTAGATCTTTGGCAATTGAAAAATGAGAAAGTAAATTTTTACTTCTAACTGCTTAATACATCTTAAAATAGCTAATATAAACAAAAAAAGCATCCCTTAGCTCCAGTAAAGGGACATGAACCTGGTGCGGAACATTGGCAGTCGAGTGTCTTTCCCACTTAGCCAGAGTAGATTAGACACTCGGGACAGAATTTACGTCCTAATGAGGTACATCTGAGACTAATGTTTATTTTATCATTTCTTTATCTTTACAGATACCTTACGTTCCAAGAGAAAAAAGTCTATTATTAAAAATGTTGTAAATTTGTCTTAACTGCTACAAGGAAGTTGTGGATTACTTTTTTCTCTTCAATACTTTAATGTGTAGATCGAATACCAGCAGGAATGTCTTTAAAATAATGCTTTGTAAATCTCCAATTCTAGTTAAGATAGTATTTTAAAATTTTTCTTTGAATCTAATAGTTTTCGAAAAAACCTTATTTTATGTATAAGCTAACGTTGCAGGAATTTATACAATTTATCTGAGTACTGTTCAAATAAGTGAGAAATTATTTTTTTTGCTTGTATTCGATACGCACATGAAAGTATTATAAAGAGGAATAGATAATCCATATCTTTGTTGTAGCAATTACAACATATTTTCCTTTGGAATAAATAGTATAAGTAAGGTTTAAGTAAAATCTGTGAACGAAAAGAAGTTGTAAAATCAATTACTAAATTTACTATTGACGAACGTATAAACAGACACGAAAATGTAAAATGTACATTTACAAAAAGTTAATTATCAATTAGGTAACTAAAGCGGTAAATGTAATTCACGAAATGATAAAATAAACTTTAATTTCAGATGTACATTATTAGGACATAAATTATGTCCTAGGTGTCTAATCCATTCTTGCCAAGTGGTAAAGACACTTGACCACCAATGTTCCGGAGCAGGTTCAAATCCCTTTACCAGAGCTAGGGGATGCTTTTTTTGTTTTTACTAATTATATTAGCTATTCTAACAGCTTTTAAGCAGTTAAAAGTACAAGTTTTATTTTTTTATTTTTTAATTGGTAAAGATCTAGCTTATAAAAAAATCCATATGACACTTTCACATGACAATTCAACACGACACTTCTACATGGTGAATTGGCACAAATTTTTACCTGACATGTCACCTGACCAATAACATTACACGTCACCTGAATATTTTTAGTAGGGATGGTTGTGGAGATTACTGCTGTATTGTATATGTGAGTGAGTCACACGCGTACTGTTCCGATCGCCAATTATCTTAGTTGAGCACCGAATGTTCGGCAGTCTCTGCCCCGCTCTGTACACGAATACACGATATGTACTCTCTACTGTAATCGAATACATGAATATATATATATATATATATATATATATATATATACGTATACATTTTAGTTAAGGTGCCTGCCTTCTGATTGCTCTGGTTCCTCCTTCCCATACGCCCAACATCAATACTTTACACTGGCGACGAGGATGGGAGTAATTAAATAAAATTAAGTTGGATTTGGTGCGCGTATCGTTAAGTTGAGGTGTCGTGAGTGAGCGTACAAATTATAGTTAATGGGTGACGACATAAACGTCGAGGAACAGGAGAATAGTAACAAGGTCAAAGGCGTAAATTGGGTTTACCATTTGAATAAAGAACAGGCAGTGAGTGAGTTAAAAGCCAGGAATTTAAATGTAACTAAGAGTGAGACCTTGGACACGTTACGAAGAAGGCTAGCTGACGTGGTACGCGAGGAGATAGCCAGTGAAGAAAGAGAAAGGTCAGAGACACCTGCCACTGAAGGTGAGGATTCGGACACAAGCTATAGTGGCAGCGAAATGTCGGCAGAGTCATCCAGGCTAGAGTTCCGGCTCAAAAACGACAATTGGGAGTTATTCATAGAACGAATGGAGATCTATTTCGAAGCTAAAGAAGTCGCCACTGATAAGAAAAAGGTTGTAACAATGTTAACCAAACTTGATGAAGAAGCATTTATGCTATTGAGAAATTTGTGTGCACCGAGCAAACCGGCTACGAAAACGTACGACGAACTCAAGAAATTAATGGATGACCACTTATGCCCAAAACCATCGGAGGTTATTAAGAGATGTCGATTCAATCAAGCAAAGCAAAACGCAACGGAGTCGGTGGCAGAATTCGCAGCACAGTTGAAAAGTATGTCTTTGCATTGTAATTTTAAGGACCTAAAGGAGTCTTTGCGAAATCAATTGGTGTGCGGTATTAGAGACGAAGCGACTTGCGTGGAATTATTTAAATCCAGTAAATTAACGTTCGATTCCGCCCTAGCTGAGGCCACAGCAATAGAAAGCGCGCTGAAAAATGCGGCTGGTTCAAAACAAACATTAGGCCACAGCAATTCTCAAGAGCAAATCTTTGTACTGAGAACTAGTTATAATGACAAATTTAGACAGTCAAGCAAAGCTGGGGGCCAGCATGCGCGAAGGGAAAGCTTGTGCGACGCGAGTGTACACACGAGAGCAACACAACAGCGAGCCAGCAACAAAGGAAATCGAAGTATAGAAAGTCTCTGTTACTGTTGTGGTAAAGCCAATCATCGGGCCAATGTTTGTCAACATAGACTCAGAACCTGTAACTTTTGTAAAATCCGGGGCTACTTAGAAGCAGCATGTAAAAAGAAACTTAAAGGTAATGAAATGAATTTTCTGCAAGGCGAAGAAGAGGACGGAGAAGAAGCTGCAAGCAGCGGCACAGCGAATTTTTACGGTGAAACCGATTTTTTTTGTTTAAGAGACCATAGTTGTAGGTATTTTAACGGTAAATTGGAGCAAAACGTAACTGCGTGCGACGCCAAGCCAATGTATGTTAAAGTCATGATTAATGGTACACGATTGTTAATGGAAATAGATACGGGCACCTATTTTTCGGTTATTTTGGAAAAAACTAGAGATGATAAATTAATTAATTTTAATTTGAGCGAAACGAATGCGTACTTGCGCGGCTATGATCATGATCCGTTGTATCCGATAGGCCAATTAAATAATTTGTGAGTAACATTGAATGATAAAACGGAAACTTCAAGTTGCTTGGTAATATCGGAAGCAGGACCGTCGTTGATTGGTCGACAGTGGCTGCGAGCGTTCGGTTTGTGGCCTCTCAAATTGTTTGTAAACGAACAGATCAAAATTTTTAAGCAAGATTCAATCAGTGTTAGCGAAGAAATAAGTGTAAAATTTCTGAAATTGTTCAGCCCGGAGCCCGGATATTATAACAAAGGGGAAATTTCCATTAAAATTAAATAAGGGACGACTCCGATAGCTTTAAGGGCCAGGCATGCACCGTATGCGTTAAAAGAGAAAATCGAAAACGAATTGAAAAGATTGATAAAAGCTGGTCAGTTAGACCAGGTTGAGTCGAGCGAATGGGCGACTTCCATAGTTCCGATTATAAAGAGTAACGGCGAGGTAAGGGTATGTGGGGATTTCAAATTAACTATAAATTTATTTATTATTATTATGCATAATCACCCGCTACCACTCATTGAAGACATATTTCGCGTTCTTCAAGGCGGCAAAAGATACTCGTAACTTGATTTAAAGCACGCGTATATGTAGGTACCGGTAGGAGAAAGTTCTAGGCCACTGTTGACTATAGCAACGCACATTGGTTACTTACGATGCACAAAAGCCGCTGAGGGCATTGCGTCAGGCCCAGGGGAGTTTCAAAAGATAATGGAAAACGTTCTGAGTGGAATACAAGGCGTTATTCCTTATCTGGATAATATATATATATAACTGGGGACACGGATGAAAAGCATGTTCAAAATTTAGTAAAAGTTTGTACGCGTTCAGAGGAATGCGGGTTGCGACTTAATAGATTAAAATGTGAGTATTTTAAAGCGAGTATCAAGGTGCTAGGTTTTGAGATTGATGAGCGTGGGCTACATAAGGCTAAATCAAAGGCCAAGGCCATGGTGGAAGCGCCTAAGCCTGTAAATTCAAAGCAATTGCTTACATTTCTTGAGTTAATTAATTTTTATGCTCGATTTTTGCCGAATCGTTCCAAAAATCTCAAAGCCTTGTACGAATGTGCAAAAAATACAGACTTTAAACGGAATGCAGAGTGTGACAAGGCGTTTGAATGGGTTAAGAGAGAGTTGATATGACCGCGCGTCTTGGCTCATTATAATCCACGTAAGAAGATTGTACTCGCATGCGATGCTTCCGCGTACGGTCTGTCAGCTATACTGTCTCATAGGTATAAGGATAGTAGCGAGCATCCGATCGCATACGCGTCAAAAAAAATTCCAAAACAAGAAATCAGTAGGACGATAATTGATAAGAAAGCTAGTGCAATAGTATTCGGGTTCAAGAAATTCTACGATTATATTTACGGCAAGGAAATTATTCTCAAAACAGATCGTAAGCCGCTAGAGTATATACTAGGGAAAAATAAAGGCATTCCACTAACTGCGACTAGCAGGCTACAAAGATGGTCTTATTTTATGTCAGGATCTCAGTATACAATTGAGTTTATTAAATCCGAAAAAAATGGTAATTGTGACGCTCTTTCACGGCTTCTGGTGCAAGACAATCTGAATATTTTTAAGGCGGATTTCAATCCAATTTACTACATTAAGGAAGGCCTTGAGAGAGTTGACTGTATCGAAATTGCGAAAGAAACCAAAAATGATACTGTTTTAAGTAAAATTATGAGATACTCCACTTTAGGTTGGCCGGAAAACAGTGAATTATCAGAAGTAGAAAAGATATTTTTTACTAGACGAATCGAATTAGCAATAGAAGAGGGTTGCCTTTTGTGGGGTGTTTGGTTTTTCCGCGCGTCACGCCCACGCCAGCGCCACCATCGCAGCAACGGAGCCTGTCGAGACTGTGGAAAAAGAGTGGAAAACTCTACAATAAGCACGGAGAGAGCCAACAGCGTGTCAAGAGGAGAAGCGTCGTAATTTTCTATAATACCTATACCTTTAAGTTTCTTACTATTATTATTGATTCTCGAGGATCGAGCGCGACCCTGCTTTGATTGGTGCTTTGGACGGTTTAACCACCTGTATAAAACACAAGTAAGTTGTTCAATAAAGTGTGTTCTGAGTTTCAATATAGGCGATCATTGCGCCCACGTGCATCTCATCCTCCCCCCATATCCGGCCAGTAAGCTCAAGCAGATTTTCTGAACATGGTCCTTCGAGCCGGATCTGAGGGGAACGATCTCGGTGCTCGTGCAAAAGGTCCCACTCGTGGACGACAGCCAGGTTATGATACCCAGAGCAGGCTTATTAGCCCGCCCCTCTCTGCACCCCGTGAGCGCGCGATGGGATGCGCTCTTTTCCTCGCTCTTTGTGCTCAGCCACCGTTACGCTGCTTTGTCATCCTCGCGCCCCGAACCAGCGTTCGTCGCACAGTGGTGTGTGCAATGAGTGCCCGTCCGAGTGCAGCGATGCGGAAACGCCCGGGCACCAGGAGGTTAACAGTGCTCTATCCTGCTAGATTTTGCTGCAGGGCACGATGCAGTTCGCGCTCTCTCTCTCTCAAAAAATCATGTATCATTCTCTCTCTCTCTCTCACACACACATGTGTGTGTGCATCTATATGTGTGTGTCCGTGTGTGTACGTGCGCCTATGTGTGGTTATCTTACTACATTCTGCTGCAGGGCACGATGCAGTTCGTGATCTCTCCAATAATCATACATATCTGTCCCTCCCTTTAACACACACACATGTGTATGTACGTATGTGTGTATACATGTGTGTACGTGTGGTTCTGTGTGGGCCGAGAGCCCAGAGTGGCTGGAGTACACTTTTCTCGCGACAGTTCTATTGAGGTTAGAACGGCTTCTTATACCATGTGGCAAAGGGCTTACAACAGCCGCTTGCCGATATCGCTTCGTACATGGAGTGGTCCCCAGCACGAGACCACTCGAATCAAAAATTACTCACAGCCCCAACGCTAAACGTGCAAGCATCAAAAGCAACAACTGCTTATTCAACAGGACGGCCTGGCCACTGTGGTCAAGCAACGACGCTTCAACGAAGGTGGTCAGGAGGTCATTGACCAACAACGGTCATAAAGCCATGGAACTTTTCTTTACCCGAGACTCACAGTTCTCTCCTTTCGAGCAACAACGCTCACACAAAGAGATCGAACAACCCTGGTCGTTAACAGTCCTTCATGTTAACGATGCAACCCAAGACGCTGCTTGCATACTTGTAGCCCCTCTCTTACCATTTCTCACTTCAATTGACTCAAGTGACTACTTTCAAAACCCTTGCTACAACGCAATTGATCTATTTTCAGAATCATGGACATGCTCAACTCTCAACTTGCTCTGAGTCAAGTAATTGAGAATACTTCTCGAGTGGTTCGAGATACTCAATCAGAACAGTGGACGGAAAATCTCGTTCTCAGTCGACTTGAACTCCTTGAGGGTTACTGGGCCAACTTCACCGACACTCATGTCCGATTGCTGACAGCATCTGAAGCGAAAGACGCACCGTACTTCACAGATAACAAGTACTTCGCCGTGGAGGCCCTTTACGTTGAAGCTAGAGGCCACCTGTACAATAAACGTGCATGTTTCTCTCGAAACGACCCGCCTCCCCAGATCCAACCCCAAGCGAACTACGGCACCTCAATACTGCCAAAGATCACTCTGCCGACATTTGATAGACGACGAGAGAACTGGGAGACATTCAGGGACCTGTTTAAGTCTCTAGTTCACGGTAAAGACACAATCCCTGCCGTAGACAAGCTGTACTTCCTCAAGACATGCGTGCTCGACGAGGCGAAGGCAGCAACTGACAGCCTACAGATCACCAAGTCCAACTACGCCGTCGCATGGTCCATTTTGGAGTCCCGCTACGACCACCAGAGACTGTTGACTCAAGAGCATATTAAAGCTCTCAAATCTCTACACCAGCTCAAGGAAGAGTCTGCTCACAGACTTCAAGCGTTGCTCGATGATCTGGAGGGACACCGCGACCAACTGCGAACGTTGGCTCGCCCCGTTGACTCGTGGGATGATTGGTTCATCTTTCTTGCTTCCGACGCCATGGATACAGCCACTCGGCGAGATTGGGAAGAAGAGCTGGAAGTGTCCGACAAGGGCTCCAGTGGTAGTGAAAACTTCTACCCTACTTTCAAGGACCTGGCCGATTTCCTCCGATGTCGCTGCAGAACCCTTTCGTCTCTAGCGCCAAAAGACGCACCGAGATCAACTGCTACGACTTCCAGGGGCGATCCGCAGTCAAGCCCGTTTGCTCGTCCAACCCGCGTAGTGTGGCCGCGACTACAGCTGGCTCAGCGCGCTGCGCTGCGTGCAAGGAACCTCACTACGTTGGGCGCTGCACCACCTATAAACGAATGTCACCAAATGATCGGCATGGATTAGCCACCAAAAATCGATTGTGCTACAACTGTTTGCGAGAGAGCCACTCCGTGGGCAAATGCCCTTCTTCAATGTCATGTTAGGCCTGCAGGGCACAACATTACACGTCCCTTCACGATGCCTCCGGAAAGCGAACAAACTCCTCCACCGATTCCAATAGGCCTCCGAAATTCCCTAAGCTGGACACACAACCCAGCGAGGGTCCCTCGAATGGCTCCGAGTCATTCTGACTAGGCCTTCTACCAACGGCAATCATCAGCGTGGGTGGTGGCGCTGGACGTTCCGGAAGAGCTCGAGCCCTTCTCGATCCTAGTTCAGAGTTGACTCTTACCACCTTACGACTAGCTCGAAAGTACGGTGACGGCTTAAGGAACTCTTCCATCCGGGTTGTTGAAATCTCGGGCGGTGTCATGAGCTCCTCATTGGCGTGCACAAAGCTAAGCCTTTCCGATGGGCAAAAGGTCTTTCAAGTTAACGCCCACGTGCTGCAGCATATCGGTCTGATTACTCCCTCCAGGAAGCTCAACTTTAATGCCGTCGCGTTGTTCCATGGACTCAAACTGGCCGACCCAGACTTTTCGTCACCCAGACCAGTCGACTTTGTCCTTGGGGCAGACGTGTATGGCCAAATTCTTCGTTCCGGCCTCGTCAGCCGAGGGAGCTTCATCGCTCAACGAACGATATTTGGTTAGACGATTACTGGAGCTCAAAGCGATCCCCCGGCTCCTACCACATCAAGCCTAGCAATGCTGCAGGACACGGGACTCTGGAGTGAGTGCCTCGTGGGACTAATGCAGCGGTATTGGGCGGTCGAAGAAATACCAAGTGTAGTTCGAGTCTCTTCAGCTGATGCCAAGTGCGAAGCTTGTTACGCTTAGCACCACTCGAGAGACAGCAGTAGCAGATATGTCGTCCCTCTCCCTGTCAAAGAAGACTATATCGATCTACTTGGAGACGGCTTAAACCAGGCTATGAGCGAATACATCCGATTAGGCCACATGCGTCCAGTGTCGGAGCAGGAGATGGAGAACTGCCCTCAGAGGGTTAACTATATACCTCATCACGCCATCTGGCAGCGCAGTGATGGCGGGCGGCGCCTTCGCGTTGTTTTGAACGCCTCGAGCCCCACCTCAACGGGATACAGTCTGAACGACGCTCTCTATCCAGAGCCCAAACTACAAAATGACATTGTCAGTGTCCTCACTCAGTGGAGACTTTACCGAGTAGCCTTCTGTGCAGACATCAAGATGATGTTCCATCAGATACAAATCCGAAAGGAGGACGTGCATTTACGAGTCATCTGGAGTCAAGGTGAAAATGAGTCGGAGACTCTCTACGTCTTGCTTACAGTCATCTACGGAGAGGCTAGCGCACCTTATTTGGCGTTGAAGACTCTAACGCAACTGTGCGAGGACGAAGGAGCTGCCGTTCCTGAAGCAGTTGATCCACCAAAATCTTTATGTCGACGACTTCTTGACTGGCGCAGACGACGAGGACACGGCCAGAGAGCGCAGAGATCAACTGGTTCAACTCCTGAAGGCGGGCGGCTTCGTACTCAAGAAGTGGGTCTCAAACACGCCATCTCTCTTGCACGATTTGAAAGTCGAAGATTTTCTGCGACCGAGTTGGCTTCACTTCACCACGGATGGTCCAGTGAATGAGTTGGGAATTGCTTGGGATCCGAGTGCTGATTGCTTTCGGTTTTCCCCCCCTGCATTCAACAAGAGCGATACACTGACAAAGCGGGATGGGAGTCATTTCGCTCCAAGCTCTCTGACGTCTCCCTACTCACCCTTACTCGATGGCTTCAACCGTCCCCGGCCAGTTCGATCCAACTACACGCATTTGCCGACGCGAGCAGAAGAGCCTTGGCGACGGTGGTCTACATCAGAGTCGAGCAGGAATCTGGCACGGTAAATGTGAGTCTCATCAGCGCGAAGACAAAGCTTTCTCCGATCAAAAGTCTCGTTCCACCGGAGCGACAGAATACACGGATGACTATTCCCCGATTAGAGCTGAAAGCTGCTCTTCTTGCTGCTCGCCTACTCAGACTCGTGGATGCGAGCTTGACGATCTTGGATTGCACGTATTACCTTTGGAGTGACTCGAGCACGGTACTCAGCTGGCTACACTCCAGCGAGCCTGTTGGGAACGATCTTGTCAACAATTATGTCCATTACATTCAGGAACTCACAGCTCACGGTACCTGGCGCTACGTTCCCTCCAGCGACAACCCGGCTAACATCGCTACCAGGGGTGCGGAACCTTCGACTCTTCAATACAACATCCTCTGATGGACCAGCCCGTCTTGGCTAACAGGCCCACCTTAAACGTGTCCCTCAACCTTACAGCAGCCGCCTTCTCCAACCGGTCACTACGACGGAGATCGACACACCATCGCGTCAACCACCTGCCGGACCATCTTGCAAGGAAGCCGCGATTTCATGGACGACTTTTCTAATTTGCTGCGCATGCTCCGAGTGCTCGTCAGATGCCGACGGTTTATCTTGATACTAAGGGCTCGTATCGAGTGTGAGAAACTCATGACTGGTATCAGAATACCCGATTGCATGAAATCCGAAGCTCCAATCACGGTCGCAGAACTCCAGCACAGTTTTCTTTGCTGCGCTAAACTCAGTCAAGTTCGTTACTTTTCTGCCGACATCAAGACCCCTCAGCCGGCTAAGCGCCTTCTTGGACGATGAAGGCATACTACGAGTCAGCGGCCGTCTTCGTCACTCGCCACTTGCTTATGAAGAGAAACACCCACCAGTCCTGGATGCTAGATGTCCTTTGTCGAGGCTAGTGATCGACTGGGCACATCAGCGAGCCTTGCACGGCGGCTTTCGCTCAACGTACTCGCACGTCATGCGACGGGCTTGGATCGTTGCAGAAGCAGTGGAGATAAAGCGACGAGTTCATCAGTGCGTTGTATGCTCGAAAGCACCAGCTCGACCCCTTCACCAATTCATGGCTCCCTTGCCAACAGCACGCGTGACGCCCGCTCGGCCCTTCAGCCGAACTGGAGTAGACTACGCGGGACATTTCTCCATCCTCCGATCCAAGGGTCGAGGTGCCAAGTCGGTCAAGGGATACGTCGCTGTTTTTGTCTGCATGTGGTCAAAAGCCCTACACCTTGAACCTGTTGGAGACCTAACAACAGCGAGTTTCCTCGGTGCACTCACTCGCTTCATAGGCCGCAGAGGAAAACCGAAGGAAATCTGGAGCGACAACGCAACAAACTTCCACGGGGCAGATCACGAACTCAAGCAACTGATGGCTGGGGCCAACCACGACTGGGATTCAGTGGCTGAGAGTCTGGCCAACGAGGGAATCGACTGGCATTTTATTCCGCCATCCGCCCCACACTTTGGAGGCTTATGGGAAGCTGGGGTTAAGTCAAGGAGTTTTCAACCCTGCTTGCAGAGATTAAAATGATTCTCAACTGTCGCTCTCTGGGCTTGTTATCTGGAGATACGGAGGACTTGGACATGCTCACGCCAGCTCACTTTCTGATCGGAGGACCCCTTACTTCTCTGCCTGCCACCAACACTTCTGAAAACCTAGACCGCCTGACCCATTGGACCCTTGTGCTTTTGAACTCTATCGGGAAGTGGCCACTGGGCCGAATCGTCGACGTCAAACCAGGACCAGATGGGTCCATCCACGTCATTCGGGTAAGAACTGCCTCGGAAGGGTACGTCCGTCCTATCACCAATATTGCCCGGCTTCCCGTCATTGAGCGTGCTGATCACGCAACAGACAATCCTGGTCGGACCAGCTACCGGGCTCACGGCGGGCGGCCAGGCTCATAATGGCCACAAATGAACCACGTGCAATCGTTCCTGGAACGAGGCGGGCGGTATGTTTGGTTTTTCCGCGCCACACGCCCACGCCAGCGCCACCATCGCAGCAACGGAGCCTGTCAAGACTGTGGAAAAATAGTGGAGAGCTCTGCAAGAAGCACGGAGAGAGCCAACAGCGTGTCAAAAGGAGAAGCGTCGTGATTTTCTATAATACCTATACCATTAAGTTTCTTACTATTATTGTTTTCTCTCGAGGGTCGAGCACGACCCTGCTTTGATTGGTGCTTTGGACGGTTTAACCACCTGTATAAAACACAAGTAAGATGTTCAATAAAGTGTGTTCTGAGTTTCAATATAGGCGATCATTGCGCCCACGTGCATCTCATCCTCCCCCCATATCCAGCCAGTAAGCTCAAGCAGATTTTATGAACATGGGGAAACAGGATTAATATTCCTGAAAGGCTGCAAGACGTGGTATTGCGCGAATTCCATTAATCTTATATGGGAATAGTTAAGATAAAAATGTTAGCCAGGTCTTATGTGTGGTGGCCGCATATTGACGGCGACATTGAAGTAATGGTTAAATCGTGTAGAATTTGTTTGGAAGAGCAAAAAAACCCGCTCACACTGTTTTAACACCTTGGCCATGGCCGGAGAAAGTTTGGAGCCGTGTGCATGCTGATTTTTTGGGGCCGTTTTATGGTAGCATGTACCTCGTTGTGTTAGATGCGCACTCGAAATGGCCGGAAATAATTAACTTTAAACAAAATACGAAGGCCACTAATTTAGTGCTTAAAATTAAAGAGTTATTTGCTAGATACGGTGATCCATTACGCTTGGTAACGGACAATGGTCCACAGTTTAGGAGCGAGGAATTTGGTATGTTTCTTAAGCAGAGCAGCGTAAAGAATACTCCTCCTTATCACCCAGCAACAAATGGTGCGGCTGAAAATTTTGTCAATACTTTTAAACATAAGGTCGAAAAGATTGTAAAAGGGGGAGAGACACTGCAAGACGCAATTAACATATTTTTAATGGATTACCGTAGTACGCCGCACTGTACAACAGGACGCAGTTTTTGTAGACGTGAAATGAGAACACGATTTGATTTGATGAGGCCTAGGATAGCAGACACCATGTTTGAAAGACAACAAGCTCAGATTGCGGTGCGTAAGGGCGATAGGAAGGTCATCCTCCAGGAGGGTGACTCGGTCTTGGTAGACAATTACGGGGTTGCAGGTGGTAAAAGAGTCGAAGCTAAGATTAAAAAACAAATAACACCTTCGACAAATGAAGTTGGTTAGCACCAGGCGTTGTACGTAAGCGACACGTAGATCAATTAATTCAGATGGGGAGTGATTTGCCTTTTCCCCGACGCTCACCCCGTCCGGCTACCAAATCGGTGAGTGAGTCACACGCGTACAGTTCCGAGCGCCGATTATCTTAGTTGAGCACCGAATGTTCGGCAGTCTCTGGCCTACTCTGTACACGAATACTCGATATGTACTCTTTACTGTAATTGAATACATGAATATCTATGTATATATATATATGTATATATGTATATATATATATACATTCTAGTTAAGGTGCCTGCCTTCTTATTGCTCCGGTTCCACCTTCCCATACACCCAACATTAATACTTTACAACTGCATATTCGATTATTCGACTTTGCAGGTGTATCTAAAATCTAAAAGCCCTGCATTAAAATTTAACTTTGTATTGGAATTTACAAGGAAAATTCGAACAAGGCACGATACTTTTAAGGAAATATTGGTTTTTATTATACATAACAGCGATTTGAGGCATTGATATTATTGGTTCTTATTGAGAATACCTGCCCAATCTCAATTGTAGTTATTTGGTACTACTAAACTAGTGTACTTGCTTTGTATTATGATTTTTAACAGAATTTGTACTACTACATAATTAGTTTCTTATGGATTCTTATCGTCATTTGTAGATATACCTGTAGCTCTACTTTTGACCGATAAATTTTATTGGAATTTATAAGAAAAACGTGATTTCTGAGCGCGATTGTTTAAAATCTGTTGGAACTTATTTCACTTATTAGCTATTTATATAATTATTTCTCTTGGTTCGTATTGAGTAGTAAAATTTTGTATTGAAAACTGTATAAGATTCCCGTTTCGATGTTAGACAAAAAATCATCCACTGAAGAAGATGGTACATTAAACTAAACGTAAAATCGATCATAAAAAGTGATTTATTTAAAAAGTACTGCAATCAATAATGACCGACATGCGTTTGCCTATATCTTTACGATTTGTATGCATTCATATGTAAGTTTTATTGCCAAAACTGGATAAGTATCAATAAACTTTTATTTACTATAAGCGCTCACTGTATAATAAATAATAGACAAATAATCCAACGTACAGATTATAAAAAGCGTGTATAACATTAATTAGATAAGTTACATATAGTATGCAATAATTACCTAATGAGATTAAATAACTATATATGCTATAAAATGGTGATTCTCAAATTAAAACACAAATAACTGATGAAGACAATATAATTATAAGTCGAAATATTTCTAAATAGTTATATAGAAGTAAGAGTTAAATTATTATTCCTATAAAATCAAACTTATCCTAAATTCCACTTTGCAAATAACACGTTAACTATTTACCAAAAATAATGTACGGGCTGTATGCGATACTTAAGTTTATATAGAATTCATTTATCGTATTGAAAGCATAAGTTACATGATGGTTTTACAGATGAGTCCCGTCAGCTGTAAACTTTTTATTTATGATGTAAGCTGCAAAAAATTAATAACGAATGTTAAACATCAATTTATGTAGATATTTATTATTTAGCAAACTCAAAAATGATAATCATTAGAAAACATTACGTGTAGGAGAATTAAAGCTTGTTACAGCATACATGCGAACTAGAAATTAACTAGTATCCTAAGAAAAAACAAAGTTGTGGATAAAGGGATCGATGCCTAAAAATTAAACAAAATAAATTTATGCACACTGATAAACCGGGAGAAACTAATAAATTTCAATAAATTGCGGCCATCATCAGTATTTTTTGCACCCGTATACCCCAATTTGGATACGTGGAATTCCAAACATATAACTTTATGAGCATAGTTAAAAAATGCACTTTTCTTTTAAATTGCAATAAAAAAAAAATTACCTCATATATTTGCAAACGTTTGATAATATCACAAGCATGGTTATAAATTGCGATTTGACTATAAAATACAATAAAGAAATTATAAGAATTATCTTATAAAGTCTTCCAATGGTTCAACAAAATTCTTTTCAGTAAAAATTTGAAGGGTTTTTACTCATAAAAACGTATAAAAATTTTATTAACGAACAACTATAAACACACATAAAATGTATTATACGATTACCTCATATGATTAGATTCAATATTATTCCTATAAACTCCAATAAACTATTTATTTGGCTCTGAAAATACGATCTTAAAAACTATTATTTGAAAAAAAATTATGGGCTCTTTACTATGAACTCGAATAAAATAAATTTGCCATATAAGTGGCAAATAGGAAACAATAAAATTTTTATTGGGTCTTCATTTTGTGCAATCAAACTGACCGTTTTTTTATTGGTTTTTATTGGACTGCAGTACTAGGGAACAACAACACAGAACATTCACGTGCAAATTTTTTCGACACTCAACGACACAACGTTTGCCACGTAAAAAAAAGAGCGTTCATTTGTATTCTATGTAATTTAAATAAACGAACGTTTTTTTTTTTTTTGTGGCAAACGTTTTGTGTCAAAAAAATTTTCTCGTCACAGCAACTTGCTGCCAGTTTTTTAGTTGGTGAATCAGCTTGAATATTTATTTTTTCTCAGGGAAGTAATGAGTCGGATTTAGAAAAAATGATGTCGAATTAATGCGTACAAATAAGAGTGTCGATCAAGCTGTTGTGTTTATCTTGGAGAGCAATGTTTGATTTTATAGTACCTCAACGGATTGTAACATCGCCACCAATTTTTTTAATCCACAGTTTTGTATAACCTATACAACGTCGTCATTGCCATTTTCAAAAAACGTGCAAGCTAAGATTGCTGATGGGGGCATAGCTGGATTCTGCATAGGTTTTCTCGTTCAAGTGATGAATATTTCAATTGATTTCTTGGCTGACAGTGAAAAGCTGTTGTTCGTTGGATGAATGTGTAAGTGGCAAAAAAGTTAAAGTAATTTTTCAGGAATTTTTCGTTTTAAACTTTGTTTCTTTTTAATAAATGTTGAACGTCTCTCGGCTTTTTCAAGCTTTTATTTTATTTGATTTACGAACTGAATGTTTCACAACTCAGTCATATCACCATTTAACGCAAAATTTTTTTCGCAATCATTATAAACCGATCAAAATCAGGATTGCAATAACTTATAATAGGTATAATAACAACTTACAACAATTAACATAAAATTATTTTCAGATTTTCGCTGTTTAGGCCATGTTTATTTAAATGCTGCTTGTTCAGGTGCAGAGACGAACGTGTGCTGGTAGCTTAATCTGTCCGCAGAAAGCTGTACAAAATCATGGGTTTTTTAATCGATTCCTCAATGAAGCCTAATTAGATAAGTTGCCTTTTTACTACTCATTTTCAAAATGTTCTTTTATTGAAAAGATGATTGATCTTCGTGAAATTTTTGTATTCTCTAGGGTCCATGGATTCAGTTTATGAGCAACTTATTCTATTCATTGAGGCACAGGATCTCTCAGCTGTATTCTTACCATGATCTGTTTGAATAACAGGATAATGGAATTAAAAATAGCTTGTGTAATCAACTTGTACATCATTTATTGTTTATTTTAAAAAATATAGCCAGTTCACCTATGATTAATAAATTATGATAATGATTTTTTTTTCTAAAAAAATTCTTTCTATTAATGAGACGAAGTTAATAAAAATTTGTCAAATTTATACGTTTTTAAGAATATTGTTGTTCAAACATTTTTTTTTAATAAAAAGTTTGAAATAACTAAAAAAAAGTTTTTAAGTAGTTTTTAAAAAAGTTATAAAAAACTTTCTCAATACTAAACTAAAATCAATCTATAACTATAAATTTTCCACTTAATTTTTGATAAATATAAATAAACTTCCTAAGAACTTTCTAAGAACTCAATAAAAACTTATGCCTATGAAAATTGACAAGTTCAAATAAAGTTTGGCTCAGTGCCATCGGTAAAGTTTGGCAAAAGTTTATATATTAAATAAATTTACTTATAATTACTATATAATACACAAAATACTTTTTCTTATTAGCATAAAAAAGCATTATAAAGTTATAATATAATATTAGAACTGTTTACAATAAATAATAAACGCGCACACAAGTAAGCTCTTCAAGTTACTTGATATTAGGCTCTAGAGCAGTAAAATACATAATAAATAAATAAAAGTGCAGAAGAACGGGCGTTTTGGGATTAAGAAGTTGTAAACTCTCTTCTTTTACAAATAACGGTTAAGTTCCGGTACACACTATCAACATATGTAAGTTTTTGTTTACTCAGGTCGTGTAGTGTGTTAGCTCAATTGGATACGCACCCTCTTTTGGACCCAACTACTGTGAGGTCAAGACTCTAAGATTCACTTTTTTTTTTATTATTTCGTATTTGAATGGGTTCAGCTATTTATATATTTATAAATGATTAACTATAGGAAAACTTGCATGCATGAAATCAATGCCAATAACCCAATACGCTCGGTCCGCTCATGCTTAAATATACTTATTAGTCGTAATGTAAAAAAAAAACCCAATGCGCTTACTGGTCCACTCGTTTTTTTTAGTAAGTAACACCCAACACCTTAAGCATGTAATCCCCAGTATCCCGACACGCCCGCTTAGCTACGCTTTTATTTTTTTATCAAGAATTCAACATTTTGAGAGCCTAATCTCAAGTAACTTGAAGCGCTCGCTTGTGTGCGCTTTTATTACTTATTGTAAACAGTTCTAATATTACATCGTAACTTTATAATGCATTTTAATGTTAATTATGAAAATTATTTTGTTTATTATGATATTCATTGTAAGTAAATTTATTTCATATATTAAAGCGCACACACGCGAGCGCTTCAAAAAACTTGGAATTAGGCTCTCAAAATGTTAAAGACTTAATCAATATATACTTAAAAGCACGGCTGAACGAGCGCTTCGGATTACTCGGCATTAAAATACGCTCTTAAAATGTACAATACTTAGTAAATAAATGAAAGGGCACACAAGCTAGTGCTTTGAGTAACTTAATACGAAAAAAAAAAAAAAAAAAAAAAAGTGACCTTGAGTGTCTCGAACTCACAACCTGTAGGTCCAAAACAAAGTGCGTATCCAATTGAGCTAACACACTACACAATTTTTAAAACAAGAACTTACATATGTTCATAGTATGTACCGAAAAGCTTAACCTTTAATTGCGTATGCTTTCGTAAATTAAAATTTATTCTAAATTTAGCATAAGTTGTACTTATTACTTAGATGTTTTACTCTTCTTTAATTTTAAAGAAGAGCTTGTAAGTGTGTTAAGTTTAAGAAAATAAACAAAAGTGCAGACAAACGAGTGCATTGAGTCATTAGGGATTAGCTGTTTGGAATTCTGATTATTTGGAAATAAACAAATCTGCAGGCAAGCTAGCGCATTAAGTTATTGGGGATTAGTTGTTTGTGATTTTATTTATTTAGTAAATAGGTATAATGTTATTTAAATACCAGTTACTTTGTTGGGTTAATTGAGATTAAATACTTGGGATTAGTTACAGAGCGTATTTTATACTAAATAGCATTTAGATAATAATAAATTAATAAATATGTCTTCGAGTCTTGAAAAAAACATAGGGATTGAGCTTTAATCAATGCTATCATTACAAAACCAAGGGAAAAAATTTGTTTTTAACTGACACCTTTTTAACTCAAAATTAAACTGACACCTTCTTCAGCATAAGTTCGAGCTGACACATTTTTTAATCGAATTCAGAACTGACACCTTTATCCAAACTTTAAGCTGACTCCTTCTTCTGCATAACCGTCGATATAATTATATTTGATTCGTTAGCTTACATTTCAATGTTTTTGATAATTTTATGTTATTTGAATGTATCGTTATTGATCTTACACTTGTTCATTAAATTGATTAAATTTTTTTGTTTGATAAATAAAATACTTTAAGCACGATATGTTTTTAAGTTCTTATAGTTTCGTGCTTCTTTATAGTGTTTATAATTTCTAAATATGCTTTTTGTTGACACTTTGATTCATATAATGAATAATTGTATTTTCCATTAGCCAATTGTTAGTAATGCCTTGTGCTCGCTTATATGTACTTTTATTGATTGAATTCTTACACTTCGGTAAACGCATCCCATTTCCAGTTGAATAATACGCTGATGTGACTACATTCATTTTGATGAAAACAATTATCATGAAACGTTTCGAATAAATAGTTACGTTAAGTAAGTAAGAGGTTACGTATTATATAAAAAACAATGATTGCACACTTATTTTGATTTTTGTTATAAAGTTTATGTTAAAAATATTACCTTAATATTCATGTTTAGTAAATGTCTAGTAATTCATGCTTAGTAAAAAATATAATTCTTTCAACATTGCTAGTTAGTAAGGTTGCTAGTATTAAGTGAACTGCTTAGCTCACTCGAAACTTATTGAAGAAAGTGTCGAGTAGAGAGCGTCAGCAGGATTACGATTTAATTAGTATTATGGTATGAATGGTTATCTAAAGGAAAGCAATGACGAAATAAGAAGTTGGATGCGTATCTTAAATCAACAAACAACTATAATTTTAGCAAAAGAATTCAACTACATTTATCCAAAAGAAATACGATCTACGTTGCTTTAATATTGTCAAGTTGCGCGGAAGAAAAAAAATTAATGTTTAAATACAGCTAGAAAACGCTGATTTTCGATTTAAAGAGAAAGAAACTGTCTTGAATGTAAAACTAGGCTCACCAAGCCGAGGACGAGAAGGATTAGATCCCAAGCAGCAAAAGTAGAAAGGTAGCACATAATTATTGAATAGCATGATGTGCTTGAAAAACTGTCCCGACTCAGCAGCAGAAAACAGGCTCTCCCGCAGGTGTTACTCGCACATCAGTCTGTAGGCGAAGAGAGCAAGCGCGGGGCCTCGTTGCGTTAAGAAGCCCGAGCGCTCGAGGAGCCGGGGCAGGAATATCCTCGTGAGAGCATGTGTGTTTGGACTGTGGAACTTGGAAATAGAATCTGTAGTAAGCAAACCACTACATTCGTAACACCCACGAGAGCTCCCCACTGCCGCTCCACTGGCGGAGGAATGTAATAGCGCCGCTGCTGGGGCTCACCGTCGGCTTGGTGTTACAATCCTATTCTCCCGTGACCATAGCCGCCCGCTCTGACGCCACTTGCGTCAAAAACGAGAGGAATCAACTCAAAAGAAGCAAATTTGCTTATAAGAAAAAAAAGGAAATCATCTAGATTTTACGTAAACTTCATAGTTGAAAAGTCCTTTGGCAGGCAAAAATACTAAAGATAAGCTATCACTAATAGAAATAATAGGTCAAATTTGAATTTTTAAATGTAAAAAAAAATGTGTAATCCAGAATGATTAAGGGAAGAGTTACAAATAACATCTAATTAGTAGAAGAAACTAACGGTCAGAATCATAAAAAACAAAGTAAACTATCGAACTTTTAATATGTCAACTGTTAGTGTTACCTTCACTGCACTTAGTCACTAGCTTGGTTCTTGAAGTGATCTTGATAACAACGTTGAAGCTCCGATTCAGTGGGTAGTTTCACTAATTTGACCACTGGTCGCCTAAAGGTGGATGTGGCCGTCTGTACAGTTACTGCACGTACCAAATTGTCATCTTCTTTGTGAGTTATCGTTACCCGACCCAATGGCCAATGGCTTGGTGGAATATTGTCCTCTTTTATGAGAACGATGTCACCGACCTGTAGATTTGGCTGGGGCTTCAGCCACTTGTTGCGAAGCTGCTTGTGATGCAGCACCTCCTTTTTCCACCTGGCCCAAAAGGAGTCTCTGAGGTTAGTCAGTAGTCTCCAATGGCTGACTCTGTTTGACGAAGTTGGCTTCTTACAGTAGGGCTCAGGGTAAGCCAGTAGCAAAGAACCCACTAAAAAATGCGCTGGAGTCAGAGCAACAGCTGAAGATTCATCGGAGATGAGGGGACAAAGAGGGAGTGAGCTCAAGCAGGCCTCTATCTTGGCACATAAAAATGCCAATTCTTCAAAGGTGAAGGTTGATGTTCCAACCACCCTCTTGAAGTGGTGCTTGAAGGACTTGACTGCTGACTCCCATGTGCCGCCAAAGTGCGGCACTCGAGGAGGTATGAATGTCCACTTTATCCCTCTCATGGCTAGCTGGCTGTTGACGCCCTCGACAAATGCAAATGACTCGTTGAACAATTCATTGAGCTCCAAGGCAGCTCCCTTAAATGTTGAGGCGTTATCTGAAATTAAAGTCGAGCAAGTACCTCTGCGTGCACAAAAACGGCTAAACGCTGCCAAGAAAGCATCAACGGTTGTTTGGTAAAACACTTTATTTGATATTGTACAAGAGGGTTGATTACAGCGTGAGAGGCGTCGTGAGTGTGAGCGGGACAAGCGTCTGGTCGTCTTGGAGAGCAGTGCTCAAGTGCCCGAACGTAGAGGCGGCTCCTGGCAAGGCGGAAGCCCGTGAGCATGGCGGAAGTGCACGCAGCGCCTCGCTCGGCTGTCGCGCTCGGGCGCAAAACGAAACAATCCGCCCGCCTCGATCCTGGATCGAATAACTACGTGCCGCCCGCCAAACCGGGGTCGGTCGGGGAGTCTGCTGAAGGTGGCGGAGCCGCGGGAGGCGCTGACACAGGCAGCAAGACCATCTTGGTGATGGATTGCTTGTACACGCCAGTCGCTGTCTTGAGGGTAGCAGCGCGGACAAAGCCGTCGGCTCCCGGGTGGACGCTGATGACACGGCCGATCGGTCATCGGCCGCTGGACTGCAGAAGTGTAGCGTCGAGGAGGACGACCACATCGCCGACGATGAAGTTCCGGCGAGGAGTAGTTCATTTTGACTGCTGTTGGAGTGTGTTGAGGTATTCTCGGCTCCAGCGGGACCAAAACTGGGCGCGGACCCCCCGAATGAGCTCCCAGTGGGCGAGCGCATCCAAGCTCTCCGCAGGGGGGCCGGGCAGAACGATGGAGTTGAGAGGGCCACCGACAAGGAAGTGCCCAGGGGTGAGAATATCGAGGTCTCCAGTGTCTCCAGATAGCGGTGTCAGTGGTCGGCTATTTAAGACCATCTCGATGCTAACGAGCACCGTGGAAAATTCCTCGTAGGTGAGATGGCGCGACCCCATGACGCGCTGGAGGTGACTTTTGGTTGACTTGACGGCGGCCTCCCACAAGCCACCAAAGTGAGAAGCACCCGGTGGAATGAACTTCCAAGCAATTCCTTGATCGGCGAGAAAGCCCGCGACCAATCCCCAGTCCAGCTTGGCTGTCAGTAAGGCATCGCGCAGCTCAACATCAGCGCGGCGGAAGCAAGTCGCGTTGTCGCTCCATATCTCACCGGGCCGACCGCGGCGTCCAGCAAATCGGTGGAGGGTGCCCAAGAAGGACGCAGCCGAGAGATCGTCGACCAGCTCCAGGTGTAGGGCCTTGGTGGCGAGGCACACAAAAACGGCGATGTAGCCTTTCGTGGTCCGGACTCCTCGTCCTCTGGCGGAGAGTACATGGAAAGGGCCGGCGTAGTCCACTCCGGTGCAGGCAAAGGCACGAGAAGGGGAGACTCGAGACGACGGCAGTGGGGCCATGAGTTGAGTCGCCGGTCGCGCTCGCAGCCGGATGCAGACGACGCACCTGCGGAGGTGAGCCTCGATCATCCGGGGCCCACCGAGGAGCCAAGCGCGCTTACAGACGTAGGCACTGGTGACACGGTATCCACCGTGCAGCGCCTGAGAGTGCGCCCAGGCGATGACCATGGAAGCGAGGGAAGAGGCACCGCTGAGAATTGGCGGGTGCCACTCCTCGTAGGTCAGCGGTGAATGCTCGAGCCGCCCGCCGACGCGCAGAATCCCGTCATCATCGAGGAAGGCTGCTAACGGTACCAAGGGGTTCGTCTTCCGCAGACGTTCGCCCCGTCAAAGACACTGGAGGTCGTCCGAGAATGATCTCTCCTGGCTGAGGCGTACACACGCGAGAAAAGCGTCGTGGAGTTCGGTCGGCGTAAGAGGTGAAGCGACCGAAAGCACGGGGCCCCTGCCCAAGCGGCTCCGGACAAATCGACGAATGTGTACGAGGAAGCTTAGTAGCATGCGTAAGTTGGAGAATTGCTCGAGGTAGCTGGCGTCGACTACGCAGCAGATGGATGAATGCTGGTTTGGTGCGGGGAGCGGGTCTAGGGGCCACGAGTCGACGTCCTCGGCGAGCCAAGCGGGGCCCTCCCACCAAGTGCGCTGCGAGCGAAGGCCGGTCATGTCGGCACCTCTGGTCGCGAGGTCGGCTGGATTTGACTGGGTCGGCACGTATCGCCAGACGCTCGAAGGCAGGATTTCCTGGATTTGGGCGACATAGTTGTCGATCAGCACGTTGTTGGTTGGCCTGTCGGAACGCAGCCAGTGCAGAACGATCTGTGAGTCGCACCATGCGTGACAGCGGTCGACAGGTACGCGTAGCTCGTCGGCAGTGGTCCGCAGGAGCTTGGCGGCAATCAGTGTGGCGCGGAGCTCGAGGCGCGGAATCGTCATGCGCGCGGATGTCTCTGGCGCCGACTTGAGCGAGCGAATCGGCGAGAGCTTCGTCCGAGCCAGAATAATGTGGCAGAGCGCCGGTCCAGCCCTGGGCGCGAGGCGAGAGTAGATGACGGCTGCCATCACGCGGCGACTGGCGTCCGAAAAGCCGTGCAGGTGAAGCTTGGAAGAAGGCCCGATTCCGATCCAGCGCGGTAAGGTGAAGGTGGCCTGGAGCTCGGCGGTAAATTCCGCCCATCGGCGAGTCATTGAGATCGGCGCAGGCTCGTCCCAGCCCAGTCTGGCGCGCCAGAGATCCTGGAGCAAGAGCTTGGCATTCAACACGATCGGCGCGAGCCAGCCGCATGGGTTGAACAGACCCGCGAGCGCCGCGAGCATCGTCCGCTTTGTGCTCTGCGGCTGGAGTGGTGGAGGCGTCAACTGAAAGCAGTCCAACGGTGGATCCCACTTGACCCCGAGCTCGCTGACGAGGCCTTCAGCGTTGAGCTGCTCCCAGGTCGGACGTAAGCGGACATCGTCAGGCAGATCGTCGAGCAGCTCGCGGACATTGGCCACCCACTTCCGCAGGGGAAAGCCGCCGGCCTTCATGAGCCCGCTCAGCTGGTCGCCGAGGCGCCGAGCCGCGGTGACGTCGTCGGCCCTGGAGAGAAAGTCGTCGGCGTAGCGGTCACACAGGGTGGCTGACACAGCTTCGGGCCAGTTGTGGCCTTCGTCCTGGCATAGCTGTTTGAGGGTACGCAGCGACAGGTAAGGCGAGCACGATTCGCCGTAAGTCACAGTGAGCAGCTGGTAGTGGGTTGGAGGCTGGCTGGGATCGGCAGCCCAGACGATCCGCTGCAGGTCGACGTCACGGTAGTCGATCCAAATCTGCCGGAACATTATGCGGATGTCGCTGCAGAAGGCGATGCGGTGCCGCCGCCAGCGCATGAGCACCGATGGGAGCGCGGCTTGGAGTCTGGGTCCAGCGTGGAGGACGTCATTCAAGCTGTGGCCACTGGAAGTCGGGTTGGACGCGTTGAAGACTACTCGGAGCTTGCGCCTGCGAACAGCATGCTGCCAGATGCCATGATGATGGATGTAGTTGACGGGCCGCCCAGCTGTAGCTGCAAGCTCAGTGCTGGTGAGTGGGCGCATGTGGCCCATCGCGAGATAGTCAGCCATGAATCGACTATACTCCACAGCCATGTCGGGGCTTCGCCGAAGCCGGCGTTGCAGGGCTGCCAAGGAGTTCTTGGCGCTCTGAAGACTGTCGCCAAGAAGAAGCGAACCGCTGCCCTTCAGCGGGAGGTGCACGATGTACCGTCCGTTCGCGGCGCGTCGGTGGTCTGTGAACGCACGCTCGCACTCGATGTCCTCATCTGAGCGGCGGTGAGCCTGAGTAAGATCCTCCATCTCCCAGAATCGCTGTAGCAGAGCGGTTAGCTCGTTGTGCCAAGGCGGAGCCACGTCGAATTGGGCGGCTGCACAGACGGCCGACGTACCTGGAGCGAGCCCGACGGCACGGCCTGCCAATACCCAGCCGAAGACTGTGCGCTGCCTGACGATTTCTCCTCGTTGAGTGTAGCCGGGTCGTAGCAGCAAGTGGTAGTAGTCGGTGCCGATGAGGAGGTCGACGCGTTGTGGCGTGCCAAACGAAGGATCGGCGAGGCCCTCGCAGTCAGCCCACTACCGGATTGCCTCCGGGTGCAACGGGGTGGAGGGGTATACCAGGCCGAGCCTGGGCAAACACAGCGCTGTCAGCGCGACCGGTGGTGCGAGCCCTGGAAGCTCTAGGTGGAGATGGGCCCGGACTCTGGACCGGACGGCGGACTCGCCGCCAATGCCGGAAATGCTGGCTTCGATGGTTTCTAGTCGTGCGCTGACCAGGCGCACAAGAGTCGCAGAGATGACGGTGACCTCGGAGCACGCATTCATCAGCGCTTGGGCCGGAACTCGACGACCAGGAGGACCGCTCAGATGGACGAGGGCGGTCGGAAGCACGGCTAGTCACGCTTGAGGTGATGCGTCAGTCGAGTGCTCTCCCGATGAAGAGGTGGGCGGGTCCGTCCGGGGCTGCTTTGATGATGTAGAGCCGTCGGGCTGCCCTGAGCGGCGGCGACGGGCACCGTCATGCAGTGAGCTGTGATGCTGCTCTCGGCAATATTAGCAAGCCGACCGGGAGGGGCAGTACTTCACAGCGTGCCCGGGTCGGAGGCAATTGAAGTACAGCAGTGCCTGGTAGACGAGCTCCCTCCGTGCGCGTACATCAAGCCCCTGGAACTGCGCACAACGCCCGGGATAATGGCCCTCGTGGCACGCCGGGCACGACGGCGTATCGTTGCTCGTGGCGAAGGCGTAGTTATTGCGTCCTGATGTCGAGGAGTTCGAGCGTGAGGCTGTCCCACTGAAGGGACGTGCGGGCTGCGAGGCTTCGACAGAGCTAGCGGCGCGGCAACGGCGCTGAAGAAAGTCGGTCAAGGTGGCGAATGTGGCAACGTCAACCTCGGAGCCGGAAATGGTACTCTCCAACCGTTGGAGCTCCTCCTCCCATGCACGCCTCGTCGCTGGATCCATGCCAGTCATTCCACACGAGACAAACCAATCGTCCCAGCCGGCTACGGGACGACCTAAAGCGCGACGCTGGTCGCGATGTTCTTCCAGGGTGTCCAAGAGGCTCTGCAACCCGCGGGCGGACTCGTCTCTGAGTGGCTTGATGTTCCACAGGGCTGTGACATGGTCGTGGACGAGAAGGCGGCTGTGCTCGTAGCGCGCTTCAAGCAGAGCCCATGCCGTAGAGTAATTGGCCTCAGCTACCTGGACCGTATCGAGGGCCGTCTTAGCGTCTCCCTGAGCGAGCGACTTCAAATAGAACAGGCGCTCGACGATGGTAAGTTGGCAGTCCTCGTGGATCAGCGCTCGGAAGAGATCACGGAAGCTCTCCCAGTCTTCTCGTCTCCCGGAGAAGTTCGGAATGCTGATTCTCGGCAAGCGAGGCCCACGGCTCAAAGCCGGGTTCTCTGGGCCCGGAAATGGCCTGGGAGGGACAGGTGCCGGCGCCAGGGAGTCTCTCGCATCGTAGAGGCAAGACCGTGCGTCGAGGTAGTGCGCTTCCACGTCAGTGTTCAGCTGGACCAACCGAGACGCCTTTTCCGGTGGCGGAGCTTCGATGAGCTTGAGATGGTTGGCTTGAAAATCGCCCCAATATCCACCGAGCAACTCCGACCTCGCTTCTAACATGCCCGAGCTCCAGCGGACTGGCTCCATCTCATAAATGGTGCGGGCTGGCCCGGCCAACAACCTCGGCGAGAGCCGACTGAGCACCGAACAGCGCGGTCCAGCCTTCGTCCATTCTGAAACATTAGTATTCGACGCTTAAGCGGAATATGCCACCGAGACACAGCTGGCGGTGTTAAAGGGGTCGACAATTCGAGTCGAATCGGCAGGCAACGCGCTTGAGCGGACAAGATGGCCGCCACGGCCGACAAGGAGGCCGTCGGCGGATCATTGCAACAATGGTGGCTTGATAAAGCCGGGCCACGTCTGTACCACTCGTTAACTTTGGCCGTCAGCGACACAGCCTGCTTGCCGCCGTAGCTGGGCCAAATGACTGGACCGCGAGCTCTGTCAGTCGCGGCAGTCCCTCACAACATTTCACGCGGGCAGGGCGACACGGCTTCGACATTGCCGTGGCCGAACGACTGGTGCCAGGCCACGGGCAGTATGGCGATCGCAGCGGCCATGTTCGCGCTTTGTTTGTCACTTATACTTACATTGCTTCAAATAATGTAGAACCACCAGCTGTCCTCTGGGCTGCTGGTCGCTGGTCATCTTCACGGAATCTGGCTCTCAAAGGACCAATGTTTGGTAAAACACTTTATTTGATATTGTACAAGAGGGTTGATTACAGCGTGAGAGGCGTCGTGAGTGTGAGCGGGACAAGCGTCTGGTCGTCTTGGAGAGCAGTGCTCAAGTGCCCGAACGTAGAGGCGGCTCCCGGCAAGGAGGAAGCCCGTGAGCATGGCGGAAGTGCACGCAGCGCCTCGCTCGGCTGTCGCGCTCGGGCGCGAAACCAAACAACGGTCAAATCTGATACCACCTCAATATGTATGGCCTTAACCACCATACATATGAAGGTTACCACGTAACCTTTGTTACTTTTAGCCCCTCTGCCTTTAGAGAACAGGATTGACAGGGGGCCCGCGTAGTCAAGCCCTGTAACTGTGAAAGGCCGAGTTGGGGTTAGACGATACGCTGGAAGTTGTCCCATTAGTTGACTTGCATTCTTGGCTTAGTGTCGTGCACAAGAGACACACTGGTGAAAAACTGCCGTGATGACTGTCGTACCCCGAATGATCCAGAACGTCGAGTTGAGAACTGAGAGCATCAACTGAGGGCCTCCATGAATGGTTAAACTATGAGCTTCCTGAACGAGTCTTTTGGTCAGCAAACAGCCTCCTGGGAGTATGATCGCGTGCTTTTCTCTGTAGGTTAGAGTAGAGTAATCAAGCCGACCCCCAACTCGGATCAAGCCTTGCTCACAGATAAACGAATGTGAGCGTCTTAAACTGCTCCGTTTGGTCAGATCTTTGTCCTCGAGTAAGCGACGTCTATCGTCGGCAAAGTGACAAATTTGAGCCACTCTGAAGCAAAAAATTCTTGCAGCGTTGATCTCATCCACCGTCGGTGGTCCATGATTTCTCTGGCCACGAGAAAGTTTGGCATTGATTTGCCAACGTTTGATGTAGGCCAGAATTCGTAGAATTTTCAAGAAACTAGTGGTTTGCTTAAGTGAGGGTAAGCAAAGAGATTCGAGTGGTCTACTAGGTTCGTGAGTGTCCACCAGTTCCTTGGCGAGGAGGGCATGAACTTCTTGCTCGTCCATTCGAGAGCGTGGCCACTCTAACTCGGGTGATGTGAGCCACGCAGGACCATTCCACCAAAGATCAGAGTTTGAAATTTCTGATGTTGTGAATCCCCGAGTTGCGCAGTCCACTGGATTCTGGGCCGAACTTACATGCCTCCAAGGGGCGTCTGGAAACGAGGAGATGATCCCGCTTGCCCTATTTGCGATGAAAGTCGGCCACTTGGGAGGCTGACCCTTCAGCCACTCCAAGACAATTTGAGAGTCGATCCAAAAAATAACGGTCGTTGGTGGTCAGCGTAGACTTGCCAGAAGCTGTGCAGCAAGCCTGGTGAGAAGTAAGCCTCCACACAACTCTAACCTTGGCAGCGAAACTACTCTTAGTGGGGCCACCTTCGACTTTGCTGTGAGCAGAGTCGCCTTATTCCCAGGTAGCACGACGTAGAGGCAAGCTGCATAAGCTTGTTTAGATGCGTCGGTGAACCCATGAAGATGCCACTCGCTAGAGGTAGTTGAGCTGGTCCACCGTGGTATAGCGATTTCAGCCACTCGAGCTAGATCGCCGCAAAAATGCAGCCAGCGCTGAAGCAATGGATCGGGTAGTGATTCATCCCAGTTCAATTTGTGAAGCCAAAGTTCCTGTAACAGTATTTTCGCGACGACAAGCACTGGGGCTAACAAACCTAGAGGATCAAACAACCTTGCGATTTCAGAAAGTATTGTACGCTTTGTAGATTCAGTTGCATGTTTGAGCGTTGACACCCGAAAATTGAAATGATCTGTTTTTGTATTCCAAAACAACCCAAGAGTAGATATCACCTCGTTCAATTTCATCACCACGTTCGATGTGTTGCTTGACAGGAGTCCATCGAGTACGTAGGGCTGATTGGATGCCCACTTGCTTAGTTTCATACCCGCAGACGCAAGTAGGGAGATGAGCTGATTTCTTATATGACGAGCTCCTTCCAGATCATCCGAGCCAGCAAAGATATCATCGACGTAGAGCTGATACTGAAGAATGGCTGCGGCTTCTGGGTGAGTCTTCTCTCCCTCTAGTGCAAGCTGCCTCATAACTCGCAGAGCTAGAAAAGGAGTAGATGCCGTCCCATACGTCACTGTCGTAGTCCTGAACTCCTGAACTGGCTGTGAATCTTCAGCTCGCCAGAGGATGGACTGCCACTTGGTGTCGTCTTGATGGACCTTGATCTGTCGAAACATTTGGACTACGTCCGTAGTAAAAGCATATCTGAAAAAACGCCATTGAGTTAAGACAGCCGAAATTTCAGTTTGTAACTTAGGACCTGGCAATAGGACATCATTCAACGAGAGCCCAGTTGAATCCTTCTGGGATGCGTTAAATACAACGCGAATTTTTTTTGAATCGTCTCGCTTGACTACGGCATGGTAAGGCATGAAATAACCCTCATGAGATCTGGCATTTGGTAATACCAATTCCATGTGATTAGAATCCGAATAGTCGAGCATGCGTCCGAAAGGCTCTCATTGTGCGCTAACCGTTTCTCTAGACGCAGAAGACAAGCGTGATTGATTTCTCGAGAGCCGGTGAATCTGGGTATTTGCGAGAAGGGAAGACGCACTAAAAACCTACCCTGCTCATCACGGTAGTGAGCATCAACGAAATGTTGCTCACAGAATTCTTCTTCTGGAGATAGAATCTTTTGGCACCGAATCTCTTCTATCTCCCAGAATTTTGTAAGAAGACTTGAGATCGACGGTTCCGTGTAGGTATGGAAAACCTGAATTGAACTATTTGTTTCAGATAATACTTTCGAATGGGCCTAACCCGTGAGCAGCCACCCAAAAACTGATTGTTGTGCAACAGGTGTCCCAATTGGCCCAACCTTTAGACCATCCTTAATGATTGATGCATAAATGTCCGCGCCTAATACACAATCAACCCTGCCTGGTTTAGAAAACTGAGGGTCAGCCAAAGAAAGTCCTCGAATGTAAGACCAGAGCTGAACCACAGGTCTTCTCGAAGGAATGAGTTTCGTCAAGAGAGTTGCTCAACAACTCGTTTGGAAACGAACAATCACTGTGAGCCAGGATCGATCAAAGCACGAACGGAAACTGAGTTTCCCTTGGAGTCAACTAGCATCACTTAAGCAGTAGCTGGTAAAACCATACTCTCCACAGAAGTTGAGTTAGCTGCGATGGATGAGATCGTGGTAGAACACGACGTCGTAGCTTGCTGTGTCGAGTCATTGTGTTCTGAAGAAGAAGTCACAACAAGCAACCAGTCACAGGTTTTGAAGAACAACCTGGTCTTGTGACATTAGCACCTGGATTATCTGGATGAAGCCTAGTATGATGTTTTCCTTGACATACAAAACACCGTTTGGCTGAAGAACATTTATTGGCAAAATGGGAAGCCTGAAGATAGTTTAGACAGAGCTTCTTCTTTTTGCAAAACTGAACCCTTTGTTAAATTGACATGTCTTCGAACTTTTTGCACCCGAAAAGCCAGTGCGTACCAGAGCACAACACGCAAAACGGATTTGACTTGTTAGGTGTAGAATCAACAGTTTGGGCTGTATGGACAGCCGCTTGTTTTTTACCGACTGACTGAAAACCTGAACGAACATCGGATTTTTCTGCCGTTGTATGCGACTGCTCCAAACTTTGAATTCTACGTTCAAGAAACTTAGTTAGATCCTTATATGAAGAGAATCCCCGTTTTCCCTCTTGTGAAATCTCCTAGTTTTCTCACAAGATAGGATCTAACTTACAAATAATACAATGAGCAATAAAAGAATCAGCCTGAGCAACCTCACAGTCTAAATCTAATAAAGCTCGTACTGTTTCCTCGACCTGATCTAAGAGATCGTTCATGCACTAACGTTAGGAAGCTGGATAAGTTTTTCCACATTGTTATAATGCCTGAGTCTTATATTGTCGTACCGACGAGTAAGCTTTTCCCAAGCAATGGTATAATTTGCATTAGTGATTTCTAAACCCTTCAACCTGTGCGCGGCTTTTCCCTGTACTGAAGCTAACAGGTGTGATAGTTTCGCGACATTTGAGAGGTTCGTTTTGTTATGAACTAGCGAAGTAAAGCGTTGTTTAAAGGATTTCCACTCTTCGTGATTACCGAAGAAAGTAGGTAACGAGAGTGCAGGAAGAGAAATCTGATCAACTACCGCAGGATTAGGGGTAGGGTCAATAGTTGACCGTGGGACCGGCAAGAGATCTTTGGTTCGCTTACGAATGACAGATTTGGCAAGGGTGTAACTATCTTCCGCTTTTGAGTAACAATTTGATTTGGAATAAACGTGTTCTGCTAAGCTAACCTCGTCGAGATCGTCATGAGATTCGAAAAACTGAGACCAGTATTTTTCAAGCATATCTAAACGGGTCTCAAAATGTTCTAAGGTTTGTCTCTCAACACCTACTGTAGAGGTGGAGTTTTCTCGAAAGTTAACTATGTTGTTGAACAGCTTAACCTGCTTCTTCATTAACTTGTCCATGACGAACAACAAAAAACCAACAAAGGTTAACTTAAACAACTGAACAATATGTATTTACGATAACAACGAAGATAACCACTGTTTAACAAGACAACAAGCAAAAACGTAATAACAAGCCTGGAGGCGTATAAGATTAAAAAAAAAAAAAGGAAAAAGCACTACTGGAATGTGAGAGCGAGAGAGAAAGAGAACGTATGTATACTTACAGTACCTTTCTGAAGAGAGCTTCTCCCCCCGCTCGCTCGACCTCGCTCGATTGTCGAGGTATAGGCGCTTACCACTGCGAAGCCGACGATGGGGCGATAAAAGAGAAGGTGCAGATGTGACGTAATAGAAAAGGACAGCACGATAAAAATAACTGCCTAGTGTAGACAAGATTTTCCTCTCTTCTCTCCTCCCCGTGCCACCGAATCGATTGCCGAAGAAAAGATGGCCGACGTGTTGAACCACGTCGTCGAAAATGGATGTGGGGCCACGAGATTCCAGAAGGCCATGGATGTGCAGCTCTGCTACCAATGTTTAATGAACTGCTTAGCTCACTCGAAACTTATTAAAGAAAGTCTCGAGTAGAGAGCGTCAGCAGGATTACGATTTAATTAGTATTGTGGTATGAATGGTTATTCAAAGGGAATCAATGACGAAATAAGAAGTTGGATGCGTATCTTAAATCAACAAACAACTATAATTTTAGCAAAAGAATTCAACTACATTTATCCAAAAGAAATACGATATACGTTGCTTTAATATTTTCAAGTTGCGCGGAAGAAAAAACATTAATGTTTAAATACAACTAGAAAACGCTGATTTTCGATTTAAAGAGAAAGGAACTGTCTTGAATGTAAAACCAGGCTCACCAAGCCGAGGACGAGAAGGATTACATCCCAAGCAGCAAAAGTAGAGAGGCAGCACATAATTATTGAATAGCATGATGTGCTTAAAAAACTGTCCCGACTCAGCAGCAGAAAACAGGCTCTCCCGCAGGTGTTACTCGCACATCAGTCTGTAGGCGAAGTGAGCAAGCGCAGGGCCTCGTTGCGTTGAGAAGCCCGAGCGCTCGAGGAGCCGGGGCGGGGATATCCTTGTGAGAGCATGTGTGTTTGGACTATGGAACTTGGAAATAGATTACATTCGTAACACCCACGAGAGCTCCCCACCACCGCTCCACGGGCGGAGGAATATAATAGCGCCTCTGATTGGGCTCACCGTCGGCTTGGTGCTACAATCCTATTCTCCCGTGACCAGCTAGAAAAATAATTTTCTTTTAATTGGAAACAAAAGTGTACACTTGTTTGCTTATTTGTTTTATAATTTGAAACCTATTAATTTGACTAGTTGTTCATGCGTTAAAAACGTTGGAAAAAAAATTTTAATCATAAATATCGGGATAACAAAAAAAAATATATATCCTACTCGGGGAATTGACCCCACGATCTCTGCGCCCACAAGTAACCGTCTTACCCTTCTGCTATAAGCAATCAGACATGTCACTGCAATAAGATTACATACGTTCGTTGGCCTACCCCTGTGCTTATGATAACTTCTAGACCTAACTTTAATTATAATGTAAACTTACTTGCTTAAAAACTAAAATTGATTATCTATTTTGACAAAATTATTTTTCTTTATATATACAACATCGTTTACGTGTAAAATACTTATTTACTAAAGTGCTAATTTTTGAAATCTGGCGACACTGTAGTATAAAATGAATATTTAATGAACTCTTTGAGAACACTTTTAGTGTACGTGTTGTATCATAACCTTTATTTATTACAACGGATAACGAATGTTATATAATAATGCTGGATCACGTTTGAATTTTACTTTAATAAAAACTATATTATGATGAAGAAAATGTGTTTTGTTAGTAAGTATTATGCGAAATGAAATAAAATAAATTTATCTCCATCTTAAGTAGATCAGGATTGCTTTTATAGTCGAAGTACTCTATAGCTTCACGGTAGAGCTTTAAGCTAGCACGCGGAAGGCCCGAGTTCGAGACCCACACTGGAAAAAAGTTGGTCGCCCCGCGCCACCGAATACAGTCACGCCGTGCACTCACTTTCTTGGTCGCGCCGCATGCCTGTTTTGGGCGCGTGGCGCACCCAAAGTACCTGGCGCGTGGGACAACTAAAATTTAGATGCGCGGCAGCACCAGCTACACGTTCGGCAGTACGCCCAATGTTTAGGACTGCTGTCTGCCTGTTTTGGTTTAAAAGAGGTGATGTGGCTTAAACGCTGTGCAGTTAACTTTTATTTATAATTTAATGTATAGTTGTAAAAATTAGTGGCAGTGTTTTTATTGTAAGTGTATGTGTATATCTTCCAGGTAATATACCAGTGTACCTTACGTATACACGCTTACATGCATGCGTCGTAACGAAAATTTCCCAGTTAGCCTTATCAACTCTCTTGCAGGAGTGTGTACATCTTGAAAAGCTGGGGACGGCACTTGTGTTTACATTTATCATTTTTTAACTTCGAGTATTGAAACTGGTATTCACCAAAGCGCAATGGAAGAGTTTTTCCAAAATTATCAGCATGACGATATACGGAAGTCGTTTATGCAGCGTGAGTATACCTAACCAAAAATAAATTTTCATTTTTAAGTATATGTATACACTGTTACAGTTAGTATTATGTTGATTGATTTGAATAGGTGGTATATCAGACAATAATTTTTATGATATTGATAATACTCAATTAATTAATGTTTTAACTACGGAGTTTGAGATTGGAGATGTATTAGAATTCATAAGTCATTATAATTTTGAGAAGGGTAAAAAGTTGAGTGATAGTATGGTAGTAAATCTCTCTGATTATGAAAGCGAAGGGAATACTCATGAAAATATGCGTGGCAAATATGAGGTTGTTGCAAGTTTTGAAAAAAATGATCAGATGGATACGGATATTCCCATGGAATTTGTAGATAACTTTGCACTTGACGTTTTACACGAAAAATCAGATATACTCCCTATTGACACTACCACAGCAATGTCCACTCAATCATCCAGCAATCATGATCACTCATCTCTGCATACAGTAGCTCTAGACCCTTGCTCTACTGCCTCTCCTAATAGGTTTAATCATACTCTTTCACATGAACAGACGAGTAAGCAAATTTTTATAGTTATTCTTTTATTTGAGAGACTTTAGTAATGATGACAAATAGTACGTAGTTCTTACTAGTTTATTTTCGATTTAAAATGAATTTAGATGAGCAAATACATTTGGTTTTGAAACCACACGTAGATAAATTATTTAATTATTTTCTTTAGGTAACAATTCATTTGTATCAAATGATTTATATAAATATCTAAGTGCACCAGGTAATTTTATAGGCAATGCCCTATTACAAAGGTACAAACATACTAAAAAAATTGATGAGGCTCGTCTGAAGGATCAGTGCATTATTTTTAAATTTGAAGAAAAACAATGTTTTAAGTAAGACAAATATATTGATTATGGTATAACATTTACAAATTTACAGTTTCAATGGCATTAAATACTCTTACTACTACTGGCGTCAAAATTATTGTATCTGCAATGAATTAATTATTTTATGCGTGTTACTTTATCAAGATACTTTTATTCATAATTTTGTTAATATTAATTTAATTATTAAAAAAGAATACAAAATTCAGTCTATGGATTTTTGAGAAAAAAGAAGCTCAAACACTGTGTTAGGTATAACAATTCTTGTTTTCATTTTGTCTTTTAGATTAAAGGAATCTGACTTCATTAGTTTGAGAGATCAAGTTATTGATTTGTTTCCGGAGGGCAAGAGCAAGGAATATTTTTACGAGCCTTATTATACTAATGATCAACAACAAACGATTTGTGCGCGAGGTCTACTTTATTCTGGCTACAAATATTGGCGAAAATATTTACTTGAGGGTAGCTTACTGCAATACGATGATGAAGATTCTGAAGTTCAAAAAAACGGTAAAAATATATAAAAAAACATTAACAAATATATTGGGTCTTATGACCGATCAACAATATTACATTAGCCATTGTTAATAAAAAACCCGTGAAAATTTATTAACAGTAAAAATTTAATCGGCTCGAACTCAGTTGCCATCGGATGGAGTAGCCTTTATTGTTAGATTGTTTTATCAAATGCTATTTTATTGATTTTTGTGCTTATCACCTCTTACCTTGTTATAAATGATTTTAAATTTATTTTAAAAAATTACAGACTGTCCAGTGCAGTTGGATGACTGTTTATCGGATGTTAAGAAGTGCCTGGTAAATCCATGTGATGTAATTTTGCAGTGGAAAAATAGTTTTGTTGAGTGCTCCAGTCTTCTAGTAAATAAAAAGAATCTAATTAATTCATTAGAAACATACTTTCTAAGTTTTCCGTGTTTAACTACATCGCTTGGAACTACGCTGGTATACTTCTACTTTTTAAATGAATTATCATGTAAAAGTAATTCAATGACAACCAAAATTTTCTCAGTTTCAACTAGATTTCGACGCTCACACAGCTTTATTGCAACAAAATAGCATCATCGATGCTGATCTTGCTAAGCTATACCCGTCATTATTCAGTACAACGTGGACGCTTATCACACCAAAAATTTTAAATTTAAAAAAAAAATCTCGTATACCAGAGGTACAATCTTTTATGGAAAAACATAAGATTCTTCTCACAGCAGGTATTATATTTTAATGTAATTTCATACCCCGTTACATAGAACCGGTGCAGTATAGTTAAGTACCCACCTATTTTTTATGCATTATTGTTTATTCACCTAGGTACTCACAATGAAATTTTAGCACTATTATTGTTACTACTGTGTATGACAGTTTCAAAAAAAGTAAATGGAGAAGGGATTTGGAAAAGCGAGCTGAGTAAAAGCTTTATTCTACATATTGAGGTAAGATACAATGTAAAGACTAATGTTAAAAGAATTTTAATGAGTATAAGCCAAAATAATAAGTGGTTGATAAAAATTTTGTTATTATTTTAGAACATAGCAGACAAAGATAGAGAACAAGCACGTTTTCATGAATTTTTGAAAAATCTTCAGCTTCCAGTACTTCCATATACTGTGATTTGCGGTACCCTTGACAATATTAGTGAGATATACGTTGTGGTCAACTTGGAAAAATTTACAAAAAAAAATATAGTGGAGGCCGTAGAATTTATATACAAGTGTTTAACAGCACTACGAACTTGGCCAACTTTGTGCGACTATGTGAATTCTTTTATCCAAACAGTTATATATAAGATCGAAAAGCCTTTTAAAAGTTTTTCAGCTGTAATAACTTTAAAGTCTAACATCAAGTAGCTGTAAAATCAAAACTATTATTTTAATACCAAACAAGTACAAAAATTTCTTAGTAATTAAGTTGTCATTAGTGTGAGTCATTTTATAATAAATATTGTACAACATGAGAAATAAGGAACTTATTTTGCGATGTATAATCACATTTATTCTTGAATTATATGGTGATTCCAATTACCCCAGAAAACTCGTGCAACAGGTTATTGAACAAATTGACGGTTTTATCAGAAAGGTTTTTTTGCCCTCCATTAGTTTAGAGGTTATCAATATTTTAAAAAAGCACAATGTGCAAATGAATGTATTAGAAGAAATAACGACGTGTATAGCACGTCACGAAAATGTTTTCGATGACGTATGTACTGAACAAAAACGATTTGAAATTTTAAAAAGTTATGGCTTGTTGAACTTCGAATTATTCACCATCGGAAAAACATTTAAAGAAACGTGCATTGATAATTGCACAAAATATTTACAACAAAATTTACAAGCAGTTCACGTTCCGCTCCGAGATTTTCTCAAATGTTTCTGACAAATGCCAAACATTATGAGTCAAATTGAAAATTACATGAACAAATGAAAGAATGAGCCTTTCGTAATATCAAACGTAATACAAAGTAAATTATGGACTACACAGTACGCAAATAAGTTCCAAAATGAAACAGTTTTGCCTTTATACATTCATCATGATGACTTGGAAGTGGGTAACCCGTTAGGATCGCATGCTGGCACTAACAAATTCGGTGTTATTTATGCTTTAATAGCATGTCTTCCACCACACATTGCATCTCGCTTAAACAGCATCTTATTTGCGGGTTTATTTTCAGTTGAAGATAAAAAAAAGTGTACAAATCCGAATATATTTAAGAAAGTAATTGAAGAACTGAATTATTTACGATCAACAGGTATAGAAATTATTGTTAATGGGCTGAAAAAATGCATAAAATTCCAATTAATTTTAATACTTGGCGATAATTTGGCATTGAATAGCATACTGGGTTTTTCAGAGTCTTTTAAATCAAAATCATTTTGTCGCGTTTGTAAAGCTACCTCTGAGGAAGCTGCCAAGCTAACGGTTAAGGATGAGACAAAATTACGAAATAACACTAATTATCGGAAAGACTTAAAAATTAATAATTCATCTGAAACTGGAGTTGAAGAAAGATGTGTATTTCATGACGTTATTGACTATAACATTTTCGAGAATTTGAGCATTGATATGATGCATGATTTTTTGGAGGGGGTTTGTAAGTATGTACTTAGAGCAATTTTTTTTAAACATGTATTTGAACAAAAAATTTACTCATTAGACACATTAAATACAAAAATTCAAACGTTTAATTTTGGCAGTAGTACTAACAAGCCCCCACCTATAACCGTCAATAGGCTAAAAGGAAAATTAAACTTAAAAATGTCATCGGCCGAGATGCTTAATCTTGTGCGTTTTCTCGGATTAATTTTAGGTGAAATAGTTCCCGAAGATAATGAGTATTGGGAGATGTACAAAGTTCTTCGTAAAATTACTGAAATTCTTCTGTCTCCACGAATCGTTTTATTCGACTGCTCAGCCTTAAAGGAACTGATAACAGAATTAAACAGTAAATACATTGCTCTTATTGGGCCTCTTAAGCCAAAGTTTCATATACTTACCCATTATCCACGCATTTTAGAAAAACTTGGCCCTTGTATACATTACTGGACAATGAGACTTGAATCGTACAATCAAAGAATTAAAGCTAGTGCTTGTTCTACAAGTGGAAGTAAAAATTTATTAGTTACTGTCGCCACAAAACAAGTACTTAAAATGTGTCAAATCTTTAATAACGTTCAATGTAACAATGTTGAAAATGTTGGTCCTGTTGATAAATCTGGGCCAAAAATACCAATTAGAACTCAGTTAAAAGATTTTGAAAGTCAATCAGTAGCATACAAGTATATTGATGTAAATGGTATCAAATATATAACAGAAGACATTATTGTATTAGACATGTCGTGTAGTGAAAAAGAATTTGGTAAGATCTTGAATATTTTTGTATACTCCGACAATGTTTACTTTTTTGTGGAAACTTATGAAGAAATTACAATTGTGAACATTTTCATGCTTTTTTAATTTACAAAAAAAATAAATATCGATTAATTAAACAGTCAGAGATACCTTACATTTCGCCTTGTACTTTAAATACTAGATCTAACGGAGACTTGTTAGTTGTCGCTCCATATTATTTGTAATTACGTTAGATTATAATTAAATTTATATGATTGTAATTTACATCATTAAAGAATATTACTAATACTCTACTTACTTTAGACTTATCATTCAAAGTAAATTTCTCATTTCATCGAAGCATACCTACTCCAGAGAAAACATTTTACTTAACTATACGTTACGTCATTTGTTATTAATAAAATATTAAAAACACATTTTAAATGGCGAGCAAACTGCAATCATTATATGATTGTTGTTATACAAAACCGTATTACATAATTAAATATATGTCTTACTAATAAAAAAAAATTGTTTAATAATTTACTGTACGAATTGAATAAGTGCTTAATGCTAGAAATTAATTTTATTAACATTATTACTAATCACGCAAGTGATTTTTCACAATGCTAAACTACACAAGCTAATAGCATTATATATTCATAAAACAGGCAGACAGCAGTCCTAAACATTGGGCGTGTTGCCGAACGTGTAGCTGGTGCTGCCGCGCATCTAAATTTTAGTTGTCCCACGCGCCAGGTACTTTGGGTGCGCCACGCGCCCAAAACAGGCATGCGGCGCGACCAAGAAAGTGAGTGCACGGCGTGACTGTATTCGGTGGCGCGGGGCGACCAACTTTTTTCCAGTGCAGTTTCTGCATTTTTTACCAAATATTTAATTATTTTTCTTTAATTTAGAGAATACTTTATGAATTCTTTGAGAATTCAATTATTAGGACATAACTTGTTGAGTTTATAATTCATAATGAATTAATATTACGTTCATATTACGGAATTTAGATGAACTCATTAAATTTACCTGAGTACTAAATAAACTCATTTTGGGTGGTTTTTGCTGTCTGGGTATCTATTAGATATATCAAATTCGATCGACTCAATTTCATTTTCTTCTATGAGGTTTATTATATCAGAAACATGTATGTTTAAAAATTTATTAAAATCATGATATCATCCACTCTCCACCTTTTCCTTATGACATTTTTTTTCTCATGTAAAACCGTTTCCGAATCTGATTTCCATTTAATACAAACAGCTTTACGCATTTTACCAAAGATAATGACATTAAATGATATATTACTCTTATATTTTAATCTTCGTACAAATTTTAGCAATGTATAAAACTCATTTATTTTTCTTTAATTTTTTTAGTTCGTATTAACTGTGAAACATGCTGTGCCATGCCAATCCTTCCAAAGATTTTTTAAAATCAGGGTAGGGTTTACAATCCGGAGTACAATTTGGTGTAAACTGACACGGACAAATATAGAATCCTTTGTTTATTTCCTGCAAGACATCGTATAAACCTAGGAAAAATAAAAAAAGGTTACGAATAAACACTTAAATCGTTTCTAAAAATTATTTAATTTTCTTATAACCGAATGGGTAAGACCGTTTTCCATCAATGAAAACACTTTTTTTTAAGACAATTTCATACGTTTTATCTTCGATACGTGTTGTAACGTCGTGTGTGTTAGTTTTTTTTATCATAGAGTTTTGTATAATTTTAACGTTTTTTTTTTTTTTTTTATTCACATAATCGCTATTATTTTTAAATTTTTTCTCAACCATAGAGGCAATCGTATCAAAATTAAGTTTTAACGTATTTTGGTAGCTGATACAAATACCTTTTACTTTACATATGTCATGCGTCTCACCGGTTGGGACACGTACATAATAACTATAAAACTTTGGTACTCTGGACACAAAAGTTTCTATAAAAGAACCCTCTCCATACTCCTCCAACTCGTCTGTTAGTTGGCCTAATAACGATTCTGTGGGCGGATTATATTCCTCGGTATCTTTAGTGTTAGTAACAAAAATAATCAAATCAGTATCGTAATATAACACTCTTCCGCCTAAATTTTTCAAACAGGAATAAAATTTTAATCGTGCTTGAGCTGTGGTGTAAGCAGCTATAGCTACATTTTTACAGGGGGACGAAAGTGCCGCTTCGTCGTTGTACCTTCATGTGACGTACATAACATTTTCGTTTGCCGGAAGACAATGTTTAACGTGAATTTCTTTATCAAATAACAGCTTTAATGACGATTTGTAATCATTTGCTATGGTCGTTCTTAGAAGATTTTCGCGTTGACCAAATTTACCCCAAAAACTATTTAAACACAACTGGGCTACAGATCGCAAGCCAGCATTTTTTGAAATATTATTTCTATCTAGTTTTACTTTATCTGCGTTTACGTAATAAATAATATAATAATTATTTTTTGTTTCTGTTTTTACATTGGTAGGCCAACCGCTCGCCTCTTCTTTGATGTTTAAAAAAGTATCTATATATTCGGTAAACAGACCACCACTCCACGAAACAGGGCCATACTGAGCAGTTTCGTACTGCCAAATTACATCAATTCAAATAAGTTTATACCCAATTTTAAAGCTTTTTTTATTTTATCGGAAACCCAAGTTCCTTTTAAGATTCGCTCATTTACATCATGAGAACATTCATCCTCGCATACTTTCTCCATACACGTCTTGAATAGATCAAAAAGTAGTCTCCCATGCATTTTTGTGGGAAGTACGGGATGAAACAAATTTAGCAGAGGTAAGATCGCGCATTTAACCAAATCCTCGACGTTATCGTTAAAAATTTTGTAATTAACTCCTGTTAAAATGAAACAATCATCCGCATTGTAAATTTTTAGATGTTTTAACGGAAATTTTCCTGTCTTATATATGTATGGGTATAAGGAACATACGTCCAAATAATTAATTTTTGATTTTCTTGAGCGTCATATTGCGTAACAGTATTCCCCATACGGCCCCCATAAAAAGCGTCTCTTGGGTTTAAGATATTATTTTGAGCTATCAGGTGATTTTTGACGAAATTAAAAAGTTCTTGATTTTTTTCAAAATATCGGTCGAAATCCCATTCCCACATCTCAATTACAGTGTAGCCGTATTCTTTAATTCTCGAGATCATTTTAAGTGTATTTTTATAACGCTCTGAATAGCTTTCGAAATTTGTTAGTTTCTTTGTTCGCTCATCGGGGTAACAACGTGAACAACCGTAAAAATAGCAACCATGAAATTAAAAAACCGTACCTTTAGAATTTTTTTCTCCGGCTATAGATTTTAAAAAACCATCGACTACTGGTCCTTCTATAAGTCAATATGCTAATGAACGTTCTGTATGGATTATTATAATATTTCTTATTTTTTCCTCACACAGTAACCATTTAATCGATTTTTCTGAAAATTGACCTGAGCGTGTATATCCGTTTTCTGGAATAATACCTATTGTATTGTTTTTAAAAAAATTTTTTCTAAATACAACTGAGCAAGTGCTTACAATCAATACGCTTTCTACAAAAGGATCAACGTTTCCGACTTGTAGAAAGATTTTTCTAAAAGCTGTACACGCCTGACGCAATATTTTAACATCTTGTACGCAATAATCTACTAAATCCTTCTGCATATTAAATTTTTTTTTTCCTTGATAATTTGGTCATACCAAAGTACAAACTCTTGATGTTCTTTCAAACTCATTGAGTCTGGTAAAAAAAATTCAATCGCTGGATACGGTCCTTCGTAATTAAAATTCTATTTGCTCGTAAAAAGATGAGAAAAATACCCTTTTTTTAAATTATCTGTCAAGTAAAAGGTTTTTAGAAATTCTGCTAATTTCATTAGTAAATAATTAAGACTATCGATGAATTTGGTTTTTTCCAATGTTTATTTGTATGATATTTTGGCCGTTTAAAATGACGTTAGAAGTTTTGTTTTCAGAAGCAAGATGTTTTAAAATGGATTGAGCGTCAAACGATTTTACATTGTGTGCTATACATATAAAAGAAGAAAATGTTTCACTTTTTCCTCGTACAGCAAAGTCAACAAACATTTTTAAACATTCCTCACCCCAAAAAATTATTTCTTTCACACCACAAAATTCACAAATGGATGATTTTTAATCCATACAGTCATCACATCGAATTTGAGCTACACATAAAATCGGTATATGTGTATGCGTATTTTTACCGTATCGTCCACAGTTTCGTCCTGACGTGTCTCAAAATCATAAAAAATAAAGCAATTTTTTTTCTTACAATTTTTCTCTTTTACAGCTTGAATCATACACAATTCATTTAAAGCATGCATAGTTTTACACTGTCCACAGAGTTTTTTTCCACACTCGTGTTTTCTTTTGTGCTAGGTTGTAAAATTTTGCACAAAAGCTACACATTTTTTAGGTATCGCATACAGATCTTTTGACTGCCCAATGTGTTTTTCTTCGCGCATATGACCCTGGACGCTTACGATTTTTAAAACATTTTTTATTATTAAAAGTACGCTCACGGTCATCACATTTCATTTTTTCCATTTCGGAAGTATTATTATTACAATTAGGGTTTGCATTACATGCCGTGCAAACAAAAGGATACGAATAATTTACTATTTGTCTGTATGTTTTATGACACGGTAAACAGAGAAATTTTTGTTCTGATTACTAAAAAGTTTAAAATTAAATTATAATGTTTAATATTATTGTCATACATTACGTTGATAAATGAACTGTAATTTGATGGCATATCTTTTAACCCGTCATTAATTAAGGCCGTGCCAGTCTCAAAGTGTTTGTAGTCAAAAACGCGAATGGCTATGTTTTTTCGTAAAAAATATTTTTGAAACTTTACAACTTTTGAATATCCAAAAGCATCTATTACATCGGCGCAACGTACTATTCGAGCCTAAGCTTTCGCTTAATAGCTTGGGACTCGCACTGGACGCAAAGGTGGACCGCGGGGCTAAAAGGTAGTTATTTTTCTTGTCTGAGTATTTGAAAGGGGGTGAGGGCGACCGTTTTGATTAAATCGACGCGATTGTCAAGCCATAATGCGATGTACTTGTTCGCAGCGCGCCTCGAATTTATCGAGGATACTTGGTGTGATGTGTCGTACCGTATCCCGTTCGCGATCTAGAGGTTACCACTACCGTAACGAGCAAAGGTAGTTACAGTCTTGAGGTTACGTAAGGGGGGAAAATGGTTTAAATTCGCGACCGGTCTAGGATCCACCAGTACCATCCGGGGTAGATGTGATTGTCCTAGACTTTACGTGAGAAGTAATTTGTCTATTTAAATTCGTAACATGATATTTACCGATACCAAATTTCGAACCGAGAGAAAAAGGAAAAAAAAACTTTCACTTTAATATTAAAATTTGACTTACTTTTATTTCTGGTCTTAAAGTATACACCGGAGCAAACCAGCGCGGGGTATCCGAGATCGAAGATTGAAAACCGCACTCGTGGAGGACCGTGGGATGGTAGAGGCGGACTCTAGCTACTTAGTCAACCGTTCGAGGGTGAAAATTAAACTCTGTTTTTCCTGTGCCTTCAGGCCCTTTTTATAAGGAGTAGTGGACCTCGGTGACGCGCTGGTTAGATAACAACGCAGGAGAGCTTGCCAGGGGAAAATCTTGCAAAAACGATAATAGCCGAAAATCTTATTGGCTAGAACTGCTCTAGTTCAGCCACTCAGAAATTGGCACTTCCCACATCCGGTTCACTCTCCTCTTTGCGCTAAGAGAAGGGAAGGAGATTCACTGGCTCATGCCCTTCCTTTCCCTTTTACAACGAAGTTGACAGAATTTCAATATATTTTAACCTAAACATTACGACAAGATATTGTTAATATTTACTAATGCTAAACATCGGTTGTTCATTCAGCTAAGCTCATTGCAAAAAGAGAGGTAAAAATCGCTTAACAATTCGGTTGATGCTAGGGTGAACAAACGATCGGTGAGTTGTTAATTAATACTACTACTTAAGCGCCAAAACGGTGGCTGCGGCCGTACTAACTTATAATTAGCGGTGGTATTTACAATAATAGTAATAATAGTAATAATAATAATAATAATAATAATAACAATAGTTTTAATAGCAACAATAATAATGATAGTAAGAATAGCAGTTGTTAGAAAACTAGTGCTTTGCCTGTTGTAAGTTAACATAATTTATTTTACTGGTAGTTTGAATGTTTATAATGTTACAAAAATATTGCAGAATTTTGGTTTAATTTTGGTAAATATGTTTTTCTGCTGCTAGTAGTTGGAGAGGGAGTTATCTCGTGGTACCCTAGGGAATCAGAACTCTGTTACTCCTATTGAAGGCAGGCATACGGACTCTCTCTCCGAGTCAAGAAAAAGGGAAGGGTTATTTTCCGTTTTTCCTTTACATTCCGGAGATAGTGTTAGCAATCAACTAGATTACAAATTAGACTATGCAGTATGTTTATGAAACCATTAATGCGATGAAAAAATTGTTACTCTGTAAATTATGAGTTTGCGAACTTGAATGGTAAAAATCGGATAGTTCTTTGACGGTTACTAATGTTGTGTACCAAATTTTTCATAGTTAATATGTAATGTAGTTGTTTTCTAGTGGTGTAGTACATACTAGTTGTTTGTGACGATTCTGGCTTGTAATAATATTTTTGCTTATTTCTATGTGTTAATTCTAAGCTATCCTAATGTTTAACTTTATGTTCATCTAACGTTATATCTGCATTTAATATTTCAGTTTAACTGTTCCCAGATAAAATTTTGTATCTACGGTTGCAGAAAAATATTTTATTTTGCATTTCCGGTCAGCGTGGGCCAGCGTGCATGTATGTGAGTCATGCATGGTCGTAGTACCTTAGCTACGAGTATTCTTGTAGGTGATTCACCTCTTTCCAGATGCACATTGGCCCCTGCCTTTAATGTTATAAAATCGGCACGGAAAGTTTTGAAGAAAGGGGAAAAAAAATTAATGTGGATACACCAATGTTACACATCTGTATCTTTTTTAACTATATCACTATTCTTCAATAGTTTTAGAGCTTTTCGTTTTTGCTTTTCTTTATTTTTAATACTTTTTCACTGTTTCTTATATTTGACAGTGTCATTTTTATTTGTATAAACCTCGCCGCAAACAAGAGCCCTAGATAGACATAAATTATGATTATTATGAATACTTAATACTCCTTTCTTTTCTATATTTTTCATAATATCTACGGAGGCACTCAACCCTTGAGGCACTTGTACGTATGTTACCTCAACAATTACATTTTGTAAAGCATCGAAAATTCTCTTACTCTGTTCGATCCTTTCAAACACTTTTAAAATATTCGGCCGTGAGTGTGTAAAGAGATCTATAATATAAACTGACAGCACCGTCTGTCAATCCGTCCGATTCTAAAGACACTCCTACTAAATAATTATGTTGGGAATAACGGTTTTTAATCATATCTACAAATTCTCCCATCACGGAAGCTAACCAACCATTTATTTTATCCAGCGTTACTAAATTTTTATTCAAGGGTAACATCTTAAACGTAATCAGACGCTCTGTTAATCTTAACGCCTTAATATATTTTTCTACATCGCTTATTATATTAATAAATTCTATACCTTTTAGTCCACGATCCTCTGGAACAACTTTTTGTACGTGTACGTTCGTAACACCACCACCTTTTTGCACAAGAGCACAAGCACAGTTACACCCACAATCAATTTTTCTATTCACTTCACTTGTTTCCTGTGTCGTATATGATTTTTGCTGCTGCTGCTGTTGATCCTGAGGCTGTTGTTGTTTCTGTTGTTGTTGCTGTTATGTTTGCTGAGGTTGTTGTTGTTGCTGCTGTTGTTGTTGAGGCTGTTGTTGTCCTATTTCTTTTTGTGGACCACTTGATTCCAAATCAGTCAGCTCTGCCAAAATAAAAAAGTTTTTTCATTCTATTTTCACAATGAACTACACTTATAATGATTTATTAAATGAGATAATTTATTTACCTCTATCTGCCCTAAGATAAAAAAATTTTTTTGCATTTTCGATGGACCAGCCATTAATTCATCATCATTCTCGGTATTTCTTTTCCTATTTCCAATGACCTGTGTAGAAGTTATCGGACTTAGCGTCGCTGACGGCGAAGAAAAAAAATGGTTTTCTTCGGCTATCGTATTCGCTGAAATTAGTAACAATAAAATTACATAAAAAATAATGTAAAAATTACTTTGATTTGAAGTGTTAAAATTTACTTACTTATTACGTAGTGGTCAAACAATGGCTTCAATCAGCCACTGTTCCGTGTGTTGAGTGGTAAACTTTCGGCTACCACAACCACAGCAATTTCACTATTTTTGTATACAAATGTCATACAATACATTTGCCTCACTATCAGAAAAAAGCCCTCGGAATAACTTCCACAGCACCTTTTTAAGTTCTTGCACTGATGTATTTGGTAGCACCTTATTAATATAAACCGCCGGGTGTTCCAATTTAATCACGTCATGAAGCGCGAACCCATACATGACACACTGCAATACTACAGCCCGCAATTTTTCAATCATCGAATTCATGATAAACACGCGCACTACTTCTTTTCAACGGCTAAGAGAATATTGTTTTGGCTACGAGTACCTGATAGAAACTGACTCTTCCTTTTGGTCTTAAGTTCCTCGCCAACTCTGTAGCTTCTCTTCTTTTACCCTACTCTAGAGAAAAATGCATGGAGCGGGGAGTATGAAACTCACATAAACAGTGAGTAAAGCCAGTCCCTTAATTTTCGTACATTTTTTTAAAAAGCTCGTAAAAATTTGACTTTGACTCGAACGAAAGCCTTGCACTAGTATTTTCCAAAGCTCTGCATCTTTTCCTGTTTCACCATACCCGTGAGAAAAATGCTAAGATGAGAGTATATGAAAATCACAAAAACAACGAGTAGAGCCAGTCCCTTGATATTCGTACAGTTTTCAATGATTTTTCGAGAGCTCGTAAAAATTTGACTTTGACTTGAAAGAAAGCCACGCGCTAGTATTTCCCAAAACTCTGCATCTTCACCTGTTTTACCATACCCGTAAGAAAAACGCTAAGATGGGAGTATATGAGAATCACATAACCAATGAGTAAAGCCAGTCCCTTGATATTTGTACAGTTTTTAATGATATTTCGAGAGCTCGTAAAAATTTGACTTTGACTCGAAAGAAACCCGCAGACACTTGTTTCATAGAGTAATGTTTCACTTTTTACAACTCGAAAGTAAAAACTGATATGTGATTACTATTGATACAATTTGAGAGATCTGAAAAACAGTCAGTCCCATTTTTTTTGCTACCCGATCCTACTTTAGTAGTGTGTCAGCAGTCGAGCAACCAATACGTTAACACAATCCCTAGCAATCGTAGGTCCCATGAAGACGAAATCACTGATCCCATGTCTTATTCTAGCTTAAATGTATTAACTACTACACATGCTTTAAATAAATCGTGTACAAAAAAGATCTCAGTTAGATTATACTATGATTCTGACAAACAAGAGTTCGAACCTTTGATTCTTTCATCAAAGAATGAAATCACGAAAGGGTTAAATCTTAGTTAAAAAATGTGGAGTGAAATGCAAAACCATTTTTTCCACTTTGGACCACTTTTCCTATACTCTGGGGTGTTTGAGTTTCAAGGTCCAAAAAGAATCCCCTTGATTGGCCCATCACAGCGGCCGCTATTTTATTTCGACATAAAAAACGGCATTTTTGCAGCCTACTGTGCGCCGCCACTCAAAGTGCCCTGCACAGCAGTTATTAATCAAACTTATTAATCAATCAAGTAGCTAACACTTGGCGAGCCACTAACAATGCCCCCCAGGAAGCCACTACTAATTTTCCCCGAAGCCACTACTCGTGACCCGGAGTCACTACCAGCTATGCTCGAGGACGGCACGAAGTGCACCTTGTGACCCGAGTTTCCTTTACTCCGAAGTAAACTAGCCATGAGTTCTCTGCCCCTACCAGCTCCGTCCTCCTCACGGTTTCGCGCCCCTTGCACACACTACCACCACTGATTAGGTATCAACAGCACTCACCCTGATGCTTGCGATTCCCCGGTCTCTTGGGTCCCCTGTTGCCTGGTGTCGGCTCCGGCCCAGGTGCTCCTTCGACCTTTTTAGCCACCCGATCGCAACCGGCCAGCCAAGACCTTGGAGTTCTTTTCCTGGACACAAAATCCTAGGAAGGAAGCCCAGACAATCGCGAGCCACGCAAGACTTTACAAAATCCTTCTCTTTGATCACGTAGAGCTTAGGGAATCTCAACAACTACTCAAAGAGACTCAAATTTCGCTACTGCTCAGCCCAGCTACTTCCACCTGCTCGATAACTAAAAACAGTCCCTACCATCAATCCCTTGATCGATCGCCCACCGTCGATCAACGATCGCTGATTGGCTAATCATGCCCTAGCGCCCTCTTTTATTCATTCAATCATTCTTTAACCCTTTTTGGCATAAGGTTTTGACCGGAAAATTATACTGGCGCCTCCACCGGTCTGGTCCTCCTGTTTCAGACCGTTCCACTCCCTCAAGAGTGAAGGCTGGAGGCGCCGCCACGAACCGTCTATCTACCACCAACCAATAAGCCACACCTTTCAATCCCGAGTCACGTCAGCGCCGCTCGCGCATGACCCATGGCCTGAGAGGCATTGGCTTGCCCGATCGTGTCGAGCACACTCACAGACACGCGCATATAAAACTTGAGAGTTTATTACCGCCATGTCTCTGTGTGCGTGTGTTCGACTCTGTGACTTCGTCGCAATGTTCGGGATACAGTTTATCTTCCGTAGCGAGATTGTTGCACTGCTGGCCGAGATTCCACAAAATCGCACAAATCCTCATCCCTAACTTCTATTTTATTTTCTTCCAATCTACCATTGCAGAATAACATTATCGTTCATAAAACTCTTTTAAAATATAAAACAATAATGTCAATAGTATATTACGCACCTAGAGAGCGAGGTTTAGAATGTCTTAACCTCCAAGCGTAGTGCGTATACTATTTTTTATCAATTCTGTGCCCAGAAAAGGGATTTTCGTTCCACGAACAAGGACGAAAGTTCCTACGTTCGGTGCAGTATGATAAAAAATACATTTTTGTACAACTGAACACTGATGGGAATGAAATTAGACCAAAGTTTAGTGTCGAGGAAGCAGTGCTAAAGAAAATAAAATTTGATTTTTTTGATTTGTCTACATTTTGAGCAAACAAGTTCATTACTGATAAGACTCTAAGAGAATAAAAGGTGGGTTAACTACGAAGCTAAAAGTTAAGTGACAGGAAGTGAAAATTAAGAAGTCATATTACTAACAGTACCTTACAATATTCATAAGTATGGAGGTTAAAAATTTTGAAAATAGTTCACAAAATATTATTTTGATTCAACTAGATCGTACAATAAAAAATATTTTGAAATGCAACGTCCACCACAATGTTTTAATATCCTATAATATTGTTAATTATATTTAATTTAAAACTTATGTCATTTAAAAATATTTCTAAGCAGTACGTAGTTATAAGCTTTAAAAAGTTGGAATAACAAGAATAGCTTTAAGGATTTCCAACTTTTATAAGTGTTTTTTTAAAATTAAATAATATACACGCAAGCAATTTGGGTAGTTTGGGTAGGTTGTAGAGTAACTTTACGAGTACAATGCCATTTGAAAAATGGTATTATGTTGAAAAATCAGCCACGTCTAATTTTTTTGCAGATGAACTATTGTTTGCTTCTTGCAAAACTTTACAAACGATCGTCTTAAAATTTGGTGTGCATATTAAGGAACACAAGATATATCTTGTATTAAATTTTCAAGTCTTAATATTTAAAGGAACGTGAGATATATTTTTAAAAAAAGGTCCCACGTAGCACTTTTTTCCAAATTGCGAAAAAATGGCTGGACCGATTTTATCCCACCGGAGCTCATTTTCTTCGTCTCGAAATCGCGCATCTTTTTTACTGCTGTAACTTTTGTCCCACTCTCCAGTTTTTTTCAAGACGCGAAAAACCATTTTTGGCCACTATTACAATTTTTTTTTTGCCGTTAGCTGACACAATTTGGAGTCTAAAACTATTAGGATTTGTTCTGAAACCGCTTAACTACCGCCCAGATTTCTTTCGCATTAGAAGCAATTTTTCAAAAATAACCATGCTTTTTTTGGTAATTCTATCCTACTATGCAGTTGGTTCTGTTGATGCCGCTTTCAGGTTTGTCGTCGTCGCTCTTACGTATTCTCTTCGTGCTGCTATCAAGGGTGTGTGTTTTATGTACAGCTGCTAGTGCTGTCGATGCCGCTATCGGGTATCGTCCACGTCGCTCTCGCGAGTTGACCTCGTGCTGCCATTAAGTGTGAGGACGTGAGGAGCATTGTTATTGAGCTGCTGCTAGTGCCATCGATGCCACTCCTGGGTATCGTCAACGTCGTTTTCGTGTGTTAACCTCGTGCTGCCGTTAAGTGTGTGCGATTCGTTGTACTGCTGCTAGTACCGTCGATGTCGACGGTATTCTCGGGATTCCGACGTCGTTTTGGCTTGTTGACCTCGTGTTGCCATCCAGTGTGTGCGTTGATGTTGTAGTGCTACTGGTATCATTGGTGCCGCTCTTGATTGCTGCTGCTGCACTACTTGAACACGTCATCGGCCTGATGTCAAGTATGGTCATCATCTCCGAGTACGTGTGTTTGGACTTATTTTTTAGTTTAGAGTTACAACAAACGTAATAGACACCTTTATTCTCTCTCTCTCTATCTTTCTATTTGCTCATGATGATTTGGTGACGACGTGGTGCTCTTTCTGCTGCAGTCAATAACGCTGCTTTCGGTAACGTGGTTCTCTCTCTCTCTCTCTGGTGATGGCGATGATGATGTGGTGCTCTCCGCTCTCGATGATGACGCTGCTATCTGCTGTCGATGATAACTTGGCGCTCTCTCTGATGCTAACGATAACGACGTATTTTACAGTAGCAGGTCTCATTAGTTGGCAGTTTATACTTTTACCATTTTGCTGCTTATATTTCAGAAGACATTGGTTAGGAATTATTTATCAGTGGCTTATAACATCACTATTTTTGTTGCTTTTATTATCAACAGAACCACAATGTCTACCATACAAAACTTTTTGGATGTGTTCTGCCGTTCAATACAAGATGAAGGAGCAAATCAAGAGAGTTGAAGACATAATGGAATATCATGATAGAGTCATGACGTCATGAGTACATTACGAGGAATTTTCAGAAGAATGGATCATCTTAGATGAGTGACGTGCATCAGATCAAACAGGTGTGTTAAAATATTATTTTATTCAAAATTTTTCATATCTTGCTTTGTTGTATTATTATGCAGGTTCACCTTCTAGTTCTCATTTCAGTTCCTACATCTTCAACTTCTTCTCCATCAAAGGTCTTTCCTGATTCATCAACTAAAAATAACATGGTATTTAATAAATTTTTGTTAATTAAAAACTACTCAATATCGAGTATATTATACTTACCTTCGTACAAAATATTACCTCTGTTGCAGCTCATCACTTATTTCTACCAATACCTTCACGGCAAAGACACATTTCAGAAATGATTCTAACTCCTCCTTTTCTACAAGAGATTTTTAACAGTCCTACATCATTACAGGAAAGTTATAAATCTAAAAATATTGGACTGCAAAATGAATCACCTTATTCCTGTGATACTGAAGTAGCTTTCTTCAGTAGAAGAATGGTGCTGTGGGATAGAAAAACCGCACGCACGTGTAAAATGGACCTGGGAATGACAGCCCTTCCTACCAAACCTAGTTCCAACACCAGTGAAACGCAAAATATATATATAGTATATTACACACATAGTGAGCGAGGTTAAAAATGTCTTAGACTTCACGTGAATAAACGCCCTAGGCGAAGCTGAGGGTGGTTAACGTGAAATCTAATGCATTTCTTAACCTCCGAACGTGGTGCGTCTTCTGTTTTTCATCAATCTTGCGCCGAGAGAAGGGGTTTTCGTCATGCGAAGCGGAAAGAAATCTCCCACTTTCGGCGCAGTATAATAAAAAATAAGTTATATGTTTCGTACTATGTATTATATTTTTTACAATTTCTTAATTTTAATGAAGGAAGATCAAGAAAAAGAAATTAAGAGAGTTGGAGCTCAATTCATATAACGATGAAAACGTTTCAACAAAGATGTATGTTGTAAAAAAACATTGTAAGGATGTTATCACTAAATTTGAACACAATCGCGTCTACAGATTTCGAGAAAAAAATTCATGAAATTTCTCTTTTTCATCGTCTTTAACATGGGCTCAAATGTAAGTTGTCAAAAAAGTTTTAGAAAAATACCTATTACGCTTGACGTAGCTATGAGAACGTCTTTAAAAACTGATATGTTATTAATGACAATTTTATTGATACACGTGCAAAGTTTCAACAAAATCGCGTCTGCAGTTATAGAGATATTTGCACAAACGTAAAAAAAATTGTTTCCAGCTCGTATGTTACATTCATGCAGGAGACAAAAGGACGCACTAAGTACACTGTTTGTCGTCAGCTTGACTTTTTACGTGGCATGATCTTTTTACAAAATCACTTCTAAAAGCCGTTCTACTCAAATTAATGATCTAAGACTTGGCATAGGCCTTAATGAGACTTTGCAGTAATTTAATGATATATCATTTAAATCTTTAGTTTCAAAAATTCATAGCATACTTTTATCAAAAAAAGATCAGATGGACTATGCGGACATTTTTGGGCTAGATTAGTACAGCAGACTTTGTCACGACGCACAGTGGGAAAAAACACTTTTTTTGTTCAAAAATTTGCTGACACCACAATTTTCGACGTAATTCTCCCATTTTTTTTATAAACTCCTCAAATGTCAAGCATCACAAATTTAAAAGTGTCACTGCCACTTTTTCTCAAGAATCCAAACCCTAACCTCAAGAAGTCGGAAAATACAGAAAAAACAGATTTAAAAAAAAATTTCTGCAAAAATTAGTTTTCAGGGGTTTTTAAGGTCTCTGATCATGAATTTGTTGTTTGTTTATACAATTTTAAAATGGCGGATACAACATGGTGGTCAAAAACTATAAATTCTGATTAATTTTGCATTTTTTCGTATAAATTACTACAAACGATCTTTTTTGTCGCTGATTATGAGCTTATTTCTTTTATTATGTAACAAGCTTTAGTGTGTCTCTACCATTTTTCCTCAATAGTCAAAACCATAAGCTCAAAAAATCGGAAAACAGAAGAAATAGATCAAACAAAAAATATTATTGCGAAAATGAGTTTCTCAGGGCTTTTCAGGTCTCTGATCAAAAATTATTTGTTTGTATACTCAATTTGAAAATTGCGGAGACAACATGGGCCCAAAAATTAAAAATTTTGCTTTATTTTGCTTTGCTCTACCCTATCAAAAACTTCAGTGCTGAATCAATGCTGAATCAACGTTGATTTTAGCGTTGAATCAACGCTGAACCAACGTTGATTCAACGTTGATTCCATGAATGATGGAACATTTAAATCAGTCGTAATTTACATTGTTGACTCAAATACAAATTCAAATACAAATTAGTACACAATTTCTTCAATCCGAAAAATACTACATCTCAAGTTAAGGTTATTTATTTGTACCTATCTATTTAAAAGAAGAACTGAATGTGATTAAAGTTTTCACACTTTTAAAATAAAACATTCCATATACAAACTACTTATGAAGACAGTAAACAGTAATATAATTTTCTTGTGTCTTACTTGACTTGAAATACTTTACACGACCTAGGTTTTTCTGCTGTACATGATTTGTTTACCAAACATACTACATTGTCTAGTAAATACTTTTATGCGCTTTTTCATAATGAACCTCACTGTTTTAAAAAATATTACGAAATTAAAGAAAAAGATGTCTTACTTTTTTTTACATGTGTTAGTCCTTAATTTTGTAGGCATCACAGAAATTCTATTTCAGACATTTCTGGAATAAAGCAGTTTAGTGCTATACTGTTATTTTTGCTAAAAAAAAAAAAACAATACGATAGTCCGAAAAAATTAGACAATAAAGGTGAAATTAATTTTTTTAAATAATTGTTCAAAAAAATAAATTTTTCGAATTTTTTACTACATTTTTTCGAAGTTTTTTGAGGTAAGAAATAATTATTTATGTGCTCGATCAAAAATAAGCATAGATTTGTGATCAGTGATAAAAAATACATATTATTAGGCTTCAATTTGAATTTTTGGAGGTCCAAAACAATTTTAAATGAGGTAAAACTGCTATCTCAGGAGGATTTTGTCTAACTGCAGCCACCATATTGGTCCGCCATATTGAATTGTGGAACAAAGCCAGAGGGTAAAAAAAAGTCTATGTTCAGTTTTGTACCTGAATATTTGCCGACAAACCTTTTCTAAATTCAAATTGCGTCACGTTTGTTATTCTTGTATTAAAGTTGAAGTAATTTTCCGATCATACGCCTTTATCATCGCGTACATTTGCAATGCCCAAGAGACCGTTTTACCTTTACTCTTGTACCTTTATTTATCAATGTACTAGAATTCGAGCTAGAATTTCTACTTTAACTTTTGTCTCTATAAATATTGCTCTGCGAGCAAAGTAAGTTAGTTAGCGCGCCGTGGCGGCAGAGAAAGCTTCTCTCCGCTTGCCTTCACTTGAGCACATTTTCATAATTTAAGCACTGTAAATATATTGTAAATATTTTTATTGCACATTTGCGTTATATTTATTTTCCGCCGTAAACCACTTCCACCTCTACACGACTGAACTGGATTGGGAGCAGCATAAAACCCCTTCCCTCGTGAAAATTTTTGGTAGCAGAGCGTGGTTCCAGGGACCGACGGTCAGTGCAGGAGTGGATATGTGCTAGTGCTCAGTGAAGCCTTGAATTTTGCCTTGACCATTTGATGCCGTGTAGGTGAACGCGCTCTCGCGAAGCTGCAGTAGTGAGTCATTTAAGGAATCAGAGTGTGTGCATGCTCTCCGTGCTTGAATTTGCCAAGGCGGGCGGTCGTTAGCTGCCAACACTCAGCCCTATTATCAAGCGCTTCATCGCGACATCGACTGCGTCATGGCAGACGTCAAGGAACTCAAAATTTTACTTAAGCGTCAACAGGAGTTGTACAAAAGCATTAGCAATGCTTACGAAAACCTCAAGAAGCGCGGCAAGGATAAGTTCACTCGTGCAATCATCGAGAGCCGTATACAGCAACTACGAATAAACTGGGATGACTTCAAGGACACTCATCTCAGGATTCTCAACATTGCTCCAGACGATACTAAGGACATCGGCTATTTCGATGAAAACAGCTACGAAATCGCCGAAGAAGCTTACCTCGATTCGGTAGCTAATTTGGCTGAACAGCTCGGAAAACTTCCTGCATCGCCCGCATCAGACCCAGCTCCTGTTCCACCAGCTAACTCTCGCAACCTGCCGTCCATTGCTGTGCCCACATTTTCCGGACATTTCAACGACTGGCTCGAGTTTAAGGATCTCTTCTCTGCGATCATAGTCAACGATTCTCGACTTTCCAACGTCGAGAAGCTTCAGCACCTCAAGACGCATGTGCAAGGCGAGGCGGCTGAATTGTTGAGGACGATCCAGGTAATCGACGCCAACTTCAAGGCTGCATGGAAAAGGTTGGAGGATCATTATGCAAACAAGCGGCGCTTGGTTGCCACGCTAACTCGCGATTTGCTAGCCGCGCCGGCTGTAAGCAACGAATCGCCGCTCGAACTCAAGGCATTGCTCAGTGGCACTGTAAATGCCTTGGCTGCACTTAAGCAGCTTAAGCGTCCGACGGACCAGTGGGATGACTTGGTGGTCGCTGTTACAGCTCGGAAACTCGACGCTCGAACTTTCCGAGAATGGGAGTCATCGCTCAGCAGTACCCACGAGCCTCCTGCACTTGAAACGCTCGTGTGTTTCATTGAACAACGCATCTCGATGCTCGAGATCGTCGCGTCTTCTACAGAGAAGGCAACACGGAAGAAGGACAAGACGGCGTCTTCTACTTCGCATGCATATGCCGCCTTTACGGAGAAATGCCGCTTTTGCCAAGGTGAGCATTTCATACTACGCTGTGCCGATTTCAAAGCAAAATCGCCACATGAACGCAAACAGTTTGTTGAGGCCAAAAACATGTGCTATAATTGCCTTGGTGCTCACAAACTCGCAAGCTGCAAATCAAGCAAACGATGCCTAACTTGCAACGGGCATCACCATACGCTGCTGCACGAGAATCCTGCCACTACAGTGCATCTTGCATCTTCTGCATGGCCTGCTACACTCACGAAAAGGAGTCGCGTATCCTGTCATTGGATGGCATCGCCAGACTCTTCAAACACTACGCTGTTGCCTACTGCGCTCGTCCGAATTCAAGGCCCGGACGGACGCACACTCATCGCTCGTGCCATGCTCGACAACTGCTCTCAGCGATCCTTTGTTGCAAAGAGCCTGCTAAGTAAACTTCGCCAGGAATATGAAGAGGCCAGCATGGAGGTCATTGGCATCGGTGGCATCAAGACTCCGCGAGTTCATGGAAAAACTTACCTTACTCTCGCCTCCATGGTTAGCGACGGGAAGCTCACGTGCAAAGCTCTAGTGCTCTCGCTCATATCCAGCTACAGGTCAGGAAACTTCAAGCTTCCAGGCGACTGGAAGTATCTACAGGGTTTGGAGCTTGCAGACGACTTTCGAGCCGATCTGACGGAAATCGAGTTGCTGCTAGGAGCTGATGTGCTTCCACGAGTTCTTCAAGAGGGCTTACGCATCGGACTACCTGGGACACCCATGGCCCAGCGCACCATATTCGGCTGGACGCTTTCCGGTCCATTACATTATTGACATTTTCAAAATACAGACTCTAAGTTTGTTTTACATAAGTGCAGTGCTAATTGTTAATACTCCGTTTACCCCGAACCGTAGTATGGCGGGCGGTATGTTCAGTTTTGTACCTGAATATTTGCCGACAAACCTTTTCTAAATTCAAATTGCGTCACGTTTGTTATTCTTGTATTAAAGTTGAAGTAATTTTCCGATCATACGCCTTTATCATCGCGTACATTTGCAATGCCCAAGAGACCGTTTTACCTTTACTCTTGTACCTTTATTTATCAATGTACTAGAATTCGAGCTAGAATTTCTACTTTAACTTTTGTCTCTATAAATATTGCTCTGCGAGCAAAGTAAGTTAGTTAGCGCGCCGCGGCGGCAGAGAAAGCTTCTCTCCGCTTGCCTTCACTTGAGCAAATTTTCATAATTTAAGCACTGTAAATATATTGTAAATATTTTTATTGCACATTTGCGTTATATTTATTTTCCGCCGTAAACCACTTCCACCTCTACACGACTGAACTGGATTGGGAGCAGCATAAAACCCCTTCCCTCGTGAACAGTCTACTTACAAAGGTACAGTTTGTGCCCCTAAAACATTGTTTACGACCTATAGAATTTGGGACAGATCTTTGTTCCATTTGACAAAGAACGTCCCATACACAAATTTATATATAGACACATGTAGGTGTGTAAGTATTTGTATCTACTATTTTAAGTTCTGAAATACAAAAGATACCTTTGTAATTTAAACCAAGGAGAATCTGAGTGTGTATCACTTTGTATTGCATTTGACACTTTAATTTTTAGGAAACAACATAAAGTTTGTATTCCAAAACTCGAATTAAAAAGTGTTCATACAGTGATTATTACATAAAAAATTTAGATCCCAATCTTCATTTTGTATCGACCATTTTTAAATTTTATAATAAAAGTAATAAGTTCGTAATCAGAGACGAAAAAGATCGTTTGTAGTGATTTACATGAAAAAATGCACAATAAATCAGAATTTTTAGTTTTTGGCCGCCATTTTGTATCCACCATCATAAAATTATATAAATAGACAATAAATTTATGATCAGAGACCTTAAAAACTCCTAAAAACTAGTATTCGCTAATATCGTTTTTTTTAAACTGTTTTTTCTGTATTTCCCGATTTTTTGAGGTTATGGTTTTGACTTTTGAGAAAAAATGGCAGTAATACACTAAAGCTTGTGGCATAATAAAAGAAATAAGTTCGTAATCACAGACGAAAAAGATTGTTTGTAGTAATTTATATAAAAAAACGTAAAATAAAAAAGAATTAGTAGTTTTTAGCCGCCATTTTGTATTTGCCATTTGGAAATTGTATAAACAAACAACAAATTCATGATCAAAGACCTTGAAAACTCCTTAATAATAATTTTTATAGAAATTTTTTTTTAAATCTGTTTTTTTTGTATTTCCCGATTTCTTGAGTTTAGGGTTTGGACTCTTGAGAAAAAGTGGCAGTGCTACACTAACACTTGACATCTAAGGAGTTTATAAAAAAAAATGGGAGGATTACGTTAAAAATTGTGATTCGGCAGATTTTTGAACAAAAAAAGTGCTTTTTTCCCACCATGCGACGCCTTACACACATACACGTGCTCCCCTTTACCTCTCTGTGGAAGCGACCTAACTTCCTAAAGGGAAACACAAATGAGTGGTTGTTTTTCACTAATAAGAGCGTTGGTCGAAGCCCTTAAAACTTTTTTTATTTTTTATATAAATATCCTAAAAAATTCCGTTACTACTCATCATGATGTAAAAATACACGGTATGGCGTTCCAAGGTCTCATTTTCGTGCCATTCTGTGCCTTCCATAACGACGCTATATTTGAGAAAGATGTGACTACTACAGCGCCAAAGAGTCTATACAATGAAACAAAATTGCCAAAATTGAAACTAAAACCTATCCCACGCATCCACCTCGAAATGAGACACACATATATGTGTATATATATATATACATAAGCATGAATATACATGTACGTCAGTTGATGAATGATTACCTATTGAGTCAGTTTTTTCTGTGTAAATATTCACGAATTGTACGTTTAGTCACTGAAACAACTGGAAAGAAAATATGAAAATGAAAAATATACATTGTTTCACGAGTTTCTTGATATTAATATGCTTTACATTTTAAAAGCTTTTGAAATTTTCAGACAGACATGGCAGCGCGATAAAAGCGTTCCTGATTGGTCAATCAAAATGGATGCGCACCGCTACACCTTACATTTTTACATCATGACTACTCACCACAATAATTAAGAGAAAAAAGGTAATATTTAAATAAAAATAATAGATAGTTAACAAAAAGATTACATTACAGTAGAAATAATTGATAGTTTAAGTAAATGGTATTGTAGAGGACTATGTCTATATGATTTTTTTATAAAATACTTTAAAGAAAAAAGACGTAGTAAGGGCTAAATCCAGCGCCGTCTTTCGTAAGAAACAACCTTGTATTATTTTCTCCCCAAAACTTCTCTTTCTTTTATACAACTATCAATTCATTGAAAATAAATTATAAAATCATTTATAAAAATAAGTGGTAACAGTAGAAATCGGTAGTTCACAAGCCAGTTTTTCAGTGTTTATACATTTCTTTGTCGACAGTGGATATTCAGACTCCTCCGTTTCGTCTCCGTGTAGAAAAATGTTCAAGATAACGAAGAAAAAAAGACAAATTCCGTCATCTTCCGTACAGATAATTTATCTAGCATGTAAATGGCCTGTTTCCGTTTCTGCCCATGATAAAACGTAACAATAAGACGAGTCCCGTGTAAGTGCGTACAGCACACGCTCGTCGAACCATAATAATCCCATAAATAACCGGGCGCCCATGGTTGTCCATTGAAATATCTAGAAATTAAAAAATCCCGTAATTCACCGTACGCCCGTGGCTGTCGTCTCGGTAATTTTGTATGAATAAATCCCGTAAATTTCCGTATGCCCGTGGCTGTCCATCACGATTATTTTAGATAAAAAGATCCCGTAAATTTCCGTATGCCCGTGGCTGTCCGTCACGGTTACTTAAGATGAATAAATCCCTTAAATTTTTGTATGCCCGTGGCTGTTCGAAACGGTAATTTTAGAGAAAAGATCCCGTAAATTTTCGTACGCTTGTGGCTGTCTGTCACGGTAATTTTTTATAAATAAATCCCGTAAATGTCCGTATGCCCGTGGCTGTCCGTCACGGTTATCTTAGATGAATAGTTCTCGTAAATTTCCGTATGTCCGTGGCTGTCCTTTTTCACGTATCATCAGCCCGTGACTGTTCGTATATTAACCGCGTCATGTATCGGTATTCAGGCTTGGAATAAATGTTGAAAAAGTTTGTGTGGATTTTGGATGGTTTGAGTACTGATATTTGTAACTTTTATCAAATTTTTTTATTGTTTTTATAATTTAGCAACGTTCTTAAATTCCTCCGATAGTTCCGATCGTTTCATATCGTATTGAGATGGCGTTATATCGCTACCTCAATACCGATAGTTGTGGCACACCTTATAGTTATACCTATATTTATAACACATGACAGGTCGTTGACGACAGGGACCGAGGGACCCCGAATCGAAACAACAGTCTATACCTACTTATGCTTTAACAGCCGATTGACTGATCATATCCAGCGAATTATCTTTTACAGATTACAAGTTCACATTGCTATCCCGGACGGAAATGAAAGTCGGTTGCCTCTCTAGTTCATGAGGCCCTACTTAGGCAGCCTACTGAGGGCACAAGTAGGCACGTCAGGGGGTACGCGTGAGGTTCTCATTAGGCAGCCTACATAACCTACCTTTATCTTACTTCTCGAATAGTATATATAGTTGTATCAGCTACAGTTGCAGTGTAAGCTGTAGCGTAAAATTATACACAGGTTCACAAGTTATTTTTTCATTGAATCTGATACAAATGATTAATGAGTATTCTTATCCATATGAGACTGACAAAATCAATCGACATTAAATTTGTTGTCAACTAAACAAAGTCTCTCAAAGTACTGAATTAAAAATAATAAGGTTGCTTCAAAAAATTTTAAGAAAAACTATTTAAAAACCGTACTAAGATTGTAAAATTTAACATTCAACAGCTTGTATACACTGTCATTTAGATGTCTGCCGTCAAATCAAGTTCATCTGTCATTTACTTGAATCAATATGTTTTTGTATAAAAAAAAGCAAACTGCAGTGTGAGCATTTAATTTGTATTTATTACATAGTGATTATTTAATAGTTCTTCAGAACTAACTCACGAATCATATGTTTATACTGTAAACTTGATATCAATTGTGAATGAGAGATATTTTTAAGGTGACATTTATATCTTCATTTATATAAAATTTCTATTTATCTTAGGAATATATTTTTGTAACTACACGTGATCAACAATGCCGTGATGAAAAATTTTCATGAAGAAATTAAATATGATTCGTTTGAAATGAAGCATGACTTTTGTTCAATTATAATACATGTATTCTCATATGTACATATCTATATTTATCAGTTGAAAGGTGGTTATGTTACGTAAATGGAGGCAGCCTACTTAGGGCCTACCAAACGCTACCTGACGCTGCCAACGTCAGACCTCAGTTGGCAAGAGAGGCAGCCTAAGTAGGCCCTACTTACTGATCGCCTACTTACAATTTCCGTTCGGGATTATATCCTATAAGACTATATTTAGTCTATAGCAGTCGACTGACTGATTATTTCCTAGTTTACTTATAGCAGCCGACTGACTGATCATTTCCATTATGTAAAACAAAATCTTATGCGTAAACGTGAACAAACAATAAGTTTTAATAGTTATACCGTAATTTGAAGCCTCTGGGCTTTAACTGTCAACGCGATCGAAAAAATTCATTGCAGAAGATGTTAGACCACAAGCCAAAAAACTCATTATACGCTTATCAGACATGTCACAAAAAATAGAAGCAACAGTGCGTACTACTCTCATATTTATTGTGAACATCTACAATGTGAGTAACATAAAGAAAATAAGAGATTTTGGTCATTAATAATAGTACAATATATTGAATTTTGTTCGATGACACTTTTTATTCTAGTACTCGTTAGAAAATTTTTGTTTGGCGGATGTGTACTTTACGACTCCTCACGAGAAGTTGACTGCAGAACTCGCAATGCTGCCAACATAACAACGCAGAAAATTCTAAATTATTGAGGTGGTAAATTTGAGCGTTAATATGTGGTCGGTAATTCTTGTTCTGTCAGTACTAAACAGGATTTGTTTATTTTTAACACAGCTCTCGAGCCAGCGAAGCTCGCAAGAGAGCTATAACCAAACTATTACTGTGGGTAAACCATGAGTGAACAAGAAAAAAAAGTTATACAGGTGGAGGTAGAGTTTTCTTTTGATTCGTCATAACACTGCAAGTTCTGAAGCTAACTTCTCGTAAGGAGTCGTAAACTATAATTTTACCTTAAGTTTCTCCTCAAGATATTGATAAAGATCTTTTCTACATATGTTAAAGCAAAAGGGTGACCCAAGCACGATATCGAAAGATTATTGCACAAGTTCGTGGTTGATATTTATCTAAAGGAAAACTTGTACATTAAGAATAAAACCTCTTGTGCCCACGTAGCTTTTGGAGGAAAAGCTGCTGAGTTTATGAATTCAAATACCATGAAGGTTATTTAAAAAATATAATAATAATAATAAAACAGATAATCATTATTTTTGGATTGATTTGTAGATGATTTTGGAATAAACAATGGACGAGGTTGCGTCTCCGTCCACAGCGACTCCGGTTCTTAATGCACCAGGATCAAACGAGAATAGTCACAATCTAGATGAGAAAATTTATGAACTCAAGCAGACGTGCTACACAGAGTTGGTGGGGATTATCAACGGAATCGCTAGTGCTTTGGACGTTACTGCCAATACCCTCATGAACATGATCGCATTGCGAGCTTTGAGCCAAAAGCTGACGGAATCGGAGAAAGACATGCTTAAATAACCTTACCTTACAAATTCTAATTTCGACAAGTATGGTAAATTTCTGTTTGAAATAACTTGGAAGTATGTCACCGAAAAAATATATTTGTATTACACAATCAACTAGCTTGTTAATATTGGCCTGATTTCGACAACGATTATTGTATTGTCTGTTGTAGTGCAACTGTTCAAAAAGCAGGAGGCAGGGAAAGCAGCGGCGGCGGCAGGAGCCACAGCCGTTCTTGTCTCAGAAGCTAGTTCTGGATATTAAGCCTATGGGGAGGATGATTATGGAGATTTTTTCGAGACTGGTAGGAACTACTCTGGAGGTAGGTGTCGTGGTAGAAAAAGGAGGAGTAGTTTTTGCAATGACCACTTCAAAAAATTCACGCAAACCTCAAGCTTGTCCAAGTAGAAGCTTCATTTCGTTAATATTTGAGTCTCTATGTTAATTTTTCTTAGAGGCAAGGAGAATAACGGGTGCCTCGGTGACGAGGAGTCAGGAGGTGGAACACAGGCTGTTGAGATGACACTCGCGAGAGAATGAACAAAATGCTTAGTTTTATTTCTTTAGTACAATAAGGAGTGAAATTCACATTCAGAGTCACTTATAGTATAGCTTCTCAAGATTCTGAGCACGACGTGAGCCAGAGAAATTTACGTGCGTCTCGACGGGCTGCACGAAGGCGAGAGAGCTCTAATGACGCCGTTGCTGGCGCCTCAGCTGCGGCGGCTCAGGCCAAGAGTGGAAGGAGGAGCGGGAGTTTTGGACTGCCTAGTTAGAAGGGCTCTTTTGGCTCGAGCTTCTGCTTGCGGCGAGGATGTGTTGTTGGCGCGCTAGCCTGGGGCGCCACAAATATACTTTTAATTTTAGATGGAGGAAGAAACAAGTACAGTTTTAGGATATTGCCGGGTAGCTTATCCTGAGCTTGAGGGTAGCCGAAGGTAAGGAGCTCGTACGAAATGAAAACTCGTGTGAGTACGATAAAGTTCAACGTTTATTCGATTATTCCAATTTTACATGCAGCTTGTTCTGCTGGCTAGGCACGCGTGTGTCTTGTTTGACTGCTAAGCGTAATCTACGGCAGATTATCTGCCTCAACTGGTTAGAACGCCACACTTAGGTGGCGAGACGGGTCGTAGTAGTCTGTACACCAGAAAATAGCAGTACTGCACGGTGCTGCTGCTGCGAAGACTTCGCACGTCGTTAAAGGCTGCTTGCGTGGTTTTATTTTGTTTCCCCTTTCCTGGGACGGGGGGGCCACACAGTTAAATGAGGGTTTTATTATTGTTTGTAGGACATTGAAGGCCAGTAGCAGAGCAAGAAGCTCAGATGTAAGTTCCGCAAGGAGTAAAGCTAGAGGTAAAACACAAGCCTCAAACGCATCCGAACCTAGTCTCGTCGATTTTTGTCATTGATGTCAAAAATTTCCTAATGTCATTATAAAGTGCTTTTGGTAATAAATCACCATGATTTCATTTAAGTTTTATTGTTGCTTATGTCAGATGATTTACGCTCAATATTATTTTCAGATCAATGTTTCAACTATGATTCAAAATCTTATAGAATGGAAAGAAGCTTGACCCAACAGGTGTGCGACCTTCTAGATATGAAAAAGATGAATTCAATACGGTAACTTGTTATTTTCAATTTAACGAAAAAGACAAATTTACGCCAGATGGTCATTCGTTTTAGGTATTCTGGCGAAATTTTGTCTTGAACCAGTTTTGATTAAATCAGCAGCAATCCATCAACGCCGTCATTTCGGAATTCGATTGTTTCATCCTGATGTCCATGGAAAGTAGCGAATTTTCTTATTATTAACTACCAGCGTTAAAGTATGTCATCTGGAATAACCATCGTCCTTTCACCCTTGAAAAGCTTGATCATCGATCAAGTGCCAACACTTATTTCGTTGGGATGTAAGTGTTTTATATCGATTTACTTTTATCTCCAAAGTTTCATGCTACAAAACTCGATCAATTTCAAATTCTAGCTGCTCATATGTCGAACAGCTTGTCAAACGAAGAAGCTTTAACAGTTTATCGAGAAATGGCAAAGCAACACTGTCCTCCCCTCTGCTTTGTCAGTAGCATTGTATGAAAGAGGACAGCTGTCGAGGTTCGTGATCGAAAATCACTGTTTCAGTCAGTGGGGCCACGATTTTAGGAAACTCTAGTTTCTGAAAAACAACTGTAACAAAGTTCGTACGATGGCATGGAACACCACCGCGACTCCAAAAGTTGGGATCGATTTTTTTCTTACTAACGAAAATAAATCTTACGACAAGAATTTCTTTTAATTGTTCTTGAATTTTTAGTCTACATATGTATGTTTTCAATGACTGCATTAAATACAAACAAGCATTCTGTAAACGATAACAGAAAGTCGTTTTTTTTTATCATTCTAAAGATCATATGCTGTTTAAGAATTAATATGAATATATTGTATAATGTGTACATATTTTGGATTTATGTATTTTATCTAAACAATCATTCCAATCTATTATTACTAACTTTTTTTTAAATAAGTTTTCCAATCCAAATACTTATGCGTAGTATACAAAAATTTCTGTTAGCCTGATTTTAAAAAGATTTTGGTAGCTTTACTTCATCTTGTACGTAGTCAATGATAATTATAATTGTTAAGCTAGCAGAGAAATGTATAGAAATTATAACCTAATGAACCAAATATTTTTTAAGTAGTATTAAGGTAGTTAAATTACAGAAATAATACAATCGTCCAGTCTTATAAATTTTTATTTCAAGGTTTTACAAGACGTATAAAATCGAAAACTTTTTGTTATTATTTTCTTAAAATATTTATTTATGTTGGCTGCTTGTTAAATTATCATCAGAATTTTTAATTTTTACAACTTAAGGTTACTAGACATTATTTTAACCATAATTTTAATTCATACAATAACAAAACTTCACGCAACTCATGCTGTCAAAAGAAATTGTATTTTGAAGCTTAGAAATTCTTTTTTTTTAATTCTATTGTTGTTTTTAAAGAGTGTCTTGGCTTTCCCATAATTATTGGTGTTTGAGGCAAAAACATGCTATTTTCTTTTTCAACTGCAATAATCGATGATTTTTGCGTGGATCAGTCATGGAAAAAAATAAATATTAATTGCAATTAAGTTTTTCCTACGCAGTACACTGTTTGAACAAACAAAAAAAGTGACTGTCCAGAATTTCAGACAAGCCTATACATTCTAAATCAAAATACTGAAAGAAAGCTTCACATAAAATAAATACAGCGCCTTTTACACCATCATTATTTTTTTTACAGACAGAATATACCTATGTTTTCATACATTCTTCAATATTTTTTGTCAGTTTTTTAAAACAATCAACTGTAAGGTATTCTTGAAGTATTTTTAAGTCTTGATCATTTATGTTACAAATTAATTCAGCAAAATTAAGTTTTAAATCTTGCTGTCTTACTTGAAACTATTTCTATGTAACATTTTCAACGGCAAGCTCTGGTAGCTCTAGCCAACGCAGCATTATTTTTCATTTCATTTCTCTGGTCATATTAATAAATGCAGTTCTTGGTTTTATTTTATTGGGTGAGAGTAAACGAATCGATGTATTTGGTTCTACGATTGTTTCGGATTCACTGGTATATTCCCCAATAACCCAACTATTCTTTTTATTTTGGTAGCGGGTATTACCCTTTGATCTGCAAGAAAAAAATTAATTTATTTATACAAGTATGAATATTAAAATCTCAGCACACGGTATAAACTGATTAGAGTTGGGACGTGAATTTTAATGGATGCGGTAATAATTTCTTACCTAGATCCTTTTCCTAATGCTTTTTTAGTGGTTTAAGTTTCATAAGTCTGGGATTTTCTCGTTTTTTACGTAGCTTTTTTCACCCGTTTTCCTCTTCCTTTTTCTTTGCTGAAAAATACAACATCAAGAGAAAAAAAGAGCCTCAAAAAACGACTAGTTAGCGTTAAAAAATACTTGACGGAGGATGTGATTTTATTTGAAATAACACTCACTTGAAAGACAAAGAAGATTCTATTAAATTCGAGTTATCTGCTAATGGTGATTGATGAGACTGTGATGTCCTGACGTACTGATGATAATGGTTTCAGAGACACATCACCTTCAATCGACCTAAAATAAATTTATTAAAATTGAAGTAGGAATTTAGTCCTAATGTTTTAACGATGATTTTTTGCTCTGATGATTCGTATGGTTCTTAAGTTAACTTACATCATGGACTTGGGAGCTTGATGTCTTAAATCGTTTTTTTATTACAAGTCGATGATTTTTCGGTATTTGAAAAAGCGTTTCCAAGCACCATTTTGCTTATTTTTTCCTGGTCATCGAAGCCGTAGCTAACGAAAAATAAGTTAAAGTGAGGTGAAATAACAAATACTAATATAATAATATGACGAATGGAAACTTATTATAAATAAAATAATTTCTTACCTGGTCACACTGCTTGATTCAAGATAAGAGTCTGCATTTAAAAGATTTTGTTCTTTTTCAATGCGATGACTCACAGTATTCTCAGAGCTTTGTTTGTTGGTACCACTATTTGGCTCGCTATAACTCGTATCTTCAGTGTGACTTCTGAAATCAGACAAATATATTTTGATCTGAAGGCATGCCTCTTTACGTATATTGATAAAAATTATTTGTCATAATACTCATGTATAGTAACATGCACGCTACTAAACCTAAGTTTCTTCATCAGGCACAGTCTTGCATAGTGTTGCTTGATTTGGCATAATTTGTCGCAAATTGGCAAAAATTCTGCCAGATTATGACAAATTATGCTAGACTGTGCTTGATGGCGTCTTAATATAATTTTTGAAACGTATTAAAAAATTTTGACTAGAGAATATACTGATGCCACAATGTAACAAAATTTTAATTAAAAATTTCATTTGTCACTGAATCATGAGTTTATATAAAAAATATAAATAACAAAAACGTTCAAAATTACGTTAATTCATCCCTGGGTTGCTCTACTGGGCTTTTTAATCTAAGAGAAATTTGTTTTCTGGTAGTTTTTGGCACAATGTTAATTGGAGACGTCTCCTGCTTCATGCTGCAAATGTCATTCTCATCACTATATATATACACGAAAAACAAAGAAAAACATTTATAAGTATGACCTGTAATTTTTAATAATAAAAGATAAAGTACAATATTATGATTGTCTGCTGATAAGTATTGATTGAAATTTTTTTTTTAAATTATGTTTCCTTTGAAAATGTGTAGAGTTCTTGCATAAAATGATTTTTTTTTTAAAGTTTCTTACCTGCACTATAAAAGTGATAAATATTTGTAAGTGCAGGTGTAAAAAAGAGAATCTGTTTAGAAGTGAAAACTTATAACTTATTCATCGATAACTTCCACAACACATGGGAGGATGTCATTAACAGAATCCCTGTTGGAACAAGATATTTTTTGGAATCAATGAGAGCTTCAATCAATTAGCTTACGCACGCTTACTGTGAAACTTTCTTCAGAACTTTCTTTCATGAGCATTAGAGCCAACTTTTGAGTTAAAGTATTTATTACTTCTAAACGATCACCTTGACTCTTCCTCGGCTGTAAATAGGACATTACTGTACTACACATTTTTCAAATTGCTTATATTCAATATCGATGATTCATTACCTCTACTGAGTGATTATGTCTTATATCAAAGACAGTTAACTGCAATGATTGATAACAATCACGAGGCATTGATTTTATTATGCATGGACAGCTAATTGGTTGACTAAAAAAAATCATAAATAGTATAACATTACTAATATTGTATTAAATTATTAAGCGTCAAATTAGAAGATTTAAAAAAAATTGTTGAAACAAAATAAGCTGTTCCAGATGTCTTCTTTGTAAATTCATTGCAAATAAAATTATGAAATAATATTTTTACAGGGTTTTAACATTGGAGCGTTTTTCTTTAAACTTCACAAGGAATTTGCTGTACACAATCTTGGAATTAAATCCCCTTTTCTGAGCTCTAGGACCATTTGCGACATATTTTGTGGACTGATATTTATACTCCAAATTACCTATTCGCTTTCATCGAGTGTAGAAACTAAAACAAAAAGAAAGAACTCGTGTCCATGATACCAGGGGTCACAAATATAATATTACTGTCGACTAGTACCTGGAGTCCCAGGATATTTTTTTGTGTAATATATAAAAAAGGATTTGCATAGGAATATAACCTACATTTGCACGTTTAATTCATGGCAGTACATTGTATTTATCAATTGTATCAGAAGTACAATTGTAAACAGTAGAATCCCTTCTTAAAGTGAGTATCAATCGCACAAATCAAGTACTAAATCATGTATCCGTAATAGTTTTATCATCTTTTACTCTTGGATTTGCAGAGTGGTGTTTATTGTTTTTCAAGACACTTCTGCAACAGGTTCACTGAATCCAGCGTAATTTTCATCGTTGTGTGCAATAAATGATGAAGGAGATGGAATTGAGATGGGAAACGAGAGGGAGAAAAAGGAAGTTCACATGGATTTTGTCACTCATTCTCTTCTCTGCTACAAGTCATCTGATAAAGAATTAAGTGTACGAAGACAGGATGAAACTGGTTGAAGTTGTATACATCGACGAACTTGGTCAATTTATAGTTTCAACCACTCCAATTCTAAACAGGTAAATTAACATTTACCAAAGCAGCTACTCTAAATGTAAGTACTATAATATTCAAATTCTATTTTGCACAACAAAGTTATTTTTAAGTATTCCAACTTATTTCGTTATCACTGTGTTTATAGGGATTTTACTATCATAAGTTCCTGTTTGCCATAATTACTCCAGCAATGAAAAATAGACCAAGAATTTTTTTTTTTTCGCTGCAAAGAGACTGATAAAAGCCGAAAAGCAATTTTCCTTCCTGAATCTTAATGCTCTAAGTACTATCAATTTCAATTTGGTGAGTAGCGCGTTTTTGGTTATAAGATGTATCAAAATTAATTAACTTTTGCTGTTTCAACGACCTATTCAAAGTTTTGTATATATTTCTTAGTTAATTTTTTTTTCATAAGTAAAAATTATAAAAGTTTTCAACTCCTTTCAGTTGGTAATGCAGTTTTTGTTGATAAGTTTGTGCACAACTTTGCCAATACGGTTATGAATAGTTTTAATTTACCTTTACCGATATTGAAATTTGATTTTCGCGGGTTTCAAGTCACCTGAAAAGGCACACTTTTAAAAACTTGCCGAAGCGTGTTGTTACATGTATTGATGTATTTTTATATATTTATTCCTACATTTATTCGCGAATTATCAGTAAAAACAAATAACGAGTTTCTAAAAAACTGGCTTATTTCAGTAACAAACGTATTGTGAACATTTTTCCATCGTATTACTCTTATTCGTATTTAACGTGGCACTTATATATTTCAGATGATCAAATTATTACTGGGAGCCGCCACCATGCATTGGTTAAATTGTAAAAAATTCTGCACCACTGAAGTTTGCTGAGCAAGGAAACCTCAACCCTTGGAAAAGTCCTTTGAAATTTGGAATGAAATCATCAAGTGAAGAGAAAATTTATATCTACGGGTCTTGTAAATTAGCTTTAACGGCACACTACGTGGTGCATTAGGTAAAAATTTATGTTTGTGTGGTGTTTATTTGTTAAAAATTAAGCAATTATGAATGACGTTTGACATAATATTTTTATATTTATGAAAGTTTAAAAATAGTTCGAAAATTCCAGTCAATTTCCAAAAAACAACTTTTGAGATTAGTATTGAAGGTGACGAGTGAAACCGTATAAAGCCTACTACAAAGTATGATAAAGATAGAATTGATCAAAGACTTAATAACGATTAGCTTTAATAAGCTTGTATTTTCTTGGAGACCATTATCAGTTACATTTATCCAATGTATTGGGGATGATGACACTCAAAGCAGGCAGCCAATATTATGCTGTGTCATTGATAATTAAAAATCAAAAATACTTTTATATTGACTCAGAAATATTACAATTTAATGATAACTTATTTGATACAACTGAAACTTTTATAAGTCTTCTGTGGAAAAATGTTATGACTGTCATACAACTAATATTCATTACGTTATTTTAGAGAGTAACATTGTTATTTCAAATAATTCTCAATGGGAGGCCAACTTTAATGGCAGAGTAGTAAAATTCAACGTTGCAGTGTATGACTCTTTTTTTGTAGTTATTAACAACATAGCTAATAAATTAAATCTTGAAAGTGACACTTTTGCAGCATTTAGTGATGTATGTAATGGGGTAAAGGCGAAATTAACTGATACTTACTACTTGGGTGAGGCTGTAGAGGATTTGTTACAGCTTTATGAGGAGTGGAACTCATCAGTAAATGTTGTGGAAACCATTAAAGAAGAGATGGAACATTTCTTGAAACCTTTACCCCTTGTGTCAAACTGCCTTAATCGCAGATTAAAGGGGAAGAGATATCTTTCGGTTAATAATTATGCAAATGACATGTCTACATTACTGTATGTTTTGCTCGCCGAAGACTGTATAGAAGCTTTTTCTGCATATAGAGACAATGATAAGCTGTTTTCAAGACCAGCGTTTATAAACGCGAATGAAACGTACCCACTAACAAAGTTTTGGAAACTAATTAAGAAAGAAAAGGTGAGCAACCTTGAATGCAACTTGACATCATTGGCAAACTCTGCTCTACCTTACGCACAACTACCATTTTTTGTCAGAACAATAGATTTCGAATCTATGAAATATATTTTTCAGTCTAAGCGAACTACAGATTTTTTTTTTTTTTCAATTAAGGTTCTGACCTCACAAGAGGTATGGACGCTTACTTTATTCAGAAAAATATATTGCATAATACAAGAGTGATAGTAAGTTTTAATACATAATAGGGTCGCTTAAGTATACAAAGGTCAATACAACTTAAAAGTAGCTTCGTATGGAACAGTCTTTCGTTTCGCGCGAGAGTTTAAATTTGCGCACATCAATTTAATTCAAGAGGCGTCGAAGACAGAGACGTTCTTGTACATAATGAGATTAACTTTATACATTAGTTAAGAGAATAATAATAAGGTTAAATGGTACTTGAAGGTATAATTGCTAATATGTTATACATATATTTTACATGACTTAAAAAACTTTAATGTAATAAGGCACGCTGGTATGTTGGGATTAGCAATGATACATTCTATATTTAGAGGGGGCTTGACATTAATTTTGTGAAGATCTTGGAACATTATTTTCCTTTGAGGCGAATATAAATCACAGTTCCAAATTATGTGGTTGAGGCTCTGCTCCTCAAATCCACATTCGCAGGTAGGGTCGTTTATGATACCCTTTCGATATAGACTCTCTCTGAGGCTATGGTGATTCGTTATTAGTTAGTAGTTTTTTGGCCAAAAACAGTACTTACATTATGCCTCAGCCACCGTATTCACCAGACTTGGCCCCCAGCGACTTTTTCCTCTTCCCAAAATTGAAAAAGCCCATGAAAGGATGAAGATTTGCCACGATGGAGGAGATTAAGGCTACATCGCTGGAGGAGCTTAAAGCAATACCCAAAATAGCATTTCAGAAGTGCTTTGACGACTGGAAAAAGCGTTGGCACAAGTGTATTGTATCTGAGGAGGATTATTTTGAAGATGATAACATAGTTTTCGATGAAAAAATAAATATTTTCTTATAAAAATGAAAAGTCACCTTACTTTTTGATCACACCTCGTATACATATGCAATAAGAAAAAAGTTCCTTAACTACAATCATATGCAAAATCTGTTAAGTGGGTACCTTTTTTAAACAAAGATTTTCAAAATTTGTCTTTTATAATTATTGATTTTTCTACCTGTATCACCAAACTATGTTCTGATTATCGAATAAATGTAATGCTATGTTTCAAAAAATTGTATGAAATAAAAATAAATAATACATTTCTATATTTTTTTTTTTCTCTTTAGCGTACTGATTTTTTATTCACAAAATTAAAAAAACAATTATTCCCTTTTGCATTGTTCATTAAGAATAAGTTATATTGCAGAGTGTAAAAAATGAGACATTGAAAAACAAAAATGTATTTAGACGAATATACAATAAATAAGTAATAAAGTTTTGTGTGGGTATTTTTAAAAATATATTTTATTTATTATTTTATTCCACACATTAAAGATGAAAACATATTTTTTATTTAACCCTCTTTTTTAATTTAAATTTTTTTTGAAACAGATCATTTGAAAGCTTAAAGCTTTATTTTAAATTATTTTCGCTGTATTAAAAAATCTAGTAAAACTATATTTTTTTATTTTTCTTAAAAAAAAGCATTTCCATCAAAATAAAATAAATCGATGTTAACATACAAGGCTGTACGTATTTGTATGTACATATAAATACAACTATTTGTGTCTTGGTATTTTTTGAAATAGTTATAACTACGCATACCTTCGGTTTCTCTATTTCAAGTTTCTAGATTCAGAGAATCGATGTAAAAAACAGAAATAATAATTGTCGTTCGGTTTTACACTATTGTTTTCAAGTATATAATCTTTTGAGTTCTGCAAGCATTAAATTTATAAAACAATCATGCACTCTTATGGAAGAAAAAGCTTTACGCATATGTCAATATATTTCTAGAATTACCGTTACGTGTGTATGTGTCTACATAATTATAGCTAAGCTAGACTGAGAAAAATGTCATTATCTAAAAAAAAAAAAAAAAATGCCAACCAGGAACTTGCAATTACCTTAGCTTCCTTTCCGTACTTAAAACTAAATTGTTCAAGAAGATTTTATGAACCATTAAGGAAATAAAACGTGTCTCCCTCTTCTAAAAAATTTACCGTGCATCGTAAGATCTTACGTCTGTGACGTAGGTAAAGCAGCTGTTAAAATTAGCTGGGGATAGCTTAACAAAATAAAAATGAAAAAAGAATTTTTCCACCCTCGGGTGGTTTTGGGAGGCTGGTACGTCCTCGGGCGAAAAAGCAGTTTTCCGGAACTCGTTCGAAAAGTCTCCTTTACGAACCTCGTTACGGACCTCGCCCTCGGCTCGGGCCGCAAACCTCTCGGTTCGCAAACAGAGACTTTTCAAACTCGGAGGAAGACTACTATTTTTTTTGTTGAGTGAACTTGTAGTGACTCAATTGTCTTTTTTTTTATGCTACGTCAAATTTTTGCACATTGTCATTTATTATGTTGCATCTGGCTACAAAAAAAATATGTTATATAGGTAGTTTTGTCAACCAAAACGAATCGGTTCGTTATAATTGTCTATCACAGGAAGCCGACTAGCCGAGATGATAATTTTTCTGGCACGCATGATTTAAAACGCTTGAGTTTTTGGTTCTGCTAGCCTTAATTGGTACTGAACTTCTGATTCCCTCTTCATTCTCCCATATAGCCATTTACCTAAATGTCGCTAATGCGGTAATACATTCGAGTGTATTACTATACGATATTTTTTTAACAAAACTGTAAGTGTAAGGCTACCATTCCTGAAAATTTCAATTGTCTACGTTGCAAAAGAGCGCATCAAGAATTTTGCAAAAAAAAATCATCTCGGCTGAATTAGTACATGGATCAATTTATTTCTTTAATGCAGATAAAAATCGAGCATTCTTAATGAAAAATATCTTGAAGCGAATCCATTAAAACGTTTTTAAAAATTTAATTTTGCCAATATGGAAAAAATTAAATTTAACATAAATGAGAGATTACGTAGCATATACGGAAAAAATCAGTTGTACTATGGACTAGAACTTACAATATACTAAATTTCTATATTTCTATATTAATAATCGTTTATTTACAAATTTTTTGCAAAATACGGATTTTATTGTTTTTTCGAATTTGCAAAAAAAAAAAATATATGTTCATTTTAACGCATCGACGCTCATTTTTAAGGTATTTTTAACACCTACAACTTATTCTGTAGGCGTATGAAAAATTTTTTAAAAGTAAAAAACATTGTTTCCAGTTCTTTAGTAGTTCATAATAAATTTTTCTGAACAATTTAGCTATAAGAACAATAGTTCCAACTGCCGAAAGGCAGCAAATTCCACTGCAAAATTCTGATTAGCATTTTTTTAGTGAAAAACTTTCGACATGCCTTTCTTAAGAGTTTATATCTAAAGATTTCTTTAATATGTTTGGCATTAATCTGTCTCACGTTTTTTTTTTTATTGTTTTTATCAAAGCTGAAAGAAAATTTTGTTTGTATTTTCTTATCATTTATTTTATCAAATTAATTCTATTGAAAAAGCTTCCTTTTTAAATTTCTTATATTATTTATTTAAAATGATAAAAAGCTTAATGGGTAGTAAGTTTTTACCGTTTATGACAAAATTAATGCTAAGTATGTAACGTTTCACTAAATTTCTCTACAAAGTTCATGAAATAGGTATTTTAAAATTAGATATTTATTAAGGTTACAGTTCCAAAATATGTTTATATTTTGTACAAATTAGACTTTTAACTATTACTCTTTATCATTTAGTTTCAACCAATTCCGCAGTAGCGGAAAGTTCATTGCAAAAAAATTTTATTTTTATTTTAGTCATTATTATTATTTCTATCATCATTAGTATTATTATTATTAAAATTAGTATTATTACTACTACTATTGTTATTATCATTATCATTACTATTATTATTATTCATTACTCAATACTGAATGAAAATTTTAATTCAAATAAAAATAATAATAATTATTATTATTATTACTATTATTATTATTTTTGATAATGTAATCAGAATACTAAGCTTTGTTGAAAATTTTCGGATGCGTGTCATAAAAAGAAACATTGAATAGTGAAACATGACACAGTGCTTACGTACGTGATTCACGTGACGAAAAATTTTCTCGAACTCCTCCAGAAAAATTAAATTTTATATGTTGTGTTACGTACGATAGCATATAGCTATGCGTGCGTGCGCCTTTTCTGGCTTGGGCCTGAAAGGTAGGGGGATAGAGAAGAGAGGTGATAGGAAAGGGAGAGAGAAGGGGCAGGGAGATAAGCTAGAGACGCGAGAGGGTAAGGACGAAGTCCGCGAGACTAGAAGACACGCACAACTTTCCTCAAATATAAGTGATTCTAATAAAGCATAAGTAACAACAAGTCACGCTTCTATTTATTCTCGCACCGAGAATCCCACGTAACAGCTAGTGTCAGAAGTGGGATACAGATAAAATTTTTTACGGTCTGTTACGTGCGTATAAATCACTTAGTCTCGCGGAACAAAAAAAAAAAATTTTTTTAACTATTTTTTTCTTGACTTAATTGACGTAATAAATAAAAGAAATAAAAAGAATGTATCTCTCGTCGCAAAAAAAAAGATTCAAAAGTGCCAGACGCCAAATTCAGCATGTCAAGGGCCACAATATAAAGGAAATTGGAAAAGTAGAGGAGAACAGGAAGATATAATCGGAAAAATCTTCGATACCGCAAGGATACCAGACAAGGAAAAACTGGATATCAAGCCAGTGGACCAATATACCAGGACACTAGAGGCAGCTGCCATTCACTAAACCCAGGAAAATACAGACAAAGAGAAGAAAATACGGTATGCCAAGCCTGGACGACAGCCGCAGAGAGAACACGGGATACACGGCACAGGGGAAGGGAACAACGAGCGGAAGCAGAAGCTGAGCAACTCCAGGAAGGATCAAAGAAGGGACCCGTAAGTATGTACGGGATTATCGTCATGCTGACCATCGTCACGGCGATCTGGTCAGTGAATTTTCGTTCACTCGTATATACTATACTCATAACCCCCGAGGGAAATACGAACCTAAAAGAAAAAACTTATACATCGATGTTATTTCTAAATCGCAATATCCTAAGACCTTAGCGGCAACCCATAATTGCATGCACAAGCATATAACCGATACAAACGACAAACACCCCATACAAGATTTTTTAAATTAGTTAATAAGTACAAGGAGTAGCCAACCGAAAACAAAAACGAAAAAAAAAAACTATCGACTAACACTCGATAGAGCACGCGTATCTATCAGGTTAATACAAAGTACACAGAAACGACGGCGTTTTACGATTAGAAAAATACATATACGAACAAGAAAAGCACAAGACGAACGACAGAAAAAAAAAGACTAAAGAGCAACACTATGAGTGACGTAGAAACAAATGATACACTAGGAAGGGGAGTACAGGAAGCCGTGAGGTGCACAGAAATACACGAAACAAAACCAATTGACACAGATGACGAAGTAATATAAATTAATCTAGAAGATGATTCGGAAACATGGACAGAGTGGCAGAAGGCCAGCAAAAAACAGAAGCTTTTTATGATAAAAATGTTAAGGAAATTAACGCCAAGCATAAAACGCGGACAGTTATCTCATAGACAAGACATAAGCGATAACGAAACTGATGCGCCATCCCACACAGAAACACATAGACCCCCCGTATTTGAAAAATTAACTCCATATACCGAACGTGAAAATGCGACTACTGACATGAATCGACGAGCCAATCGGAATCCACATAGCAATAAAACACATGTCAAACACGACACAAATCTACACGATATAATAAGAGAAGCAGCGGCACAAGCGGTGCAACAATATACAAATCGAATACGTACACCTACACAACCAAAGCATCAATTATCACAACAGACGTACGGAGAAGTTACACGGCGTCAAACACAAATGCGAATCCCAGTAGCTCAAGGCAAGCAAGAAATTGGGAACGATGGCGTTACTTATAATACAAACCACAATAATAATAATTATTACAAACAAAACACAGCGGCACCACTTTATTCTGTAGGAGAAAACAAGTCAGGTTGGGCAAATAGAAATTACTTAAACGCCCAAGACCGATTTACAGCACCCCCACATTACACAGGCAATTTTAATTACGAACGCCCAATTCAGAACACGCTGTCGTCACTAAGTCACCTAGCAGCAAACATACCGATATTTGACGGCGATTTCGTTAAACTACCCCTTTTTGAACAAATGGTAAGAGTGGTATCGTGGACTGTGAGCCCCGTACATGAAAAATTTTTTATAGGCTCACTAGCAAATAAGCTAAAAGAAGCAGCTGCCGAATTTATACCACGCCTGGCGCAGTTTTCATCTGTAGATGAATTCTTGGTAGAATTGAAAAATAGATATTGCAGCATCGGAAGCGTTGACATGTTGTTGGCAAAATTAAAAGTAGTGAAACAATACAGAGGGGAATTAGTAGGGGAATACAGTAGGCGCGTTCAAAAATTATACGATAGAATAATAACCCTATACGATTCGAACACGACACTATTTCCCGGGCAACGACACGCATTATAAGAGAGCGCTGAAAAAGAAGCTATGAAGCAATATACGTACGGAATACAATCACCTTACAACTACAGGGTAACATGCCTTAACCCGAAAACGTTAGGCGAAGCTATAGTAGCCGCGCTGAAAATGGAAAGCGACTTAAGCCTACGAGAAATAATGCCGGCACAAATCGAGGCCCAAATATACCGAGCGAGAGCAAAAACAAGAGATACGGACAATCGTGCGAGCAGCCATGAGCAGGCAGAAGTACGCGACACAACAGATAAAAATAAAACAACAGGGGATTATCAATATTGCTCAAATTTTAATGAATACGGGGAGCATACTACAAAGTATATATGAAATTAGTAGCAGACGCAGCAAATAAGAGAATTCAAAATCCAAACATAAATGCAAATGATCCACCAGTGCAGGTATCACAAGATAAACAAAACGTAAGGGATAAAAATTGCACTTACTGCAAACGCAGGGGGCACTATACAAGCGAATGCCGCACACTGGTAAGAGACGCAGAGAATGGGAGAATAAATCGGAGCGATGGACGCGAACAATTCAACAATGACAACAGGGAAAATACGAAAGCAAATTTTAACTACCAGAATTATTATAATCACCCCCCTAATACGTATGACCAAAACTATAACAACGATTATAGAAGGAACCCCTACAACAATACAGGCTACAACAGATATAATAACTACAACAGAAACGCTGATTACTTAAGAAATAATTATAAAAATTACAACAACCAGTACGGTAACTACAATAATTATCGAGGAAATTACAATTACAACAGAAATTATAATAGGGATGAAAATAATAACGACAGAGGACCTCCGAATGAAACAAATGATGCACCTGATGAAAAAATATGCACGCGTAGAACGGAACATTTAAACTCGCAGGACGCTCGTCGTGCTCCCCAAGCGCCGAGCGGGCCCCGAGAATAGAGAAGGAGATAGAGCATAAAAACTAAACGGAGTCAGCTGAAGGAGAGAAACAAGCAGAGTCAAATAAAATACGCATCGGAGGTGAAGATAGCAAGACATCACGCAAAGAAAAGTATACGAGAAATGAAACAATTAAAGTATCGCTAGAAACAGACTCCGAACAGGCTCCTCAAACGGCTGAAAATGCTCCCAAAGAAAAAAGAATTGAAACAGAATTTATAACTAGGAGCCCTTTAGCTGGTAAAGAAAAAATCCATGAAAGCATGAACCTACCTCTCCGCGAAGTAAATATATCGAGTATTGGAAGCACACCACCATCAGTAATATTAAACAGCAATTAGCTGCAATCTTATGGCGCAAAATTTTACGCGGATACTGGTGCCGAAGTATCAATTATAAAAGAATGCTGTCTCACTACCGACACGCATATAGAGAGCAGAGAAAAAGTCCTAATAACTGGCTTCACACACGGAACACGCTGCACGTTAAGGACAACTAAAATACCTCTTAACGGTATAATAATGAATCTGCACGTAGTCCCCGATACCTTTCAGATAGAAACGGAAGGCATTATTGGCTGGGACGTTTTTAAGTTGTATAATGGCCTCATAAGCGCCAAAGAAAATTATTTAGAATTAAAAGGCATCAGAATCCCATTACTAAAATCAGAATATTTTCAAATCCCCGCAAAATCGAGGAAAATAATATTTGCGCGTATAAAAGATGAGAGCAGCCACGTACAAGTCGGCTGGGTCCCTCTACAAAATATAAAGGAGGGAATCTTATTAGGAAATTTTATAGGAGAAAATAGAAAATCAAAAATATATGCGGGAATCATAAAAATAAAAGACAAACAATTGACGTGCCAGTACCAAAAGTAAATGTTTTCGAATGTGAAACCAGACAAGGGGCGGAACTATTCAGCATCGCTGGGGACGACGCTGAAGGGTTAAACGAAGCCATGATTGGGCTTTTTAACACTAAAAATTCAGACGCAAAGGTGAAAAATAATAAAATTATAAAAGAAAGAAATGCCGTAAGCGGTAAAAATAATGATGATATAAAGAACAACATTGAAAATTTCAAAGATATTAAGAAATCGGATATAGTGGCTTGAGTAAGCAAAATAATGGAAATAGTCGATACATCTGTCTGCCACATGGAGGAATTAAACCACATCCAGGATCTCATAGAGTACAATCTGTTCGTATTTGGCCTCGACGGCGAGCCACTAAAGGCTACAAACTTACTTAAGCATCGAATAATAACGGCACGGAGAAGCCAATAGTTGCCAAAAGGGTACGCTACTTAATAAAACTAAAGGAACAGATACAAGTTGAAATAGATAATTTACTGCAGCAACAAATAATTGAGCCATCGATATCCCCATATAACTCAAATATGTGGATTGTCCCGAAAAACGTGGAACCAAACAAGGAAAAACGCTGGAGGGTCGTAACAGATTTCTGGCTATTGAACGAAATAACAGTTGGTACGTGCTACCCACTGCTATTCCAGAATAAAATTTTGGAAAATTTAGCAGCTGCAAAATATATAACCGTGGTAGATCTGAAGAGCGAGTTTGTCCAAGTAGAGATTCACGAGGAGGATGCTCATAAAACTGCGTTCTCAGGACCAAACGGACATTACCAATATAAACGAATGCCGATGGGATGCATAGACTCGCCAAGTACATTCATGCGAGTAATAACGCTGGCACTAGCAGGCTTACAAGGATGCAAGATAGAGGTATATATGGATGACATCATGGTATTCGCAGCAAACTTGGAACAACACGAGATAAGATTCAAAAGGCTCTTAAAACGGCTAGCCGATGCAAACCTCACAATAGAGCCAAGAAAATAAAAATTCTTTAGAAAAGAAGCGAAAGTGCTCGGTCATATTGTAGGCAACGGCCAGATCAAAACAAATCCGGAAAAAATTGAAGCAGTAAAAAGTTTTTCTAAACCAACAAATGCGAGGAATATAAAAAAATTCCTCGGGTTGGCAGGGTACTATCGACGCTTCATCAAGGATTACGCAAAAATAGCATAACTCCTCTCAAAGCTTACAAGAAAAACAGCCGAATTTAAATGGGAAGAGAAACAAGAACATGCATTTATAAAAGTTAAAAACGCTCTGTGCAGTGAGCCAGTGCTGAGGGCTCCAGATATAAACGAACCCTTTATCGTAACAACCGACGCATCCGACTACGCCATCGGAGCAATTTTAAGCCAGAGAGAGATAGGCAAAGATCACCCTTGCGAATATGCATCCAGATGCTTGAAGGGCAGTGAATTATCATATCCGACATACGACAAGGAATTATTGGTGATAGTGTACGCCAAGGAGCAGTTCAGGCCATATTTGTTTGGTCGTAAATTTACAGTCATAACTGACTATGAACCACTCAAACATTTCCACACATCAAAGAAACCGGACTCATCCACCGGAAGATTCACAAGATTGAAGGCAGAACTCCGTGGATATAAGTACGATATTGTTTATAGACCTGGACAGAAAAATAAAGCACCGTATGCTCTTTCTCGTAATCCAGTACTCAAAGACGGGAAAGAAAACCCAGAACTACCACGCCGGGAGCTATACGAGCTTGCGGAAAAACAGGAAAGGGACAATCACGAAGACATAAATGCACCACCAGCACGAATGTATAAAATGCGTACAAAGAGACAGAGGAATCTACTACGAAAGAACAGGAAAGTCAAAATAGAAACGTCTGACTCAGAAGAGCCAGACGAGAAGGCAATTAAAAAAAAGCCCAGAAAACTTAGAAAAAGCGAGCAGGTATCAAGTACCCACAACTGCAGTAGTACAGACACAGGATCAGAACGGGAAATGACGGAAAAACTAAAAGATAAGGCAGATAAAAACACCCTTGCAGCGGTAAACGATAAAGAAGAAATTCTGTCACAAGGACCAGTGGACGATAAGCTGGCGTACATGTGCAAAGAGAAAAACATGGAAAAAGGGGTAAAAACGATGAGCACACCATTTATCCACAAGGGTGTAACAGAGAAAACACAACACAGAACCCGTAAACGACAGTTAGATACTCTACATAGGAAAATCGCAGATTTTTCTAACACCGCCGAGCAACCGCACAACTCAAAGGAAATTATTATCGCATGTTGTGATACACCTACAGCAACGCAGAGGAATACCGAGCAAGAAGAACATTGGGGTTACCAACTAGCGCGGAATAGCGAGACAGCAGAAAGAGCGGAGAAAGAGAGGGAGTGGAAAGCTAGGAAAGTAATAGGGGAAACAGCAGCAGCAAAAACACCTGACAGAGACAAAGAAAGCGAAGGGAAATCGGAAAATAAAGGAGAAGTACATGACCAGAGAGAGAGTAGAGCCAAAGGTAGACAGCAAGTAGATGAGCGGGAAACAGAAATTACCGAACAAAGCCGAACGGCACTGAACGAACACGAGAGCAAACAACCGACAGATACACAGGTACCCAACAGCAGAAACGATAAGTATAATAATAAAAAAGGTCAAATTACCAATTTAAGGTCAATATTTAATGAATCAACCAATCGATTCCGAGCAAAAGTCTCAATCGACATTGAGAAGAAAGATATCAAAGGAAAAGAGGGCATAAGAATCGATGTATGGGAAAGCGATAGCACACCAACCGCAATGAACGAAGAAGAGGATGCAAAGATTCGAGTATCGGGGACCCAATGCGCAGAACCTTACAGACAGCTAATAATGATCGATGTCCTTAGAGACGGAAGTTGTCTGTTCCATTGCCTAAAACTTCTATACGGATTGACAGAATCAACAGACGAGCTCAGAAAAATTCTACGCGGATCAGAATGGATAAATAAATGTAAGGACCCAAAAGGAACCAAACAAACATTAAATAACAGCCATGAATTCGGCGACGGAGAATGTGCTTTTATATTTTCACAAGAATATGAAGCAAACATATGTATACACCTACAAGTATCACCCGATAAGATAGTATACCAACAATTCATGGGGAAGAAAGACGCAGAATTTAAACACATGCGTCTCAGAAACCAACACTATCAAGCCCTCGTAGAAGAAACTAGCGGCGATCACTCACCCAAATATAATAATGAGAATCAGAACGACGATTCCGATACCCAGGAACCTCGAGATAACACAGAAGAAAATTTTGAAGGTAAACGGACAAGACGGAGAGAACGATGAAGAGGACGCATGGGATTCGGAGAGCGAGGAAAAGAGTGAGAGAGAGGAAGAAAGAGTGCGGGAGCCCAACGAAAAGCGTATAAGGCCCCCACCTGAACCACCACCCCCACCAGACCCTTAAAGCGACTGTAAGCCATTAACCGAAGAGAATACAACGACGATAGTTATAACAATATTAATAATGTTCATAATGAAAATAATAGTAATATAATAATAATAATAATTACAGAAGCAATACTGAGTTTAAGAGTAATAAAGATAGTATACCGATATAGTATATTGTATAGGAAGACAGGATACACAGAAACGTACGTGTATTAATATATATAGAAAAAAGCGTTGTTTTTCATTAATTCGCAGCCCTCGGACGAGCCACGAGAGAAAGCAACAAATTATACGGAAAGAAAATATAAAATAACTAATAACTACGTAACTAACAGACATTCAGATAATTAACACCCGCCTTTTCCTAAGGGAACAATATTGATAAAATAAAAAAAAATAAAAAACTTTTTCTTGTTATGACCTTCGGACGCACACACAAAATAAAGGCGAAGAAAAAAAATTAAGAAAGAGAAGAAGATACTTATGTGAAATTTTTTTTGGCTGTACAACATCCAACTAACAGAAAAATCAGTAATAGGATAAAAGATAAGTTATTGTATTTTGCAACCCTTGAAAAGAACAGGCATTGTCAAAAAAAAAAACCAATAAGAAATATTGTTTATAATAAGAATATTATATGTTTGTACTTGAAACCATAGAAAAAAATATAATAAGAATAATAATGAATAGGTAAATAATAATAATTATTATTGTTTTCTATAAGAACAATCAAAAGAAAAACATTGTTAACAATACATAAAAAAAGGAATTTAATAACAAAATATTTACAAGTACAATTACGATTAAATGTGACACACTTCAGAATAGTGTTATTAGTAGATTTTAAAGGACGTGAGACATGAAAAGTTTTAACAAAAAAAAAAAGATCTTATTTTCAAATGATTTTGATTTTAATCCAAGAAATACAGCTGCAATTGAAAAATTTTTACCAATTGCACACTCAGCTATAATCCAGCAAGTACTCTATTCATAGCCGATCCTAAAATTCCTTACCTACTATCAAAATCAACGGTTATCAGAGGATGACAACAATTACTGAAAATTCTGGAGATTCGGTTACATAACGAGACTAAAATAAAACTGAACAAGGGAAATAGTCACACACATTTAGTATGGAAACCATATAAGATAAGACTTCCGCCACTGTATAAGAGATCAAAATCACAATCAAATCTGAAACAGCATTTCACCACAACAATAACAGTAGCATCTACATGCATAGTCATATAACATAGCAAAGCCTACAGGGGATAGTTCTCAACAAAAAAAAAAATAAAAAAAAAATAAAAAAACATATACGTACATTACATATGTACATACATACGTATTTATATAGGAAAACCCCTATAATACGAGTCATTAGTCTCATAAACGAAGCCAGAACATCCTAAGCAGACACCTGTGATAAAATTCCTCAAAATCCACAGTGGACTTAAAACATAAATTGCCAGAACAATAGAGCAATTCTACTACTGAAACACTACACAATGTTATTAATGAATGCTAGCACTACCATGGCAGAAGAGATACATACCAAAAAAAACAAAAAAAAAACAGCTCGATTATGACAACGTAATAGGAAGTCAAAAACCCTCGTATTGTCTAACAAGAGTATGTATCCAGTAAAAAAAAAAAAAAAACCAAACATTTGCAAATCATATAGAAATGAAAAACATAAAAACTAAAAAATTACCGCCAAAATACCAACGAATTTCCTATAAAATTCCCTTCCAACAACGTACATGATCACCAATCAGAGAAAGAAACAAATAAGTATTATAGCTGAGAAATATTTTAAATTGACATTGAACGAAAAGAAAAAAAAATACATTTTATATATGATTGAATTGCGTATGGAGTCAACACATCCTTTAGAGTCCACTAACGTAAGCAAAAAAAAAAAAAAAAAAAGAAAGAAAGAAAAAAAAACAATGTTATATTTAATAAGAAAATTAGTATAAGCATTTTGTACACGAAAAAAAGAATTGTTACAGAAAAGTAAGAATTGAACATGAGGCCAGAAAAATATAATGTGTAAAAGGGGTGCAAAACAAATAAGTACCTAATGGCAAAATCTATTAGCATATAATAAATATTAAACAAATCATTTTTACCCTGTTACGTTGAGTGCAAAGATTCAGCATATTAACTTAGCTTGCCTTCTTTTTCTTATAGCAATAGTCGAATTTAAGTGCCATTCTCACGGGGGGCCCCGCTACTGACTTGTTATAGAATGATTTCAGGTAACAAGCGAAAGAACACTAGTCAGAGAGCCAACGAAACGTCACTGGACAATAGTTTGGCTTTAAAGCCAGCAATAATTTGACAGGAAGGTATCAAGACAAATCTAAGTGGCATACTAATACAAGGGCAATAATTGTCCAAGCAACCAAAACGAAAAAAAAATTTATTAATAATAAAATTAATGAACGCAGTAAGACCTTGACCCTCGACATCCTTGACAAAAAAAAAAAAAAAAAAAAAAAAAGAAACTGACAATTATATTAATTTTTATCCAATGCGAGAATAAACTGTTTAATAATCCTGTATAGTGCATATGTGCATAAATTATAAGCAAGAAAACTGTACTTAAGCGATTATATAATATAAGTAACTAAGCGAATTCTAGAATAAATTTTTTGTACAAGGGAAGCGTGCAAACAATAAACAAAAAATGTATACACATAAAATACAACGAATTAAACCAGTAGCGGAAATAGGGATAGAGCGCTTCAAACCACCCTCTTTCCTCTAACCGGAAAATGCTATACAACACAAACAACATAACACAGACATACACATCAAAAAGAAAATCGCCACCTCAGACGTCGGCATCGCGGCCTCGGACGTGTTACGTCCGATAGCATATAGCTATGCGTGCGTGCGCCTCTGCTGGCTTGGGCCTGAAAGGTAGGGGAATAGAGAAGAGAGGTGATAGGAAAGGGAGAGAGAAGGGGCAGGGAGATAAGCTAGAGACGCGAGAGGGTAAGGACGAAGTCCGCGAGACGAGAAGACACGCACAACTTCCCTCAAATATAAGTAATTCTAATAAAGCATAAGTAACAACAAGTCACGCTTCTATTTATTCTCGCACCGAGAATCCCACGTAACAGTTGTAACTATTAATAAATACAAAATAAGGATTTTTACTGGTAAATCACAGTACTTTACTAAATTTAAATTATTGCAGATCAATACTTCCCTCGGAATCACCAACAATTTTAATTACAGTACATATCTTTATTTAATAATGATTTTATAGGAACAAAAACATTTTTTCACATTTGATAAATTTTAAGAGTGGTTTGGTTACCGACACAGAGCGCCTATAAGCTTTCACAAGTTGAGTTATTAAATTTTTTTTTAATACCAGGGGGAGTATTGTTTTCTAAAAATCAGTAAAAGTTTGTTTGGCTTGTATTGAATAAATTGGAAAAAAAAAGATTTAATTTTTTTATTAGAAGTTTCCACTTAGACAAGAATATTAAGTTTTCGTAAAATAAAAAAATGGGTTAGGTAACTTCTTAACTTATTGTATTCAAAATTTTCTTTTAATTTTTCCTGTGCTCACATCACTTACATAATTTTTAGGATCACTTTAAACGTACAACATTAGTGCTTCAGTGGATCAGTTAGCTAAAAACCAAGCTTTTGATTGAAAGAAATTTGGTTAGAATCTCGATTAATGTACAGACTCTTACAAGTGAAACTTGAGTTAGATCTTTGGCTATCGCTGGACTAACCAGGTACGTCTGACTTACGCTTTGAAGAGCTGGCTCAAGGGGCTATGAGTAACCGCTACATTTAAATAACAAAAATATCACTCTTAAAAGATTTAAATTACCCACACAAATATTGGAATAGGACAAACCAAAATCCTATAAGTATACGAAAAGTCTAATAAAATAACGAATAGGGATGCAACAACATAAACTCGAATTCAACTCTTATTTTAACTATATCCTGTGGATTTCAGATTAAAGCGATTTACTTTCACATATATGATGCTGAGTAATGTCATCGCACAGTGCAGATATGATAATCTTTAAATCAGTCAAAACGCCAAAACACCGTGGGGAAAAGCTAATTAAGCTAAAAATCATAATGACGTGGGACCATGGACAAGAGGGATCTCTGTTAAAAATAGGCCACATTGAACAACCACAAGATTTCATGTGCTTTTCGTATGGTTCATGTAGTGCTTTTATTTCGTTTTCAAATGATTTTTTGGCTCAAAACACAACATGGTTTTGTAACTGTTGTTTCTTAAAAATCACATGATTTTGTACTACATTTTTTAATAGACGAAGTTCTTTGACTGATAATCAAATTATTTGAGTGCATAATTTCGTATTCATTGGTGTTTCTACAAATTTTTGATGTTTAAAGCCAAAAAACCGTATAAAAAGAAGTAAAATCACACTGCAAACCATTGAAGAACCACATAAACTCATTTTTTTTCCCATGTAATTTTTTTTAACAGATAAAATAACCTCAAAATAATTTATGCAATGCCTGTCGTGAAAAAAAAAATGAATAAAAGCTTCAGTTACAATTTAAAAACTGTTTCGAAAAAAAAAATATCTTAGCATGTAGAGTTCGTCAATATTACATAACATAATTCAATCACAGTTTTAAGATGATTCTTCTTTTAATTCATGGTAAAAGTTCTTAAAAATTTGTTGCACATTCGGACATACATAGCAAACTTAAAACAATTTATAAACACTTAACTTGTCGGACGAAAAAGTAATCTATGAGGTAATAACAATTGATAAGAATTTATTATGTACCCAAAAAATTGCGGATACTGATGGTTATACAAAATTAATACAATAGAAATAAAAAATTATACACGTTTATTCATTACCTGACAATACACTACTGATTAACAAATCTTTATCTTAATTAAAATGAATTTATATACAGTTTAATATACAAATTATTTACAATTATAATCTTTTTAACAGTATTATTTTTAGACCATGTCCATATATACACATTAAACGTTATTAAACAAAATACTATATCAATACAAAATACAAATATACATCGTTTAAACTTGGGACAATATACATTTATACTCTAAGAAAATTACAAAATTCATTAAATGTCATTGCTATTATCTTCATTCATTTATGAAAAATAATTAACATTCATTTAGTATTTTAAACTAGTACAGTTTAAATGTGCCATGTTAGAAGCACAAGACTGGTTTTATAATAATGCCTTTTTAGTCGATGTTTTGTATGATTTTTAATTAATACCATTATTGTTTGAAGTCTTAAGACTGAAAAAGAAAGACGGAATTCCATGTATAATTACTTCTGTAATACCTTCAGGAAAGCCATGTGGCATTACATATGGTTTTACGTATGGCATTACATAAGGGGTTTTAGCTTGGTAATGCCATATGTAATTCCGTTTGAAAAAACACGTAGAATTACAAATTGGAAGAAGGAAAAAAATTTTGTCATCTAGAAAAAACTGCAGAATACTGTAATGCGTCATTTACTGAGAACAATGAGTGTTACCATCAGGATGATAACTCCAAAACAAGGGGATTCAAGTTATATTTCAGGAATAAAAAAAATAAAATTTTTTTAAATAGAAGTAAAATCAGCTGAACCCCCTTGTTTTGGAGTTATCATCCCGATGGTAAGACAAGTTGCTAACTGCAAATAACTTATTATGGTATTTTGCAGTTATTTCTAGATCATAGAAATTTTTTCTTTTTCGAATTAGTAATTCCATGTGTTTCTCCATATAAAATTACATATGGCATCACCAAGCTAAAACCCTTTATGTAATGCCATATGTAAAACCATGTGTAATGCCATATGGCTTTCTTGAAAGTATTACAGAAGTAATTCCACATAGAATTACGACATTTTTTTTCAGGTGGGTTAGCTATCTTAAGGAAACGCTTTTGTAAAAACTTAAGGAACATTTTAAGGTAAGATTGATCTATAACGAAGTAAAATGAACATATTACAATGTTCACTAAATAAATTTAATAAGAAAAATTCATATTTTGGCTTTAAAATGTGTAACTCCGACAATTGTACTTATCAGTGGGTTTTAAAAACCAGCAACAAATAAGATTTATTCGTATTATTATTCAATATCGAAAATAGGATCTTTCCGATGTTCTTTATGACAAAGTTACAAAAAAAAAAAATATATTAAAATACTAGTTTTAAATTTAATGCTCCAAAATTGCGAATCTATTATATTTAAAATAAATATACTTTACGTACATAATAAGCCTTGAACACAATATTGAACGTATTATTATAAATGACGTTATAAATCTTTAACAATTAGAATAATATAACGTGCTGTCATAGTCATACCATGGTGATAGATGAAATTTTCAAAGTGGTTTAATCAAAGCACAAAAAATAATAAGTGATATTTATTCTTGCTGTTACTTTTCTTCATTTATCAAACTAAGATAGTATGTCAAATTCTCCATTTTGACGATAGTTTTAAAATGTTTTTTTTTTAAATTATTTACTGAAACCTTAAGGTAGGACTTCAATCTATGTAAAAAGTTTAGCCTACAGTATCAAACTGCTTTTATTAAAACAATCTGTTACGTGACAATGAGCAAAACTTTTTTTGTTTTGTTGACACGTGGAAAGATTAGATTCCGGGGTGAGAATCGCCCTTTTGACTATTAAGAATTTTGAATCATAGAAATAAAAGATCAACGTACGTGGGAAAAAATGCCTTGCGGCATAAAAAATCCTCTTATTAAACGAAAGCATCTTTTACAAATTTAACAAGAAAAGAGATACGAGTTGAGAAAATATATTTACAAGAGGTCATACAAGAGATTAAAGATTACCGTACAATATATAAATGCGCTCTTACGATCGCAGCGATCGCAGCTGAAGCACCGAGCGCGCAGCAGTAGGGATGAGGTACGACCTCGTCGCCTCCGGGTTGGATGGCCAATTCCAACCGCGTTTTTTAATTCACTACGAGGTTATGTGTTTTAGATTTTAACATGCTACTAGTCTGGAGATTGAGCAAGAAGTAAGCGAGAGAAAGCTGCCAACCGCTCAACTCTCAGCTTTTCTTTTTTTTTAAAACAAATAACTATCGGAGATAACAAATGATTCTTTTTTTTTTTTAGTGACTTTGACTGACAACTCGCTCCCTCTTGTACTTACTCCCCCCGTTGAAAAATAAAATGAGCAAAAACTTATTCTAAAATAACAATTTAAAGATTAATATACATTTCGCTAAAAATTCATAAACGTTATACAAATTAAAAAAGATTTTTTTTTTACGATCGTTTGCTTTACGTGAAAAAACCAAACGATCGTCGTTAATTTTCCTTCATGATTTTTTTTAACAGGTAAGGGACATAAAAGAGTAATATTCCTTTTAAAAATGCCATTTACTGTGTTGACTAAAGCCACTCGAATGCCTCCATCGCCTCCTCGATGCACCCCAACGATCACGCCCAATCTCCAGTGCGTACAAGGGACATTTTTGTCCATAACGATAACTATAGAATTGACATCAATTTCGCCTTCAGGATTTTGCCATTTTTAACGCTTTTGTAATTCACTAAGGTACTCGATATGCCAACATTTCCAGAAATCTTGGTGGGCTCGTGAGACAAAGTTTCAAGATGATAAGCGATTATCTGGGACAAGAGTGAAATCATGAGTAGGCAACATTGACAAAAGTCTCCCTATGATTGCATGAGTAAGCGTTAAAACTATGGGATCATTTAGATCAGATGATAATGAACAAATAGAACGTAAATTAAGAATTTTCTCGATCTCCATGACAAGCGTGTTAAGTGTTTCAAAGGTAAGCAACTGTTTGCCGATCACACGTTTTAGGTGATGTTTAAACGATTTTACAGCGGCCTCCCAAAGACTACCAAAATGCGGTGACAAAGGGGGGGTGTGAAATGCCAAACTAAATTTTTTTGAGTAGCATAATGGTTTATTCCTTCTTGGAAATTTCCTGACTTCAATAACTCGAATAGTTCACGTAATTGGTTATTTGTACCTACAAAGTTAGTGCCGTTATCAGAGTAAACATGCTCGGGCACACCTCGCCTGCCAATGAAATGTTGGAAACCACCTAAAAAACCTTCAGTCGTAAGATCGCTAATGATTCCTATGTGTACATTTTGTACGTTACCATACAAACAAAAACACAGCCATAGACCTTGACCTTTTGACGATCGCTAACTTTCTTTTCTTTAATAAATATTGGTCCAAAAAAATCAATGCCTACTCGAAGGAAAGGAGCGGCTTTTATCACGCGCGCTTCAGGTAAATCACCCATTCTACAATTCATAGGTTTAGGCTTATGTAGAATATACATTACACAATGTCTAATTATCTTTCTTACTTGATTTTTTCCGTCTAAAATCCAAAATTTATGCCGCAATGCGTTTCTCGAATAATCAAATCTGTGATATGATGGTTACATGGTAAAAGTATGGGACATTTTTGATTTTCAGAAACTGTAGAATTTCTTAATCGTCTCCCTACACGCAATAAACCTTTCTTATCAAGAAAAGGGTTGAGAAAGCTCAGTCTTGTATTTTTTATTCTGTTACTAGAGTGTAAGTAATTGATTTCAGTATGAAATCTTTCGGTCCGAATTAAACGCAATATTTTAGTTTCCGTTTCTAATCGCTCTTGCACACTAATCTGTTTATCTCGATATTTATTATCACGTGACAGTCGATAACAAAAAGATAAAATGTTAATCAAACGCGAAAATGATGAAAATCGTTCGAGAAGCGAACAATTTGTTGTAGTAATAAGGCAGATATCCGTTTTAGAGTCTGACTAATTTGAAGCTACGATCTCTAAACTAATAGGCCAACTTGTTTCGTTTTGAGATAACCACGTCGGACCAGTAAACCACGTTGTGTTACGTAAAAAGACGACGGGTGTTTGTCCTCGAGATAATGCATCAGCCGGATTATCTTTGCTTCTCACGTGTTTCCACTATAATTCAATGTTTAGAGCTCAAATTTCGAGCACGCGATTACAAAAGCGTACTACAAAAGCGTCTAATTTTTCTGGCGACTTTTTGAACCAGCATAAAACGACTGTCGAATCTCTCCAACATGTAATTTTATCGAATGTTAATGAAATGCTGAATGTGCCTCTTTAAAAAGTCTGACTAGTAAGAGCGCACCGCACAGTTCTAATCGTGGCGTAGTATATGCACCCTTAAGCTGAGAAACACGAGATTTTGAGCAGGCAAGATGGGTATTAATTTCTCCCGACGAATTGATCGATCTTACATATAAACACGCCCCATAGCCTACATCACTGGCATCACAGAATCCGTGCAATTCAATGCGCACAGGATTGTCAAAAATTAAATGTCTGTCAATTGTTAAATTTTGTATGACAGCGAGTTGGTTAGTAAAATTAATCCGTGAAGTATGAATGTCGTGTGTAATTGATTCATCCCAGCCAACTTTAGCGCACCAACATCTTTGCATGATTGACTTTGCAAAAAAAATGACTGGTCTCAATAGACCGAGAGGATCAAAAATCCTTGCAATTTCTGACAGTATATATTGTTTGGTTATTTTATTAGTAGAATTTATAGGTTTTATGGAATATACGAACACGTCACGTCTAGAATTCCAAGCAACTCCTAAAGTTTTAGCCATGATTGTTTCAGATTCTTCTTCATTTGAGTTAAATGTTTTTTTGTCAGCATTATCCAAAAGATGCTCGTGATTAGAGGCCCATTTACGTATATCGAAACTGCCTAACGACAAAATTTTTATTACTTGTTCGCTTGTTTGTTGAATATTTTTTAATGAATTGCTACCAGTTATAAAATCGTCTACGTAGAAATGTTATTTTAAAACATCGCGAGCTAACGGATGTTTATTACCTTCATCGTCGGCCAACTGTTGTATGGTTCTAATCGCGAGAAATGCGGAAGATGAAACACCGAACGTGACCGTATTTAGTTCGAAGGGTTTTATCTCATTTTGATCATTGCACCAAAAAATACGCTGAAATTTACGATCACGCGGGTCAATGAGAACTTGTCGATACATTTGAGCGATGTCAGCTGTCATAACATAAGTGTACGAACGAAACCTCAAAAGATGCTCAAAAAGTTAATCTTGTACCGTAGGACCGACCATTAAAACATTGTTTAATGAAATTTTTTTATCTGATTTCGATGAAGCATTAAAAACGACTCTCGTTGTCGTGCTAGAAAGCTTGATTACCGGATGATGTGGCGCATAAAAACCATTCTCCCTTTCGTTAAGAACCGGTGACATTTGTCCCAAAATCTCATACTCCTTCATCATGCGCCTCTATTCTGTTTCAAGCGTAGGGTCGCTCCTCAAACGACGTTCAAGAGAATAAAATTGGCGTAGAGCTGATATTCTTGAATCTCCTAATTCTATATTTTTAGCTCGGAATGGTAAACGTACAAAGTAACGTCCGGCTGAGTTACGCGTCGTATTTTGTTGATAATGCGTTTCATATGAGGACTGTTCTGCTTCCCTTTTATTTTTCTTTGATGTTGTTTCTTCGACTACCAAAAATTACGGATTAGGTTAGTTACTTCCATTAGTTGGTTTGATTCGTTTATTTTAAGATTGATTTGAGTGCAATTACCCGTCACAGATCTTTCGGCGTTATAATAGTTTAGTCCACCCACGATAACCCTACCGAGAAGCGTTTTCTTTGCAAATAAATTGCAAGGTTCTGCTGTTAATTTTATTTGACCAACAGATAATAAGGAAAGAGTAGTTCCCGAGCCGATTAAAACATCTATTCCTCATGGTTAATCGAAGTAAGGATCAGCAAGAGGGAGACCCGACGGTATTTTGATTGCATTCCGAGGAAATTTTTCAATGAGAACAAGATCAGCAATACGTGGAACAATCAAAAAGCTTATCATTTTATTAAAGCCATTATGAATTGATTTAATTTTAATAATAACGTACCGATTTGCTTCGGTATTATTACCGTCAATAGTGTTAATTACTACCAAACATTTTTTTGTTGGCAACTTCATATTCTTTACCGTGCTCTCAGTGATTAAATGCACAGGTGAGCAGGTATCGAGTAAAGTCCGGGGACGCGTATGTTGACTGCTACTATTTGTTATTATGACGATGGTACTTATCATAAGTTGAGATACGGTAGCGCCCGAATTTAATGTCAACATCATACTCGACTGTCATTTGACAGACTTTCAATCATTCGTATGCTTTTTTAGCTCACTGGTCAGAGAATAAGACGGAAGATTAGACGAGGGTTTGTTATCACTATGCAATAATGTACGATGGAATTTACTGCAGCGTTTACAATGACCCGAGTTACACATTCTAGAATGCATGCGTAAACAATTTCGACAAATGCCCCTTTCCTCGACGAAAGCCCATCGTTGGCTTATTTTCAATTTTTCAAAAGCCGGAAATTTGTAAATCGGATGATCGGCACCACAATGTGAACCAACATTTTTTGCGTTAGTTACTAACACGCGGGCACCAAACCCATTTTTACGGAATTTATTTGAATGCTGTTGATTTGTTTCGGAAATTCTTTTTATATTGATATCGTTCCTTTAATTAAAGTTTTGTTAAAGCTTCGCCTTGTAAGGCACCCTTTAAATATGTGAACTTTGCTACGTCATCGAGATCGGAACGAGAATCAACGATCGTTTTCAAAGCATTTCGAAAGGACAGCCAATTTTCCAAATTTCCGTCGAAATTCGGAATTGATGCTGCCGGCAATTTTGGGAGCTTAGGCCAATCTGAAAAAGTAGAATTCACGAAATTACTTAACGCCATGTCATTCAATCGTGTTGAGCATAAGCTGTCCAATTGTCCAGCCAAGCTATAAAAATGTTGTCTTAATACTGGAATTTTCTTTAATTGTTCATGTTCAGAATTCAGAGTAATGAGTTACTCGTGAAGCTCTTCATAATTACGCAAGATTTCGTTTAAATGATTTAGACGTATTCCTACTTTGGCAATAGCTACTTCTCCAGTATCAAGCGCATCTTTTGCTTCTTTTAGTTGATCGGAGAAGGTTTTGCCTTTTTGAATAATGTATGCGATCCTTTTCAATTGCGTTTGACTCATTTTGTTATAGTTTTACACCTCACCTCCATAACAATTTACAAGAAATTTTATAAGAAGGTTATGTATACTTGTTTTTTTTATACGCTGTTACTCGTGTCTTTATTTGTTTTTTTTTTATGATAAAAATAAGACTTATCTCATTTAAACCTGATGAGCCGCTTGTCACACTGCCTTTGTACCCTGAAATAAAAAAAGGGGGGGGGGGTACGCAGGAAGTGGATTGCCTCGTCTCGTAAGTCCTCCGGGTCCCTCGTCCTCTTGGATTCTGCTCCTGAAAAGGGGAGTTGTACGGGATTTCTCCTCTCGTTCTACCGAGAGGAAATAATTTTGGGGAATGCTACCGTGTCAAGTAAGGAAATCGTTTATTGCACTCTCCACACGGCTCTACACAACTCCTCGACGGGACTATAGCGGTTCCGCCTCGCCACGCGAACCGCGAACGCACGTTCGGGGTCCTGAGACCAGGAGGGGCCGCTGCCCTAACGCTCCCAGCCACGTCACACACGCATACACACGCGCACCCTCACACGCAACCTCTCGTCCCTGTCCTTTCCCGGCCCGCTACACACCTGCTCTCTGCTATCGCGCCCTTTTTTTCTCGCCCCGTGTCAACCTTTCTCACCCTGTCTCTCTCTCTTCTTACTATCACTGTCTCTCGGTAATCTGCTCCTTATCCCCTTCAGTCCCTAGTCCCGGTCCTCTCTCTCTCTCTTGGTCTCTCTCTCTCTCTCTCTCTCTCTCGTCCTTTCTACACACCTAGAGTGGAAAACGCGCGAACACCCCCAAGATTCGGCACTCCCGAGCATGCACCCGCGTTTTCCCGTAACCTGGTTCTCTATCTCTCTCTCTCTCTCTCTCTCTCTCATTGATTATTCAATTGGGGTGCAAAAGGAGGTTCTTCGACACAGGGTCCGCGATTTTAGTAAGTTCGATCCGGAGGCCTTCATGGCAAGGCTCGTGCCGTCCGCTGGGTTGGAAGGCCCGGGCCCTGTGGACGTGAATGAATTTCTCGCGGCCTCATCCGCTGCCCTCAGAGTGGCCTTAGATCAGCACGCACCCTTAGAAACAAGATTGCAGCGACGTCGACCGGCACCATGGTTTAATGCAGAGTTACGCGCCAAATGCCACGAGCGTGATCGGCTTTATGGATTGGCGCGGAGAACAGGAAGTTTCGCCCTGTTGAATCGTTATAGGCAGCAGAGGCGTATTGTAAAGAGGGATCTTAGACTAGCTAGGGACACATATCTACGGGACGCACTGCGTGGCGCGTGCGGCCCGGGAGCATCTTGGGCGATTTTGCGTCGGTATGGGGTGGTGGGTCGTGCTCGATGTGCATCGATTTTTGACGACAGGCTCGAGGAGTTGGCTCGCCATTTTTCGCGAGTGTCCAGTGCGCATCTAGCTGCTACAACCGAGGTTCTCGAGAACATAATTGCGGAAAGACCTATTTGTGCGAATTACTTTGCCTTGTTGCCGGTAACAGAGATCGAGGTTAGGCAAGCCTTCGCTGGGTGCTTGGAAAATACTCGGGGTTGTAGTCTCAATGGGCTGTCACTTACTTATTTCCGGTCATCAATAAGAATTATCGTGCCATTTCTAACCAATATATTCAACAGGTCCATCGCTAGCAACACTTACCCATCAGAGTGGCGTCAGTCGATTATCGTTCCTTTGCCCGAGGTGACTGATCCTCAGGTCCCGGGCGATTTTCGGCCGGTGGCGAACTTACCACATTTTGCGAAGGTTTTCGATAAATTGATCGCAAATAGAGTGGCGGAGTTTTTGGAGGGTAACAATTTGCTTTCACAAATGCAGTCCGGGTTTCGAAAGAATAGAGGGACGCAGACGGCCCTGCTGAAGCTGACGGATGATATACGTGCTGGGATGGAAGCGAGTAGGGTCACTGTACTCGTCCTGTTTGATTTTCGTTGAGCCTTCGATACAGTTAACCATTAGGTGCTTTTGCGAGCTATGAGCCGCCTAGGATTTGCTGAGAATACGCTCCGCTGGTTTCTCAGTTACTTATCGGGTCGTACACAGTCAGTGGTTGGATCGGGTGGCGGACGTTTAGAGTTTCTCCCGTCAACATCGGGCATACCGCAAGGTTTATCCACGGGACCGCTGCTTTTTCTGATTTTTATTGACAAAATACTCAGTGTACTCTTTTATGCAACTGGGGTACTTTTTGCTGATGATTTGCAGCTTTATTTATCATGCAAGCCAGTGGAGTTGGTGCAAACCATCAATCAATTTAACGAAGATATAGAAAGGGTTGTACATTGGGCAGATGCGTGTGGGCTCCAATTTAACTATGGAAAGTTATATGCGATCCTGGCAGGTACATGTCAGACCCTCATGCGCGTGGATGCGACGGACCTTCCACCCCTCATGGCTGGTGGTCGGACGGTGCCATTGGTGAAAAAGGTTAAGACACTTGGCGTTTGGCTAACCGACGATATTAGCTGAAATGCGCATGTGGGTTCCGTATGTTCGCGAGTGCACGGGGTGCTGTATCAGTTGCGATATCGGGCAAGACTCTTATCTAGCTCTTTTAAAGCGATGCTCGCGTCCACTCTCATCATACGGCATTTGGATTACTCATGCTTGGTGTATGGGGGCTTATCAGGTTATCTCTCTGTGAAATTGGATCGACTTGCAAACACAGTTGTAAGATTTATATTTAACCTCAGACGCGATGCATCGCTGAAAAAATATTATGTGAAGCTGGGGTGATTGCGACCGAGTGTTAGACGTGACTATTTTTTGGCTGTAACCACGTATACGACACTTACTACACAGAAGCCTAGGTATCTATATGAAGTTTTTCTGCCGGCAGATCAGGAATTGCGAAGATCAGAGCGCCTACCGCAGTCGGGTTTTAATATTTCACGCACTTGATTAAATATTTGTGCTCTATCTTTTTCTCAGCGAGCAATGAAGTTATGGGATTCAATCCCACCAACTATCTGACTGCGGGACTCGCTTGGATCATTTAAGTTAGCATATTACAACTATCTGTTTGATTAAAATAGAAGTACGTAAGCAGTTATCTAGCGCAAAACAGCAAATTATGTAGCTCTTCGTTTTCTTTTGTTCTTTTGTCTGATACTCATGATTTGTATTGTCACCATCCTGCGTCGTAAAGTTATAATTTTGTAAATTGAAATGTATATTGTAGCGATACCATACACTTAAGAGTTCATAATGCTTTGTATTGCTGATGTAAATATTGTAAATGCTGTTAATGATGGTGCTCTTGCGGTTTCTTGTGATTTAGATTTAAGTTTATTGTTAACCACTAATAATTATACGATGTATGCCATGTAAAATTGCTTTTGCCATACGGGTATCTACCACCCTTGGCATTAATAAGTTCTGTTGAATTCAAAATTCAAATTCTCTCACTCTCTCAGTCCTCTGTATACTCCGGGACTTAGTCCCGGAGGCCTACCAGCGCTCGCGAGCCCTAGCACGACGCACAAAAAAGAACGGAGGAAAAACACACTACCTTTCGGCTCTCTGACTCGCGGCAATGGCGTATGGCGTCCGAGTCTGTGAAGCTAACGGCGGCGGTCCTACTTTCTCTCCCTCGTCCTGCAGCCGCTCTGCTTCTTGTCCTGCTCTCTCTCTCTCTCTCGTCCTGCAGTCGCTCTGCTTCTCGTCCTGGATCTTCTCCTAGTGGTGATGATCTCCGACGACGGGGACACAGCAGCTTTCTCTTCTCTCTCTCTCTCTCTTAATCGGCCAACAACTTTCTCTCGCACTTTCTCTCTCTCTCTCTTGTTCACAAATCTCTGGCTAATACGTGCGCGAAGGCTCTCGACTCAAGACTAACTCTCCGTCCCGCTGCAACCACAGCGCGTACCTCTCGACTTTTACTTTTTCTTTCTCTCTCTCATACCCGAGGGCCACCGCCGCGACCCGAACAGTGGTGCGCGCGCTCACGCGTATGTTTTCGCTGCTGTTGCTGCTGTGTCCCACGTCGCATCGTCCTCTTCTCCCCTTTTCCGGAAGCCAAAACAAAAGAAGAATTCCGGGAAGGTAAGCTTTTGCTGGTGAAGTCATACGCGTTGCGTGCAAATTGTGCAAACTCTCCCCCCCTAGACTAGAGCACTCCCAGCTGCTCGAAAGCCGATCTGGTTCGCTCTGTCTCTCTCTCTGACGCAACACTAGAAGAATTGAAAGAAGATGGAAAAATACTTACGTTGGCCTCGTGGCCAAGAGTCCAGATGCTCCGTAGCGGTGTCCTCTCCCTGGGTGGTCCCTCTCTGGTCCATGGTGTCCTCTTCCCCGCGGGAGGATCTTTGATGGTAGTTGTCCGCTAGTCCTTTGGTCCTTAAATGAGTCCCGGTGGTTTACCCTCAATTCGCGTCCAGTGGTCCTACTCCTATCCTGTCATCTACTTTCTTAGTCCTTTGTCCTCTCCCCCTGTCCTAGTCCGTTGTCCGTTTCGTCCGGAGGCCCCAGGCCTACTCATCGCGTTCCGCTTGGAACACCCTACGGAGCACCAGCTCCCGCAAGTCCTGGGAATAGCCCTGAAGACTCCCCCAGACGCGCTCTACCTGATTCACTCGCTCCCAAGGCCAGCTAGGGTGGTCCTGAGCCCGCTGCGCCCTATCCCTCTCCAGCTGACGTTCAGAAAGCGGGCGGCTCGTGGATATCACCTGGGAGAGCTGCACGGTGGGGGACACCAGAGCTACATCCCGGTTTCACCCCTCTCAGGGATTGCGGTGTAGGGTTCCATGCCATGGGGCCCCGCGCAAGAGGTCTCTTGCGTCCTCGACGGAGCGATCTCAGAGATTCGTTGCCTGGCTCGAAGTGTTCCTTCCATGGCTTTGGGGAAGACGATCCTTCGGATCTCTAATCGGGGTAGAGGTTCTCCCCTTTAGGTCTTTGGCCCTGGGAGAGGGGGCGGAGTCACGCTGCCCTTCCCGGTACCGCACGTAGCCGGTGTCGCAGCGAGGACATTCGGGCGCGCTCAAGCCTAATCTACCGCAGTTAATGCAGTGGATGTTGGCTTTGGGCTTGGGACACGCCTTGGCTCGATGCTCCTACTGCCAACAGTTGAAGCAGGCTCGGGGAGGTGGGTCTAGAGCAGAGTCAGTTCTGATGGGTCGCAATCCCGAGAACAGCACCCCCGTGGTGCGAGGCTGGTGTTCCCCTTCGGGGGCGGGATGCGCCTGCTGCGACGTGATGGGGTTGTCCTTGGGCCGGATTGGGACACCCGCCTCCGACTGATGATCTCTCAAATCGGCTTCCGGAGTTGCCGCCACGTAGTCCTCCAGTCGCAAGATTCCCCCGCTGGGATTTGGGGGTCGTTGGGTGGGGTGGGTGCGGCCTCCCCGGCACAGCCGTCGGGCCTTCTTTGGGCGCCCTCCTCTCACGCCGTTGTCTCCAGGCTCCTGGTTCTCCTCGGAGGTCCTTCCTCGACCAGCTGCGCACCCCGCTTGACCCTCAGGGCCTCCCTGGCTGGTTGTAGCATGGGGGTTCCAAGAGCTCTGGATGGGTGCGTATCGCGGTCGAGGAGCCAACGGCCGGACCGTCTGGTTATCAGGGTTAGTGCGGTTACCGGCGACGCCCCAGGGTCCAGTGATGGGGGTCCTTTCGCCAACCACCTGGTCCTCACGGATCCCAAGGCGACGGCGGATCAGCTCCGCATCCAGCCATCCTTGAAGTTCGGCCTTTCTTAGGTTTTCTTGACGCTTCTCCACCTCCTCCAATCATCTCACCTCCTCTCTCCATCGATCTCCTCGAAGAGAAGGCAGGGGGTTGGCTCCTTTGGTCCATACTAGCATCTCCACGTCTGCCAAAAGAGGTAGGGGCGCACCGGGAGATTCTACCTCCATGGGGATCTCTACCAGGCACTCAACCCCCTCTCTTAGCGTCAGACCTGAGAGAGCTCGAGTGGGAATGAGGGTGTCCTTGGTAGTCCGGGGTAGAGGTATCTTAAACGTGGGTTCGAGGGAAGGCTTCTCCAGCTCGTCCGTCGCCATCTTCTCGATCTCCGTGCGCTCCAATTCACCCAGGGTCCAGAGCTCGTCCTCACTGTCCGACAGAAGCAGGTCATCCTCCTGCGACAGGGGAATGGGGTCCTCGGGAGCGACACTAGGTGCTAAGGGGCGGTCCTTCAGAGATGAAGTGACGGTGGGGCTCGGAGGCAGTTCCTTGCTGCAACGTCTAGGGGGAAGGGTCAGCCCGGCCATGCTGGCCATGGCTGCCCGGGGGTGGACGAAGGTCGTGTGGGCCGAGTTGAGGGTCAAACCCGATCCTCCCTCCTGGGGCCTGACTCCCCGATAGTGGCCCCGCAGTCGCCTTCCGACGTAGTGCACGAAGATCGTGGTCACGGCATCGAGGGAACCGTAACTAACAGCGGTCTTAGCCGTTACGTCAAAAATGACGAGCTGGACCCCCGCGGTACAGGCGATGGCTCCCAGAGCGTCGTCAGTCCACTGCCACTGTCGGGGTATGTTGGTCTAGCCCAGACGCTGCAAGGTACCCCCAATAACCGCGTCCACGCCTAGGCTACGCGCTGACTCCCGCAGCGCGTGGAGTCCGCACTGACCGTCGGAAGGCACCTCGATCAGCTCGTGCCTTGGGACCTCTACCTTCAGGAAAACGATATCTTTTGGGGCGTCCCCCTCCAGGGAAGAGGGGTCAGATGTCCTTGACTCCTTGGTGGCCATATCCGTTGAGGGTGGTCCTTTGGCTTCAATACCTGGAACTAAGGAAAAAAAGGTTAGTCTAATGACTAAGTAGGGTCCCTCCCCCCCTGTCCAGGTCCTGAAGACACTGTCCTAGGGGGAATGTATCGCTTCAGCTCAGAGACATGAGCCTTGTTAACTTCCCTAGTGGGTCCTTGATCATCGCCTGATATGTACACCGTCGGAGACTTGATCTCGACAATGGTTTACGGTCCCTCATACTTGGGTGCGAGTTTTGCGGAGAACCTTTTAGCCGCATCCGAAAGGGGATGGATGCGTCGCAGAACTAGTGTTCCTAAAGGAAAATGTACGTCCTTTTTGTCCTTATTGTACTGCCTCTCCTGTTTTTCCCGAGCCCGATCGATGTGTCTCGACACTAAGTCGCGCAACGCGTCGAGTCGTTTCATGCGGTTCTTCCAGTCCTTTGGATCAGCCTTTTTCACCAGCCTCGGTCCCTCAGCCTGGTTGCGCAGACTGTGCACAGGCTTAGGGTGTCGTCCGTAGTTCAGAAAGGCCGGCGAAACCTTGGTGGTGGCTTGCACGGCTGTGTTCATGGCATGTCTGAATTCGGGTAAGTGGATGTCCTAATTACGATGGTCCTCGCCGACAAAAGCGGAGATAATCGATTTAAACGTCCGGATGCTTCGTTTGGCTGGGTCCGCTTGGGGATGATACGGGGGGGGATGGTAACATGTTTTACCCCATAGTCCGCCAGTGTCTTATTCAGCAAGTCATTTTCAAATTCACGTCCATTGTCCGTTAATAGATAGTCCGGAGTTTTCCAGCGAAAGAGGACTAGCTCTTCAAACGCACAGGCGATCGACTTCCCATCAATCTTCCGCAGGGGTTTGACCTCTATCCACCTAGTGAAAAGGTCGTGAAACAACACTACGTACTTGAATCCCTGCTTGCTTGGAGGAAACTCCATGCAGTCGGCTGCCACTACAGCCCATGGACGCTCCACTATATAGGTTCCCATTAGTCCTTGGGGTCCGGATTACAGCACCTTATTCCGCTGGCACGTATCGCAACGGCGCACGAAGGTGTGTACGTCGTGATACATCCCCTTCCAGTAGTACTCGCGGGCGACTAGATCGTATGTCTTTTCAATCCCGAGATGTCCGGTAAAGGGCGTGCAATGGGATTCTTCCAGCACTTGCTCCTGATAGTCCTTTGGCACGACTAGTCGCCACTTTCTTCCCGGAAGATTATTGGGTCCAGTAAGGGGTCCTTCCGGAAGCGGTGAAGCCTTCCATCCTCAACTCGCCAGTCCGGGAACTTCTCCGGGGTTTCGGCCACATCCCCCAACATCCGAGTATACCACGGATCCTCGAGAGTGGTGGAGCTTATGGCTCCCACCATCTCCCCTGGGTCCTCATATAGTCTGGAAAGGGCGTTCGGCACGTGTTTCAGCGCTCCCTTCCGATGGATCACCTTGAATGTCCATTGTTGTATCTCCATCACTCAGCGAGCCACTCATCCTGAGGGCTCAGCCAAGCCGAATAGCCATCTTAACGAGCTGTGGTCCGTTATAACGGTGAACTCATAACCTTACAGGTAGGGCCTTAGTTTTTTAATGGCCCATACCACTGCCAGACACTCCTTCTCCGTGGTGGAGTAATTTTTCTCTGGCGGAGTCAGGGCGCGACTCACGTACACCACGGGATGTTCACCGTCTTCCCCCTCTTGGGTTAAGACGGCTCCAAGAGCATAGCTACTAGCGTCCGTTTGTAAAGTGAAGGGTTTGCTAAAGTCCGGGCGAGCCAACACGGGAGCTGTGGTCAAGGCCACTCTCATTTCCTCGAAGGCCTCTTGTTGTTCGTCCCCTCATGTCCATTCTTGTCCTTTTCGCAGTAGGCGAGATAGCGGGACCTTCAAGTCCGAGTCCTTATCTATGAATCTCGAGTACCAGCCCACCATTTCTAAGAATCGCTGTAACTGTTTCATGTTGACAGGCGAAGGGTACTCGAGAATGGGCGCTACCTTGTCCGGGTCTGGCCTTAGTCCGTTTTTGTCCAGTAAAAACCCCAAATAGGTTATCTCTGACACACAGAATTCACACTTGCTAGGTTTTACCTCTAGTCCGGCCTGTCGTAGTTTAGTAAGCACTAGCTCCAAGTAATGGAGATGCTCGTCAAAGGAGTCAGTACCAATGACAATATCGTCCAGGTACCCAAAAATGTGGGGTTGCAACTCTGGGCCAAAGAGTGCGTCAATAAGATGTTGAAACGTCATCGGAGCATTTGTAAGTCCAAAGGGTATCCTAGTAAAGTGCCAGAGTCCCGAGCCAGGCAAGGCAAAGGCCGTATACCGTTGGCTCGACTTAGCCACGAGAACCTGGTAGTAAGCTTGCTTCAGGTCGATCTTTGACAAGTACTTGGCCTTCCGCAGCCTGTCCAATATTGAGTCCATGCTTGGGAGTGGATAGGCGTCCCGTTTAGTCACCTCATTCAGGTCCCGGTAGTCTATGCAGAATCTGTAGGTGCCATCCGGTTTCCTTATCATCACCGGGGTACAAGAGTAATCGCTTGAAGATCGCTCGATTATTCCTTCCCGAGCCAAGCGATCAACCTCATGGGTCGCTATCTCCAGCATTTTCGGGGACATGCAGCGAAGCCGGTGTCTTATGGGTGTTGGGTCCTCTACGTCTATGACGTGTTCCGTCAAGGAAGTCCGTCCCACCTCGTCCGGAAATTTTGCCAATGTGTGCGAGACAAGCTGGTCTACCTTTTCCCGTTCCTCGAGATTCAGCTCGTGGATGCCAGCACACTCAGCTACGACTGCGGGTAGCCTTATCCGTGATTCTCCCTCGAATTCATACCATACGCCGTCTATTAGTCTCCAATGTCCTTGGGCCAGACGAGTTTCAAGTTCAAACGCCCGTATAAAGTCCATTCCTAGGATCATGTCTTTTTTGATGTTGTCCACTACACGCAGGATAAGGGGTTTGGACACCCCAGCTAACTCCACGTTGAGTTCTAGCAGTCCGCAAATTGGGGT